>NC_060120.1:883961925-885161925 GCF_021461395.2 Schistocerca americana | reverse complement strand
CGATTTGAGTTGCTTCGCAACCCCTAAGGTATCTACCTATTGCTAAGTAGGGAGCTATTGCATCAGTGTAATCTGAAAGGAACCTAATCGGTATACAATCTGGACCTGAAGACTTGCCTGTATCAAGCGATATGAGTTGCTTCGCAACCCCTAAGGTATCTACCTCTAAGAAACTCATGCTAGCCGCTGTTCGTGTTTCAAATTCTGGAATTCGTCTTCACTGGTGAAGGAATTTCGGAAAACTACGTTCAATAACTCCGCTTTAGTGGCACAGTCGTCGGTAACAGTACCATCGGCACTGCGCAACGAAGGTATTGACTGCGTCTTGCCGCTTGTGTACTTTACATACGACCAGAATTTCTTCGGATTTTCTACCAAATTTCGAAACAATGTTTCGTTGTGAAACCTATTAAAGGTATCTCGCATTAAAGTCCGTGCCAAATTTCGCACGTCTGTAAATTTTAGCCAATCTTCGGGATTTCGCGTTCTTCTGATCTTCGCATGCTTTTTCCGTTGCCTCTGCAACAGCTTTCGGACCTGGTTTGTGTACCATGGGGGATCAGTTCCATCTCTTACCAATTTATGAGGTATGAATCTCTCAATTGCTGTTGCTACTACATCTTTGAATTTGAGCCACATCTCGTCTACATTAAACTCAAAATAACAAATATCTTTACAGAAAGGCAAAGATGACATTATAGCACAATAACAACGATAACATTACTTATTCAGTTGTATCATCGTCACTTTTGGACTGCACTAACATATGATAAATTTTGCCACACTCAGAACAAAAAGGTTCAATGTGCATCAAACAGATTGGTTTTTGACACATTTTGCAACAATGTTTTTTTTTTTCTTTTACTGTGCAGATATTACACCCTTTCCTCTTGCTTGCAGTTACTTTTCTCCTTTTCTGCTTTCTCATCTGCTTCATCTTCACACGTTGGCCTACAATGTCGTAGCCTCAGTTCAAGAGCCCTGTTAATGGCGTCCAACCTTCTTCGAACCAAGCGAGTCAGAACTAATGCATGAGTTAGTTGTTTCAGGAATCTTTTTCTTCTGATAGAATTCCCATTGTTGCCACAATAGATTACTTGTGCATTGATTCCACTGATATTGATCACTGCAAAAAATATAACATGACCTTCCCTTACTGGCAGCAACCTCCGAAGGAATCTCACACTTGTTTTTTTCATAGTTCCAACAAAAGAAAGATTTTTCCTTCGTAACACTTCTACCAAGACCAATTTGCACCATGTGATCTGCGATATGTCATGGTAACAGGTAATGAGACTGCTTATTGTACAAAGTGGTTATATTATCTTTTGAGTGGGCAGAAGGTGCCACTGTTTACATTATATGGCGTGAAGAGCCAACGTTCAATTGTGCATGTAAAAACGCGACTTACACCATCATAATTAAAGTTACATAGAAGTACAATACTGTGAACTGCGATATCTTCTGCCCCATCGTAATTAAAGTTACATAGAAGTACAATCTTGTAAACCGTGATATCTTCTGCCCATTCCAAAGATAATGTAAGAAGCTTGTATGATATTATCTCTCAGTAACGTTCCCATGACATACCGCATTCAACATGGTGCAAACTGGAATGCCTTTGGCGATCGTTTCACTTGTGTTTAGGTCAGTGGCTGCTTAGACACAATGTAGGACAGCTTAAAACCTGTCATTTGGTGATCTGTTTTCTTCCACATTCGTATCAGATGAAGAAATGATGCTACCTGTTAGTAAATTACCATATTACACAGATTTTCTCTCATGTACTGTTGACAAAATTGTTTTATATAACCTTGTTGTTGTTGTTGTGGTCTTCAGTCCTGAGACTGGTTTGATGCAGCTTTCCATGCTACCCTATCCTGGGCAAGCTTCTTCATCTCCTAGTACTTACTGCATCCTACATCCTTCTGAATCTGCTTAGTGTATTCCTCTCTTGGTCTCCCTCTACGATTTTTACCCTCCACGCTGCCCTCCAATGCTAAATTTGTGAACCCTTGATGCCTCAGAACGTGTCCTACTAACCGGTCCCTTCTTCTTGTCAAATTGTGCCACAAACTCCTCTTCTCCACAATTCTATTCAATACCTCCTCGTTAGTTATGTGATCTACCCATCAAATCTTCAGCATTCTTCTGTAGCACCACATTTCGAAAGCTTCTATTCGCTTTTTATCCAAACAATTTATCGTCCATATTTCACTTCCATACATGGCTACACTCCATACAATTACTTTCAGAAACGACTGCCTGACACTTAAGTCTATACTCGATGTTAACAAATTTCTCTTCTTCAGAAACGCTTTCCTTTCCATTGCCAGTCTACATTTTACATCCTCTCTCCTTCGACCATCATCAGTTATTTTGCTCTCCAAATAGCAAAACTCCTTTACTACTTTAATTGCCTCTTTCCTAATCTAATTCCCTCAGCATCACCCGACTTAATTCGGCTGCATTCCACTATCCTCGTTTTTCTTTGTTGATGTTCATCTTATATCCTCCTTTCAAGACACTATCCATTCCGTTCAACTGCTCTTTCAGGTCCTTTGCTGTCTCTGACAGAATTACAATGTCATCGGCGAACCTCAAAGTTTTTATTTCTTCTCCGTGGATTTTAATACCTACTCCGATTTTTTCTTTCGTTTCCTTTACTGCTTGCTCAATATACAGATTGAATAACATCGGGGATAGGCTACAAACCTGTCTAACCCCCTTCCCAACCACTGCTGCACTTTCATGTCCCTCGACTATTATAACTGCCCTCTGGTTTCTGTGCAAATTGTAAATAGCGTTTAGCTCCCTGTATTTTACCCCTGCCACCTTCAGAATTTGAAAGAGAGTATTCATGTCGACACTGTCAAAACCTTTATCTAAGTCTACAAATGCTAGAAACGTGGGTTTGCCTTTCCTTAATCTTTCTTGTAATATAAGTCGTAAGGTCAGTATTGCCTCACGTGTTCGAATATATATAACCCAAGATAGGCATTTTGCTGATGACGTGATTTCTACTCACATCTAACGATTTTTAATATGTAAGTAGGAGAACAAATTATCCAACCGCACATATTAATGTAACTGTTTGTGAGGCTACTTTCTGATACTTGTGCTTATATTGTACTTTAATCTGTTGCAATTGGAGCACTTGCTAATGGCCTGAGGCTGAAATCTAGTTTATGGAATAAAACTTGTTGTACAGTGAAATGGTGGTTACGTGTCTCAAAATGTTGTATACGACTGTTTCTCCACACCAAAGTGTAATCGTTACTTTGTTGTACACATGCTTCATCGACGTACTGGTAATTTTATTTTAATCCATATATTTAGACTACAGTAGGTGTGTTATCTAAGATTCTTTTTCCACTTCACAACCCGCTTTCTCTGCCAAATCTCTACTGCAGTAGATGGATAAAATATGATGTTTCTCCATTTCCCGTACGAAGCTTATATTCACAAGCTGCTCGTTCATCTCCAAATTAAACTCCTACAGAGACGTGGTCGAGGATAAGTCGCTACTCAGGTCGCTTGGAAACGGGGGCGCCGAGTCGCCGGCAACTGTTTGTCAAAGCGTTGCAAGCTATGTACGGATGACTTACTCTGCAGTCGCGCCCCCTGCGGAGTTCTATCCAACTACAAAGAAAGTGATTCGCTGTCGACCCGTAAGCAACTCATGTCGGCAACGATCTGCTTTTATTTGCTCCCTGTGCGGATGGTCTAACGCCTCACTGGCCACAGACACCGAATTCAGCGAAGTAGTACCGAAGTGGAATAGAACTCAGGATATTTAAGCCGCGCCCAACACCTTTCCCGCATGCAAGCGCTGGAGCTCGTGACTTACAGGAGGGATTACCGCGCCTTACGTGCATAGTCTGCCGGTCGTTTCTACGGTAAGGGGCTCTGGATGCTATTGCACAGTCGCTTCGCTGAATTTTTCAGCGTAGCACCTCAATTTTCGTATCATGCGACCACCGCCTTTTCGTGTTGAAGATCCGAGCAGCTGCTCTGAAACGATCCTTTGGATGGGGCACCCCTGCCATTTCATGCAGCTTCGCTGTCGGTGAGATCCTTCGCAGGTGCAGAGCCATCCGCTGTGCGCGCTTTGTGGCGTCTGTATGGGCGTTTCGAAAGCTTGGCCCCAGTCGACGGTAGCGTATTCCATTATAGAGCTGAGCAGCGTGTTGTACAGCGTAATACTAAGCTGCGGCTCCAGGATGGAGAATGGATTCTTGTAGAGACGACCGTTGGGTTTCTTCCAGAGGTCTCGATGTCCTGGCGCCACGTAAGACGGTGGTTTAACGTGATGTGAAGATATCGTACCGTGTCACGCTGTGGAACAGGGTTGCCTCCCATGTTGATGGGAGGCAACACCGAAGCATTGGCGAGACCCCACTTGATGGCACAGGCGTGCAGATTACCAGGGGCTCGGTGTGGGCGACGTTAGTGAGTATTGACATTATGCTGCGGCTGAAGATCGTTGAATCATCAGAGCACATCGCAAGCTGTATGCAGTCGGTCTTACTTGTTAGGTGCGTCAGCTGTCTGCAGTGTGTACAGGATCGGTCAAAGGAACGTGCCATGTGGCATCCCAGCACATACGCGACGAACTGTGGATGGTCCAGCTTCAGGTCGGACATGGAAGCTCCTGCCATCGAGATAGGAGCGTATGAGTATGACACCGGAAGATCATGCTCTAGAAAGTTACAGAAGAGGCCGAACGCCACACAGTACTGAACGCACTGGAAACATCAGAGAGTGTCGCCATGGACACGTGGATTTGCTGTACGCTTCAGAGCAGGCACATTTACGTGCAGATCGCCACCGGAGGTGTTTCTCACGAAGGGTGCCAATACAGACACTTGTGACGGCGTCTGCGAGTCTAGCAGTCATAGCGCATTTGCCGGCACACATACGGATGAGACCTCCATGCCTGTCTGGCGGGGATAGCGAATGCATCAGGAGAATGTCATGTATTTTCACTGAATATATCATAGTCAATCATGACAGATGACCTTCTCTAACTGAGATGGTGATTCTTCCATAGTGTTCACGACGTTGATGTCACGTTACACGTCATCCTATCTTCACTGCAATGTCGAGCTGCCTTTGTTCCTGATAAAAATTTATCATTCACCATATCGCACTGTCTTCTGTCAGTCAAAACAACGGCGAGTATTTTTATAACGATAGACCTTGCAGTACGGCGTGATAAAATGATTCAAATGGCTCTGAGCACTAGGGGACTTAACTGCTAAGGTCATCAGTCCCCTAGAACTTAAAACTACTTAAACCTAACTAACCTAAGGACATCACACAGATCAATGCCCGAGGCAGGATTCGAACCTGCGACCGTAGCGGTCTTGCGGTTCCAGACTGTAGCGCCTAGAACCGCTCGGCCACATCGGCCGGCACGGCGTGATACATATTCAAATTTAGGAACACACACTCTGCTTTCGATACTGCTCCCATGATTAGAGAGAGGTATTCTGACAGAAGTGACAACCTTTCCCATGTGAGTGATGCAAACTAAATTTGTTTTGCGATCCTACAATCAAAATACGTGTCTATGGAATACCAGAACAAATATGTGGTTGACATAAGAACATAGACATTCATGGCTAGTGTTAATTTGTTAAAAGTACTTTCGCCCGTCAGGCCGCGTCATTGTGAAACACTATAAACAATTACAAGACAGTTCGATAGAATTTGCAGCCGCCTTCTTGAGGGCGATATAACGGTTTCATCACGAGGCGGTCTTACAACCATAAGGAGTTTATTCAAAGGTATGTGAATAAACTGATGACCTCACAGCAGCCATAACCCATTACATTGTCTCGTGTATGTCTGTACATGGTACACGGCAAATATTTTGATGCTGATCGCAAATGCGCAGTAAGTCTGTCGGACGATCAGCACTTGCACAAGGACGAAGTTATTCTGTGTTATTATACGATTTATAAACAGTCACTGGAATCAGTCACAACTGTCAAGCATCTTGATGAACCTGTTAGAAGCGATTTACGATAAATACAACCTTGGAGAAGGCAAATGTCAGACTAATACTATCGGAAGAGTCGATAGGATCTCACCCGCATAAGCAGTCTCTTACAAAACCCAAGTTCGAGCAATTGTTGCCTGCTATTTCTCGAACAAGGATTATTACCAAATTTGATTAACAAAACTAACTGAGATCATTCTGTGAAGAATAGTACTAGAGGCAATGTTTCAGTAGGAGTAAAGGAAGGTTAAACTTTTTTTTAATTATACGTCCAAGGAATATTATGGTAAGATCAGAGGAAAACAGAGAATGGTTTAGTGTTACATCGAAAACTGCTTCACTACAGACTTAGCAGAATCACACTTGAGGAAGGCAGTTGGCCGTATCGATTCCAAAATCGTCGTAATTAATGTATGGAAGTGGAATCCGCAAATGAAGAGTCTTCGATAGCTCACCTATCGACGACTAGTAGAAGCCTGATCGAAATTTCGTAGTGTGCAAGTCCGAAATGTTTTTGAACAACCTGCATCCAGAAGACCATACCAACCAAACACTGCACTACAGAAGCACTCAAACAATTATCCAGGTAATACGTACGGCTGACATATGGTCAGACTGAAATAGACCAAACTATCCCCCCTAGGACTTTTCCCAAGAGAGAACCTTTGGCTTTCGGTCATCTTCATTAGTCGCTGAGTAAGCTTTATTCAAATTTCTGTAGTTTTTTTTTTTTTTACTGTTGAATTCTATTGTAATTAAAGAAATGGAATATTCATGACGGTTTGAATATTAACGGGAAGCGTATACGACAGAAATCACTATTTTAGTTTTAAGAAGCAGAAAGAAAAACTGTTGAATCTTCCGTTTCTTTTCAGAAGGAATGACTCTAAAATCTAAGGACGAAGGTTGGCATTGTAATTTGTTTTATTTATGTAAAAAATTTGATATTTAGTGTATTAAGATTACGGCTGTGCAGCAAAGATGACTTCACGGAATAATATGAATATTAATATCATGTGAAGCTTAAATGTGTTACATCTAGCGAGCGCTATTGTAATTAAAGAAATGGAACATTCATGACGGTTTGAATATTAACGGCAAACGTATACGACAGAAATCACTATTTTAATTTTAAGAAGCAGAATGAAAAACTGTTGAATCTTCCATTTCTTTTCAGAAGGAACGCCGTCTTTGTCAATAATAGACTGCTTTTTATGCCCCCTTGCTTCGTTCGTCATGGTAGTTTATTTCGGAGGTATCAGAATTCCTTCTTTTCGTCTAATTCGTGGTCACAAAGTTAGATTTACTTTTGTCCACACTCACTACAGTGTTCACAGCGTTCGCTAGCTGTAACACATTTAAGCTTCACATGATATTAATATTCATATTATTCCGTGAAGTCATCTTTGCTGCACAGCCGTAATCTTAATACACTAAATATCAAATTTTTTACATAAATAAAACAAATTACAATGCCAACCTTCGTCCTTAGATTTTAGAGTCATATTCTCTTTATACATTTAACTAATGAAAGTGCACATTGACACACTTTTTCTCTGTCTTGATGTTTGTGCTAGACTTTCGGAGCACACGCTGATGCTTTTGCAAATTGAATTGCTTTACATATTGTTTCCATCGAAGTACTATTCTCCATTTTGCTATATGTATTGGCTTTGTCGTTGACATTGCATCTTTCAGTTTTACAAGTCATGACATTAACATTTAACCGACATTATGTTTTGATGTTATTTGCATAAATTTTATGTCATAGATTTCCCTCAACCCTTCGTGCCGAAAGTAGACCTTTGGACATCTGGACTACCGATCCTCAGGCAATTACATGTGTGTTATCCATCACTTATTACAGATACACACTTTTAACTATTTAAAATTTTAGGCGAGGAACCGTTGGCCCGAAAACCAGGTCTCTATTGCATGGGTGTAATTCATGCTTACGCTCGCATCATTCCTTATATACCGCGGTTCTAAGCTTTGTGCCGTGCACTTACTTTCACAACAGTGAACATATATTCCTTTAATTCTCAATAGCGCCCCCAGACGCCTGCAATTACATGTCAGAAGGCCACTACTGGAGCAAACAAAACTTTTACTCAGTTCTCTACAGTGTTCTTAAGCAATTAAAACATGCCTCTTTACATTCAAATTCCGAGAAATTAATCAACCGTCACGACTACGCAATGATACATCGTGTGTACGCCTATAAGTACTTGATCATGTTATTAAATCACACCAATCTCGTGCTTACTAAAACTAGTTAACAAAAAAATTTAAAAAAATTCAAAGAAATTCAATACTATATACGCATAAAACTGAAATCTCTCTCTTAGTTATATTTTCAATGTAATTATTTCTTCCTAATTCTACTTTGTTTCAGTGTCAGGGTCACCCTTACGGCTGAAGGTCTTATTGATGCAATTCCGTATTATAAAACTACAAACTATCAATGATATTTAGCACATGAACTTCATTACTCATTAAAGTGTTTTGTTATTTATATTACATTTCATGTACAAACACTACTTTTCTTTACTGTTTGTCCTTCCCTGTATGCACATTTTTAAATAATGATGTGGATATAACCCGCGAGTTTTGTTTGATTCGGGATACCCCATAAATTATTCCCCAATACTGCATTTTCTTTATTTCCTTTGATACAGCCTCTCGTTTACACCAAGGCACGAAATAGGAAGAATGACGGAACCTCTGGTGCGGATATACCTGCATATCATACACATATCCTCGAATTATTCCGTTTTTTCCGAAAATGTGCATGCATACTTACTCAATAATCGAGAAATGTCATGCTGCTGTTCACTAGTTAAATATTCTGACTCCCAAAAACTGAATCTCTCGTTGTATTTTAACGATTTCTTCATCATACTGTTCTTTCATTTCAGGATACGATCTCAGTGGTACGTTATTCTGGATATTAAGCACAAAGGGTTCCACTTCTACTTCTTCGAACCATCGACCGTACCTGTTGTGCTTTGCCATTGTTTTGATCAATGGTAGTTGCAAATTCTTGGTACACGTTCGTATAAAGCACAAGCCCTGAGGGATGTCAATCATAGCGCTTCTTTCCCTCGGTATATCCCATCCCAGGATGCAAATCGCAGTCAAATTCTTATTCCTGTTTCTATTCCTGCCTCCCCCTGAGCATTGACATTTTGCGACTTTCCTTTTATTGCCCTCGTAATTTTACAGTTTTCAACCGGCAACGTAGTCAGTTATTTATTTTCGTTAATGGCATTAAAAAAATTCTCAGACATCACCTACGCAGCCGCTCTTGTGTCAATTAAAACCTTAGCGAATACGGTACACCATTTACTTTTACATGTACCGCAGCTTACACGATCTCGGTTTTGTGGTCAGAACATTTACGCGGTTCTGTGACTAATTCCTCCCGCAAATCCAGGCCGCCACTATAATGCAGCATAGCAAACTGATTATTATCGTCGTTTTCTAGTTTGCCTTCGCTTCCATTCCTAGTGGCCGAGTGCCGAAGGATTACATCGACCTCCTGTAGTTTGTTAGCCGTTTATCACATGTAACTTCTACTATTTGCACATTGTTCTGTCTATTTGTATTATTCTGTGAAATACCCGGGTTATTAACCCATGTTGACGTCGAAGTATTTGCCGGCATGGGAATGGCTTCGACATTACTGATCGGGTCTTCCTGTCTATTTAATGGTGCCGACCAGTTAGCAGCCATATTCTGCCGCCGCTGGCCACCTCCTTGTTTCATACTTTTGGGCTGAAAATTACTTCCGCAGTTATCCTCATTTCTCCTTTTCCGATTTATCACATCGCTTCTATTCTTATTGGGAGAGCAGTTACCGCTTGACATACCATTTACTCTATTTCCGTTGCCTCCTTTTTGTCAGTTCGATCTCTCGTAGCTCTTACCAATACATTCGTATTCCACGTTAGTATTTCGGTGTTGGTTTCCATAACCGTTACTCCTATGTTTGTGGTTATTACTTGTCCATTCACCGTTATTATTTTGTTGTGGCTCAAATGGTTCTAAGCACTATCGGACTTAACAACTGAGGTCATCAGTCCCGTACAACTTAGAACTACTTAAACCTAACTAACCTAAGGACATCACACACATTCATGCCCGAGGCAGGATTCGAACCTGCGACCGTAGCAGTCGCACGGTTCCGGACTGAAGCACCTAGAACCGCTCGTCCACCGAGGCCGGCATTTTGTTGTGCATCCTCTTGTATCAGATCCAAAGAATCCGCCAACGACATGAACGTCTCTAAATCATTGTCAGGTACATGTATCAACTCTCTACGTATTGAGATAGGCAACTTGGATTTCAGTATCCTAAGCACGTTGCGTGTGGTGTTCGGTTCTGACCAGTAACTCGTTTTGTTGATATAGTTCTCAAAATATTTTCTGAGCGTTCGTAGCTTGAAATTGTACATCTCACTGTTGTATACCTGTTTCCGTAGTCTTTCTGACCAAAATCTTGGCAAAAAATGTTGCTCCAACTCACTAAAAGAATGACCGTTGTCTGCCAGCTCTAATGCCCATGATCGACATATCCGGTAATATATGACATAAAAAATCATATCTTTCGACTTTCCTGCCAAGATGTAGGTAACACATTCTTAAAACTCTTTATGAATGCACCCTTTTCATACGAGAACTTCGTTCTTAGTCGAAAAATATGAACGGAATCTGTGAAGTTAGATGTTAACAAGAAGAGGACGTGTATTACGGTGCTCAACTTAACGAGAAGATATGCCTTTCCTGTCTTCTAACTTCATTAATATCGACTACATCTTTCAACCTATGCCTTACTGAGCTAAATGAAACCGGTCTTTGCTCTGAACAACTCCACAAGTACAACATACAGGGTGATCAAAAAGTCAGTATAAATTTTAAAACTTAATAAACCGCGGAATAATGTAGGTAGATAGGTAAAAATTGACATACATTCTTGGAGTGACATGGAATTTTATTAGAACAAAAAAAAAAAAAAATTCACAAAATATCCGACAGATGGCGCGTGAAAGATTTCCTGCGCGCGTCGTTTGGTGATGATAGTGTGCTCAACTGCCACTTTCGTCAAGCTTGGCCTCCCAGTTCCCCAGACCTCAGTCCGTGCGATTATTGGCTTTGCGGTTAGCTGAAGTCGCATCTCTAGGGATGCTGAAAGATAACATCCGACGCCAATGCCTCACCACAACTCCGGACATGCTTTACAGTGCTGCTCACAACATTATTCCTCGACTACAGCTATTGTTGAGGAATGATGGTGGACATATTGAGCATTTCCTGTAAAGAACATCATCTTTGCTTTGTCTTACTTTGTTATGCTAATTATAAGCGTGGTGACGTAGCTACCAGAGGGCCATCTGTGTCTCCCCTTTAATGGGAAAAACTCATAGGCAGAAGGCTCACTGTGGTGCAAATGAGTGAAGCAAGCAGGCTACCATGCCACAGAGACGCACTCATGCTTCCTACAGCCAGCTGAGCGAGAATCAAAGGGGTCAGATTGTGGCCTACGGAGAGGCGGGATGGTTCTTTCGGAGAATTGTCGCCTAATTTGAACGTGCTGTGTCAGTTGTGGAACAATGTTGGTATCAGTGATCACTTAAACATTCTCAAACACGTAGACGACGTTCTGGACGTCCATGCAGCACAGACGCCCATCAGCATCGTTGTAGAGTAAGGGCAGCAGTGGTAGATTAAAGAGCTAGCACAGCACAAATAAGAGGGTTTATGGGTTCAGATACGTCGACACGAACCGCTGCAATCCGGTGGGATTACGGGCACGCACATCACTAGCCCATCTTCCATTCACATAACAGCTATGTACGGCTTGCCTGGTGCCGTCAGAGCATCACTTGGTCTTCAGCGAAGAAAACAGATTCTGCCTGCAAGCAAGTGATAATCATTTGCGTTTACGAGGCTGACCTAGTGAGACCTGACTCGTGGAGTGCATTCGCCCAGGATACACTGGCCCCACTGCAGACTTTATGGTCTTGTGTGCGATCAGCTACAATCCCTTTCACCTTCGGTTTTTGTGGAGGGAACGCTAACCAGAACTCGGTACGTACTGAATGTTTCTCGACCTGTCCTTTTGCCGTTCTTACAACAGGAAAGTGATTTCTTATTCCGACAGGACAATTCTCGTCCACACACTGCTTGTGAAGCTCACCATGCTCTGCAAGAAGTACAGCTACTTCCCAAGCCAGCACCATCTGCGGACTTGTCTCCAATCCAGCACTTGTGAAATACAATGGGGCGACGAGTGACCCGCGCGACTCGTCAGTCATCAACTGTTGCAGACATACGACAATGAATCGAACAGGCGTGGGATAACGAATTCCAGGACAGTATCCGCCGCCTGTACAATCAATCTGATTCCAGATTCAGCTTCTGCATTGCCGTCTACGGAGACTACGGCATTTGCTAATATGGGTGTTTAAGCATGAGTCGATACCTGGTACCTCAGAACTGCTTTGATCTGTAAATGCAATCTTTTCAGTCGTCCATATGCGCTGTTGCAGCAATATACCTTGTGTGAAATGGAAACCGCCGAAAGGGCGTACTAATTTATTTCCGGCAGTATATATATTTTATTTCAAGAAAAAGGTTTCAGTAATATGGTATGTCACGTTCACGTTTTTAATTTTAGTAGAATATATGTGTCATACCATTGAAAAGAAATTAACATTAGGAAACAGTTGGAACATGAAAGGAAAACTAAAAGAACGTAGGCGTCTTGTGTGTATGAAATATGTATTGTACGTGCTGCAGATTCGTTATTTTTTGAAAGGATGAAGGGCTGTGGGGGCGAAGGGGGCGGAGGAGGGGGAGGAGGGGAAGAGGAGGAGAGAGGAAGACAGACCGACAGAGAGCGACAGAGACGGAGATGTATTTAGGGTAGTGTTATAGACCATTACGTTTAGCTGCACAAACATTCAAACATCCGACCCGACGCGTAGCAGGTACGCTACTGGCCACTAAAATTGCCACACCAAGAAGAAATGCAGATCATAAACAGGTATTCATTGGACAAATATATTATGCTACATCTGACATGTGATTACATTTTCACGCAATTTGGGTGCATAGATCCTGAGAAATCAGTACCCAGAACAACCACCTCTGGCCGTAATAACGGCCTTGATACGCCAGTACATTGAGTCAAAAAGAGCTTGGATGGCGTGTACAGGTACAGCTGCCCATGCAGCTTCAACACGATACCACAGTTCATCAAGAGTAGTGACTGGCGTATTGTGACGGGCCAGTTGCTCGGCCACCATTGACCAGACGTTTTCAATCGCTGAGAGATCTGGAGAATGTGCTGGCCAGGGCAGCAGTCCAACATTTTCTGTATCCAGAACGGCCCGTACAGGACCTGCAACATGCGGTGGTGCATTTTCGAGCTGAAATGTAGGGTTTCGCAGAGATCGAATGAAGGGTAGAGCCACGGGTCGTAACACATCTGAAATGTAACGTCCGCTGTCCAAAGTGCCGTCAACGCGAGCAAGAGCTGACCGAGACGTGTAACCAATGGCACCCCATACCATCACGACGGGTGATACGCCAGTATGACGATGACGAATACATGCTTCTAATTTGCGTTCACCGCGATGTCGCCAAACACGGATGCGACCATCATGGTACTGTAAACAGAACCTGGATTCATCCGAAAAAATGACGTTTTGCCATTCGTGCACCCAGGTGTGTCGTTGAGTACACCATCGCAGGCGCTCCTGTCTGTAATGCAGCGTCAAGGGTAACCGCAGCCATGGCCTCCGAGCTGATAGTCCATGCTGCTGAAAACGTCGTCGAACTGCTCGTGCAGATGGTTGTTGTCTTGCAAACGTCCCCATCTGTTGTCTCAGGGATCGAGACGTGGCTGGAAGATCCGTTACAGCCATGCGGATGAGATGGTTGTCATCTCGACTGCTAGTGATTCGAGGGCTTTGGGATCCAGCACGGCGTTCTGTATTACCCTCCTGAACCCACCGATTCCATATTCTGCTAACAGTCATTGGATTTCGACCAACGCGAGCAGCAATGTCGCGATACGATAAACCGCAATCCGACCTTTGTCAAAGTCGGAAACGTGATGGTACGCATTTCTCCTCCTTACACGAGGCATCCCAACAACGTTTCCCTAGGCAAGACCGGTCAACTGCTGTTTATGTATCAGAAATCGGTTGGAAACCTTCCTCATGTCAGCACGTTGTACGTGTCGCCACCGGCGCCAACCTTGTGCGAATGCTCTGAAAAGCTAATCATTTGCATACCACAGCATCTTCTTCCTGTTGGTTAAATTTCGCGTCTGTAGCACGTCATCTTCGTGCTGTAGCAATTTTAATGGCCAGTAGTGTAGTTCGACGCAAATACAGACGTCGTGCTGCCCAGCAGAGTACTAGGATATTAGCGTGGGGAGGCCTGTCGATAACACGATACTGCCGTCCCTAAGGTGCTGGTATCGTTTTTCCCGGCTTTATCGTACCTGTTCGGCCGTTAATAGGGCCGGAGTAACCTTAAACCAATTAAAACGGCTAACAGGACGCAGAGCTCGAGGGGTTTCGCGTTTCCGCCGCGCGTCGCAGGCGGCCGGGACGCAGCCCACGCCCCGCGCACTAGCCGGCGGCCAGGCGCGGCGGGCGCGTTTCATTAGCGCTGCCGCGGCCGGCTCAGAGGAGAGCTCCTAACAAGCGGGGCTGCTGTAGTAGGTGGCAGCGGCAGCGACGCCTGCCTGTGCCTGCGGTCGCCCGACCACCCCTCTGTCCCAGAGAGTCGCGCCCGCGCCTTGTTATCTTAATTCCCAGCAGCCGGGGCTCGGCCGCCGCAGCCCTCCAACTTGTTAGCAAACCGCCTCTGGCAGGCCAAATAATGTTTGTACCCCAGTTACTCTACGTAGCATTGATTACTGGCAGTTGCCTAACTACTTTTGGCTGGACGCACCTTTCTTGTTTTTATTTCTGTAAATCTTGCTACTCGTCCGTGTCATACGTTATACAAATTGTTCACCCTTTAGTCTAGCTTCTGTCAAGCGATAGAAAGTCGGTCCGTAGCACTGGTAAGTCTTATATACAGGGTGGTCCATTGATCGGGGCCGGGACAAATATCTCACGAAATAAGCATCAAACGAAAAAACTACAAAGAACGAAACTTGTCTAGCTTGAAGGAAGAAACCAGATGGCGCTATGGTTGGCGCGCTAGATGGCGCTGCCATAGGTCAAACGGATATCAACTGCATTTTTTAAAATAGGAACCCTAATTTTTTATTACATATTCGTGTAGTACGTAAAGAAATATCATTGTTTTAGTTGGACCACTTTTTTCGCTCTGTGATAGATGGCGCTGTAATAGTCACAAACATATGGCCCACAATTTTAGACGAACAGTTGGTAACAGGTGATTTTTTAAATCACAATGCAGAACGTAGGTACGTTTGAACATTTTATTTAGGTTGTTAGAATATGATACATGTACCTTTGTGAACTTATCATTTCTGAGAACGCATGCTGTTACAACGTGATTACCTGTAAATACCACATTAATGCAATACAAGCTCAAAATGATGTCCGTGAACCTCAATGCATTAGGCAGTACGTGGAACGACATTCCTCTCAACAACGAGTAGTTCGCCTTCCGTAATGTTCGCACATGCATTGACAATGCGCAGACGCATGTTGTCAGGCGTTGTCACTGGATCACGATAGCAAATATCCTTCAGCTTCCCCCACAGAAAGAAATCCGGGGACGTCAGATCTGGTGAACGTGCGGGCCATGGTATGGTGCTTCGACGACCAATCCACCTGTCATGAAATATGCTATCCAATACCGCTTCAACTGCACGCGAGCTATGTGGTGGTCATCCATCTTGTTGGAACTACATCGCCATTCTGTCATGCAGTGAAACATCTTGTAGTAACATCGGTAGAACATTACGTAGGAAATCAGCATACATTGCACCATTTAGATTGCCATCGATAAAAGGGGGCCAATTATCCTTCTTCCCATAATGCCGCACCATACATTAACCCGACAAGGTCGCTGATGTTCCTCTTGTCGCAGCTATTGTGGATTTTCCGTTGCCCAGTAGTGCATATTATGCCGGTTTAAGTTGTCGCTGTTGGTCAATGACGCTTCGTCGCTAAATAGAACGCGTGCAAAAAATCTGTCATCATCCCGTAATTTCACTTGTGTCCAGTGGCAGAACTTTACACGACGTTCAAAGTCGTCGCCATGCAATTCCTGGTGCAAAGAAATACGGTACTGGTGCAATAGATGTTGATGTAGCATTCTCAACACCGACGCTTATGAGATTCCCGATTCTCGCGCAATTTGACTGCTACTGATGTGCGGATTAGCCGCGACAGCAGCTAGAACACCTTCTTGGGCATCATCATTTGTTGCAGGTCGTGGTTGACGTTTCACATGTGGCTGAACACTTCCTGTTTCCTTAAATATCGTAACAATCCGGCGAACGGTCCGGACTCTTGGATGATGTCGTCCAGGATACCGAGCAGAATGCATAGCACACGCGCGTTGGGCATTTTGATCACAATAGCCATACATCAACACGACATCGACCTTCTCCGCAGTTGGTAAACGGTCAATTTTAACACGGACAATGTATCACGAAGCAAAGACCGTCCGCACTGGCGGAATGTTGCGTGATACCACGTACTTATACGGTTGTGAACATTACAGCGCCATCTATCTCAAAGCGAAAAAAGTGGTCCAACTAAAACATTCATATTTCTTTACGTACTACAAGAATATGTAATAAAAAATTAGGATTCCTATTTTAAAAAATGCAGTTGATATCCGTTCGACCTATGGCAGCGCCATCTAGCGGGCCAGCCATAGCGCTGTCTGGTTTCCCCCTTCAAGCTAGGCGAGTTTCGTTCGTTGTACGTTTTTCGTTTGATGCTTATTTCGTGAGAAATTTGTCATAGTCACTATCAATGGACCACCCTGTATGTACAGTATTTAATAATCATTTTCTAAATATAATAGGTGAAACACAACGAGGAGCCAAAGAATAATTACTGGTATACCTGCCTCATATTGTGTAGGCCCCCCTCAACCACTCGTAAATGCCGAAACACGACCTAGCATGGAGTTGACTAATGTCTGAAGTAGTGCTGCAGGGAACTGACGCCATGAATCCTGCAGGGCTATCCACAATTCCGTAAGAAGACGAGGGGGTGGAGATCTATTCTGAACATCACGTTGCGATGCATCCAAGATATGCTCGAGAATGTTCATTTCGGGGAGTTTCGTGGCTAACGGAAGTGCTTACGCTCAGAAGCCACTCTGTAGCAATTCTGGATGTGTGGCGTGTCGCATTGTCCTCATTGAATTGCCCAACTCTTTCGGAATGCATAATGGACATGAATGGATGCAGCTGATCAGACAGCATGCTTACGTACGTGTCACCTGTGAGAGTCGTATCTGGACGTATCGGGGGTCCCATGAAATCCAGCTGCACACGTTCCACTCCATTACAGAGCCTCCACCAGCTTGAACAGTCCCCTGCTGACACGCAGGGTCCATGGATTCATGATGTTGTCTCCATACCCGTGCATGTCCATCCGCTCGATACAATCTGAAACTACGCTCGTCGGACCAGGCAGCATGCTTCTTGTCGTCATGACTTGCCCAGGCGAGGCGTAAAGCTTTGTGTCGCGCAGTCTTCGGCTCCGAAAGCCCACATCAATGATGTCTCGTTGAATGGTTCGCACGCTCACACTTGTTGATAGCCCAGCATTGAAATCTGCGGCAGTTTGCACAAGGGTTGCATTTCTGTCACGATGAACGATTCTCTTCAGCCATCGTTGGTCCCGTTCTTGCAGGATCTTTTTCCGGCTTCAGCGATATTGGAGGTTTGTTGTTTTACCGGATTCCTGATATTCGCGGTACACTCCTGAAATGGCCGTACGGGAAAGCCCCACTTCATCCCCACCTCGGAGAAGCTGTGTGCCATCGCTCGTGCGCTATCTATTGCACTATGTTCAAACTCACTTAAATCTTGATAACGTGCCATTGTAGCATCAGTAACCGATCTAACAACTGCGCCTGACATTCCTTGCCTTATATAGGGGTTCCAGACCGTAGCGCCGTATTTGAACACGCATGCCTATACCACTTTCTTTGGCGCTGCATTGTAAATAGAAGCTTAGTTCCTACAGGGAATCATATAGCTCTCTTAGAGAAAAGTTTCCCCAGACTGTTATCTGAAATACTTCTCATAGTAATGACAAGGGGGAGATTTAATAAATAATTCAATCACTAAAGGCTAAGGTTTCTCATGGTTGCGAACGTGTGTCTAGAATAATGCTAAAATATTGTTCCGCATATGTTAGCTCAGCACTTAGCCATATCTGTAACTTTCCCTTGCAGAATGGTCAGTTTCTTGACCGATTAAAGCGTTCAGTAGTGAAACCACTTTATAGAAAGGAGAAAGGGATAATGTAGACATGTTTAGACCTATTTCTATGCCATTGGTGTTTGCTAAACTTATTGAAAAGGGTAATTGATCATTTCAGTTCGCATAATTTGCTGTCGAATGTACAGTTAGGTTTTATAAGTGGTTTAATGACTGAAAATGCAATATTCTCTCTTTTCTGTGAGGCTCTGAACAGTTTAAATAAAAGGTTGCGAATGCTAGGAGACTCCTTTGATTTAACTAAGGCGTTTGATTGTGTTGATCACAAAATATTACTGCAGAAGTTAGAATAATATGGGGTATCACAGCAGCTTACAACTGATTTATGTCAAGGATAGCAGAAGGTCATTGTCCGCAGCACTAAGAATGAGTACCACATGGAGTCCCAATGGGGCATTGTTAAATGGGGGGGGGGGGGGAGGGGACATCAGGTGTCGGTGTGGAGACGCTACCGTTTTTTATTTGTATCAATGATATGCCTTCTACTATTGCAGATGATTCTAAAATATTTCTGTTTGCAAATTACACCTGCTTGATAGTTCAAATGTGCGTGAATTCCTAAGGAACCAAACTGCTTAGGCCATCTGTCCCTAGACTTACACAATACTTAAACTAACTTAAATTAACTTATGTTAAGAACAACAGACATACCCATGCCCGAGGGAAGACTCGAACCTCCGGCGGGAGGGGGCGCTCAGTCCGTGACATGACGCCTCAAACCAAGCGGCCACTCGGCGCGGCTGCTTAGTAGTCAAGGGTGTTGTGTGCAATATTGACACGGGGCCAAATGAAGCAGTTGAAGACGTACGTTTACGGCTTGCAAAAAGTAAAATGGTGCTAAATCCCAGTAAGACTCAGTTTCTACAATTTCTAACACACAATTCGGCAAAAACTATCACTCTGATTACACAGAATGGTCATATGATTAGTGAGACTGAACGGTTAAGATTCCTAGGTGGTCAGATAGTAAGCTGTTGTGGAAAACCCATGTTCAGGATCTTGTACAAAAACTAAAAGGTGATTTATTTACCATTGGAACAGTATCTTAAATAAGTGATAGTTCAACAGGAAAAGTAGTCTACTTTGCTTAATTTCCTTCGCTTGTGATGAATGTCTTATTTTTAGAGGCAACTTTTCTGATTCAAAACGGATATTTCTTGCTCAGAAACTGCCAATTCGAGCAATATGTGGTGTAAGTTCGCGATACTCTTGTTCAGTAGTCTGGGAATTCTGACATTTACCTTACAATATTTAGTTTCTGTAATTACTTTTGTTGTGAACAGTATCATCTTGTTCCCAAGAGTTAGCAGCTTTCACTCACTTAATACTAGGCAGAAATCCAATGTGCATTTGGAACGCACCTCCTTAAGTCTTGGGCAGAAAGGCGTGCAGTGTTCCGCTGCCTCCATTTTCAATAAGCTGCCACCAGAATTCAAACATTTTGGCAGTAATTTACGCTCTCAAATGTAAACGGAAGAGTTTCCTCGTGGCTCACTGTCGAAGAACTAGTGGAAAAATTAAAAAATTGAGCTAATTACTGTCTTACGTTGTTCATTATGTTTACTGAAACTTACAGCATTTCGTTTGCACAGGATTCTTATACGTTTCATTTTGTTTATTATGTTTACTCTGTTACAGTTTCACGTACTGACTCGTTCCACGACCATGGAGACTTGCTCCTCAGCAGGTGATCCAGATATACAGGGTCTTAACGTAATTACGCTTCCATCTGTCAATGGGCAGCACCCTTTTTTGTCTCATCTAGCGGCGTGCTGCAGTACTGTAGATCCATGATTTCAGTGTTCACTACATTTGCACCTCACAAGTGAGCTATATACTGGTCATCAAAAGTATTCATACTCCTATTAGTGGATATTAATGTGGGGATGTGTCCACCCTTTATTTGGACGGCTTAAACGCTGCTAGAGACATATTCAAAGAGATACTTGTACGTGTGTATAGGAATGGCAGCCCTATTTTCATAAAGGGCCGAATCCAACGAACTACGTTGGACAACAGTGATGCAGCGAAGTCGGTACTCTAACTGATCCCAAGGATATTCTATTGTGTTCAGGTCGGGGCTCTGGGCAGAGCAGTTCATTTCAAGCCTGTTTCTGTCCACAAATCATTGGCTCACTCATGCCACTCTAAGACGGGGTGCATTGTCATGCTGAAAGAATCAATCACCTTCTCCGAACTGTTCACCAACTGTACACATTACACATTATTCAAATCCTCCCACATTTAGCGGTTTCTTAATCACAATAAGGGAACACACTCTAGCCGAGAAACACACTCCTATATCGCAACATCAGTTTTTCCATATTTCACTGTTGGTGTTACGCACTGAGACGTAATACTTATTGGAATTTTTACCATGTATAATAGAACTCGTACCGAAAATCAAAATTTACCCTCAGATTCAGGTGAGAATCAAATTGAAAATTACATTTCTCCTTGATAGTACTACACAGCGGCATTTGCGTCTGTATAACGAAAAACACTGAAGAAATAAGATTTAACGCGGAGCCGTGAGTTCAATTTTGCTGAGGTTAAAGGAAGCGGAACTGACTCGGTTATCACAACACAATTATCGCCTTGATGAAGGAATGAGGTAAAAATTCTTAACAAGAAGGTACACGGGCATACTTGCTGCAAGTAGGGAAATTCAGCTGCTGCAGAGACTAATTAACGAGAGTTCTGGCTGTTGTTAGCACAAAGTGCGTGTTGCCTCTGTGACTTTTTTTAAAGAAAACAGACATGTAGCGAACTGGGAGCGTTGGGAACAAACCAGTTTTTTTAGACACTGTCCCGTTCAAGTTCACTTGGGTGTATTTTGTGGCAGTAATTGTGACAGTTAACTCTTAGGTTCTCATTACGTCGGTGTCTGTTATGTAATTAGTAATCTGAAGCCGACGTGAATAGCGGTGAAGTCACGTCTCGGGTGAGGCGTCAGGTTCCTCTAATAGGAATTATTATAACTAACTAGAAGGCGTGCTAACCACCTATCCTTGCGAGATCAAATGTCAGATGCTACATTTGTCTCTCTTGTAGCGACTGGAGATCAGATGACGGAGTAGTGTGGCAGCTGTAAGTTATGTCCTCCGTAGTTGATCTTGCCGTTACAGTGACGGTAAGTAGCAGAAATAATGTGACGACGATGATGATAATGATGAGAAACTGTAACGTTGTTTTAAGAAAAATAAAAGATGCTAGTTATAGGCTCAATAGTGTGCAATGCAGTCCATAATACTTTGAAATGCATATGAAATTATTTTCGCTGATAAATGAAAACATTTAATAAAAATTCAAACTCCTTAAAAAACATATAACATGGATAGCGAGGCGTTAATGATTGTCGTGAATTATTAACACAGATTGCTTTTTAAGCAAAATTATATTGCAAGTTAAATTTGTCTTTTGAAAATCATTTGACAACTTGAAGTCACATTTTACTAATTGAGCCAGAGACAATGAGATTTGTACAGCAAGTATTATCTAACTTTACTAAAACGGCATAAACACAAATCATTAAACTACATATAACTCTGTTAATAAATGTTAGCAACATTACAGAAGAGAAATATCTGACTGACCTTTTTATCAAATCAGTTTACGTACATTCTGAGGTTACTCAACAATTACAAATCATCAGCCAACTCATCAATAATAGCGCTCTGGCAAAATCAAAATCATAATCATTAAACATCTTTGCCTTGCTTGCATGAAGACTTCTGCTGTCATGTTCAACAATATTGACGTACCTAAATCAGTCTAACACAGCACACCACAAAAACTACCCACTCCATCGTCTTTCGCTCACAGACAGCTACTTTCAATCGTGCGGTAAGCGCTTTCTCACTCCGCCTGCTTAGCTGGGTGGTAACGTGCTTGCCTCCCAGGCACTGGGCCCGGCTTCGGTTCCCTGCCGGGTACGAGATTTTCTCCGCTCGGGGACTGGGTGTTGTGTTGTCCTCATCATCGGCCGCAAGTCGCCCAATGTGGCGCCGGCTGAAATAATACACGCACTTGGCGGCCGATCCCCAATAGGACCTACCGGCCAACAATGCCATACGATCATTTCACTTCATTTTCACTCCAACACTACAACAACCCGAAACAGTCAGTATCTTCGGCACTGCGATCGTGCACAGTCAGCGATCCGCTTTATAAAGCCTATCAGACACATACATCGTTTATAATATCATAGTTTCAGTTTTGTTTACATTAATATTCATGTCATATTCGGGTGCCACATACAAATGTGCCCCAGTAGACTCCTTTCAAAACGAATAAGGATATCTCACTGCATAGTCATTAGTACACAATATTTATATGTTGACTGAACAACCAGCCTTCATAGAAGCCGATACAGAACAGATTAATGCAGATCTTCGACCACAGCATCGCAGAAATGGCGGTACAAAGAAAAAAATTTACCGTCGCCAAAATATTCCAGTCAGGGAAAGTACACTGGTGTGTAAAACTTAAGGAGGAAAGAAATTTTGACTTGCTGTGTCAGTGACAAGTAACGTAACTAGATGCAGCTTGAACCGTATTTAGAAAGAACAGCAACTGAAAGAAATACGCAATGAAACGATCAGAAATGATATTCTTATTCAAAGAAATTAATTACAATAAAGTCACCACGATTTGTAATGGCACCTGGAGTCCTAAAGACTGTAAAGTAGCACAGGTCACACCAATAATCAAAAAAGGAAATAGGAGTAACCCATTGAATTACAGACCCATATCACTGACCTCAATTTGCAGTAGGATTTTGGAGCATACACTGTACTTGAACATTATGAATCACCTTGAAGAAAATGACTTATTGATACATAACCAACATGGATTCAGAAAACATCGTTCTTGTGCAACACAGCTAGCTCTTTATTCCCATGAAGTAATGAGTGCCATCGACAAGGGATTTCAGATCGATTCCATATTCCTAGATTTCCAGAAGGCTTTTGATACCGTTCCTCACAAGCGACTATTAATGAAATTTCGTGCATGTGGAGTATCGTCTCAGTAGTGTGACTGGATTCGTGATTTCCTCTCAGAGAGGTCACAGTTCGTAGTGATAGACGGTAAATATCCGGCGTTCTGCAAGGTAGTGTCATAGGGCCTCTGCTGTTCCTGATTTACATAAATGATCTACGTGATAATCTGAGCAACCCCCGTAGATTGTTTGCAGATGACGCTGTAATGCACCGTCTAGTAAAATTATCAGACGATCAGTTCCAATTACAAAATGATCTAGAGAAAATACCTGTATATTGCAAAAGTGGCAATTGGCACTAAACAAAGAAAAATGCGAGGTCATCCACTTCGGCACTAAAAGAAATCCTATAAATTTTGGGTGTACGATAAATCGCACAAATCTAAGGGCTGTCAATTCGACTAAATAACTAGGAATTACAATTATGATCAACTTAAATTGGAAAGACCACATAGATAATATTGTGGCGAAAGCGAAACAAAGACTGTGCTTTGTTGGCAGAACACTTATAAGATGCGACAAACCCACTAAAGAGACAGCCAACATTATACTTGTCCGTCCTTTGCTGTAATATTGTTGCACGGTGTGGGATACTTACAAGGTAGGATTGACGGAAGAAGTCGAAAAAGTGCAAAGAAAATTGTTCAAATGACTCTGAGCACTATGGGACTTAACTTCTGAGGTCATCAGTACCCTAGAACTTAGAACTACTTGAACCTAACTAACCTAACGACATCACACACATCCATGCCCGAGGCAGGATTCGAACCTGCGACCGTAGCGGTCGCGCAGCTCCAGACTGTAGCGCCTACAACCGCTCGGCCACTACGGCCGGCAAGTGCAAAGAAGGGCAGCTCGTTTCGTGCTATCGGGAATGGGGGTGAGAGTGTCGCTGATATGATATGCGAGTTGAGGTGGTAGTCACTGAAACAAAGGCGTTTTTATTTGCTACGAGATGTATTTACGAAATTTGAATCACTTTCTCTTCCAAATGCGAAAATATTTTGTTGACACCCACTTACGTAGGGAGAAATGATCACCATAATAAAATAAGAGAAACCAAAGCTCAAACGTAAAGATTTAGTTGTTCCTTTTTCCCATGCGCCATTCCAGAGTGGAATGGTAGAGAAGTAGTATGAAAATGGTTGGATGAGCCCTCTGCCAGACACTTAAGTGAGAATTGCGGAGTAACCATGGAGGGGTAGATGTAGACAATAGAAACGTGGAACATGGTTCTTAAGAGGGCGTCTGATCACTATGCACAGGACAGAAGTGAATGCTCTGCAACGTGCTCCCATGCTGGCCACAAGGTTCGTAAGAAATTCTTGTGGTAGGTCGTCCCATTCCTCTACCAGCGCAGTTGACAGCTGCTCGATGGTTGTTGGTACACGTACTACCGTACACCTCCCACATGTGATCGACGTGATTAAAGTCGGGGATCAGACAGACCAGGCCATCCGCCGAATGTCCTCCTGCTCCAAGTGCTCCTCCAACTGCACTGTTGGACGTGGTCGCTCACTGTCACCCATGCAAATGAAGCCAAGTCGAATGCACCCCTGAAAAGCACATGAGGAAGCAGTGTTGTGTTACAGTAACCTTAGCTTGCGTGTGTATCATGTTAAAACGTCTGGAAGTAAGAACGCCCACGCAACATTATGCCTTCCCAAACCATAGCAGTTGAACCATCAAAGCAATCATGTTCGACAGTTTCCCTGGGAGCATTAGGTTTTCCCACCTCTCGCCGTATGAGGGTCCGTCCAGAATCACAGAATCACAGAATCAGACTGTATTTCCTCCCATCTGATGAGCACGCGACCCCACTTAGGGTTTATCTGCTTCCTTTGCTCTTCGCACCCCACGAACGGCGCCACCAATGTGCGTGTGGTAACGGAACAAACGTTCTAGTCATCCACCAATGGGGCCAATTCCAATTCAGACGACGCTCCACTGTGGGACGTGACTTTTGTGCCATCCAGTACTGTTAAATTCCAACTGTACCCTCTCTCTGAAGTGATCCCAACTTGTAAGTTGCACAATCTAGTCGATAGCTGCCGCTCGAGTGGACCGTGGTCTTCCACCTCCTCCCCGTCGGAAGCCATGCGTGTGGTTCAGGACACTGTCCATGCACGTGAAACAGTGCACTGAGCAACACCAAACTTCTGGGCTGCACTCATCACACATAGTTCTTCTTCCAGATATCTCGATGTTCTTCCCCGTGTCAAATCATTCGGATTTTGCCTCGGGGCCATTTTGTAATGAAGAATGCCACCACAGTTCACCGTAACAGCTCACTGATTGTCACGCGTTGTTTTTTCCCAACCTATTCATCTGCCTTGTGTGGCGAGCTTGTGTGGCTAGGCGAATCCCATTTGCCGCTAAAGTCACGGTGACCTCACGCAATGTGAATTTCACGTTCCTATACAAGACTGGTAACATGCTCGAGCACTTTAATGTATTTTAACAGTTAGTTAAAATTTTATGTAGCGTTTTCCGTCTCGTCCTTACGTTTTGGAGCAGCGTGTAAGAGAGAGGTACACATTATAATATAAGGTAGACCATTAGCTATCTTTTGAAATTTGAAAGAGCTGCTATTTTTCTGGTATTTTGCGAAATCGTACCAAAATGTTTCCTGAAATAGAAAAAGATGTTGAGAAGAAGGTTACCATATGTAGAGATACAGAGAGCATTTTACTTGTGAGAAAGATATTTCTTCTGTGATGTTCAGTAATGTAAGAGTTGAATACTAAAACGAGGAAATGCTAAGATTGAGAAAACGATCGAGCAAAAACAGGGAACGACAATCTTCACGTTTATCAGCATATAGCCATTACAGTTTGTCATAGGCAGGGGAGATATTGTAGAAACGAAGAACGTCACAGATGTATCTTACACAAACACTGATCGCCAGTTGTAGTTAGATATAAAAAACAGGTGAGTGTAACTTGCTCTCAATAGGAACAGTGGAAGGGGTACCCCTGGGCTCCTACAAACGATAAAAAGCGAAAGGTCACATAATAATCTTATTTCTTACTTGTCTGAAGACACATTGTCAGAAAAGAGCTGATTAAACAGTAAATTTACTACTTTCAACTAAATTATTAATATTACTGTATTAATTTTAATAATATAATCCACAAAGCTACTACGTACAATGATTGCGAGGAATATATAGGGTGCTCAATTTAACTGAAAACATTGAAATCTCTCGGAAACTACATATCGGATCAAAAAAATTTATTTGTCTCAGAGTGGAACATATGTCCATATCCGAAAGAGTACATACCATCTTCATATATATGTAAGGCTTTGTGTCGTGCAGTCATTAAGGGTACACGAGCGGGCCTTCGGCTCCGAAACCCCATATCGCTGACACTTGTTGATGGCCCAGCATTGAAATCTGTTACAATTTATGGAAGAGCTACACTTATGTCACATCGAATGATTCTCTTCAAACATCGTTGGTCCTATTCTTGTAGGATCATTTCCAGCCGCTGCGTTGTGAGAGATATGATGTTTTATGGAATTCCTGATATTCACGGTAGACTCGTGAAATGGGCATATGGGAAAATCCCCACTCCATGGCTACCTCGGAGATGCTGTGTCCCATCACTCGTGCGCCGACTATAACACTGAATTCAAACTCACTTAAATCTTGATAATGTGCCATTGTAAAAGCAGTAACCGATCTAACAACTGCACCAGACACTTATTGTCTTATATAACAATTGCCGACCGCAGCACCGTATTCTGCCTGTTTACCACTCTGAACTTCAATATTTTCACAGTGAGCTTGTTTTTGCCTTTGCTACACCACGAAGATGACGTGCTACAGACATGAAATTTAACAGATGGGAAGACAATGCTGTGATATGCAAATAATTAGCTTTTCAGAGCGTTCACACAAGGTTGGTGCCGGTGGCGACACCTACAACGTGCTAACATGAGAAAAGTTCCCAACCGATTTCTCATACACACACAGCAGTTAACGGCGTTGCCTATGAAACGTTGTTGTGATGCCACGTGTAAGGAGGAGAAATGCATACTATCACGTTTCCGACTTTTATAAATGTCGGATTGTAGCCTATCGCGATTGCGGTTTATCGTATTGCGATATTGCTGCTCGCGATGGTCGAGATTCAATGACTCTTAGCAGAATATGGCATCGGTGGGTTCAGGAGGGTAATACGGAACGCCGTGCTGGATCCCAACGGCCTCGTATCACTAGCATTTGAGGTCATAGGCATCTTATCCGCATGGCTGCAACGGGTCGTGCAGCCACGTCTAGATCCCTGAGTCAACACATGGGAACGTTTGCAAGACAACAGCCATCTGCACGAACAGTTCGACGACGTTTGCAGCAGCATGGACTATCAGCTCGGAGACGATGGCTGCGGTTACCCTAGACGCTGCATCACAGACAGGAGCGCCTGCGATGGTGTACTGAATGACGAACCTGGGTGCACGACTGGCAAAACGTCATTTTTTAAAATTAATCCAGGTTCTGTTTACAGCGTTATGATGGTCGCATCCGTGTTTGGCGACATCGCGGGTAACGCACATTGGAAGCGTGTATTCGTCATCGCCATACTGGCGTATCACCCGGCGTGATGGTATGAGGTGCCATTGGTTACACGTCTCGGTCACCTCTTGTTCGCATTGACGGCACTTTGAACAGTGGACGTTACATTTCAGATGTGTCGATCCCTGCGAAACCCTACATTTCAGCAGGATAATGCACGACCGCATGTTGCACGTCCTGTACGGGCCTTTCTGGATACAGAAAATGTTCGACTGCTGCCCTGGCCAGCACATTCTCCAGATCTCTCACCAAATGAAAACGTCTGATCAATGGTGGCCGAGCAACTGGCTCGTCACAATATGTCAGTCGCCACTCTGTACACGCCATCCAAGTTGTGTTTGATTCAATGCCCAGGCGTATCAAGGCCGTTATCACGGCCAGAGGTGGTTGTTCTGGGTACTGATTTCTCAGGATCTGTGTACCCAAATTATATGAAAATGAAATCAGATGTCAGTTTTAGTATAACATATTTGTCCAATGAATACCCGTTTATCATCTGCATTTCTTCTTGGTGTAGCAATTTTAATGACCAGTAGTTTATGTTTAATTTGGACCTTACAAGTTGATGGTCAGTGCAACCCTGAGCGCCTCTCATACCACGTGTGATCATTACTTCACCAACATCTGTTTTCCTTACGATCGCATAATCTAGAAGGGGACAGTGTTTAGATCTTGGGTGCATCCACGTCGTTTAATATTTATCGGACCAGAAAATTTGTATTTGTCAAACAGAGTTCAAATTCAGTACATAAAATTAAAAGATCAAGCCCATTTAAATTGCGTTTTCCAATTCCATGGCGACCAGTGACTCCATTCCAGGCATTAAAGTCACTGCCAACCCGAGCATTGAAATCTCCGAGCAACAGGACTTCATCCGCTGAAGGAATGCCCTGTAGTACGTAGCGTAGGTCTTGGTGAAACTTGTACTTCTCTTCATCGGGAGACGGCAGTATAGGTGTTTAGACACTGATCAGGTGAATGTATTTCTTAGATGTTAGTTGAAGTCTGAGCGTTATGATACTGTCGCTGATGCCTTTTGAAAGTTCCGTCAATAAACACGCCAGTTTATTGCGTATGGCAAAGCCTACTCCAGTTTCCTCCCTTTCGGTACTTGGTTCCCCACTCCAATAGTAGATGTAACCTGTGAGCTTTTCACACAGCTCTCTGGAGTCACTAAGATGTGTTTCACTTAGGGGGCCGATGTCAATGTTACATCTAGCCAGCTCTCTAGCAATGAGTGCTGTCTTTCTCTCTGGACATTGATTATGGTCATTATCCAGTACTTTATAATGGAATGACAACAATGAAAATTTGTGGCAGACCGAGACTCGAGCCAGGATTTCCCACTCACTGAAAGAGGTCTTCTTACCACTTGTCTAGGCGAGCACGAAGCAAAGCCCGACGCAGCCTTCCAAATGTTTCAATCATGTGTCTAGCCGTTTTACACTTCCGTACCTTATTTGGCTAACACTGAATTCTTGTAAGATTGCTTTGTTGTTCGTCTGTCTGTCTGTCAGTCGGGCTGTTAAAAACCTGTTCTCCCAGGAACAGGCAGACATATAAAGTCGAAATTTATGAGAAATACTAAAAGATCTATAGTCCCTTGGCAGTGGCATGGCCGCAGTAAATTCATCGGTTCTCTCAGATCACCGAAGTTAAGCACTGTCGGGCGTGGCCGGCTCTTGGTAGGGTGAGCATCTGGGCCGCTATGCGCTGTTGCCATTTTTCGGGGTGCACTCAACCTCGTGATGCCAACTGAGGAGCTACTCGACCGAATAGTAGCGGCTCCGGTCACAGAAAACCATCGTAACGAACGGAAGAGCGGTGTGCTCACCACACACCCCTCCTACCCGCATGCTCAGCAGAGGATGACGCGGCGGTCGGATGGTCCAGATGGGCCACTTGTGGCCTGAAGACGGAGGTCTATAGTCCCTTGGTGATGTAATAAATGTGAATTTCCAAGTCAAAGCAACCAAAAGATACGGCAACTTTGATACTCGCAAAACCACTTGTCAGAACCTACTATAGGGTACTATCCGTTGATCTAGAGTCGTGGAATATGTCAAGAAGCAAGGTTTCACAGCACAACGAAAGGAAAAATATCCGAGAATTGTAAATTTGTAATTATATCACACGAAAAAAGTTTTTTGTCGTATGTTTTCTGACTGTCTCCCTGACTGTCCGTCTGTTAAGACCTCTCTTTTCTCAGGAACAGGTAGACGCATCAAGTCGAAATTTATCTCAAATACGAAGATCTGTAGTCCCTTGGTGGTTTAGTAACTGTAAGTTTCTTAGTCAAAACAACCACAATATACGGTCATATAATTTGATACTCGCAAACTCACTCATCAGAGATTATAGAGTATTTCCAGTTGACCTAAAATGATGATACTTGCCAAGAAGAAGGATTTCACAGCACAAGTAAGGTAAACATTTTGGAAAAATTGTTAATTTGTGATTATATCGCACGAAAAAGGTGTCTCTTCCGTGATTTGTTAGCCGACGTCATACTTGAAATTAAAACACTGTCGAAAGTCTTGGAATCCCTGGGATCGATATGTTGCCAGAATCAATGTAGATAACAGGCGATAATTGTCGAGATTTTCGACTCCAACAATGGATGAACTATCTGTATACATAACTAAGATTGTACGGAACCCTCAGTGCACGAGTCCTGTTCGCACCTGGACAATTTTTTAGTACGCTTCGGCGTCGAGCAGTTTGAAGCGCAGCCAAACCGAAGGGTGACATTGCAACGAGCCACGCTTTTGCCCCATTACAGGCGAAGGTTGTAGGCAACTTTTGAGCCAACTTTAAACTTCTGCGTCGCAAAGGGAGACAATTACGGCGTATCGAAAAAGTTCAAAATGGCTCTGAGCACTATGGGACTTAACATCTATAGTCATCAGTCCCCTAGAACTTAGAACTACTTAAACCTAACTAACCTAAGGACATCACACAACACCCCGTCATCACGAGGCAGAGAAAATCCCTGACCCCGCCGGGAATCGAACCCGGGAACCCGGGCGCGGGAAGCGAGAACGCTACCGCACGACCACGAGCTGCGGACTCGAAAAAATTACTCTTTAATTGGGTTTCGCAGTGTCGTTTCCACTTCATCCATCTTATGAAATATTTCCATTTTCCTGATTACCTATAGTGAGCTGAAAGTTTTCATATATGATTGAATCAGTTTATTGTGTTATTGTGGAAACAATTATGAACATGACAAAACAAAGCAACCAATGTCCACATACAGGTTAGTCGTTAATGTGCAGGACTTCGTGTTAACACTCTTGGTGTACGTAACCCACTTCCTTGTGTAACATCATCTTTGTTCTACTGAAGATTCGGCCAGGGAACACATCCGTGGATTCCATCATATAGGCTTTACAGTTGACTAACATATCAAATACGTTTTACACGAATTTTACATTTCAGATTTATTTCCACTTGAGTTCTTCGGCGTCAAATACTAATTGTAATTTTTTATGATCTAATTAGTAATTTAGAACGCTGAAGAAATTTGAGAGGAAGTCCGGATTAAGAAATGTAATTATACAAAATGTTGTTCACAGGAACTTGTCAACCACCACAGGCGTCTGGAAAACTTGTTTCGAAACTTCCCTTCCCACAGTGTCTCGTAAGACTGCCTAATTAAATGTGCGGCACAGCAAGTTTTCCGTCGCCGCCAACTCCACGGATTAAAATGAATGAAAATTGGCGGCGAAATAAAAGTTTATCGCGAGAACTTTCTCCTTAAGTGACAGCTAATGAACATATCGACTGTACTTTGTATAGTTTTTCTTAAATAAATAACTAATGATCTGTGAAGGCATTTCATTCGTTTGAGGGTCTATTTTGCTTTAAGGAAACTTCACATTTCCTTATAACTACCGCAGCTCGAGGATAGAAATCTCATGTCGTAAGGTAAGTATGATAACAGTATACGGGTTATTATCTGACCTCATGGATGACGGAATTAAAAGAGGTTATACGTCTTAATGTGCAATTAACGATGATGAGACGTTGAATATGGAATAGAGTCGATTAGGGGCGGGGGGGGGGGGAGATTGTCAATTTACAACGGAGAAATAGTACTGAATTTTTTTGTATTTACTTTAACCAAATTCCTCAAGAATAGTTATTACTGACTGGAATATTACCGATAGACCATCAGTGTTAATATCAAATTCATACTGAAACATTTCATCATTTGGAACTATTAGTTTCTGCTTGTTTCATGTGAGTATACATAACGAATTTCTTTGTAAAATTTTTCTTCCATAGGATATTGGTTTATAATTTATCTCTGTCGTTCAGAGCACTGAACACCGAGAATTTTCAATAAAGCAGATTGCCTTATTTCATACATCTAGATAACAGTCTTGGTAACAATATATTTCGTCATTAGAAATTCACTACTAAACGCAATAAATTAAATGTTACTAGAAAAAATAAAATAAATACAGTCTTGTAGAAAAATGAAGAACTCTGAAGACAAGATGCCAATATAATGAAGAAAAAGTGCACCCCGTCGGCGGGTACGTAAATGATTAGAGGTATAATTGCCGCCAGAGTGCGTGAGTGTCGTTCGTATTCAATGTTGTTAACAGACCCTGTAGTCTATATAAGCGGCGTGAATGGCGTTAGGTGCTGAGCGATCATTCTGAAGGACACGGAATAACCACATACACCTGTGAGATAACGTTTTCAGCACGTGACGGAGTTTGAGGTGGGCCTCATTGTGCACTTCCATTTGGCTGGCCACTCGAATCATGCGATATCCAGATTTATGGAGCTTTCGGATGTGCCAATGGACCGATGTTGAACTGCGTAGCAATGTGATGGCAGGAAACCTCGTTGTCAAGTTTCCGGTAGAAAACGTCTGACCACCAAAAGTCAGTGGCGCCGTGTTAAGCACCAAGACATGGTAATAGCTTCACATCTGCGCCTGTCGTCCAAGAACAATTAACTTTGTCTCGAAACCTGGCAGAAAATCCAAAGAGATTCTCAAGAAAGGTAGTAGGATAATCCATATAATTACAGGCCCATATCATTAACGTCGATATGCAGCAAGATTTTAGAACATATATTCTGTTCGAACATTATGAGTTACCGCGGAGAAAACGGTTTATTGACACACTGTCATCATGGGTTTAGAAAACATCGTTCTTGTGAAATACAACTAGCTCTTCATTCGCATGAAGTGTTGAGTGCTATTCAAAAGCGATTTCAGATTGATTCCGTATTTCTGGGTTTCCGGAAGGCTTTTCACACTATACCACACAACGACTTGTAGTGTATTTGCGTGATTATAGAATATCGTCTGTTATGTGACTGAGTTTGCGATTTCCTGTCAGAGAGGTCACAGTTCGTTGTATTTGACGGAAAGTCATCGAGTGAAACAGAAATGAATTCTGGCGTTCCCCACGATAGTGTTATTGGCACTTTGCTGTTCCTTATCTATATAAACGATTTGGGAGACAATATGAGCAGCCGTCTTAGGCTGTTTGCAGACGACACCGTCGTTTATCGACTAATAAAGTCATCGAAAGATCAAAACATATTGCAGAACGATTTAGAAAATACACTCCTGCAAAATTGAAATAAGAACACCGTGAATTCATTGTCCCAGGAAGGGGAAACTTTATTGACACATTCCTGGGGTCAGATACGTCACATGATCACACTGACAGAACCACAGGCACATAGACACAGGCAACAGAGCATGCACAATGTCGGCACTAGTACAGTGTATATCCACCTTTCGCAGCAATGCAGGCTGCTATTCTCCCATGGAGACGATCGTAGAGATGCTGGATGTAGTCCTGTGGAACGGCTTGCCATGCCATTTCCACCTGGCGCCTCAGTTGGACCAGCGTTCGTGCTGGACGTGCAGACCGCGTGAGACGACGCTTCATCCAGTCCCAAACATGCTCATTGGGGGACAGATCCGGAGATCTTGCTGGCCAGGGTAGTTGACTTACACCTTCTAGAGCACGTTGGGTGGCACGGGATACATGCGGACGTGCATTGTCCTGTTGGAACAGCAAGTTCCCTTGCCGGTCTAGGAATGGTAGAACGATGGGTTCGATGACGGTTTGGATGTACCGTGCACTATTCAGTGTCCCCTCGACGATCACCAGTGGTGTACGCCCAGTGTAGGAGATCACTCCCCACACCATGATGCCGGGTGTTGGCCCTGTGTGCCTCGGTCGTATGCAGTCCAGATTGTGGCGCTCACCTGCACGGCGCCAACCACGCATACGACCATCATTGGCACCAAGGCAGAAGCGAGTCTCATCGCTGAAGACGACACGTCTCCATTCGTCCCTCCATTCACGCCTGTCGCGACACCACTGGAGGCGGGCTGCACGATGTTGGGGCGTGAGCGGAAGACGGCCTAACGGTGTGCGGGACCGTAGCCCAGCTTCATGGAGACGGTTGCGAATGGTCCTCGCCGATACCCCAGGAGCAACAGTGTCCCTAATTTGCTGGGAAGTGGCGGTGCGGTCCCCTACGGCACTGCGTAGGATCCTACGGTCTTGGCGTGCATCCGTGCGTCGCTGCGGTCCGGTCCCAGGTCGACGGGCACGTGCACCTTCCGCCGACCACTGGCGACAACATCGATGTACTGTGGAGACCTCACGCCCCACGTGTTGAGCAATTCGGCGGTACGTCCACCCGGCCTCCCGCATGCCCACTATACGCCCTCGCTCAAAGTCCGTCAACTGCACATACGGTTCACGTCCACGCTGTCGCGGCATGCTACCAGTGTTAAAGACTGCGATGGAGCTCCGTATGCCACGGCAAACTGGCTGACACTGACGGCGGCGGTGCACAAATGCTGCGCAGCTAGCGCCATTCGACGGCCAACACCGCGGTTCCTGGTGTGTCCGCTGTGCCGTGCGTGTGATCATTGCTTGTACAGCCCTCTCGCAGTGTCCGGAGCAAGTATGGTGGGTCTGACACACCGGTGTCAATGTGTTCTTTTTTCCATTTCCAGGAGTGTATATCTGAGTGCTGCGAAAATTGGCAGTTGACCCTGAATAACGAAAAGCGTGAGGTCATCCTCATGAGTGCAAAAAGGGACTCGTTAAACTTCGGTTACACGGTAAGTCAGTCAAATCTAAAGGCTGTAAATTCAACTAAATACCTAGGAATTACAATTACGAACAACTTAAATTGGAAGGATCATACAGAAAATGTTATGGGGAAGGATAACCAAAGACTGTGTTTTATTGGCAGGACATTTAGAAAATGTAACACATCTACTAAGGAGAGTGCCTACACTACGCTTGTCCGTCCTCTTTTAGAACACTGCTGCGCGGTGTGAGATCCTTACCAAATAGGACAGACAGAGTACATCAAAAAAGTTCAAAGAACGGCAGCACGTTTTGTATTATCGCGGAATATGGGAGAGAGCGTCACTGAAATGATACAGGATATGGGGTGGACGTTATTAAAAGAAAAGCGTTTTCGTTGCGACGGAATCTTCTCACGAAATTCTAATCACCAACTTTCTCCTCCGAATGCAGAAATATTTATTTTGGCACCGGCCCACATAGGGAGAAACGATCATCACTATAAAATAAAGGAAATGAGAGCTCGTACGGAAAGATACAGGTGTTAGTTCTTTCCGCGCGCTAAACGAGATTGGTATAATAGAGAATTGTAAAGATGGTTCGATCAACACTCTGCCAGGCACTTAAACGTGATTTCCAGAGTATCCATGTAGATGTAGAATGGACTTCCTCCAACATTCGCTGTCTTCTCGCGCTGTTGATCGGAAACTACCATCAGTCGTACTTAGGATCTGCGTAGGCTACCGTTGGCAACAAAAGATAATCAAGTAACAAAAGACAATCAGCTGCGTTTGGAGTGGTGCCGTGACCGACAAGTTGGGACTGCTGATGACTGACGTCGAATTGCTTGCAGCTATGAATCGCGTTTCTGCACTGCCCCGGATGATAATAGTCTACATCTCCATGGATACTCTGAAAATCACAATTAAGGGGCTGGCAGAGTGTTCGTAAATCACCTTCACAGTAATTCTCTATTCTTCCAATCTCGAAAAGCGCACTGAAAAAGCTATCACCTATATCTTTCCGTGTGAGCTCTGATTTCCATTATTCTATTATGGTGATCGTCTCTCCCTATTTAGGTCGGTGTCAACAAAGTATTTTCGCATTCGGAGGAGACATTTCGTGAGAAGGCGTCATCGTAACGCCTTTGTTTTAATGATGTCCATCCCAAATTGTTCATCATGACAGTGACACTCTCTCCCCTATCTATCGATAGAACGAAACGTGCTGCTCTTCTTTGAACTTCCTCTATTTACTCCGTTAATTCAGTCTGGTAAGGATCCTAGGACCGACAAATGTATTGTTGGCAGTCTCTTTAATAGATCAGTTACATTGTAGGCAGTCTGTTTAATAGATCAGTTACATTGTAGGCAGTCTCTTTAATAGATCAGTTACATTTTTTAAGTGTTCAGCCACTAAACCCAGTCTTTGGTTTGCCTTCCTCAACAGATTTTCTGTATGTTCTTTCCAAGTTAAGTTGTTCGTAATTGTAATTCCTACATGCTTAGCTGAATATACCCCCTTTCAGATTTGACTTATTTATAGTGTAACCGGAGTTAGCGGATTCCTTTTAGCACTCATATGCATGACCTCGCACTTTTCGTTATTCAGGATCAATTGTCAATTTCTGCAATTTATATGTTTTCTAAATCGTTTTGCAACTTGTTGTGATCTTCTGTTGATTTTACTAGACAATAAACGATATCATCATCTGCAAGCAACCTAAGACCACTCCTCGGATTGTCTCCTAAATCGTTCCTGTAGTTCAGTAAAAGCAGAGGGGCTTATAACACTACCTCGGGGAACGACAGAAATCGCTTCTGCTTTACTCGAAGACTTTCCGTCGGTTAATACGCACTGTGACCTCTCTGACAAGAAATCACGAACCCAGTCACATAACTGAGACGATATTCCATATGTATGCAGTTTCACTACAAGTCGCTTGTGTTGCACAGTGTCAGAAGCCTTCTCGAAATCTAGAGAAACGGAATCAATTGGAAATCTCATGTCAGTAGCACTTTCTGTGAGAAAACAGCTAGTTGTGTTTGAGAAGAACGATGATTTCTAAATCTGTGTTGTCTGGTGTCGATACACCGCCTCTTCAGGGTAATTCATAATGTTCCCACATAATATATGTTCCAAAGTCCGGCTGCATATCAACGTTAATGATGTGATCCTATAATTCAGTGGATTACTCCTACCACCTTTCTTCGTCGGCGGGTATGGGGGCGCTCTTGGTAGAGGCACCGTACTTCCAATATTTTGAAGAGGCACAGCGGTGTTACTCTCAGTGTCATGGTGGGGGAAGCATTTGGTATGACTTCAAGTCACAGATCTTAATGACTGAGAGAACTCTGAGTATGTGACGGCACAACAGCACTTCACGGACATTCTGCGTCCTCCTGTGTTACCACTCTGTGACAGTACCGTGGTGCCATCAATAGGAAAATATTCAGCCACACGCGCCACGTGTCTGAATGAAATGTCTGCTTGATGCTGAGGTACTCATTTGGCCGGCAGGCTACAAGATGTCTGCACCTTATAACGTGTCTGGGACTAGCACTGACGTGGTGGTATCCTGGGTATGAAGGACGAGTTATGACAATTGTAGGCCAGCATGCCGCAGAAGAGGACACATCGGCTTCATCACGCCCGTTCCTAATGAATCAGTGTATACATCCAGAGAGTGTAGCGTCATACTGATGAGTGGACTCATCCTGCCAAGTTCTTTATTAATTTGGCTCGATTATGTAATCGTCGAAATAACAGCACACGCCCTCTCAACCTGTGAAGTTTCATTTCGTTTCGTTTTCCCCTTCTGGGTGCTTTACTTTTTTCGTGAGGCATTGCATTAATGAGGAATAGTGTATGGCATAGAGCGGTGATTCACTGAAGAGCCTAAGAAACTGGTACACCTGCCTAATATCGTGTAGGGCCCTCGCGAGCACGCAGAAGCGCCGCCACATGACGATTAATATCTGAAGTAGTGCTGGAGGGAACTGAGACCATGAGTCCTGCAGGGCTGTCCATGCATCCGAAAGAGTACGAGGGGGTGGCGATCTCTTCTGAACAGCACGTTGCTAGGCATCTTAGATTGTAACACCACTTTCAAATTCACTTATATGCCGACAACCTGCCAATGTAGCAGCAGTAACCGATCTACAACTGCGCCAGATACTTGTTGTCTTATATTGCCGTTACTGACCGCAGCGCCGTATTGTGCCCGTTTACATATCTCTGTATTTGAATACGCATGCCTATACCAGTTTCTTTGGCTCTTCAGTGTAAGAATTCGACTGTAAAAATTAATATGACTATTGCGCTCGAGAAAAACCCTTTCAAGCACTTTGCCGTGAAATATGCTGGTTAATTTGCTTCCAAATTTTGAAAAGTAAACTGTGTAAAACGGAACATTGATTTGCTCAGATATAGATAAAGGATGTGGTAGCATATTTTCTTAGGACATAGCACAAGTTAAGCTATACTGTATCGTAATGCAAGTGCGATGGTAATAAAAATTATTTCATTTATATATGAAAAGGGCCCCCGGTTACACGTGCATGGATAGCTCGTAAGGTACGCTGGCTGTTGTCTGGTACCAGTAATAGAGTGAGTGTGAAAAAGATAAAGAAAAAACTCATAATTTTCTTTTCAGTTAGTAGCTCATCTTTACCACCACCACAAACGGAAGATACTTTCCACTTAACAAAAACAACTGAAGACATTTATTCAAACAACTATATACAGGCGAAAATTCGTTCCAGGGTAACAAGTTGCTTAGCTGCTAATATAGTCATAGACAAGATGACCATTTGAGCCCCCTACTTATTAATAAAATCATAGACGAGGTGATAAAGGAGGTACTGGCTGATAGGATCTATAGAATAGGGGACAAGGAAATAAAAATCATTTGTTATGCTGACGATGCAGTTCTGCTGGACAACAGAGATGACAACCAGTAGAAACTTTTTCATTATGTTTAACGTGCCAGCCAAAATCCTAAATATGGTCACATACAATCAAAAACTAAATGCATGACCACTTTTGTGAAACGAACTATTTCCAAACTGGGAGTGGATAGAAAAATTATTCAGTAGGCAATGACATTTAAATATCTTGTTATGGGACTGCCCAGCAGTGGAAATGTCCGTAGGGAAGTTAGATAACAAGCAGCAAAAGGAAATAGAGAGATAGGGTGTTTAAATGATACTATTTGGAAGGAAAAGCATATAGGACAAGATGCAAAGGTAGAATATACAAAACAATAGTGAGACCTATTACGACATACACAGTTGAGATAAGACCGGAAATATAAAAACAGAAAGACATTTGGAAGCCACGGAAATGAAAATTCTGCTAAGGATTATAGCGAATACACTGCGTGATAGAGAGAGATGTGAATGTATTAACAAAAGAATGTTAAGTGGACACCATTAATGATTGGATTCTTGAGAGAAAGCGTGAATGGAACAAACTCATTGATAGGATGTATGAACGGAAGATTATGGAAATTGTAAGAAGTAAACTACCAGCAGGTAAAAGAAATATTGGCCTTCCAAGAAACAGATGGAGTGACAACCTCGGGATAGGCTGAGGGGTACTGAAGGAAACAGCCTAGGAAGCAAGGAAGAAGAAAAAGATCTTTACCCGTATACCAGCATCCAGCACAAGACAGACGTCGGTTTTGTACCTATGTATATTAGGTAAACTATATGTCTGTTGAGGAAAAATTTGCAATAGCAAGCTGTAACAGATGTCAAATGTAATTAAAATCACTTTAATTATATTCGCCCTCACAGCATACCTGAATACATGTAATACCCATCTTCCTTACTGCTTCGTTCATCACTTGTCAAAGACGTCCACCTATTTGGGGCGAAGAGAAGCAAAGGTAGTGAGTGTTGGGGCTATGTAAGGACGATAAAAATAGTATAAGCCAAGCATAGCTATGTAGCAGGGTATTACTAGCGCATTAAAAAATAAATAAAAAGTAAAAGCACAAACACCTCGCTGCACTCTGTATCAATTACGACTAATTCGAATGTGACAAAAGTATGGCTCATACGGAATAATAAACCAAATTACACACGATTGTCTTGTTCGAGCACTCACTTGTTCACATAACAGACTTTACTTTGTTGTCATAAACGAGGATTATTGGCCGTAAAGCAAGTAATGCTGATATTATTGAGCTTAAAAGTATGTGCTTTCACTTTAGTGGACAACGAGTTTCGCTGCTGTACATTATTTCGCCAAAGTAACTCACTGCACATTGAAACAAATCACAGAAGTCGATTTATGCTGCTGAATAGGAAACACAGAATTACATTATGAGTGAAATGGGGACCAATATTTGGCGACTCTCAGTCAAACAGACAGCGTTGGGCGGAAAATTCCTATCTCCGAAGGGTTTAGTCTGCTGATTCCAGAGATTTCTACAGCACGGCGGCAGCGCCTTACGGCATGAGAGGGAAGTAAAGAACGACAAATGTAAGACGTTAATGGGCTACATTCCGGCTTAGAATTGTAACACATGACTCGACATTAGCTCCTCGGAGTTCAGCAACGGAGCTTTGATATCTTTGCCGGAATCCCTCCGTAATTGTTTTCAGCTTAGCAGTCAGAGATACAGCCTCACATTTTTGTAGAGCGAAAACTTTTTTCCCGTAATGTCCCGCGTCCTTTCAAGCATGTTATTGATGGTTATTACCTCAACAAGTGACTGTTCTCGTCCATACAGGGACGACAAATTTATTTTATGCAATTATTCGAAGATTTCTTGGCTTCTGTTGTTACGTCTGTATTTATTGTAGTACAAGATAAAGAAGCTAGCACAGGATAGAGTTGCATGGAGAGCTGCATCAAACCAGTCTCTGGACTGAAGACCACAACAACACAACAAGAACGAAAAATTGGGGTTTAAAATAATTGTTTGACGAGGACACTGTGGACAGAGTACACGCTCAGATAGAGAAAGAATGGAAAAGACACCACCCCAGAATTTTTCTTAATTAAGTGATTTATCTGCCATCTTTCCGTACATATCTGCGTGTCTTAACCATTGCGCCACGTCCCTCAGTTTCGCAGTTGTGGGTTCCCGTTCGCCGAGCAATCAGTGTGGTTCACAATGACTTAAGTGTAACTTACCGTCTTACTGTGGACACAGCCGCAACAACCAGTAGGAACTGTACACATTTCGCGAGGAGATCGGTCAGTCGTAGTTAACCACACTACACTGACGTGATTAATTTACAGAAGAACGAGAGGAAAACTGGTAGAAGCAGCCTCGAGAAAGATCAGATTTGTTCCGAAGAAACTTTAGAACATGCAGAGCAATACTGACTCTAAGACGTATTTTATAAGACCCCATGAAAGCAAATCTACGTACATAACGATCTTTTTTTTCATGTTGGGTACCACAGCCGTGTATTTGGTAATGGGCGTTTTGATGTTGTTTTACTTCAGCTATTTTTGACAAGTAATACATTTATTATATCACACATGATTGGCCAATTTAGGCTTCACACGTCAATTTCATCGACACATAGTAACTTTTGTAGATTTAGGAAAAGGTACTGATGATGCTGAGTGGGGTAAACTCTTCAAAATTCTGAGAATATTGGAAATGAAATACAATTATTAAATTGCTGTTGATAGTGAGAAGAAAGGTGGTTATAGTATAAACATCAAAAAGGTAATGAAATATAATTAAATTTCAATTCGAATTCATGTGATGCAAAGGGAGTTAGACTAAAATACGACACTGAAAGTGGTACATGAGTTTTTGTTATTTAGGTAGGAAATGTAACTGACGATGTGGGAAGTAGGGAGGATATAGAATGCAGACTGGACATAGCTAGAAATACTTTCCTGAAAATCTAAGATTTGTTAGGCTCGAATGCAAATTGAAGTATTGCGAAATCTCTCTGGAGGAGATTCCTTGTACTGAAGCGAAACGTGGACGATAAGCAGTTCCTGTAAGAAGAGTACAAATGCATTTGAAATGTGGTGCTACCGAATAGAAGATTGGACTGGTAAATCGAATAAATTATTGGGAGGTTCTAAATCCAATTGGAAAGAAAAGCAATTTATTTCACAACTTGAGAAAAAGAAGGTATTTGCTGGCTGGACACTTCCAGAGGCACCAACGAATCACGTACTTCGTACTGTGGGTGGGAGGGGGGGGGGGGGGAAGGTGGAGGGGGAAATGAATGGGTAAAAATTATAGCGAGAGATTACGCCCTGATGATATTAAGCAGGTTCAGACGGAAGTGGGTTGTAATAGGTATACAGAGAGAAAGAGATTTGATAGGTCGTACTAATGCACAGAGCTGCCTCATATCTGTATTCAGAATGCAGATCACAACAACATCAACATTGAAACTTCCTGGCAGATTAAAACTGTGTGCCCGACCGAGACTCGAACTCGGGACCTTTGCTTTTCGCGGGCAAGTGCTCTACCATCTGAGCCACCGAAGCAACGACTCACGCCCGGTACTCACAGCTTTACTTCTGCCATTACCTCGTCTCCTACCTTCCAAACTTTACAGAAGCTCTCCTGCGAACCATGCAGAACTAGCACTTCTGAAAGAAAGGATATTGCGGAGACATGGCTTAGCCACAGCCTGGGGGATGTTTTCAGAATGAGATTTTCACTCTGCAGCGGAGTGTGCGCTGATATGAAACTTCCTGGCAGATTAAAACTGTGTGCCCTACCGAGACTCGAACTCGGGACCTTTGCCTTTCGCGGGCAAGTGCTCTACCATCTGAGCTACCGAAGCACGACTCGCGCCCGGTACTCACAGCTGTACTTCTGCCAGTACCTCGTCTCCTACCTTCCAAACTTTACAGAAGCTCTCCTGCGAACCATGCAGAACTAGCACTCCTGAAAGAAAGGATATTGCGAAGACATGCCTTAGCCACAGCCTGGGGGATGTTTTCAGAATGAGATTTTCACTCTGCAGCGGAGTGTGCGCTGATATGAAACTTCCTGGCAGATTAAAACTGTGTGCCCGACCGGGACTCGAACTAGGGACCTTTGCCTTTCGCGGACAAGTGCTCTACCATCTGAGCTACCGAAGCACGACGCAGGGCCGGTACTCACAACTTTACTTCTGCCAGTACCTCGTCTCCTACCTTCCAAACTTCCTAAGTAAAGCTGTGAGTACCGGGCGTGAGTCGTGCTTCGGTAGCTCAGATGGTAGAGCACTTGCCCGCGAAAGGCAAAGGTCCCGAGTTCGAGTCTCGGTCGGGCACACAGTTTTAATCTGCCAGGAAGTTTCATATCAGCGCACACTCCGCTGCAGAGTGAAAATCTCATTCTGAACACCAACATTAACGGAACTGGACACTCACATGCTGGTAATACGTATGGAGAAGAATCTAAAAAAAACTTAATATCTTTATTTGTGCGAATTACAGCAGTTTTAGTGTCAGCGCAATCATCGTTGAAGAAATTTACCATCTCGTGGGTGTTATAAAAATATAAAAAAATCGCTTTCTTAAAGGAAGGCTGATGGCTTGATGCAAGCCTTATGTGGTCTGTTAACAGAAACTGTGTCATAACGGTAGGCGTGACTGTTTATATAGTGTCTCGATTGTGTTCCCGTTGATGATGGAAGAAGATCGACAGACAACAAGCACCACGAATGCCATAGACATTAATATTCCCATCGGAGACCATGTCACTATAAACTGTGTCACAAGTCCTTACTACATGTGTCACTGCAGATCGGTTTAGAAATGAGACCAAGAACCTGGGCTGTCTCTTCTACACATCTTCGGAATCTCGAGAAGAAATAAAATAAAATAATTTTACAATTTGTTCTTATTCTTTGTACTACACTAATTTATTATACACACTGTATTTGATGCTGAAATTCTGACTTACTTTTCATTTATGTGTATCACAGATACTCACACAACTGCGTCTCTTGGAGCTATGGCAATCTTTATGCGTACCTAAGAATTTTTCGTCGTGTCAGTTTCACTTCATTATAGTTTCGTTGACAAGATGTAGACGGTCTGTTTAAGATTATTCTGTGTTTTAGAAAAGCTTTCTACAGATTTGTAGCAGCGCTTCAGACTTGTTTGTTGGATTTCGAACTATAATGATTATGATTGTCTTTATACGTACAGCTGTTCAGCAGAATAATTTTACTGCGCAGGCTTAAGATTTTGTTCATGTTCTAACAGGTGAGCTCAGAAGAGAATAGGTTAGCTCTGGGATGATGAGCAATCGCGATGCCAACAAGGCATACTGCCAATGGAAAAGACCCCAAAATGGGTCAGTCACAAACTCAAAGGATGCTGTGCTGCTTAGAAACGCACTGTGACTTATCACTATGTATCCTCACCACCTGAACCGCGCTACAAAATCAAATATAGACAGAAAGGACCAAGTTCAGCGACTTGCAGTCATTACTGAATTTACCACAGAGAGGCAAGGGGTGCTGACGGGTCTGAAAAATGAAGACAAATGCTCTCGTACATCCAGAGCCACTATGTCATCAATGCCGGCTTTAGCCGTTAGACAGCGAGGCTTTCGGATGTCAAGAACACATTATATTGTGCTACCATTCTGTCTACATAGCTGCAACCAGGGAGAATATCAGTCTACTGAATTCCAGTAAAACCACGACACAGTGATCGATGATGTCTGTGCTGCTACTTTCTTGCTGACTGTAACGCCGAGAGGTAGCTAACATAATGCATACCACGGCCATGGTCTGCCGTTGCTGTTTAGTGGATCACCGTGTCGGGGAATGAAGACTGCTACGCCATCTGTTGGTGTTCTGTAAAGTCTGTACATTGTGCTGCCCTCTGCAGCGGATATATTTCTACAATAACTGTAAAATGGACGTGTGAGAATAAAGGTGTGTGTGAGCAGAAGTTTTACTGTGTCCTTGATTTCACTAGTGTGTAGCACCATTTGGTCCCAAAATCGGCGCACTGACTCATCAGATATATCACTGCAGCTGCCCTGAATAAAGTTGACAGTTGCTCTGTTGACGGTGGTGCTAGATCTGTTTCCACTGAGAACATATCCAAAGATTGTTGGGAGAAGAACCAATGATGGTGATACCTTGATTGGTTGTTCCAAAGTCACGATTCTCCAGTAATAATCAGCTCCAATCAGGATCTCAATAGGTAGATCTTCAGTGTCTCCTTTAGGATCTACGAGTGGTGTACCACCCCCCAACAGTGCCACAAGATGTAGGAGATATGGCCTTGAGGGGTGGTACACCACTCGCAGATCCTAAAGGAGACACTGAAGATCTACCTATTGAGATCCTGATTGGAGCTGATTATTACTGGAGAATCGTGACTTTGGAACGTGGGAGAAAGCTGTGCCTATGTACGCAGATTCGATCGTTCTGTGAGCTCAAGAACGACCGCGGTGCCGTCCGTGAGCATTTGGTGGGGGTGCGCGCGGATTTCTCGTGCCTGCCAGCCGCCTGATGAACGGGGCGCTGCTCGCCTTGCGACGCCGCACGAAACGCAGGCGAGGCCGATCGAGACTGTAAAATGGACGTGTGAGAATAAAGGTGTGTGTGAGCAGAAGTTTTACTGTGTCCTTGATTTCACTAGTGTGTAGCAACATTTGGTGACGAAACCCGGGAGAACATGAAGAGATAGAGTGCTACTACACATTAAAGAGGACTCGACGCCGGCGGAGAAGGTTTTGAGCGACTTCAATCTCAAAATCCGGTCACGTCACGCCACGTTCAGCTCACACAGATAAGTTGCGGCATTGCTCTGAAACTGTAGCAAAGGACACTGCGGGGCGATTGATTTGTATGTGATGTTACTTGGTGCATGTTTGTTGGTGGCAGAGCAATAGAGGGCAGTTGGCGTATTATTTGCAAAGCACAATTGGGGACTTGCTGAAGTATTGGTAGACTGCAGCGCCATCTGTTAGCAACAGCGACCACTACTAAAGGTCGCGGAGGTTGAAAACTGCACGGCCGCGCCATCTCTTGAGAACTACAAACATCACTAGGGGCTGCTAACGGTTCACACTCCAGGACAGCGCCATCCCTTAGCGATAGCATCCAACTGACGGGGTGTCTTGACCTTGAACGCACTCTCGCGACAGAAAGCAAAACCACTAACTCACCATGGCAGAAGCAGTAGCTACGAACTTGGGGAGGCTGCGCCGGAAGCGGACGACCTTGCGATCGAATGCGACGCGTTTCGTCAGCCAAATAAACGCCTTCGATGGTTCTACAGCTGCAGAAGAAGTAGAACACTTCCAGGAACGCCTACAAGAAACATTAGAAGAGTTGACCCGACTCAACGATGCAATACAGGACTTGCTGGATGACTCTGAATACGAAGCCGACACGGAGGCTTGTGAGGAATATACTGATAAATGCAAACGCGCCCTCCGAAAGGCGAAAAGCCTTCTAGGAGGAGCGCGCTCAGGAGACGGAAACGTGACGTCAGCGGCTCAACAACACGCCTGTATGGACATAAAATTGCCTACTATCAAACTGCACGCATTCTCAGGGGATATAGAAGCTTGGCCTCGATTTTGGGAGCAATTTACAGCGTCCATAGACGAGAATCCGATGGTGTCAACAATGAACAAGCATGTATTCCTCCGTGGTTACCTTGATGGGGAACCTAAGGACTTGGTCGATGGCATTGCTGTTACAGCTGATACATATGAGCAGACTAAGCAAATTTTGAAATCCAAATATGGGGATAAGAACAGAATTATCCAAAGTCACCTGGATTTCTTGGAGAATCTTAACACTTCGACTTCAGGCAGTCCAGAGGCTCTCAATTCCACCTACATTGAGTGCCATAAGCGCATCCAAGCACTACGAGCACTAGGAGAAAATGTCGATTCTTATGGGAGAGTGCTTGCACCCAAACTTCTTCGAGCCTTTCCTGAAGAAATTTGCAAAAATTGGCTTGTTCATGCCCGAAGGCAAAAGATTGAAGAAGGGAACCTCACCCGCCTTATGGAGTTCTTAAATGAAGAGGTGGAAGGAGCTATCAACACACGCAAAATTCGTGGAGATACTGTACCACACGAAAATTACGTACCAACAGCATCTGCCTTCCACGTAAAGGTTAAAACGAAGAGGGACAAGAAGAAACAACAGAGTTCAGAGCCCTTCTGTGTGTATTGCGGCGAAAGAGGGCACTGGGGCCAAGACTGCCAAAAGATTGCAAGCTTGCAGGCAAGAATCGACGCCCTCAAGACAATGAACCGTTGCTTTCTATGCCTGAGACGTGGCCACAACAGAAATCAGTGTTTCAAACGGGGAAAGGCGTCCTGTGCGAAATGTAAGGGGGAGCATCACATTTATATCTGCAGTAGCCATATCACAACAGTAAATAAAATTGAAACTATGACTTCTAACTTCACATACCTGCAGACTGCTCGTGTGAGTATCACAGGACCCACTGGTAAGAACAAACAGACACGTGCCATCCTGGACACAGGGAGTCAATCGAGTTTCATTCACCATTCACTGATCGAATCTCTCCAACTAAGTGTCATTGGAAGCACTACTCTCGAGATAACTACTTTCAAATCCAGTTACAGTTCATCACTCTCACGGAAGAAGGTGCAGTTTAATATGATGGGGTGCTCCACTAATTCCCACATATCAGTAACAGCCTTTGAAAGCACAAATAATTTTTCACAGAACACCAACAGATGGCGTAGGAGTCTTCATTCCCCGACACACCGCATCTGAGAATACTGGTGAGTGAGCAGCCTTCTTCCACTGCTGCATCACTATGGATGATTTGCAAGCTGCCATCTCGGCACCGACCAGGCAATGTGCGACCGCACAGCCTCATAATCGACTCGTGAGCATCTTCTGCGATCTTGGTTGATCCAAGGTGGTTGACCAGGGGCTAGTCTTCAAAACAACAGGCATTCTTGACCATAGTCAACAGTCTCCATCTGAATGGACGATGGGTTGCCTTAGAAAGCACTGGGTAGGGAGTGTGTTCCTCGTCCCCCTAAAGAGGTCAGCACATCAATTGGCCGTGTCACTGACCAGCAAGGGCGATGTCACGACTCGCTGACGAGGCCTCAGCACACTTTCGCAGTAGGTGTGCTCACTCCTGTAACTTCTTACTGGGAGTGGCTGGGTCACTACAGTACACGGCGCAGTACTCGTCATTAAGTGTTATGTAATCTGATTGATCATTTTTATGCAACGAAATGAAAAATATTGTAAGTCCATGAAGAAGCGCATTTTATCTATAAAACAATATTAGAACTCCATAAGTATTTCTCCTATTATGCGTTATATCTTAGAACAATTCTATCTAGGTATCCCTCCAGTCTTCGTAATATAGTGTAGATCAACATATAATAATTTCCAGCTAAGCATGACGTCTACCATACGCTTCAGAAGCTAATAAAGTAAGCTCGAATGCAGTTCTTAGCGATGATAGCTTTAGACGCTGAGGAAAACGTACACTACTGACCTTCAAAATTGCTACACTAAGAAGAAATTCAGATGATAAACGGGTATTCATTGGGCAAATATATTATAGTAGAACTGATGTGATTACGTAGGCTTTCCCGGCGTAATAAGTCTTGAAAGTCTCTTCGGGTTTGCTGCCGCATCCTAAAATCAACTTGGCTAGAACTGATACTTGATTACACTTTCACGCAATTTGGGTGCATAGTTCCTGAGAAATCAGTATCCAGAACAACCACCTCTGGCCTTAATAACGGCCTTCATACGCCTGGGCATTGAGTCAAACAGAGCTTGGATGGCGTGTACAGGTACAGCCGCCCATGCAGCTTCAACACGATACCACAGTTCATCAAGAGTAGTGACTGGCGTATTGTGACGAGCCAGTTGTTCGGTCACCATTGACCAGACGTTTTCAATTGGTGAGAGATCCGGAGAATGTGCTGGCCACGGCAGCAGTCGAACATTTTCTGTATCCAGAAAGGCCCGTACAGGACGTGCAACATGAGGTCGTGCATTATCCTGCTGAAATGTAGGGTTTCGCAGGGATCGAATGAAGGGTAGAGCCACGGGTCGTAACACATCTGAAATGTAACGTCCATTGTTCAAAGTGCCGTCAATGCGAACAAGAGGTGACCGAGGCGTTTAACCAGTGGCATCCCATACCATCACGCCGGGTGATACACCAGTATGGCGACGATGAATACACGCTTCCAATGTGCGTTCACCGCGGTATCGCCAAACACGGATGCGACTATCATGATGTTGTAAACAGAACCTGGATTCATCCGAAAAAATGACGTTTTGCCATTCGTGCACCCAGGTTCGTCGTTGAGTACACCATCGGAGGCGCTCCTGTCTGTGATGCAACATCAAGGGTAACCGCAGCCATGGTCTCCGAACTGATAGTCCATGCTGCTGCAAACGTCGTCGAACTGTTCGTGCAGATGGTTGTTGTCTTGCAAACGTCCCCATTTGTTGATTCAGGGATCGAGACGTGGCTGCATGACCCATTGCAGCCATGCGGATAAGATGGCTGTCATCTCGACTGCTAGTGATACGAGGCCGTTGGGATCCAGCACGGCGTTCCGTGTTACCCTCCTGAACCCACTCATTCCATATTCTGCTAACAGTCATTAGATCTCGACCAACGCGAGCAGTAATGTCGCGATACGATAAACCGCAATCGCGATAGGCTACAATCGGACCTTTACCAAAGTCGGAAGCGTGATGGTACGCATTTCTCCTCCTTACACGAGGCATCACAACAACGTTTCACCAGGCAAGCCCGGTCAACTGCTGTTTGTGTATGAGAAATCGGTAAGCAACTTTCCTCATGTCAGCACGTTGTAGGTGTCGCCACCGGCGCCAACCTTGTGTGAATGCTCTGAAAAGCTAGTAATTTGTATATAACAGCATCTTACTCCTGTCGGTTAAATTTCGCGTCTGAAGCACATCTTCGTGGTGTAGCAATTTTAATGGCCAGTAGTGTATTTAATTTGATAGACATTTCGGGACATGTAAAGATGACCGCTATACAAATTCACCAGGAAATTCTAATAAATGTAGATGTGTTGGAAATCATATATACAAGGTGTTTGTCTTACTTGAGACCATAAAATAACTCGAAAACGATGCATTGTACGAGAAAAATGTTCCGGGTGAAAGTTAATAACAGTAAAGCGTCCATCTGTCTGTGCTACAAATGGCCACGGCCACGTCGTAACCACACTTCCTGCGAGGGTGGGGTTAACACTGTGTTTTAAAGTTGGAACCCTCCCATTTTATTGCATATTGGCATTCTGCATAAAGAATACTTGCGGTTTACTCAAATCATTCTTCCCCATTTGTCGTAGATGGCGCTGATATTGAGAAATATAAAGTGGGCTGCTTTCGCAGTTCAGAATCGACACATTTAACTGTAGATTCCATTTAGTATGTAAACGTAAGCCTTTGTAAGCCTTGTTTAAACGTTAGTAGAGTATTGAAAAAGTGATTTTACAGTACAAAGAATGTGGCTAGACACTGATATTTCTGGCAAATAAGCTACACGTATGGTATCGTAGTATTCTGTTCCTTACTATCGACCGAGATGGCGCAGTGGTTAAAACACTGGACTTGCATTCGGGAGGACGACAGTTCAATCCCGCATCCGGCCATCCTGATTTAGGTTTTCCGTTTTGTCCCTAAATCGCTCCGGGCAAATGCCGGGATGGTTCCTTTGAAAGGGCACGGCCGACTTCCTTCCTCGTCCTTCTCTAATCCGATGAGACCGATGACCTCGCTGTCTGGTCTCCTCCCCCAAACAACCCAACGCAACCCTGGTCCCTTCAGTATTGACTGTGGTGAGTTCCCACATCACGGAATGGTTGAATTAGGTGACCGCCCTCGTACTCCACCATCAGGGAGACTGACTTCGTCTTGTGTTTTGAATCAACCGTTCTAACTCTTACTTTGGGAGCAACGCGGCTACCGATAAATACAAATCACAGTCATTGAAACAAGGTAAAATGTCGGTAGAGACACGTACACCGGCCGCGGATACTCACCGAAATCATACATCCCAATACTGAGAGGCATGGGGACTCAACCAGCTCAAACACCCTCACCGATATCAAGCATCCCTATGGGACCAGAAAAAAATTACGTCCACGTTGTTGCTGCTGGGTCACACTAAACGTGGTTTCTAACCACATACTGCACAGGCTAACCGTTTCGTATTGTACAATACAGTTCCCAACACTAAAGTAAATTCCGCATGTAAATATCAACCGTTGGGACATTTACATCGTAATAGAAATGTAGAATCAGTTGCGTCGGTTCTTTATTGAGAAAACAGGCACACTTGTTATTTTTCGATTACAGCGGCATCTACTATGAATGGAAAACAGTCATCTGAAACAATCATCCGTATTTTTTTTGTGTAGAGCCTGAATACGCCATAAAAACGGGAGGTCCCGCTTGAAAATAAAAAGCTGTCGACGCCCTTAGCAATTCTTAAAGAGCTTTTTAATACTAATACAAGTTGTATTTCACTATGAGAGTTGTATTTCGATTGTATCCAAACAGGGAGCCGGCACTTCCCTTTTCGAAGTTGTAGAGGCACCTACCAGTGCCTGCAGTGTCCCGTGGATCATAAATTAAGATTGTAAAACCAGCTGTAAGTGCCGGTTCAATGGGAAATATTTCAAGTTTTGTTTTTTAATATCACTTCACATCGGATAATCAAATGTTTCATTTGGGATTTTTGTAACGGCTAGTTTGGACTAACGAAATTCGAATTAAGCTTGGACTTTTGACTTCCCTTGTGAGACACATATATCAAAACTCAACAACAATTTAAGAGGGTTTTCCAGAAAGTAAGTTCCGATCGGTCACTAAATGGAAATCACAGTGAAAATCAGAAACTAGCAAGAGATAGCTACTCTTTCCGGATACTTCTCTACATGGTCGCCACTCCGACGTAGACATCTGTCGGAGCGTTATACCAAATTTCCATCGCCAGCGTCACAGAAGGCAGCCGCCTGTGCTTTCCGAGAATTCTCTACGCTGGTCTATAGCGCGTAGACTGCGCCCAAGTGTTGTCTTCATATCCAGCGTTTCATGTGGACTGAGATGATACTCAGGATGAGCCAATTACGGTTGTGTTGTGTGTGATCGAACACTTCCCATCGAAAAGACTGCAGGAGCGTCTTCACAACCCTTGCAGAGTGCGGCTGAGAATTGCCATGAAGAAGGAAGTGCGTGGCAGTTGTGTTAGGCGGGCTGCATTCATTAAGGCGAAGCCTCTCAGCGGGCCCTCCTACTTGGCGGGAGACATCGTTGTTCTAGGCACCTTTACTCGCTCACAGTGCGCTCACAACTGAAAAGAGCGTCTTGATGCGATCGACGGTCATACTAGAGACACTACCCAACAGTCCTGTGCAAAGCTTCATCGGGGTTTTACTGTGGTGTCCATTTCGCCACCATATCGGAACTTACTTTCTGGACAACCGTCGCATGTACTGCACTGTAGAAAATATCCTGAAGCAAAGTGCTTTACTACTTCTCAGATCCAAATTCTGGCTGACAAAAGAGTGAAGAACCCAGATTGGGAAGAGGAAACGGAATGAAACTTCACAGGATGAGATGGTATTGGATGTCATTCCCGTTATTACAAAATAGAGTGAAATTTACAAAGAACTTTGCATTGTGAGCCCACTTGTCAGTATGACGTTGCGTCCCCTGTGGCCTGTATGGATGAACCGATTCATTGGAAAATGTGTCATAAAACTGTTGCACCCTCTCCTGTGACAAGTTGGTCCACAAATGTCGGGCTTCATATCCTGGGTACTGGAACTAAGTCGGAATTGACGTGCAAGCTTCTGCCACACATGTTCTGTTGGGAAACATCTGGGGTATTTGTGGAGGCTGGACGACCTCGACATCAAGCAAACAGTTCATTGAGACATGTATCGTGTGTGTACGAGCTTTGCCCTGTTGAGAAATGGCACCACCATATTGTAGCATGTGGGGTAACACATACAGCCGTAGGATGTCAGTGACTCTACGGCTTCTCATATCACGACGCAAAGCGTAACACCACTGTTTATCTCCAGACCACTGGAGGAATGGGTTGTCCCGCCAGGTTGCGTCATACCCACTGACGATTTGGAATCGTGAGTCATCGCTGAATACACTGAGTCGCTATCTATCAGCAGGCCCTGCTTCCCAGTTAGGACACCTCCCCAAATGCAGCTGTTTGATTTGTGTTGTTAACAGCAGCAGTATAGCCTTGGTGCACAATCGTCCACAGAGCAGATGTGCTGTCAAATGTATCTCAAGGTGTTTGGTACGACTATTACTGCTTGTATAATGGTTACAGTCAATAAAAATGGTTGCCGTCTTCGACCTTTCGCGTATGATACCGTTGTCTTGAGAAATGGTTATCCGGTTCAAAATGTACTAATCTCGGACTGGATCTGGACTAGGTGCCATTCTGTGATAATCATTTCGTAATGAAGATAGTTATAAAATGTTAAAATACAGCACACAAGTAGTGTGACCCTGTTGGAGTCAACTATACCATAGAAACACCTTTCGGTAAACTTATGGCCGCTGTCAATCTCTTCGTGGGGTACTAAGGAACTACAGTTTGTTCATGAAAGAAATAGTTTACAGACCAATAGTGCAGTACATTGTGGTGTAATAATCAAATGTATGTCATCGAAAACAGATCAGATTCATTGGCCGTGTTTAGAGAATGATGGCGTGAATAGTGACAGACTAGGTTGCATCGTGACAGAGTGTAACAGAAATGCTGAAGTACGTAGAACATAGCCGCCGGATATCTGGCGGGTGGCTACATCGATCCATCTTCTCGATGATTCGAACCCGAAACGTGTTATACGGGTCTTTCTCTCCTAGATTCATGGGGACTGTGGGTACAAAGTGCAACTAATAAAAGCAGACACAGAGGGGCAAAAGCATTGGCTGACATTTGTGAACGCAACAGGAAGAAACCCTAATATATCGTATGAACAAAATGTTTCCTCTTCCACGCACTTTATGGTGATTCGCAGAGCATAGACTTTAGTGTGGAAATTTTGGTACCCCAGGAGGACGAAATAATCGTTTGTGGCTGCGCTGAAAAAGCCCAAGCGCCATTCTACTGAAGTGATTTATGGATAGCAGCGAAGTCATAAATCAGGATCGCCGGTTCCTCCTAAATGCAGCTCGCGTGAATTGCAGACTGCACTTCTTTTCTCTCCGTAATGTTTTTAACCTCCGAGTGCGACTCGCGATCCGCAAAAGATTGAATGTTCGTCGATAGTGTACTTGGAAATGAGCTTCTAACGTCAGAGCATATGTAGAAACGTATGGATTTAAAGCAAATTTTAATAGCCAAGATCGTATTCAGTAATATTTACTCCTGATGGGCGGTTTCAACAGTTAAGACTATCATCTTGCTGTTGCGCGTCCTGTTCCATTATGGCTTTATTATACATGTCACGTTGACACTATAGTATGTAGCACATTCCACAAAAGTCTGCTAAAAATTAAAGCCGGTTTTCACAGATAAAAGAATACCTAGTGTATCAAGTAATGTCTACAGATCTAACATTCCACTGACACTATGTGTGTGGAAATCCTTAGTTACACCAGGAACTTTTTAAGTATATTGTCTTAATATATGACAACCTGCTTTTATTTATAATAAACCTGTGTGGGATGTGCTACATTCCATAATCTGTAATGTTAACACAGTCAAAATTGAATAGGGCGCACAACAAAAAGTATTTTCAAGGTTAAATCACAGTCTTAACTGTTGAAACTAATCGTCAGGAATAAACAGTACTAAATGCGATCTGGCTATTAAAGGTTCACTTAATGCAAATGCGTATCACTCCTTCCACTCTCCAATTACGAAAATCTTCAAACCCATCTATCTGTCAGACGCGTTACATTATTTACATCGGAATAGGGCACTTCAGTTGCCACTAACTCTCTGTAAAACATACGGTAAGACATAGTGTGTTTGGCAAGCATTATATGTTCCTAGAGGAGAAAGTATTGCAGCAGTCCGCTATTCGGTATTAATAGGGAAGCATTTCCTCTTTTGTTAAGTCGGTGTCTGACAACGAAATAATCGTAAGCATACTGAAACTTTTCTGTCTGCGAATGTGAAACTCTAAATATCCCAACCGTAGTGCGATGAAGGATGTTTCAAAAGAGGGGGTGATTTTTCAATTTGGACAAAGAGAAAGTCGTTGAGCTAAGATGTGTTACGACCCGTGGCTCTACCCTTCATTCGATCCCTGCGAATGCCTTGCGCTAACGCTTTACCAATATTTGGACATCGGTCAGAGTAAATACATTTCTGATCATTACAGTTCCAACACTATGAAGACTGGTTTGAAGCAAAGTTCAATTGGTTTGAATTGTAGAACATGTTTCGATGTGTAACCGATTAGCGGTGCAGCATACAGGTTCTAAGAGTATAGGCAGCAGAAACAGCAATATACGTAATGTATGTAACGAAACATTACACAACGCTTTCTCATTTAGAACTGCACTGAGGTGACAAAAGCCATGGGATACCTCCTCATACACACATCAAAAAGGTTTTGCGTCATCCCGGTTCCCAGAATTCCTGAAGACATACGTAGACTTTGGCTATTGTATTACAGAGACAGTACCTTTGACTGTTCAGAGATGTCACTAAACCCGCCCAAAGATGTAAACAACCATGCATGACCAACGCCTATTAGACGGAGAGGGTCCGACAGCCAATCGGTTCCAGTTATTCCACCAGAAAGGTGGTACACGGCTCGTGTTGTCTACAGTTCAACCATGCCTAGACGGTCAATACCGCGGTTCGATCGCGTCCGCATTGTTACTTTGTCCCGGGAAGGGCTCTCAGCAAGGGAAGTGTCCAGGCTTCCCGGAGTGATCCAAAGCGATTTTGTTCGGGCATGGAAGAGGTACAGAGAGACTGGAACTGTCGATCTGTCGATGACATGCCTCGCTCAGACCGCCCAAGGACTGCTACTGTAGTGGATGACCGCTACCTACGGATTATGGCTCGGAGGAATCCTGACAGCAACGTCACCATGTTGAATGATGTTTTTCATGCCACCACAGGACGTCGTGTTACGACTCAAACTGTGCGGAATAGGCTCACATGATGCGCAACTTCACTCTTGATGTCCATGGCGAGGTCCATATCAACAACCACGACATCACGCAGCGCGGTACTGATGGGCCCATCAACATGCCGAATGGACTGCTCAGGATTGGCATCACGTTTTCTTCACCGATGAGTGTCGCGTTTGCCTTCAACCAGACAATCGTTGGAGACTTGTTTGGAGGCAACCCGTTCAGGCTGAACGCCGTAGACACACTTGTCAGCGAGTGGAGCAAGGTGGAGGTTCCCTGCTGTTTTGGAGTGGCATTATATGGGGCCGACGTACGGCGCTGGTGGTAATGGAGGGCTCCGTAACGGCTGCACGATACGGGACTGCTATTCTCCGACCGATAGTGCAACCATACGAACGGCATATTGGCGAGGCATTCGTCTTCATGGACGACAATTCGCGCCCCCATCGTGAATACCTTGTGAATGACTTCCTTCAGGATAACGACATCGATTGATTGGAGTGGCCAGCATGTTCTCCAGACATGAACCCTATCGAACATACCTGGGATAGATTTTAAAGGGCTGTTTATTGACGACGTGACCCACCAAACACTCTGAGGGATTACGCCATTGAGGAGTTGGACAATCTGGACCAACAGTGCTTTGATGAACTTGAGGATAGTACGCTACGAGGAATACAGTCATGCAGCAATGCAATAAAAGGTGCTACTGGGTATTAGGGGTACCGGTATGTACAGCCATCTGGACCACCACCTCTGAAGCTCTCGCTGTACGGTGGTACAACGTGCAATGTATGGTTTCCATGGCAATAAAAAGGGCGGCAAAGATGTTTATGTTGTTCTCTATTCCGATATATCAGTCCATAATGGCGAAAGTATTGCAGGATTTTGTGCACGAATTGACCTCTCGATTATGTCCCATAAATGTTCGGTGAGATTCAGGTCGGGCGATGTGGGTGACCAAATGATTTGCTTGAATTGTCCAGAATGTTCTTCAAAACAGTCGCAACAACTGGGGTCAAGTGACATGGCGCATTGTCATTCATTAAAATCCCAGCTTTGATTGCAAACAAGAGGTCTATGAATGGCCGCAACTGGGCTCCGAATAGCCGAACATAACCAGGTTCCAGTCCATTCCGTGTAAACATAGCGCACACTATTATGGAGCCACCACCAGCTTGCAGAGTGATTTGACAACTTAGGTCCATGGCTTCGTTGTATCTGTGGGACAGTGGAACTTTCCCATCAACTCTTACCAACTTAAACTGGGACTCGTCTGATTAGGCAACGGTTCTCCGATCGTATATTATCCAACAGATATGACCAATTGCACAGGAGAGGCGCTACAGGCAATGTCGTGCTGTTAGCAAAAGCATTCGCTTCAACATGGTTCAAATGGCTCTGAGCACTACGGGACTTAATTGCTGAGGTCATCAGTCGCCTAGGACTTTGAACTACTTAAACCTAACTAACCTAAGGACATCACAACATCCATGTCCGAGGCATGATTCGAACCTGCGACCGTAACGGCGGCGCGGTTCCAGACTGTAGCGCCTAGAACCGCTCGGCCATCCCGGCCGGCAACTCGATACAGAAACATATCCCAAAACTGAAATAAAAAACTAAAGAGGTACCAACTATCTGGTATCTATCAGCTTAGTTGCATCTACTGCGACAAAATATACTGCGACTGGCAAGACATTTCACACAACATTAAAGAACATATCAGGGAATGTAAATATGCTGCACACCATACAACATCTGCAGACCTTCTTAAACAGGACTACCGCAGACCAAGAGCTATTGAAAAAGATGTGAACCTCGTAAGCATCAGAGAACGCAGTTACCTCCTCCCTTTCCAAGACAACTACCGTATACAAAAGGTAATAACAGAAAATAAACAGAAAATAACCAAATTAATATTGAAAACCAGACACTATTAATATAAGTCAAGACATAACAGAAAACGGCATTTTCCATCCTTCACTCTCTCTCATTCAACCCCTTCCCCAAATTTCTTTTCACTTCTGCCCCTCACCTGTTTCCTCCAATTCACCCTGTTATGCACTTACTGTCCACTCTTTTCTACACCTCACCCTCCTCCTTGCCACTCCAATTAGTACGCACAGAAAATTTAAACTCCATCACTACTCTTTCATTTCTCACTGAGAGAAAAAGTAGATCAAAGAGAAACCAGTGTCAGTGTTGGCAACACTACAAAGCACGATACACAATGACAAGTACACAAGGATAAACAGCAAACAGGGTTGTACGAAATTGTTCTATGTTAAACGTCAAAAATGCATAGTTCTGCAAAGCATCGTAAAGTAAGACCACGATTACCAGTGCCTAATGATGAAAGCAACCAAAACTGTGCTTGCGGACGGAATTATCTGACGCAGGAGAAACACCAAGCAGAAATTACCGCAATTAGAAACCAAAGATTCGTTAACGAACTGTTTTTCAATACAGAAAAATTAATCAAATTTAAAATATCTTTAATTACAGACTCCTGATAACGCTTTACTTCAATAAAACAATGTGAGTCTGCTAAGAAAGACATGCATTTTCTTGTATTTATAACGACGGAAAAAATATGTTCATTAGCCTGTCTGAAGTTATCACCGCCATATACGAGTTCTTTAGTGGTAAGCTGGAGTTATCGGTGGACCTGCAAGGAAACTTCATTATTTTCTGACTCTACGTGACCGTGCAGAGAGCAGATAATTAACACATAGCCCACTACTAGAAGAAAGGACGCCAGACGCTCGGTTTTTCCATCGGCTAATGATATCACGAGGACAGACGTAAAGGTCCTGGGGCCTTCAGCGACTTAACTTTTTTTTTTTATTCCTCCGCTCGTTGTTCTGGTTCACTGCGCCGATCGCTGGCGGAGATAATTAGTACCACTAAACATGGGCCTCTGGCAACAAACAAAGCAGCTTTCGAAGGAACTAAGCAGCCTCAAATTAAATAATATTTGTCATTCGTTACGTCAAATGACACACGATAGCTTGCAGCAGAAATTTCACGCGCATCTTCTCCTGGTTTTGTTTGTAATTAACTCACAGGTTAGGACGTAGGAATTAGCTGTAGAATATATTTTCCGGTCAAAATTAACATTAATTGTTTCAGTCCAGCAGTTTCATTTTGATTTCGTTCTTTTTGGTGATAATGGGTACTCAAACAGGGTGGGGGAAAGCTGCTTCCAACATATTCTATGAGTAACGCGTAGATATAAACGTAAGACAACTAAGTTTTGTATCTTTAGTCTTTTTCTTGGAATCTAAATGATAATGTGGTAGCACAAAGCATAAAAATGCAGCTGTTGATACATTGGTGAGACGCTCCGTCACATTAAGACGTATGTTTGTTTTACTTTTCCCAACAACGTTTCAGCACTTTCTGCGCTATTATCCGGAGAATATTTTTATTATACAATCGGAAAATTATTGTAACACTGTTACATATAAAATTCTAACCCAAGTTGTTTATATACATGTATAGGAATGATAACTTTTCATCAGTTTTGCTTTTGTTTAATAGTAGCATAAGATGTTGCTAGTTCCAAGACCTTCAAATCATTATCTATGTTTGTTGGATTGTGAGTATCTGCCATTAGACGGTCTGCAAATGTTGAATTGGAGCTGTTACTTTTTAATTCCCTTAAAATTTCTGTGTATCTGATCCTGAAATTCCTACGTGTTTGGCCCACATATGCAGATTGGCAGCTACTCCAGGTTAGTTGGTGTATGCCAAATTGGCTATGTTTATTGACATGTATTGTGTTACTTGCTATGTTTGTTATGTTGAGTCACTGTCTTTTTAGTAAATCTCCTATGCTGTCCGAGGTATTGTTGTTTCTTACTATGTCCCACATGTTGCTTACTGTCTGTTGATTTGTTGTCAGAGGTGTCAATCTGTGTGTATGTTGTATGAATAGGTTTTGCCTGTTGAATTTTGTTGTTTACTGTAGTCACTATATTTGTATCATAGCCGTTCTCCAGTGTCATTTAATTTATTGTGTTTACCTCTTCTGTCAAGTAAATTTCATTCGTAGCTGTTTTGTTCAGACAGTTTAGTAAATATCTGAAACTGGCTTGCTTGTGTATGGCGGAATGATTAGATAGGTTGTGGAGAACTGTACTGTTTGTGATACGTTTCCTGTAAATAGTTTATTCATCTTTACAGTTTTCCTTGTGTACGGTGAGATCCATGTATTGTAGTCTTTGGCCACTTCTAATAACTTTCGAGAATGCAGTAAGGTAGCGTCGTCGACAAGCAGTGACATTTAGACTGGAGCACATTCTGCCGTTTTCTAGACAAAACTGCACCAAGTAAGTGCTGTGCAGGAGAATTTAAAATCTCGGTTTTCAGAGAAAATCCGTAAAGATAACAAACACACACACACACACACACACACACACACATACACACACACACACACACACACACACACACACACACAGAAACACATTGTAAACACTAGCATCATAAAACAAAGACGATCCGAGGTCGGAAGTTATCGATAGTCAAATTAAAATTCAACGGGTGAGGAAGCATAAGCTCTGTCTCTCCGTTTCTCGTGAGTGAAAGAGGACAATTACATACATAATTTAAACAAAAACCAGCATCTCTATTGATAATATTACTTACAAATTTAATCTCAACAGCTTCCTTAATAGCACTATCCCAACTGTTGGAAATGAATACCGGGATCTATGTGTTGTTATATTCCATAGGATGACCGGTGCCAAGACAATTTCTGCAGTGTTGCATTTGGTCGGCTGTTGTAAGCGTGTTTGCAACTTCAGCTCAGCACACCTGTCCTCCAAAGTTCTGATAGTCTGAGCAATATATGACACGCCACAACAGTGTAGAATAATACGATAGCCAAGATCATCCTTTACAGAACCAAGATCAACCATCATTTACGGAACCTAAAAGGACCCTGATGTCGGATGGTGGTGGAAAAACACTCTATACATCATATGTCCGCGAAATACGACCAATCTTGTTCGAAAAGCTCCCTGCGTAACGCTAAACAGCAGTAGACTTTGGTGCCTAATCTATACTGCCATCACTCACCCGGTACACGGATGGTAGGTAGCGCAACGTACGTCTAATCTGTCTTTCACTACAACCATTCTGACGAGCGGTGACTTCAAGATGGGCTAATTTCGCTAACAAACTCTCTGGGACCGACATGATATGCGCCCTGCGGAAGTACCATTTAACATTGAGCCGGATGGTGACAACTATCAGTCTGCAGATACAAGTCAGTGTGGATAGGCTTCCTACAAACGTCATGTTCCAACGTGCCATCCACCTTCATCCTGACCCACACATCAAGGAAGGGAAGCCAGCCATCCATTTCCTTATCCATCGTGATACGATTATTCGTGTGGATTGAATTCTGGCGCCCTAAAAAGTTGTTAAAAGTCTCACTGCCATGAGGCCGAAAAACAAAAATTTCGTCTAAATGTCTGTAAAAACAAGCAGGTATGAAAGCCGTTGTCTCCACTGCACGTTCGTTGAAATCTTAAATAAGAAATTTTAAAATGGACAGCTACAGTCTTGACCGAAACGAATATTTATTTTTGGTATCCGACTTCTGTCAGATTTTTGCCATCCTCAGACCATCATGCCACGATGGTAGGCGGTGATGGTGAATGGAGCGTGTGTTTATAATTCCCCGAACGTCAACCGGGAGTCCGACGACGATCAAAAACGACCATAACAGGCTATCACAAAATAAATAGTTATGCAGTCGAGACTGTTTGTGTCCATTTTAACGTATATTTGCGAACAGCCTTTCTCCTCCAGAAACGTTCTAAAAATTATCGATTTTATAAACAATTTACAAGTGGCAATGTGCTTCTCATCGCAACTCCATTTGTCTCCTTGTGGTACTGGTCATCAAATAAAACGGTAAGTGGAAGTCAACATATACGGAAATAGGTTCACTAATTCAGCACCAAAAATAATCACAATCAGTCGTAATGAGTCGACAAAAGAACATGAGTGAAGAGAGGGATCACATCAAAACTTACCGGAATGTCAAGTCATTCAAACGCATCCCTTCTATTCGACGTAAGAAATCCGCCAATTTTTAGTGGTGCTCATGCCAACCTACCATAGGTTTCAACAGAGTAGCAAGGTATTTTGCTACACGATATATTGGAGCACCATTGTCACTAACAAACGGACGAAGAGGAACACATTCCTTTTTGGTCTTAAGGAGGCCATATAAGAAAGTGGGAACAGTGCAGTGTAAACTGAGACTTTTGATTCTCCTGCGCTAAGAATCTTTCCTTCAGGAGGTTGCTGGTCTTTCCCTGTAAACATTTTTGTGGGGTCAGCACCGACCCTGCGATGCATTCTGTCATACAGTAAACATTGCATGTTTTGAACGTAATTCTGCTTGGCCAAAACAACGGTAGCATGCCCTTGTCCGCCGGAAAAACAACAATATCCAGATCAGCTCTAAGTTATCATAAAGCAGGCCTATCAGCCACTGTCACATTACCCTTGGTTGGACGTGTTGCAGTCAACGCAAAACGTGACTCACTCGTAGCCTCCTCAGTAACATCCGGCGGTGGTTTAAAACAGCCTGTTCAATATAACTAATAAAATCAACCACCTGCAAACGCTTGGGAGTCGGTGCAAAACTTAAACCCCTCCCCTTTTTTTTCTCCTGTGTCAGCCTCTTCATTTCAGAGTACCACTTGCAACCTACGTCCTCAATTATTTGCTGGATGTATTCCAATCTCAGTCTTCCTCTACAGTTTTGCCCTCTACAGCTCCCTGCAGTATCTTGTAAATCATTCCCTCACGTCTTAATAGATGTCCTATCATCCTGTCTCTTCTCTTTACCAGTATTCTCCACATATTCCTTTCTTCTCCGATTCTGCGCAGAACCTCCTCATTCCTAACATTACCATTCCACCTACTTTTCAACATTCGTCTGTAGTAACACATTTCAGTTGCTTCGATTCTCTTCTGTTGTGGTTTTCCCACGGTCCACATTCCGCTGCCATACGAGATAAATTCTCAGAAATTTCTCCCTCAATTTAAGGCCTATGTTTGGTACTAGTAGATTTCATTTGACCAGGAATGCCGTTTTGCCTGTGCTCCACCCGTCATTGATTATTTTGCTACGTAGGTAGTAGAATTCCTTAACCTCATTTCCTTCGTGAACATCAATCCTGAAAATATGTTTCTCGCTGTTCTCACTTCTGCTACATGTTATTACTTTCGCCTTTCTTCTATTTACTCTCAGTCCATATTCAGTACTCATTAGACTGTTCGTACCATTCAGCAGATCACGTAATTCTTTTTCTCTCAGGATAGCAATGTCATCAGCGCATTGTATCATCGATATGCTTTCACCTTGAATTTTAGTTCCACTCCTGAACCTTTATTTCCAACATTGCTGCTTCGATATACATACTGAACAGTAGGGGTGAAAGTCTACATCCTTGTCTTACAACCTTTTTAATCGGATCATTTCGTTCTTGGTCGTCCACTCTTAATACTCCCTCTTGGCTCTTGCACATATTGTATATTACTTGTCTTTACTTACGCTTTTTCCAGATCACCAAACCCTAAGAGTTGCCTCTCTCGTGCCTTTACCTTTTCTAAAGCGAAACTGATCGTCATCTGGCACATCCTCAATTTTCTTTTCCACTCTTCTGTACATTCTTCTTGCCAGCAACTTGGATGCGTGAGCTGTTAAGCTGATTGTGCGATAATTCTCGCACTTGCCAGCTCTTGCAATCTTCGGAATTTTGTGGATGATATTTTTTCTAAATTGAAATGTTATGTCACCAGTCACATACATTCTACAGACCAGCGTGAATAGTCGTTTTGTTTCCATTTCTCCCAATGATTATGGAATTGTGATGCAGTGTTATCCATCCCTACTTCCTTAACCAAGCTTAAGTCCTCCAAAGCTCTTTCCGCCCGCATCTCGTGGTCGTGCGGTAGCGTTCTCGCTTCCCACACCCGGGTTCCCGGATTCGATTCCCGGCGGGGTCAGGGATTTTCTCTGCCTCGTGATGGCTGGGTGTTGTGTGCTGTCCTTAGGTTAGTTAGGTTTAAGTAGTTCTAAGTTCTAGGGGACTGATGACCGTAGATGTTAAGTCCCATAGTGCTCAGAGCCATTTGAACCAGCCAGCTCTTTCCAATTCTGATTCTAATACTGGATCCCCTATCTGTTCTAAATCGACTCCCGTTTCTTCTTCTATTACATCAGACACATCTTCCCCTCATAGAGGCTTTCAATGTATTCTTTCCACCTATCCGCTCTCTCTTTTTCATTTGACAGTAGAATTCCCGTTGTGCGCTTAATGTTACCACCATTGTTTTTAGTGTCACCGAAGTTTGTTTTGACTTTGCTGTATGCTGAACCTGGCCTTCCGACAATCATTTATTTTTCACTTTCTTCACATTTTTCACGTAGCACTTTCGTTTTAGCTTCCCTGCAATTCCCATTTATTTCGTTCCTCATCGACTTCTGTATTCCTGTGTTTCCCGGAACATTCTTATACTTCCTTCTTTCTTCGACCAACTGAAGTATTTTTTCTGTTACCCATGGTTTCTTCGCTGTTACCTTCATTGCACCTATGTTTTTCTTTCCAACTTCTATGAAGACCCTTTTAGAGATGTCCATTCCTCTTTAACTGTACTCTCTATAGAGCTATTCCTCATTGCTGTATCTATAGCCTTACAGAACTTCATGTGTTCCTCGTCATTTCTTAATACTTCCGCATCCCACTTTTCTGCTTATTGTTTCTTCCTGACAAATGTCTTAAACCTCAGCCTTCTCATCATCACTACTGTATGCTCCTCCTACTGAGTACGCCTTACAATGCAGTGCCTGATTTCGGAGTCTCTGTTTGAACTTGATGTAATCTAATGTAATCTTACAGTATCACCTCCTCCTGTAATTATTCTTGAACAGAGTATTCGCTATTACTAGTTGAAATTTATTGCAGAACTCAATTAGTCTTTCTCCTGTCTCGTTTCTTGTCCCAAGCCCATATTATCCTGCAACTTTTTCTTCAGCTCCTTCCCCTACAACAGTATTCCAGTCTCCCAGGACAATTAGATTTTCGTCTCCCTTTACGTACTGTATTACCCTTTCAAGATCCTCTTGTACGTTATCTGTCCCGTCATCTTCAGCTTGCGACATCGGCATGTATACCTGACCCACCCTGTTGGTGTTGGTTTACTGTCGATTCCGATAAAAACAACCCTGTCACTGAACTGTTCGCAATAACACACTCTCAGCCCTATCTTCCTATTCATAACGAATCCTACTCCCTTTATATCATTTTCTGCTGCTATAGATATTACCCTACACTCATTTGAGCAGAAATCCTTGTTTTCTTTCCATTTCACTCCAGTGACCCCTACTATATATGGATTGAGCCTTTGTATTTCCCTTTTCGTATTTTCTAGTTTCCCTACCACGTTCAAGCTTCTGACATTTCTCGCCCCGGCTTGTAGAAAGTTATCCTTTCGTTGATTGTTCAATCTTTCTCTCATGGTCACCTACCCCTTGGCAGTCCCCTCCTGAGGATCCGAATGGGGGACTGTTCCGGATTGTTCCGGAATCTTTTTCCGATTGAGAGACCATCATGACATTTTTTCAATGACAGGCCTCATTTCCGGTGAATAAACGCTAGGTGTCTTTAATGCAGTGGAGTCCATTGCCTTCTGCATCCTCATGCCGTTGATCACTGCTGCTTCATCCGCCTTTGGGAGCACTTTCCCACCCTTAGGACAAGAGAGCGCCCCGAACCTCTGTCCGCTTCTCCGCACTCTTTGACAAGGCCATTGGTAGAATGAGGGCGACTTCTAATGCCGAAAGTCTTCGGCCGTCACTGCTGATTATTAATAGAAATTTAAGCTCTGGTGGGTTCCGAACCAAGGCCTCAACACGCTAGGTGCTTTCGTGAAGTAATTTCCATTGCCTTCTGCATCCTCATGCCATTGATCACTGCTGATTCATCCACCACTGGTAGCGGTTTCCCACCCTTAGGACAAGAGAGCACTCCGAACCTCTGTCTGCATCTCCGCACTCTTTGACAAGGCCATTGGCAGAATGAGGGCGACTTCTTATGCCTGAAGTCTTCGGCCGTCACTGCTGATTATTTATAGAAATTTAAGCACTGGTGGGTTTCGAACCAAGGCCTCAACACGCTAGGTGCTTTAGTGAAGTAATTTCCATTGCCTTCTGTCTGCATCTCCGCACTCTTTGACAAGGCCACTGGCAGAATGAGGGCGACTTCTAATGCCGAAAGTCTTCGGCCGTCACTGCTTTTATAGAAATTTAAGCACTGGTGGGTTTCGAACCAAGGCCTCAACACGCTACGTGCTTTAGTGAAGTAATTTCCATTGCCTTCTGCATCCTCATGCCATTGATAACTGCTGATTCATCCACCTCTGGGAGCGGTTTCCCACCCTTAGGACAAGAGAGCACTCCGAACCTCTGTCTGCTTCTCCACACTGTTTGCAAGGCCATTGGCAGAATGAGGGCGACTTCTTATGCCGGAAGTCTGCGGCCGTCACTGCTGTTTATTAACAGAAATTTAAGCACTGGCGGGTTTCCAACCAAGGCCTCAACACGCTAGGTGTCTTTAGTGATGCAATTTCCATTGTCTTCTGCGTCCTCATGCCGTTGTTCACTGCTGATTCATCTTCCTTTGGGAGCACTTTCCCACCCTTAGGACAAGAGAGCGCCCCAAACCTCTGTCTGCTTCTCCGCCTCTTTGACAAGGCCGTTGGCAGAATGAAGGCGACTTCTTATGCCGGAAGTCTTCGCCCATCGGTGCTGATTATTAATCGAAATTTAAGCATTGGCGGGTTTCGAACCAGGGATCGTGGACGTCTAGACTATAATCAAAGACGGTACCCCTACAACGTGTGTTCAGACCCATCCCTAGCACGGTTATAGCAGTGTCGTCAAGAGCTTTCCCTGTGCGATTTATCACAGATTGTCGAGATATATTATTACATTCCCCGCCACTGAAATGTTCCAGCTTCGCCATAAGGGCGGGGGGGGGGGGGGGGGGGGGGGGGAGGGTTGTTACACAGTGAAACCCTGTCCAGCTAGTCACGAGAAGAAGCTGATTTTTGTAAAGACAACATTAAATGCAGCCAAAACATACCCTTGGAAACATAATCCAACCATCAATGACTGCAACGAACGCTTTCACAAGCAACAGCTACAGCATCACTATGATTAATGCGATAGGTTGCAGGAGAGTTAATGCGATAGAAAACTTAGGCTAAGGTTCAAACGATTTTTTGATCACGACGACTCACAGAAAACGACAATTCACATTCCTATCTTACTCTGCTGCTGCGAAGTTTGTTCATCCTCCGCAAACAATGATTCATATCCTCCCGTAGAGATAATCAGTGTGAGGCCATAGTTTCTCCCAGCGTATATTTGAAATAACTAACGGGAAGGCAGCTGGATTCTATTCTCGACAACCGCGGATATTTCGACAAGGGTACTCCCTGCAATATTCAAGGCACACCTGCAGTAAGGGAGTGGTGTGAAGCGAATATCCGTAAATATTACACACACACACACACACACACACTCACTCACTCACTCACTCTCTCTCTCTCTCTCTCTCACTCACTGTAAACAGTGGTGCCATAGTAGAAAATTGATGACCGACGTCTGAAGTTATTAATAATTAAATTAATAATGAACGGTTGAGGTTACACACACTTTGTCCCTCAGTTTTTGGTTTTTGAACAAGTGAGAGACCAGGATTCCAAGCATAGTTTACACAAAGCCACCATCTCTATTCACAAGGTTCCTTTGCAACACTATCCCAACTGCTCGAAGTTCTTTCCAGAATCTCCGTGTTGTTATATTCCGTAGGATGACCGGTGTCTAGACAACGTTCTGTAATAGCGAATTTGCTCTGCTGTTGTAAGCGTGTGTGCCCCTTATGCGCAGTACACCGGTTCTCCACAGTCCCGATAGTCTGACAAATATATGACATGCCACAACTGCAAGAAATACGGTAGACACTCTCCTCAATCAAACCAAGATCATCGTTTACGGAACCTTAAGGAACCATGATCTTAAATGGTAGTCTAAAAACACATCACATCATATTTCTGGAAAACATACCCACTCCTTTTCGAAATGTTCTCTCCGTAATGATAAAAACCATAGACTTCGGTGCCACCTCGATACTGTCATCACTCACCCCGTATACAGTTACACTGTAACGTAAAGCACTTATGATATTTCTTTAACAACCTGACGAGAGGAGGCCGAGACGAAATGGGCCCTATGAACCAAGGCACAAAGTACACCTACATGTTGAAACTGCTGGTGACAACTATCAGCCTGCAGATTCAAATCAGTGTGTGTAGGCTTCCTATAAACGTCATGCCCCACGTACCATCCACCTTCCTCCTGACCAACACATCAAGGAAGGGAAGACAGCCATCCGTTTACACCTCGATCGTGAAACGAATATCCGGGTGGATTGAATTTAGGTGTCCTTAACTGTCGTTCAAATTCTCTCTGCCATGAGCACAAACAACAAAGGTATCGCCAAGATATCTGAAAGAAAAAGGTGGGTTTCAAAACGACTGATCCCAAGGCACGTTCCTCGTTATTTCCCGGAACCAAATAGCAAAAGCGGGTGACAGCGGGCTTCCAATCGGAACTCTATCTGTCATCTCGCAGTACTGGTCATGAAAAGTTAAGTGGAATCAACACATGCCCCAATAGGTTCCTTAATTCAGCACCAAACGCAATCTCAATCAATCGTAATGAGTCAGACAGAGGAACACGAGTGAACGAGTGAAACGAGAGATCACATCACAACTTAATAAATTATCAGAGGCATTCAAACGAATTCCCTCTAATCAGTGGAGGAAATCCTCCGAGTTCTTCACACCCACCTGATATAGAGTTCAACAGACTGGCAAGGTGTTTTACTACTCCGTTTGTCGGAGTACCAATGTTACACACAATCGGAAAAAGAACAACACCCTCCTTGTAGACATTAGGGAAGCTATATAACCTACGGAGAACAGAACAATAAGAACTGACACTCTTGATAGCTTCTTGCGATAAGGAAGCACCACATTAAGGACGTCGCGGATATCTTACTTCCGATATATTTAGCTGCCTATACCGAGAAAACGACTTTCAAAATGGTTCAAACGGCTCTGAGCACTATGGGACTTAACATCTGAGGTCATCAGTCCCCTAGAACTTAGAACTACTTAAACCTAACTAACCTAAGGACATCACACACATCCATGCCCGAGGCAGGATTCGAACCTGCGACCGTAGAGGTCACGCGGTTCCAGACTGAAGCGCCTAGAACCGCTCGGCCACTTCGGCCGGCAAAACGACTTTCAAGTAAAATGTCTCGTCTGGACAGCATTATACATAATGGGTGTTCAAAATGGTTCAAATGGCTCTGAGCACTATGGGACTCAACTGCTGAGGTCATTAGTCCCCTAGAACTTAGAACTAGTTAAACCTAACTAACCTAAGGACATCACAAACAGCCATGCCCGAGGCAGGATTCGAACCTGCGACCGTAGCGGTCTTGCGGTTCCAGACTGGAGCGCCTTTAACCGCACGGCCACTTCGGCCTGCATAATGGGTGTATGAGGACAGGTTGTAGACACGTGTTTGACGACCCCTGAAGGTTTTGGTCTGGCCCTGAGTTCTGCTCGTGATAAGCGGCAAATCAGCGCTAGATTCCAGGCTTGCACAAATTTTCATCGTCGTGATCAAGTTGTGTTGCTGACTGTTGTCCATATTTGCGACTGCGAATACTTTTCATGTATGTCAGTAGTATGGATGACTGGTGCACTGAGCGTAAGCGACACACAGGCTCACAACAGCCAAGCATGTCCACCATTGGAGAACATTGTCTTGAGACTGGACATCCTATGGAATAAAACGCAGAGATTCTGTTATGTACATCTAGCTGCTGGGATAGTGTTATTGGGGAAGCTGTTGAAATTAAATTTGCAAGTAACCTTATGATGAAAGATTGTGGTTTTTGTTTAAATTCCCCATGGAATCCTGTTCTCTCACTTCTAAAAAGAGAGAAACACTGTTTATGCTACCTCATCTGTTGATTATTAATTTCATTATCGGTAAGTTCTGACGCAGACCATCTTTGTTTGTGATGGTGTTAGTGTTTAAAATGTGTTTGTGTGTGTGTGTGTGTGTGTGTGTGTGGTAGTGTCTGTGTATTATATTTACTGATTATTGGTGAAAACCAATGTTTTAAACTCGTTTGCACTTCGCAGCCTTTCTGCACATTTACCTAGAAGATGGTAGGGTGTGCTCCTATCGAAGTTTCGACAGTTCTCAACGACGTCATCCGGCTGCATTCCCACAAGTTATTTGAATTCTTGTACGCCGGCAGAAACTAAATTCTCACATTGTTTACCTCTACGGGGAGGAAATATGTCGTTGCATGCTGAGGTTGGATAACCTTCGCAACACTAGAGTAAGATGGAAATGTGTACTGTCATTTTGTTCAGCTTTTTTTTTTTTTTTTTTTTTTTTGTCATCAGTCTACTGACTGGTTTGATGCGGCCCGCCACGAATTCCTTTCCTGTGCTAACCTCTTCATCTCAGAGTAGCACTTGCAACCTACGTCCTCAATTATTTGCTTGACGTTTTCCAATCTCTGTCTTCCTCTACAGTTTTTGCCCTCTACAGCTCCCTCTAGTGCCATGGAAGTCATTCCCTCATGTCTTAGCAGATGTCCTATCATCCTGTCCCTTCTCCTTATCAGTGTTTTCCATATATTCCTTTCCCCTCCGATTCTGCGTAGAGCCTCCTCATTCCTTACCTTATCAGTCCACCTAATTTTCAACATTCGTGTATAGCACCACATCTCAAATGCTTCGATTCTCTTCTGTTCCGGTTTTCCCACAGTCCATGTTTCACTACCATACAATGCTGTACTCCAGACGTACATCCTCAGAAATTTCTTCCTCAAATTAAGCCCGGTATTTAATATTAGGAGACTTCTCTTGGCCAGAAATGCCTTTTTTGCCATAGCGAGTCTGCTTTTGATGTCCTCCTTGCTCCGTCCGTCATTGGTTATTTTACTGCCTAGGTAGCAGAATTCCTTAACTTCGTTGACTTCGTGACCATCAATCCTGATGTTAAGTTTCTCGCCGTTCTCATTTCTACTACTTCTCATTACCTTCGTTTTTCTTCGATTTATTCTCAAACCATACTGTGTACTCATTAGACTGTTCATTCCGTTCAGCAGATCATTTAATTTTTCTTCACTTTCACTGAGGATAGCAATGTCATCAGCGAATCGTATCATTGATATCCTTTCACCTTGTATTTTAATTCCACTCCTGAACCTTTCTTTTATTTCCATCATTGCTTCTTCGATGTACAGATTGAAGAGTAGAGGCGAAAGGCTATAGCCTTGTCTTACACCCTTCTTAATACGAGCACTTCGTTCTTGATCGTCCACTCTTATTATTCCCTCTTGGTTGTTGTACATATTGTATATGACACGTCTCTCCCTATAGCTTACCCCTACATTTTTCAGAATCTCGAACAGCTTGCACCATTTTATATTGTCGAACGCTTTTTCCAGGTCGACAAATCCTATGAAAGTGTCTTGATTTTTCTTTAGCCTTGCCTCCATTATTAGCCGTTAACGTCAGAATTGCCTCTCTCGTCCCTTTACTTTTCCTAAAGCCAAACTGATCTTTACCTAGCGCATTCTCAATTTTCTTTTCCATTCTTCTGTATAATATTCTTGTAAGCAGCTTCGATGCATGAGCTGTTAAGCTGATAGTGCGATAATTCTCGCACTTGTCAGCTCTTGCCGTTTTCGGAATTGTGTGGATGATGCTTTTCCGAAAGTCAGATGGTAAGTCGCCAGACTCATATATTCTACGCACCAACGTGAATAGTCGTTTTGTTGCCACTTCCCCCAATGATTTTAGAAATTCTGATGGAATGTTATCTATCCCTTCTGCCTTATTTGACCGTAAGTCCTCCAAAGCTCTTTTAAATTCCGATTCTAATACTGGATCCGCTATCTCTTCTAAATCGACTCCTGTTTCTTCTTCTATCACATCAGACAAATCTTCACCCTCATAGAGGCTTTCAATGTATTCTTTCCACCTATATGCTCTCTCCTCTGCATTTAACAGTGGAATTCCCGTTGCACTCTTAATGTTACCACCGTTGCTTTTAATGTCACCAAAGATTGTTTTGACTTTCCTGTATGCTGAGTCTGTCCTTCCGACAATCATATCTTTTTCGATGCCTTCACATTTTTCCTGCAGCCATTTCGTCTTAGCTTCCCTGCACTTCCTATTTATTTCATTCCTCAGCGACTTGTATTTCTGTATTCCTAATTTTCCCGGAACATGTTTGTACTTCCTCCTTTCATCAATCAACTGAAGTATTTCTTCTCTTACCCATGGTTTCTTCGCAGCTACCTTCTTTGTACCTATGTTTTCCTTCCCAACTTATGTGATGGCACTTTTTAAAGATGTCCATTCCTCTTCAACTGTACTGCCTTCTGCGCTATTCCTTATTGCTGTGTCTATAGCTTTAGAGAACTTCAAACGTATCTCGTCATTCCTTAGTACTTCCGTATCCCACTTCTTTGCGTATTGATTCTTCCTGAGTAATGTCTTGAACTTCAGCCTACTCTTCATCACTACTATATTGTGATCTGAGTCTGTATCTGCTCCTGGGTACGCCCTACAATCCAGTATCTGATTTCGGAATCTCTGTCTGACCATGATGTAATCCAATTGAAATCTTCCCGTATCTCCCGGCCTTTTCCAAGTATACCTCCTCAACTTGTGATTCTTGAATAGGGTATTCGCTATTACTAGCTGAAACTTGTTACAGAACTCAATTAGTCTTTCTTCCCTTTCATTCCTTGTCCCAAGCCCATATTCTCATGTAACCTTTTCTTCTACTCCTTCCCTTACAAGTGCATTCCAGTCGCCCAAGACAATTAGATTTTCGTCCCCCTTTACATACTGCATTACCCTTTCAATATCCTCATACACTTTCTCTGTCTGTTCATCTTCAGCTTGCGACGTCGGCATGTATACCTGAACTATCGTTGTCGGTGTTGGTCTGCTGTCGATTCTGATTAGAAGAACCCGGTCACTGAACTGTTCACAGTAACACACCCTTTGCCCTACCTTCCTATTCATAACGAATCCTACACCTGTTATACCATTTTCTGCTGCTGTTGATATTACCCGATACTCATCTGACCAGAAATGCTTGTCTTCCTTCAACTTCACTTCACTGACCCCTACTATATCTAGATTGAGCCTTTGCATTTCCCTTTTCAGATTTTCTAGTTTCCCTACCACGTTCAAACTTCTGACATTCCACGCCCCGACTCGTAGAACGTTATCCTTTCGTTGATTATTAAGTCTTTTTCTCGTGGTAACCTCCCCCTTGGCAGTCCCCTCCCGGAGATCCGAATGGGGGACTATTCCGGAATCTTTTGCCAGTGGAGAGATCATCATGACACTTCTTCAATTACAGGCCACATGTCCTGTGGATACACGTTACGTGTCTTTAATGCAGTGCTCAGCTGTTGTGATCAAAATATGCTCCAGCGCTTTCCCAAGTGTTGCGTGATATTCATTGTCCTGAAACCTATCGAATCAAGCAACGCGCTGGCCCAGCACTTCTTAGTGAAAAGATCCATTACACTCGTTGGTGTCGCATTTTGATTCCAAATAATTGTTTCGTCATAATTTAATTTTGGATTCAAAAATTTCGTCTTCTTCTCAGGACTCGCTGGACGGTCCTGCATGGTTGCAGTCTGACTCGAAGTTTCTTTCTGTAACTTCCCGGCATGTGATGAAGTTTGGACGCCACTGAGGTCATATGTACTCGGTAGTAGCTTTTTGTAGTTGGCCGCAATTCTGTGCCGGATGTTGCTGCTGAATTTAACACCCTCAACATTTCAATCAGGATACTTCTGTTAGATCTCTCTGATTGTACATGTGTATTCCTCTGCCTACGCTCAAGATGCCGAGTTTCCTTTTATATATCTCAGCACCAGATGCAAGTTCATATCTGCTGACAGTATGAAGAGTCTGAGCCACTTCATTACCTTATAACTGAAATCTGTTTTCGCATTCTTTCCATATTTTAGTAAGTAATACGTGACTGGTCGTCTTGTAGGTGTGAGATGTTCATTTTCCATATGCCTCCGGCTCGGTCCTCTTGTTTCAGTAGATTAACTGTGGCCATGTAGGCAGCATGATCACAGAAACTAGTGAGCCACACTTCAGACTGAAGGAATTCGTTCTTTAAATCAACAGATGCATATATTGGGTCCAGCCTGCTGGCTGAATGAATTGTGCCGTAGCTGACGACAGGCACTGGAGCGTGGGTATGTTCCCAAGCAATGGATGGACTACACGATCCAGTTGTATGGATTTATTTAAAGTCAGTGTCTGATCTTTTGGGATAAGAAAACAAATGAAGTGGTCGGTTAAGATTATGTGGTCGTGATGACTACCAAACAGAGAAAAGATTTTATTTAAAAAAAAAATTCTTCTCTAACCCGTCCGTTGTTGCTGCCAAGCAGTGCATAAACGATGATGATGCAGTCGTTAGTAACAGATTCTGAAAATCCTGTACTGTTTGCCAGTTTTTTTCTATTTGTGTGACATGGATGCCTTCTCTAGTAAGAAAGGTGGTTGCCAGCTTTGCCCCATTACCAAGGTTGCTTGTGGCGTTATGCCCACGTACCTTCCCTAACTTAATGTTTGTTACCTCTTGAAACTTCAGTATATCAACATCAGATGCGTACAGGCAGTCTTGAAACCTTTATACTAGCAAAGAGGAGCGTATTAATGTTCAGCATGGTGATATTATACGCTCGTTATTATAACGGTTAATATTCATCATTAAGAACTGCTGTTAGAAACTAATCCTTTTCCACATATCAGTTCTAGCAAGGTTTTCTTCCATCGTGTTCGATTGATATTGTTGGACTGCGATCTGCTCCATTCCTTCTGTTTCAGCAGTTTTTTCCTCTTACTTCAATTCGTCATATTCATTTGCAGAGTTTCTGGTTCGGTTGCTTTTCGATGTGTCATTTCCTGCACTTCCAGTATCAAATGTTGAAATGTTTGTGAAATCTTATGGGACTTAACTGCTAAGGTCATCAGTCCCTAAGCTTACACACTACTTAACCTAAATTATCTTAAGGACAAACACACAGACCCATGCCCGAGGGAGGACTCCAACCTCCGCTGGGACAACGTCCAGTATCAGGAAGAACTTTCTCTGTGTGATGAGTGACTCTCATCTCCAATCTTCCGTGTGACGAATGATCCATCGACATGGTGAATGGTGTACTTGTTTAGATTTGCATTGAGTAATGTGCATGCTTGGCGGCTGATCATGTAGTTTGTTGCTGACTTTCCTTGCTTCTTCTAGTAAATTTGTGCTAAACGTTTACGCGCTTGTGAGTTGTTCTGTCTCTGTGTTTTCTTGAGCGACTGTCACTTGCAATGGTTTTAGGTTTTTTCGGTGCCATATTTGTTTCTTGCGCACGGTTCTGTTCTTTGGCAGGTGGAACCGTGGTTTCCTTGTTGTTTGCTGGCGTCTGTTCCATCTGAAGAGCTATAGTCTGTTTTGGGGTCTGTTCCGTCTGGACAGCTGCAGTTGGTTCATTTTCTTAGCGGTTGTGTTATGTTATCACTATCAGGTCACTCATGTCCATTATTAACTCACTGTCGCGAGCAGTGTCAGTCTGGGTACCTTCAAGGGCTTGAGGCGAAGGGCTTTGTCCCGTGGCTGCCGCTGCCTAGGTTAAACCAACGTTGATATTGTCGCGACGTCACACGGTTTCACCGGAATGTAACTACGTCACTCGGCGTTCTGTACATTGCGAGCTGACGTGGCTTGCGGATACGCACGACACCGAGGTTCTAGGCTTCCCATCAAATATCATTATAGGTTGATAACCGTAAACACTGAAGTATGACGGTATGTAATTATATAAAATGGTTCAAATGGCTCTGAGCGCTATGGGACTCAACTGCTGAGGATCATTAGTCCCCTAGAACTTAGAACTAGTTAAACCTAACTAACCTAAGGACATCACAAACATCCATGCCCGAGACAGGATTCGAACCTGCGACCGTAGCGGTCTTGCGGTTCCAGACTGCAGCGCCTTTAACCGCACGGCCACTTCGGCCGGCTGTAATAATATAGATCTACTCGCAACTGCCTAATTCTATTCAGGACAGGCACCTTGCGAACACGAGACCACTTCTCTGTAAAATTACTGAATACTCTGTCGTTTGTAGATATCTCTTCAAGAGTGGGATTGAGTGGCTCAAAGATGCGAACAGTCCGAATTCCGAACCCTGCATGCGTGACAGAAACTTGACTATTACTTCCATCATGGTGTTTATACATACTTAAAAGTTTTACCATTGTAGTGCACAATTTTCTCACAGAATTCGGCGGTTTTAAGCTTAACATGCACTACCCTGCTCGCAGTAGAAAGGTGGAAGCCTACAGTCTCTTTAAAAGAAGTATTCACAGATCCCTGAACCCATATCTCGATTTCAGACCAATTCGGTCTCTCTCCTACTGAAATATAAATCAGTGTGTCTCTCGTATTAGGCTGACATACATCTGCTTCTATTATAAACCCATTACAATTCTCAAATAACGCAGCTAACTAGTGCAAAAGACGTTTTGACATAACCGAACGGAGTGCAGAAGAGCGCAGCGCATAATAACGACGGATGTCCACTCACCACGGCCGCCTACGGCCCTAACACGACTCACGATCCGTCCCCTCAGGTTTACTGCAGCCAGTACCGCATCTCATACCTTCCATTCCGTATCCGGCACACAGTTTTAAACTGCCAGGAAGTTCCGTATCAGCCTACATTCCGCTGCAGAGTGAAAAACTCAATCTGATAACGATGGCCCAGGCTGTCTCTGTAACAGATTTCTTCCTCGAGTGCTAATTCAGTAAGTTACGCAGAAGAACTTTCTGGCAATTTTGGAAAGTAGGAGGTGAGATACCATGAGGATGGATTGTGAGTTGTCGTCAAGAAGCTTGGTCGGTAGAGTACTTCCCGTCGAAAAGCAAAGATTCAGGGTTCGAGTCCCGTTCCGGTAGTTTAATCTACTAGGAAGTGTCATATCAGAGCATACTCCACCGCAGAGCGGAAAATTCATTCTGGAATTGTGGATTTCTTTGTCCTCCCACTGGGTCAATTAACAGAAGAAACCTGTATTTTGGTGGTGAGTTGCTATGGGACCGAACTATTGAAGTCATCGGTCCCTAGGCTTACACACTATTTTATCTTATTAAACTTATGCTAAGGACAACACACACACCTATGCCCGAGGGAGGACTCGTACCACCGACTGAGGGAACCTCCCGAACCGTGGCAAGGCGCCTGAGACCATGCGGCTACTCAGCGCCGCAACCAATATCGTAAACTAGCCTGGAAATCTTGCGAGAGGTGTGCGACCGTTATGATCACAAAAAACACAAGGGACTAAAAAAAGCTGGTTGATAGCGGGAAAACTGGTACTAGATGTTTTTAGGCCCGTTTATTTTATTCCTCGTGAAGCTATTCGACCTCTGTCCATCTTCAAACTACGTGATATACTTACGGTAACAAAATAAAGTTACACGATGTACATGAAACACAGGTTTCTTAAATAAGCAATCTAGTTCCAACATGTCTGCACAACGGATATTTTTGTTACACGAATACACACCATTTTCAACACCAACGCCGGCCTAAGTGGCCGAGGGGTTCTAGGCGCTTCAGTCTGGAAACGCGCAGCTGCTACGGTCGCAGGTTCGAATCCTGCCTTGGGCATGGATGTGTGTGATGTCCTTAGGTTAATTAGGTTTAAGTAGTTCTAAGTCTAGGGGACTGATGACCTCCGATGTTCAGTCCCATAATGCTCAGAGCCATTTTAACCACTTTTTTGAACACCATTTTGAATCAGTAGTATATATAACTCCGGCAAGTAAGTCAAAAATCGCGAGGAAAACCAAAGTTAAGCAAAATAGCGGCAGTAAATAGAAACGATGACCAAACACGGCAAACCTTCAGTGGAGTAATACGAACGGGCTCTCGTGCCTGGCATGTGTTAACCATATTACGTGTAGTTTCCTTTCTTTTATTTTTATTTCATCCTCTCACTCCTCACATGGGTGGTGTTGGTGGCGGGGGAGGGGGAGGGGGTTTACGGCTGTCAGTGGTACATCCGATCCGCTCTTCAGGCTACTGACAGTAGAAATTTAATTATATGTAAAAGAAACGAGAAACAAATAGGGGAGATATTCACATTGAATCTAAAATCTTTTTTGAGGGGAAAAGTAAAATGGAAGATTCTATATGTGACCTCATGCTCTGATAGTTAAAAACAGTAGTAAAAAAGGTAAAACGAAACCCAATGAGCGCACATTTAAAAATATTTATAATCTGATGCTGAAACAATGACATTTAAAAGAAGCATTCTTCTGTTAATAGAAGCCAGACGGATCTCCTCTGCCACAAGGGCGCTGTTGTTGAATGGGGAAAAGTTGTGCATTGAGTGAGACAGGAATGTGGTGATATAAGGATTGAGGACTGATGCGTAGAAGCGATGGGGTAGGAGTGGCTGTTGAAACAGAAGAAGGGGTGGAGTAGTAGTAGGGAAAAGGGGGAGGAGCGGATAAAGAAAGACAGATGGAGAAAAAAAGGGGGTAAGGAAATATGCTGATGGTGAGGACAGGAGGAGTTTATGAGGTGGTATTAGTAGGGTGGACATCGCGGGGGCGGAGTTAGTGGTCTCCAGGGTGGGGGGAGGGGTTGGGGAGGGGGAGAGATTGTTGAAGTTTCTTTGGGAGAGTAAGTGGAGGACGTGTAAATGTGTTGGTACACGTGCTGCAACGTGTGAGGATTGGAAAGTGGAGGAGAAACGATATAATTATTGGAGTCGAGTTTGTGATGTATAATTTACACGTATGTATTCTCAACTTATTCCACACTGCACACATACGTAGTCTCAACTTATTCTACACACGCTGGCCTCGAGTTAAATCGTGTCAACACTTTGTCTCCTCATTGTCTGTGCAGCAAATGACGTGGTCCACTGTAGACAGTGGTTAATCGACGTACACACTCTTGGTGCCCATATGTTCGTAGAAAGAAACCATAGGCCTGTAGTATCGACTTAACTTTAACTTTACCGCGATCTTAACACAATCTAGTACACGCACGCATATTTCAAATTACGTCACCACACCCAGAAATTTTATACAGCCATGACTGCAAAAAGTGCTCGTCATTTGAGACAGTGGGTCATGGTATAATCAAGTCGTCTACCCAGTTTAATTAATTAAATGAATGAAAAATGTCCTCCTGTACTCCAGTAACACATATCACTTGAAGAGGAATGGATAACTGCGGACTTGAAGCTAAATACTCATCCAAGTAAAAATGTATATATTTGTTTGTTCAAAATCGTTAATTTCCGAAACTTTTTGACCGATAGCTTTGAAAATTTAACAAAACATTGAGATCTAAATATATTATGTATAATATATGTATATGTAACTTTTCGATGTTTCTTGTAAAATCATAATCCTATTAATAAATTTATGTAAATTTATACATTACATATATTTAAAAATAGGTAAATCAAACATGCGGGTATACTACTGGAACGTTGTGTCAAAATTTGAAAGCAGTTTGTCAAAAACTTCAGAGATTTGCGATTAGGAACATTTACACTTTCTATATAAGTACAAACGGAAATGTTCGTTTCTTTAAAATCTGAAATCTCCAAAAATTCTTCATAAATTGATTTGAAATTTTGACACAACGTTGCATTCGAATACTTAAGTGTTTTATATACCTACTGGAACACCATTTTGTATAAACGTCATGAAAGGGGAAACTTTCTAAATAACATTAATTTTGGTTCGTTCAGAACCGTTAATCGCCTAATGTTACTGATCTATTGCTTTCAAATTGTAACAAAACGTTCAATTAACATAAACGCATTTTTTATTTGCCTATTTTCAGTATATGTAATATATAAATCATTATTGTTATTATTATTATTATTATTACAGGATTAATCAATACAAAGATTAATTAACCACAACATCTTGTTGTACTCCTGTTATCCTCCGCCAGGCCACTTTATCCACTGCATCTTTCTGGTCGATGCTGCAATGTTCTGTTACTCCATTTATGTGGTCTGAAACTTCCTGGCAGATTAAAACTGCGTGCCCGACCGAGACTCGAACTCGGGACCTTTGCCTTTCGCGGGCAAGTGCTCTACCATCTGAGCTACCGAAGCACGACTCACGCCCGGTACTCACAGCTTTACTTCTGCTAGTACCTCGTCTCCTACCTTCCAAACTTTACAGAAGCTCTTCTGCGAACCTTGCAGAACTAGCACTCCTGAAAGAAAGGATATTGCGGAGACATGGCTTAGCCACAGCCTGGGGGATGTTTCCAGAATGAGATTTTCACTCTGCAGCGGAGTGTGCGCTGATATGAAACTTCCTGGCAGATTAAAACTGTGTGCCCGACCGAGACTCGAACTCGGGACCTTTGCCTTTCGCGGGCAAGTGCTCTACCATCTGAGCTACCGAAGCACGACTCACGCCCGGTACTCACAGCTTTACTTCTGCTAGTACCTCGTCTCCTACCTTCCAAACTGGCAGAAGTAAAGCTGTGAGTACCGGGCGTGAGTCGTGCTTCGGTAGCTCAGATGGTAGAGCACTTGCCCGCGAAAGGCAAAGGTCCCGAGTTCGAGTCTCGGTCGGGCACACAGTTTTAATCTGCCAGGAAGTTTCATATCAGCGCACCCTCAGCTGCAGAGTGAAAATCTCATTTATGTGGTCTGTTCAACAACGTCGTGGTCTTGCGCTCTTACGTCTGCCGCGTGGTTTCCATTCATAAACCTTCTTTGGCCACCGACGATCTGGCATTGTCTACATATGTCTGTACCATTTTAATGATTTTCTTTCAATTCTATCACTGTATCGTTTTCCTTCAATCTAGCTCTTACTTCATCATTAGTTTTTCTTTCTATTCTTGATATTCTGGCTTGCCTACGCAGATAATCCATTTCCACAGCTATCAGTCTTCTTTTGAGATTCACAGTTAAGATCCATAGTTTTGTTCCATAGCACAGCACTAATTCAACCATTATCTTACCTACTCTTTACTTATTGCTGTTGGAAATATTCTTATCCCACCAAAAATAATTCATACACCCTAACACTTTTCTGCTTTGCAGTATCCTACATTTTACTTCTGTATGGCCCAATCCATTTTATCAATATGTGCCCCTAGATATTTAAATTTCCTTACCTGTCTCATAACTGTTTTGTCATTGATGTGTTCTTCAAATTTAGCATCACCATTCACCACCAGATATTCTGTTTTTGTTATACTCATTTGTAGTCCCCATATGTTGTATTCCTGATATAATCGTCGTATCATGAATCATCTTGTGCTGTAATAGCTTGATCGTCAGCAAAACATAAGAAAATATCTGTACATCGTTGACAGTGATTCCCATTCCTCGACAGCTGTTCTTCCAGTTTTGGAAAGCCACTTCTACATACAAATTGAGCAAGATGGGTGACATACTACAACCTTCTCGCAAACCTTTAGTGACATTAATAAGATCTGATAACTTTGAACCTCGTTTAATATGTACCACATTATCTCTATATATTTCAAACATAATTTGTAACAGGTGATCATCCATACCTACATCTTTCATAACTTCCCACAGTTTAGATCTGGGGACTGTATCATAAGCTTCTGCTAAATCTACAAAGGCAATGTGTAGCTCCTTCCCTACTGCTGTAAATTTCTCCATTAGTTGTAATATAAATAGGTTATCAACACATGATATGTTCTGCCTAATCCAGCTCTGGTCTTCCTGAATATGGTGGCCAACATTGTGACTAATTTTTTCAAACATTATCTTGCCAAAATAAGTGTTTCATTGTACAGTTGGCACTAATGGCTCTATAGCAGTTTGTTGCTTTTCTATTCCCTTTCTTGAAAACAGAAACCATACATGACTTTTCCATGCTGAGGGAATTTCATTCCTTTTACAACAGTTGTTCAACAGGCAGGTTATTCGTTTCTTCAGATATCTTCCTCCAGCCTTCAATAATTCAACAGGACTTTTGCCTGGACCAGGTGATTGGCCATTTTTTATTTTAATTGATGCACAATTCACTCCCTCTATTATAATTTTATATTTCGATCAGTTACTTCCATCTTCTCTTCATTCTCTTGCTTGTAAAATGGCCTATCTTCAGTTAAAACGTCTGCATAATGTATTTTCCATTCCTTCAAGGGATTTGGGTTGCCTACTTCTTTGTTTATTTGTGTTTTCTTCACACTGGTATTTGTCCTTCACACTTCTATTGATCTTGATCCACCTATTATACTCTCAATTTCAATACATTCCTGTTCCCACATCTTGTTCTTTTCTTATTTAAGTCTGTTTCCTAATTCATAATTTGTTGTCTGGTAGTTTTTCCTGTCCTGTAGTAATTTAGTTGATAACCATTTTTTGTAGAGATTTTTCTTTTCCCAAATCAACATCTTCAGGTCATCAGACATCCATGGAAGATTCCGTTTACCTACACTCTTACTCTCAATCTATAGTACCTCTAAAGAAATTTTGGTCAGTGCTTTTCTACTTCAACATTGTCATCTTCTCGAATCGCTTTTAATTCATTTTCTAATCTACATTGAAATAAATCGTTGATGCTAAACTGCTTCAGGAGAAAGAGCTTACACCTTGCCTGCTCTAATTTCTCATGAATTATGTCGTCAGCCACTTGTCCAGTTGTTGATGATTTTCTCCTAAATGGGTATGTCAACTTCGCTAAAACTAAGTAGTGATCACACCCACAGTTGGATCCCCGCATGACTCTATAGCCTTGAACTACCATTTTTAGCCTTTGTTTGGTAATGATGTAATCAATAACTGATTTATGCTGTAGTGATGGTCTCTCCCATGTATATCTGTGAATATCTTTATGTGAATAGTGTGTGTTCAGAATTTTCAAGTCGTACTGGTTAAGAATTCTACTAGATTTTGTCCAGAACTATCAATAACATGTTCTCCATATCTGGCTACTACTTCAGCATTTACTTGTGAGCCAACCCTCGCTTTAAAATATCCTGCTATTATTACTTCTAGGTGCTTTTTGACTTCGTTGATCAGATGGTCTAATCTCTCGTAGAAATGGTCTTAGGCTTGCTGTGCCGCATTGTCGTTTGGTGCATACACCCCTATTATAACTGTTTCAATGCCATATATCTTGATGCTGATAGTGACTATTCTTTCGCATATAAATGGACAGCCTTTGATGTAAGTGCTCAGATGTTTGTTCATTAGAATGGAAACGCCTGTTTTTGCTCGTTTATCTTTATCAACTACAGATCAACAATGGATGAAATTTCCAAATTTCTCATTTCCTTGTCCCTTCTTTTTTGTTTCTGACAGAATGATTATGTCCACCCTCAGTCAACTAATTTCATTCTCTGTTTTGGTGTGTAAATGTTAGGCTTTGAAAGTTCCATGTACCAATTCTCAGTATCCTTTTCCTTGCCAATATTGTCGTAAAGAGTTTCTATCAGACTTACGAGGCTCCGCTTTAGATTCTCGGGCTTGTAGAAGTTTGCTGTCGATAATGGGATGCTGGCCCATTGACTCAACCCCCAACTTGGAGGACCAGGATTTGGTATCAGGGTTTACTCCCCTAAGAGGGTTGGCTTCATCACGCCTATAGAGACCCCCCTTCCCTAGATGGGACACATTTCGTCTGGCTCCACCGTTGAGGCTTGTCCTGCTTGGGTGCCCCTGCCAGCAGCTACGCTACCACCGGCATAGCACTCAACTTCGCTGGAGCACGCAAACCCTCCCGTCTGGTACTGAAGGTACCTTCGATAAGGCGGTGTCCCTTGGGAGGGATAAATAAATTTATATAAATTTGTTAACAGGGAGAAGTTATTAAATATAAAATTGTGAAACGTTTTTAGCAAATAGGAATGTTGTATTTATAGCTTACAGGTTTATGATTAGAATACTACTACAGAATCTGAATTTGCAGTAACAATAAACAGGACTCAAGGTCAGAGTGACAGGGAGGGAAGAGAGGGAGATGGGAGAAAATGGACATAGAAAAAGGGAAGGAGGAGCTGGGCAGAGAAAGAGAAGGCAGGAGATGGAGTAAGGGGAAGAAGGACAATATGGGCTGAGAAAAGGGCAAGGATGTGATGGACTGAGAGAGGGGCTTAAGAGGAGATGGAGAGAGAGATGGGAAAGGAAGTGATTGTCAGAGAGTGTGTGACGGGGGAGGAGATGTACAAAGAAAGGTGGAGAGGAAGATGAACGGAGGCAGGGACAGAAGGAGATTAGGACATACATCCAATTCCAATACATGCTATGAATGTATACTTTCTCCTTTCTTTCTTCGTTTAAAGAAGACTGAGACACAGCAAACCGTGACTGCGTACAGCTAGTTTCACATAAAAAACTCTTGTCGAGGCCATAATTCACGGAGCACACACAAAAGTCAGCCACCCATCTACAATGTCAGCGTCCGTATGCTAATGGGGCGGCATCAAAGACCAAACCACGCTTCCGGAAGGTATCTACCAACCACGTCCTCCAAAACCTGTTGATCACCTCTGACCTTTATCGCTCATTCCTTCTTTGCTAACCAGAAGAGGAAATTAAAGTTGGCAGCAGCTTGAGACAGTAAACGCAGTATCTATGAAAGTTACCTCTAACAGCAGACGAGACACTCAATGTCATTAAATCTTCCTAATCAATCTCCAGAAGTAAATAAAAATCAATCCCATAGATATAATCACTGGTACAGCAAGGCACTCGACAGCAAGGAAGGGATGAGCAATGCTAAGTAGTATAACACAGTTCATTCGTTTCTCCTAGTATTATTCCTTAAAACCGTGATTGTTATAGGCACAAAACACTACGCACAAATATATCCCAAATAAAGAAAAGTACCCTTTCAGCATTTTCGATTTAGTTTTCATCATACCTCTGAATTGTTGGCTAAGGCACGTTTAGTTAAGCCATGATCATCGTTTGGACACACCGTTACAGCTAAATGCAATTTATTTGTACTTCACTTTGGACGACACATTTGGGTTTCCACACGGTCATACAATATAATTATTTAATTATTAAATTAGGATAAGGAACACATTAGAAAAGTTAGCGCATCATTCGTAATCATAAAGTTGCACAAATAATGCTAAGCGCTTATTTTAAGCTCACAATATGAGCAAGTTTCTGAAATTGTACCGGTAAAATATCGGAAACTTATAGCGGTACATTACAAGCAACTCCGTCATTTTCTCTTTGTCAAACAAACCATAACGAATAGAGATTCATGACTGTCTGGATGCTAAGATCTTTTCATGAAAATTTACCTATTATTAAAACATTTTTTGCCACTTACCTTACAACAGTAAATCCCTTGGCCACAAACACAAGAAGTTAGATGAAAACTGCAACAAAATCAACAGTCTTCAGACGACTTCTTCCTAAGACACAGAGCTCATAGAAAATACGGCTCCGAGGAACACGCAGTTCGTGCCGACCTCACTAAACATCGCCTAGTAAAGAATTACGAATTATTTTATAGCACTGGCACAAAGTGGGAGTCAATAGAATACAGAAAACTCTCTCCTCCTCTACACATGAAAGAGTTTGAAATTTATATCACAACGGCACCGAATTTGAAAGTTTGTTGATGGTTTTCTTCAGTTAGAGATATACTGTGTCAGTCCTGTCGTAGAAAGTAACGAAACTGTGAGCACGATAATAGCCACTCCATAAATGAAATGTCATAGGTCGATATATTTCGAAACGCTAGCGATTTGGTCTTTTCGTTTCGGAATGAAGAATGAGTACTGCAGTTGAGATTCCTGTGTTGCGAGAAGATGCCTGTATTCGTAGGGTCGCACAGATAAGCCGCTCCCTGATACTTGGTGGCCCATTTTGAAACAAAAAATCGGCGGCTAACACTCGGGCAAACACTGTACAGCACTTACGTAACAATGTCCTTAACCCGTTTTATTCGTCCCTACAATTTTTCCCCATCCACTGTTCCTTCTAGTAGACATTTAGGTATTTCTGGATATCGTAACAGACGTCCCAATAACTTTTATATATCTCCTGTAAAGTTTTACACGTACTTCTTTACTTGCCTATTCATTTTAGTTCCTCAAACAGGGTTTACTTTTCAGATTAAAATGTGATTATCATGACTGTTTTGTAACTTTCGTGCTTTTATGGTGACGAACATAGGGGCTCGAATAAAGGGACTACATACTAGTTAGATCACTAGGTTTTCTGAAATGCAGAGGAAGTAATGGAAGGAATTGTTGGTGGTCGAAGTTAGCAATTATTTATGGATACATTTCTCGTCTATATTTCCAAAACAACTGTCCACTACCATTCCATCTGTGGTCAATATTTCAAAAACACAACACAACTTTGACCATCGAAAAATGAATATATTGATCTAAAGTTTTCTCAAGTGCTGTATTAAGCCTCGTGAAAGAACGAAAAACCTAGTATCGTACATAAATCTGTGTGATATATCATCAAAACTGTAATTGTAATGTAAGGTACTAGGATGGAGTACCACACACATAATTCCAAATTTAGTAGAGCATAATGCCTACAGATACGTCCACTTTAACCTTAAATTCTTGTTTCAAAACATCAGGTACAGCTAGAACTAAGATACGTGTTCTTCATTTATCGAGTCAGTATCTGATCGTTACAGCCAAACTTCATCCCTTGTTTCAGGAGATGTTTGACGTTACTGTATATGTTATCCAGAATGAGATTTTCACTCTGCAGCGGAGTGTGCGCTGATATGAAACTTATGCCAGTGGTCATAGCAACCACGGCAGTCAAGTAACAACGTCTGAACAGTTCATATGAAGGCCTAAAATGTGTGACAGCTACACTACTGGCCGTTAATATTGCTACACAAAGAAGAAATTAACATGATAAACGGGTAATCGTTGGACAAATATATTATACTAGAACAGACATGTGATTAAATTTCCACGCAATTTCGGTGCATAGATTCTGAGAAATCAGTACCCAGAATAACCAGCTCTGGGCGTAATAAGGGCCTTGATACGCCTGGGCATTGTGTCAAACAGAGCTTGGATGGCGTGTACAAGTACAGCTCCCCATGCAGCTTCAACACGATACCACAGTTCATCAAGAGTAGTGACTAGCGTATTGCGACGAGTCAGTTGCTCGGCTACCATTCACCAGACGTTTTCAGCTGTTGAGAGATCGGGAGAATGAGCTGGCCAGGGTAGCAGTCGAACATTTTCCGTATCCAGGAAGGCCCGTACAGGTTCTGCAACATGCGGTGGTGCATTATCCTGCTGAAATGTAGGGTTTTGCAGGTATCGAATGAAGGGTAGACCCACGGGTCGTAACACATCTGAAATGTAACGTCGACTGTTCAAAGTGCCGTCAGCGCGAACAAGAGGTGACCGAGACGTGTAAGCAATACACGTCTCCAATGTGCGTTCACCGGGATGACGCCAAACACGAATGCGACCATCATGATGCTGTAAACAGAACTTGGATTCGTCCGAAAGTTCGTCGTTAAGTACACCATCGCAGGCGCTCCTGTCTGTGGTGCAGCGTCAAGGGTAACCGCAGCCATGGTCTCCGAGCTGATAGTCCATGCTGCTGCAAGCGTCGTCGAACTGTTCGTGCAGATGGTTGTTGTCTTGCAAACGTCCGCATCTGTTGACTCAGGGATCAAGACGTGGCTGCACGATCCGTTACAGCCATGCGGATAAGATGCCTGTCATCTCGACTGATAGTGATACGAGGCCTTGACATCCAGCACGGCGTTCTGTATTACCGAACTGAACCCACCGTTCCATATTCTGCTAACAGTCATTGGATCTCGACCAATGCGAGCAGCAATGTCGCGATACGATAAACCGCAATCGCGATAGGCTACAATCCGACCTTTATCAAAGTCGGAAACGGGATGGTACGCATGTCTCCTCCTTACACGAGGCATCACAACAACGTTTCACCAGGCAACGCCGGTCAACTGCTGTTTGTGTATGAGAAATCGGTTGGAAACTTTCCTCATGTCAGCATTTTGTAGGTGTCGCCGCCGGCGCCAACCTTGTGCGAATGCTCTGAAAAGTAAATCATTTGCATATCACAGCATCTACTTCCTGTCGGTTAAATTTCGCGTCTGTAGCACGTCACCTTCGTGGTGTAGCAATTTTAATGGCCAGTAGTGTATTTACTAATTCGTGTGTCGTAATTACTTGTTTTCAGTCGACGCTTTAGCTGTGCGGATACGTTTCCAGTGGACGAGCTACAGATAAACTGGAGCCGCACATAGTTCATTTGACGGGATCCTCGAAACTTTTAGCAGCAGAGTGTAGAACTCGCAGTTCCATACGGCATGTTACCTGTCGTTATGCGGTAGAGGGCTACGGCAAACCGCATAGGAGGTTAATTGGGCGTCGTGAGGGTTTCTGCTCGCTGGGAGTTGGTTGGAAGGCGGCGGATTCCGAGAGAATGGGCGTGGGCGGCGAGGGTTAGCACAGTGGCCGTGGGAGCCGTGGCACGCCGTGGGCGCGGCCCTGCGGGGGCGAGAACACAGACACACACAAACGGCGGCGTAGCCCGGCCTCACCTCTGCGCTCCTGAGCTGGGCGTCCCGACGCCCTGTGCCGGCAGAGCTGGCCACGAGGCGAGTAGAGGCGAGGCGAGGCCAGCCGGCACAGGGCACAGGGCAGGGCAGCGCCGCGCCGGCCGCCCCTTTGCCGCTTTATTTGATTCGGGGCGCTGAGCCTGCAGGGCCCGTCCACAAAGAGGTGTGGCGGACTTGTCTACACGCGGCCGACTGGCACCGAAATTCTGCAGGGAAACACAATATTCTGACGCCCTTGGCAGCTCGTTCCCCATCTCTTTCATGTTGTTTCTCCTTTCAAAGCATTGCTTTCAGCTTTGATGCTCGAATGCCTGTTAACGAGGCATCTACGTCTCCTCTCTGTGTTCCTTTCCGCAGTGTTTCTCACTGTCACACTGCGGGTGCAAAGCGCGGGTGCGCGTGAGCGCTTGTGTGTGTGGTGTGTGTGTGTGTGTGTGTGTGTGGGTGTGTGCGTGCGCGTGCTATTTGAGTGCTGGAACGACAGCTAGTAATGCATACTGAATACGTCTTTTGTACTGTGCTAGCAATGTTTCCTTCACGGTACACAAAAGCGGATGCTTGACAACTGACAAGTGACGAATAACTCGTCTGTGCATCTACATCTACATTTATCCTCCGCAAGCCACCCAACGGTGTGTGACGGAGGGCAGTTTACGTACCACTGTCATTACCTCCCTTTCCTGTTCCAGTCGCGTATGGTTCGCGGTAAGACCGACGGCCGGAATGCCTCCGTGCGCGCTCGAATCTGTCTAATTTTACATTCGTGATCTCCTCGGGATGTATAAGTTATGGGAAGCAATATATTCGATACCTCATCCAGAAACGCACCCTCTCGAAACCTGGACAGCAAGCTACACCGCGATGCAGAGCGCCTCTCTTGCAGAGTCTGCCATTTGCGTGCGCTAAACATCTCCGTAACACTATCACGCTTACCAAATAACCCTGTGACGAAACGTGCCGCTCTTCTTTGGATATTCTCTATCTCCTCTCTCAACCCGAGCTGGTACGGATTCCACACTGATGAGCAATACTCAAGTACAGGTCGAACGAGTGTTTTGTAAGCCACCTCCTTTGTTGATGGACTACATTTTCTAAGGACTCTCCCAATGAATCTCAAACTGGCATCCGCCTTACCAACAATTAATTCTTTATGATCATTCCACTTCAAATCGTTCCGCACACATACTCCCAGATATTTTACAGAAGTAACTGCTACCAGTGTTTGTTCCGCTATGATATAATCATACAATAAAGGATCCTTCTTTCTATGTATTCGCAATACATTACATTTGTCTATGTTAAGAGTGAGTTGCCACTCCATGCACCAATTGCCTATCCGCTGCAGATCTTCCTGCATTTCGCTGCAATTTTCTAATGCTGTAACTTCTCTGCATACTACATCCGTGAAATGCCGCTTGGAACTTCCGACACTATCTACTAGGTCATTTATATATATTGTGCATCGCTCGTTTCCCGAATATTGTCCGCTGGGCTCAAAACCAAAAATAGATATTTCGTACCCATGTCGCCAGGCTATCCGAAAGTAGCATAAAAATTTGAAAATAGTTATCAGTAGTAACGGTGCAGTGGCGCAGTGTTGTTCACAAATTGCACACAAGTTTATATGATAATGTAGTACGTCAGTACTGCTTAATAATTGCAGTTTTCACATTACTAGTTCTGGCTAAAAGCTTCTTCAAGATAAATAAAAATCCCAGTTATGCGCTTTGAACATCATGAAGTCGCCTAAAGTGTGTCTACGAAATATACATCGTATCATCTAATAGCAAAAGAGACCGAAGTTAAAATACTTCCTTGTGCGGATAATGTAGGCATTGTGAAAAAGAGGCGTTCGGGGCATAAAAAGAGGCCGTAGACGAAGAGGCACAGATAACAGTCTGTATCCACTAATGGTTGATATAAGCTATTTTTAAAGTGATACCTAAAAGGCAGAACCAAGCATAAAAATAATGAAAGCTATCAGTTTCAAAAATGCGCACATCAATCGTAAATGAACATAGGGAGAGCTGTTATCCGCCACTCTTCGCCTATGGCCTTTTTCCGTCTCCTCAACCTTTCCCGCCCCAACCCCCTCGGAATTTCCTGTACTGATGTCCACCACAATGCCTTGTACAGATTGTCCCAGAAGCGTTGCAGCAAACTTCAAGGGGTCGTAGAGTGTGTCTTGCGGAACAAATCAAGGACGGCAACCCGACTCTGGTAACACCATCCAACAGTACTACGTAGTGTCCAAGTTTCAAGCTCCAGCGCCTGCCTTTAGGACACCCTTTCGGCAGCTAGCGTGACTTTGTAAGCTGACGGACTGAGGTGGAACGTCTCCCAGTGTTGTATGTCATTCATTGATCGCGACTGATTGCCACAATCACCATTGTTGAAGATGGCGTTAGCTGCTTTGTGGACAGGCCTTGTCTCCTATGAATTCTATGCTCAATAGCCTCGGTGGATAGTACATTCAGACACAGGTGTCTATTCGCAGTTTATTTTTTTCATGGAATACACTAGAATTACCAATGCTTTTCGGTATACAGGAAAAAATTAAACTGCAGATGGAAACCTGCATAAGCAGAGCATTGCATTCATAGGAGACAAGTCCCATTAAGCTGCAGCTAGATCCATCTTCTTCACTGGCGATCGTGCGAATCAGTTGCGATCATTGAACAACAAACAGAGTTGCCGGACGTTCCCTCTACTTTCTGTCAGCGTTCGAAGTCACGTTTACTGCCGAGTGGGTGGCCTAAAGGCAGGCGCTGGAGTCTGTAACTTCGATGCACTGTACCGTCGGTGGATGACATTTCCGGACATCCCTCGTAAATCCTCGAATTTTTTCACAGCATTTATGAGACACCTGGTAGATAGTACGTGGAAACATTTTAATTTCAGTCTCATTTACTGTGTGGCAACGTGATGTAGAATTCACTGAATTTTGAATGACTTCATAATGTTCAAAGTTCATAACCGGAATTATTATTTATTTTGACAAAGCTTTCGTCAAAATCTTGCCTGAAGCTGGCAATAAGTGCCGAAAGTAGTAAGGTGAACAAGCTAATTATACTGTGCAACAACGAATATGTAAATCTACCGAAAGAGCAAATTCCTATCTATTCTAATGTGCTGATCACTAATATCACAAAGACAATTCAAAATTACGTAGCTTTAGTTTCCATTTTACACTGTTCTATTACGGTGAGATAATTATATACGGATTTTTGTGTTAAGTTTACAATCAAATATTATAATATTTTGTCAAAGTCATAATAACGAGTAACAATGGATTATATTATTGTCCCTGTGTGAAATATTTTGGATATAAACATTTTGGTAACAATTTTAGTGATCTTTTTGTCCCCCTCCTCTTCAACGTCAGTCACTTTATTAATGCATGTAATAATTTTTGCACGTTTTTTTCAGATCAATTGCCAGTTGTTCAAGTTGACTGCTATTCAAATGAACAAAAATGCCACGAGTTTGTGTTAACAGTGCTGACACATTTTGCTGTGTGTGTGGAGAAGTTACATTTGTTTCCCAAAAACGGCACATAACTCCATTGATTAAAAAAATTTACAGTTGTTATTTTGGGTGCAAAATAGGCGATCAGGATAAACCTTGGGCTCCACATGTGATCTGCAACACTTGTGCCAGCAACTTCAGGAATTGGATGATTGGGAAAGGACGTTCAATGCCCTTTGCAGTGGCCATGATCAGGCTTGACCGAATTAACCATGTCAGTGACTGCTACTTTTGTATGGTTCCTCCTGTCAAGAAGAGAATATCTAAGAAGAGGAAGCAGACGGTGATCCATCCTAACATTCCATCTTCCATACGTCCAGCTCTACATGCAGAAAGATTGTCAAAACCTGAACCACCGACAGAGTACGTGATTACTTCTGATGGGTATTCTGAATCTCCTAAACCATGTCCATCACAAGATACAGAGTTTCTTCCAAATGTATCATTAACTTGAAAGTCTTTTCGGGTTTGCTGCCGGATCCTAAAATCAACTTGACTCGATATTTCGGCAATCCAACTGTTCGCCATCTTCAGGAATGCTGCTTCTGCTGATGAGTCCCGCTGAGAACTGACGCAAGATTGCAATTCGATGTCCTATATAGGCCACTGTTCAGTACACGGCGCATGCGCCGCCCATCACGGTTTCTGACTTCCAAAACAGGGAGGTGGCGCCGCCCTTAGTGAAACACTGCTGGCAACGATATATCGCAATCAAGGCCGCATCGAAGAACGTTCAGTTTTGATGCGAGATAATACAGGATTCCACGTTTTGCTAAGAGGGAACCCACTGTCCCTGTTGATTAAATTATCAGCCAACCTAATTTCGATCGCCTCTTTATACACACTATTCCAAAAACCGGAAATGTTGCCAATTATAACAGTTTCCTCAAATTTCATTTTATGTCTCTCATTCAGGCAGTGTTCTGCTACGGCCGATTTTTCCGGCTGTTGTAGCCTCGTGTGACGGCGATGTTCCACACACCTGTCATTCACTGTGCGAATAGAACGGCCAACGTAAGCTTTCCCACATTGACACGGGATTTTGTACACCCCGGGTTTCTTAAGTCCCAAATCATCCTTCACAGAGCCGAGCAGAGCCCTAATCTTAGAGGGTGGACGGAACACACTCTTAATGTTAAAACTCCTTAAAATTCGTCCAATCTTAAACGATAAGCCTCCAGCATAAGGAGGAAAGGCCACAGATCTATGTTCCTCTTCGGACACCTCCGGAGACGGTCCAAATTTCATAGCCCGACGAATCTGTTTCTCGGTGTATCCATTTTCCTTAAAAACAGTCATCAAATGCTCAAGTTCTTGGGTTAAGCTGTCTGCGTCGGAAATGGCATATGCTCTCCGTACCAAAGTCCTAAGGACGCCACTACGTTGGTGTGGTGGATGACAACTCTTAGGGTGCAGATACAAATCTGTGTGTGTCGGTTTTCGGTGAACGCTGTGTCCCAAAGTTCCATCTGGTTTTTTATAAACCATAACGTCTAAAAATGGAAGCATCCCATCATTTTCAACCTCCATAGTAAATTTGATACGGGGATGAAGACAGTTGAAGTGGTCCAAAAACCTGCTAGGAACATCACGTCCATGCGGCCATACGAAGAAGGTATCGTCCACGTATCTCCAGAAGCACGTTGGTTGCAAAGCTGAAGTCCTCAGTGCCATAGCCTCGAAGTCCTCCATAAATAAATTGGCGACTATGGGTGACAAAGGACTACCCATAGCCACTCCGTCATTCTGTTCAAAAATGTTACCGTCAAATAAAAAATACGTGGAGGTCAGCACATGACGACAAAGCTTCACCCGCTCTTCATCCAGTTTTTCACTGATCAAACTAAGGGACTCTTCCAGAGGAACTCGTGTAAATAGGGATACCACATCGAAACTCACTAACAGATCTGAAGGACTCAACTTCAAAGATCCCAATCGTCGAATAAAATCCACCGAACTGGATATATGGTGTTCACATTTGCCAACAAATGGACTGAGAGCAGATGATAAATACTTTGCCAGGTTATAGGTCGGTGCACCCAGATTACTAACAATAGGGCGTAGAGGAATCCCTTCCTTATGCAACTTAGGCAAACCATACAACCTAGGCGGAACAGCAGCACCAGGATGAAGTTTCTTACGTAAATCATCTGATAACGAACTCTTTTTCAGCAGTGATAGTGTCTTACGTTTGATCCTTTCTGTGGGGTCATTAGATAGTCTTCTGTACGCCGGGTCGTTGAGAAGTAAATCCATTTTTAGGACATAATCATCCCGCGTCATTACAACCGTGGCATTCCCCTTGTCAGCTGGTAAAACTACAACTTCGTCATCATTCTTAAGGGAACGAATGGCTGCTCTCTCTGCGGAAGAGATGTTATCCCGCGGTGGTCGAGCCCGACGTAATGTGTGCGACACTTCTTGCCTTATTTCCTCTGCTTGATCCTCGGGTAGGCTGTGTACTTTTACTAGAAGCCATCAAGTGTAATGACTCTCAGTGGCAGATTTTTGGTGACTGGAAAAGGGTTGCACTGCTATTAGGTATGCAGTTAGGACATGCTAAATAATTCTGCTTTCTCTATGAATGGTGTAGTCGAACTCCTGCATCTCATTACAGTAAACATGAATGGCCCACCAATAAATCTCTTCAGCCAGGTATAAAGTACATTAAGAGTGAACCTCTAGTAGACACTAGAAAGATACTACTGCCGCCCTTGCACATCAAATTGGGTCTCATGAAAACCTTTGTTAAGGGAATGAAGAAAGATGGTGACGTGGTTAAGTACTTAAGGCCAAAATTCCCTTACTTAAGTGATGCCAAAGTGAAGGAGGGCATCGTTGTAGGCTCACAGATTCGAGAGCTTTTTGGAAACCATCCTTTTTATGAAAACATACAAGGCGATGAGAAGTATGGATGGGAATGTTTTCAGACAGTCTGTTTAAAGTTTTAGGGAACAAACGAGCAATAAATTACAAGGAGATTGTAGATAACATGTTGTTATCTTATAAAAAACTTGGTTGCAACATGTCATTGAAAATGTATTTCTTACTTAGTCATCTTGACTATGAGATTGTGGTGCAGTAAATAATGAACATGGGGAGCGATTTCATCAAGATATGTCACATTTGCGAAGAGGTATGCCCGGAAAGTGGAGCCCTACTATTTTAGCAGATTACTGCTGGACTGTTGTAAGGGATGTTCCTCAGTATGTGTATAAATGACAAGCCAAGCAAAAACGGTAATCTTCTGAATTTCTCTCTGAAAAGATATGTAACTGTGTATACTGTACTATGGACATTTAACATTTCTAATTCTTTATATAGATTTGTGACCAGTTAATTTATATATTTCCTTTTGTGCTTTGCGTAGTTCTGGTACAAAGTAGACTTACAAAGTATTTTCATTCAAGTAATATTATTATTATTAAAGCTTTTTGTAGTTCCACAGCTATGAAAATGTTTCCACTTGTGCTGTTACTTGCTTCCAGTCAGCACAAAATGAGAATAGCAGTTTTCTGCCTCTGGTAGCTTCCCTTAGGCCAATCTCATCGCTATCCAAATATTGTCAGTTATAGTTTTCATTTTCTATATGTTACTCGATCAACAACTAGAATTCATAAGATGCAAAGTAATAATGCAATAGTTCCCGCCTTTTAAATTCTTGATATATTCTGGATTGAGTAAATGTTTCCTTCAGAAAGTTCGATGGATTTTCACCGGTTTCACAAATTCTACACAGTAACTTGATTAATTGTGTGGTTGCAACGCCCCTCAATTATTTTATAAATTTCGCAGGACTGTTTTGTACCCTTTCTACTTTTATTGATAAGAGGGGTACCATAGTTCACTCAGATTGTTGCTCTGACAATGGATCGTATGTAGTCTCCAAATGGCCACATTTCCGAAGAGGCATGCCTGAAAGTGGAGCACTACTATTTTAGCAGATTACTGCTGGACTGTTATAAGGGATGTTCCTGAGTATGTGTATAAATGTCAAGCCACTGGGTTTGAACTTTCTTTCTATCTTTCTTTTGCTTGTGCCTTTTTCCCGCAATGACGCCGGGTCGGCATGGCTAAACGAATTTGCCAAGGTTAATTTAAAGGGGTAGCCGGATGCCCTTCCTCCCGCCACCCCGTACACCCCCCCCCCCCCCCCCCCCGGGCGGAGTTAGCGTACCCCAACTGTCTGCGTCCAGTGTAATCCATGGAATAGTGCGAATGTGGTCAGACGTCTGCGTGCCGGGTAACTGAGGCGGGACGTGGGAACCAGCCCGGTATTCACCTAGTGGGATGTGGAAAACAAGCCACTGTGTTTGAACAATTCGTGTAATAAGGCTAGGAGAAGCTGGACGTTCCTTCTACATATTACAGGAAAAAATGGCACCGACAAGAGCGACTTGTGCTAAATAACCGAAATTTGGTAGGCAACATCTCATGTTATCCATTCAAATTTCAAGGCAGTTGCGTAAGAGTGGTACTAGTAGCTCCAGTAAGAGAATGAAAATCAGGTTTCCTTCAAATGCATGCTTGGACATTCGTGATCGTTAGTTACCTTTGAGATATGACGTGATGAGTTGATACCCGTCTAGAATGACTTTAAAGTTACAAAGACGCAAGTATCAGCACTACTGGGTTTGAACGTTGTCGTGTAACAAGGCTAGGAGAAGCTGGACGTTCCTTCTATATATTATGGGAACGTATGGCAGGAATGTATCCAATGGTTACTGGTAGCGGTGGTCGCGAGTATGTACGGTCGCAAGGAGACCAGGCTCCGAACCGCCATGTGGCGCTACCTTGAGGGAAGACGATCGTGTTCAGCATATAGCTCTGGTGCATCGTACTGGATTTGATAAGCAGTATGAGCAGCAGGTGATATCACAGTGGCATCACGAACTGTTACAAAATAGTTACATCGAGGACAGATCCGAGCCATACACCCTGTAGCAAGCAATCCACTGTCCCGAAACCATTTGTGTCAAGCGAGAGCTCAATGAAGGGCAGAGTGGAGGTCTGTTGTATATTTTTATGAAACCTGGTTCTGCCTCGATGCCACTGATGACTATGTCTTGGTTAGAAGGAGGCCAGTTGAGGACCTGCAATCAACCTGTTTGCGTCCTAGACACACTGGAACTGCACTGGAGTTATGATCTTGAGTGCTACTCCGTATGAGAGCAGGAGCATTCCCGTGGTTATACCACACAGCCTAACTGCAAATTTGTTCGTCAGTCTGGTGATTCGATCCTTTTCGTGATCAGCATTCCAGGGGCTCTTTTCCAATAGGACAGCGCTCGCCCACTTGGCGCTCTTGTAACCCAACATGCTCTACAGTGTTTTGGCCTGTTGCTTTCGCCTGCTAGATCTCCAGAACTCTCTCCAACCGAGCATGTATGGCACATCATCGGGCGACATTCTCCAGCGTCATCCACACCCAGCATTAATCGACCCTTTATTGACAGACCAACAGCAACAGGCATCGAACTCCATCCAGCAAACTGACATCCGGCATCAGTACAACACAATCCACGCACGTTTACATGCTTATATTCAACGTTTTGGAGCCTGCAGTGCCTTTCATGGACTCGTGACCATATTGTTTGGACCCTTGACGACTGGAAAATCGTGACATGGTCACATGAGTCCCGATTTCTGTTGATAAGAGCTGATGTTTGGATACGAGTGGGGCACAGACCCCACGAAGTCATGGACCCGAGTTGTCATCAAGGGACTGTACAAGAGCGCGGAGGCTCCAAATGACGCGGGCTGTGTTTACATGGAATATATTGTGTCCTCTGGTTCATCTGAAGCGATCATTCACAACAAATGGTTATGATCGGCTATTTGCAGCCACTCATGGACTTCATGTAGTGGATAACAATGCGTTATGTCACCGAACCACATCTGTTCTTGATTGGTTTGAAGAAGATTCTGGGAAATTCGAGCGAATGACTGGGCCATCAGGATCGCCCGACACGTATCCTAACGAATACTTATGGGTCGTAATCGAGAAGTCAGTTCATGCAAAAATCCTGCATCGCCAGCATATACGGAATTGCGATTGGCTGTGTAGGCAGCTTGCGTCATTATACCTGCAGGGGACTTGCAACGACTTTTTAGTTCATAACACGTCGAGTCGCTGCACTACGCTAGGCGAAAGCAGATCCCACGTGATATTGCGAGGTACGCCATGACTTAGTCACCTCTTTGTATTTTAGCCATATTAATTCGTCCTCCCTTCTAGCATACTCGTCATCTGCACTAAACTGTGATGTGAGTCTATAGCTGCTCTTGAGTACGCATTTCAATCATGTATCCGATTTTGGAGTCACAGTCTCACCATGCGTCAACCACATAGCATGTTCCATTACCTCCTGGTCTTCTCCAAGTAGATCTACTTCTCTCTTTAATTATGAACAATACATTTATTATTGGTAACTGAAATGTGTTCCAAACCTCAAGCAGTCTCTCTACTACGTATCTCATTCCTGTTCACATGCCTAAATTTTCCTGCAACTCTGCTTCCTCTCCCGCTCTCTCTTCATTAGCGTCTTAATTGCTCTCAATCATAGATTTCCCTCTTCCTTTACAAACTGAATTACCCATTCAGTTCCCTAATATTTTCTGTCCACTTCGTAATATTCTGTTTTTGACGTCGGTAGGATACATAAGTTGTTGTTGACGTTGGTTTGGTTCCTAAACCTGAAATGTTTACTCTTCTTAACGAATCTCATTCCCATTATAGAATTTCCTGGGGCTGATAACGTTAATATACGAAAGCGTGAGAATGTGTTATTTCTATTGTTAGCATCATGTAATTAGATACAAGGTAGCTATTAGAAAATAGTATAGCCAATTACAAAATAACTAATGCACGTTATCGATTGTTATTTCGTGATGCGTATTTACTCATCTACTGCCACACGAACTCTTGTTGTTGCATGGATACCCAGACTAGGAACACTTCTCTTCTATAATTACTATTGAACTCCAATTGTCATCCAAATTGATGAGAGCTTGTAGTTAAGCGTCCTTTACTATGTTCCATTTAGGATCGGCATACGAAACAGCATATAAGGTGCCCCCATTTCTGTTTTAATCAGGAACCTACATTTTTAAATTGTTAATCTGTTTCTCTTCTCAAGAGCTATTCAAAACAGTGTACCATTCACGTTCCAAGTAATATTCAATCTTTGACAACAAGTCATGAACTCTAAACAGTGATAAAACTGCAAGTGGGAAGCGCAACAGATGACTTTGTATGGTTTTGGAAAGGGGCACTATCTAAGACGATTAGGAAGGCAACTCTGTCTACTGCACATACGACCAAGTGCCACACGCCCAGGGTGACAATTAATGAAATAGACGAAATAAAATCGTCATAACTTCTGAACGGTTTGCGTTAGAACGTTCAAACTGCCCGGTTGGCGGAAGGGCGTAATGGCAATTAGTATGCGTAGTATGGTTTGGTTTAGCAACGAATCCCAGTTTCATCTGAATGGGTTCGTCAACAAACGAAATCAGTGCATCAGGAGGAATGAAAATCAGCATTTCGCGATCTAGAGGTGCAATGTCCAGTCATGGAATAATTGATGCGATATTCGTTCATGGCACGTTGGCTACCGAACAGTACCTGAAGGTTTTGGAACATGATTTCATCCCATTATCCAAAGTGACCCTGATTTCGACAAGATGTAGTTCGTGCAAGACGGAGGTCGACGCCATCGAAGCAGGAGAGTGTCCGATGTCCTGGAAAAGCGCTCTGAGGACCGTATTCTGGCCCTGGGGTATTCAGAGGACACTAGCATTGGCTTCGATCGCTATTCGCCGTCATGTGCTCCCAATCTGAACGCACGCGACTCCTTTTTGTGGGGCATATTAAAGACAAGGTGTACAGCGATAACCCAAAGACCATTGCTGAGATAAAAACAGTCAGGTCATCGACAGCATCGACGTTCTGACACTTCAGCGGGTCATGCAGAATTTCGCTATACGTCTGCGCCATATCATCACCAATGATGGCAAGCATATCGAACATGTCATAACCTAAATCCGAATATCTGTAGTGACGTTTACATGTTGACTAAAGTGTGTGTAGGCCGTAGTTTGAAACTAATTTACGTTTTTCTATGTAATTAGGTAATGGTCACCCTGTACATTGCTTCTTCAAGACCTCATACCGGCTGAACAACTCATTTCCGAATATTGGTTCCGAAAGTAAAAATACACATCATAGAATTCTAAACCGTCAGTATAATTTTAATTCCAAAGGACTGGAATAGCCTTTACAGCCATGTAGACTTCAATTTTATAGAAATACACTCCTGGAAATTGAAATAAGAACACCGTGAATTCATTCTCCCAGGAAGGGGAAACTTTATTGACACATTCCTGGGGTCAGATACATCACATGATCACACTGACAGAACCACAGGCACATAGACACAGGCAACAGAGCATGCACAATGTCGGCACTAGTACAGTGTATATCCACCTTTCGCAGCAATGCAGGCTGCTATTCTCCCATGGAGACGATCGTAGAGATGCTGGATGTAGTCCTGTGGAACGGCTTGCCATGCCATTTCCACCTGGCGCCTCAGTTGGACCAGCGTTCGTGCTGGACGTGCAGACCGCATGAGACGACGCTTCATCCAGTCCCAAACATGCTCAATGGGGGACAGATCCGGAGATCTTGCTGGCCAGGGTAGTTGACTTACACCTTCTAGAGCACGTTGGGTGGCACGGGATGCATGCGGACGTACATTGTCCTGTTGGAACAGCAAGTTCCCTTGCCAGTCTAGGAATGGTAGAACGATGGGTTCGATGACGGTTTGGATGTACCGTGCACTATTCAGTGTCCCCTCGACGATCACCAGTGGTGTACGGCCAGTGTAGGAGATCGCTCCCCACACCATGATGCCGGGTGTTGGCCCTGTGTGCCTCGGTCGTATGCAGTCCTGATTGTGGCGCTCACCTGCACGGCGCCAAACACGCATACGACCATCATTGGCACCAAGGCAGAAGCGACTCTCATCGCTGAAGACGACACGTCTCCATTCGTCCCTCCATTCACGCCTGTCGCGACACCACTGGAGGCGGGCTGCACGATGTTGGGGCGTGAGCGGAAGACGGCCTAACGGTGTGCAGGACTGTAGCCCAGCTTCATGGAGACGGTTGCGAATGGTCCTCGCCGATACCCCAGGAGCAACAGTGTCCCTAATTTGCTGGGAAGTGGCGGTGCGGTCCCCTACGGCACTGCGTAGAATCCTACGGTTTTGGCGTGCATCCGTGCGTCGCTGCGGTCCGGTCCCAGGTCGACGGGCACGTACACCTTCCGCCGACCACTGGCGACAACATCGATGTACTGTGGAGACCTCACGCCCCACGTGTTGAGCAATTCGGCGGTACGTCCACCCGGCCTCCCGCATGCCCACTATACGCCCTCGCTCAAAGTCCGTCAACTGCACATACGGTTCACGTCCACGCTGTCGCGGCATGCTACCAGTGCTAAAGACTGCGATGGAGCTCCGTATGCCACGGCAAACTGGCTGACACTGACGGCGGCGGTGCACAAATGCTGCGCAGCTAGCGCCATTCGACGGCCAACACCGCGGTTCCTGGTGTGTCCGCTGTGCCGTGCGTGTGATCATTGCTTGTACAGCCCTCTCGCAGTGTCCGGAGCAAGTATGGTGGGTCTGACACACCGGTGTCAATGTGTTATTTTTCCATTTCCAGGAGTGTATTTCTACATGCACTGCAGCGCAACATTACGCCTATACTAAGAGATTGAATACATGATTGAAACTTTGATCATTGCAGTATCTTAGCAATTTAAATTATTGTGTCACATTGTGTCTGCCATAAATATGGAACAGTATCAACGGAATTAATAAAAAGCCAAACATTTACCGCCTAAGAAAGGAAATCCCATTGGGTTGCTCAACTTATAATACCTTGGACTTACAAAGTCATACCACAAAAATTCTTCTCAACATTGCTAAGGAAAGACCATGCAACTAATCTTAGGAAGAAGTGAACAGGAAAACGTATACACCATTCTTTGATCTAGAGTGAACTGGACGACACTGTTTGGATAACTGAATATACTGAAGAGGTAGAAAAGTGATTTCTAGTCTATATAGAAACCAGAGTACCGAAATAAAAATCAATGGCGTTAAGAGAAATTCTCTGATAGGAAAATGTGTCCGACGAGATTGTCCTCTCTTTCCACATTTATTTATAGAAAGTGAAATGCAAACAATGAAAAATGGCACAAAAAATTTCAAAATGACTGCCTCTGAGTTGAATTTTTGTTATTGTAGTTTCCACGTCTAGTTCCGTAAGATCAAATTGAGGAGCAAATCTCCAAGGTCATGGAACGTTTCAGTACATAAAATTACAACATAAAAGTAATAAGAGATAAAATAAAATGTATATGAAACCATAAAAAGACAAGTCATAACTCAATCGACAGTATAACATAGGAAATTGCTTAATTTTTCAAGGAAGTCCTGGACGGAATAGAAGGGATGACGCATGAGGTAATGAGAGATAAAATAAAATGTATATGAAACCATAAAAAGACAAGTTATAACGCAATCGGCAATATAACAAAGGAAACTGCTTAATTTTTCAAAGAACACCTGGACGGAATAGAAGGAATGACGCATGAGGAATCTCTTCAGTTTCAATTTGAAAGCACACGAATTACTACTAAGATTTTTGAATCCCTGTGGTAGCTTTTTGAAAATGGATGCAGCAGTGTACTGCATACCTTTCTGCACAAGAGCGACGGAAGTGTGATAAAAATGCCGATTGAATTTCTGCCTAGTATTAACTGAGTGAAAGATGCTGATTCTTGGGAATAAGCTGATATCTTTAACAGGAAACTATAGTAAAGAATATACATATATTGAGAGGCCAATGTCGGAATACAGTTTTAACGGATTTTGAAAAAAAAAAAAACATGAGGTGTAACCTACAAATTTCGTCTGATTGCTTGGGAAACCACAAACTGAAAATGAAGACCACCAAGGCCAGATAATAGGGATGGGTGCATCGAACATACAAGTAAGGACAAAAATTAGGATAGAAAATAAAACACTGATGATAATACATGAAATTTGCTACTTGGGAAGTACAATAGCAGTTGACAATAGAAGTCTATTGGATAATAAAAGAAGAATTACTATGACTAATAAATTTCAGAAGTAAGCGTAATTTATTCACAGCCACGTTAATGTGGAAACGAGAAATAAATTCATCAAGACATTTATTTTGAGCGCTTCAAACTACGGTAGCGAATAGTGAACTCTGGCGATACATGGAGCACTTAGAGGCAACAGAAATATGGATCTGGAGAAGAGTCACAAAAATAGTCGGGAGTGAAAGGAAATACAATCAATAAATACTAAAACAGATTTAAAAAATGAGGACGTTGATTAACACGATACAGAGAAGAAAAACTGAATAATTCGACGTAGCAGCTTCACAGAATCCCGTTAGAAGGAAAAATCCTGAGAAACAAGAGGCATCCAGGATTGTATCCACAGATGCAAACCATATTTAAATGCTCACTCGGTGTCAAACAATTTACTGCTAAGCACGAGTTTCACTCGTTTCTAGTTCCATTGTACATTAGGGCCGGCCGGTGTGGCCGAGCGGTTCTAGGCGCTTCAGTCTGGAACCGCGCGACCGCTACGGTCGCCGGTTCGAGTCCTGCCTCGGCCATGGATATGTGTGATGTCCTTAGGTTAGTTGGGTTTAAGTAGTTCTAAGTTCTAGGGGACTGATGACCTCAGATGTTAAGTCCCATAGCGCTCAGAGCCATTTGAACCATTAGCTTAAACAACACCGAAATACGCTGCTACGCATCATACAGCCAGTTCGTTTATTAAATCTCTCTCTCTCTTTCTCTCTCTCTCTCTCTCTGTGTGTGTGTGTGTGTGTGTGAAGATTATAAGGTGACACAATTCAAGCAATTTACGTGTCGGTGGTGATGACGAAGACAACGCAATACGTAGTCCCTGAAAGGAGAAAAATCCCCGACACGTCCGGAATCGAACCCGAGTCCTTTCGAGTGACGTTCAGCCAAGCTGACGCCGCAGCTACAGTAGCGGACAAAAACGTCACTAGTCTCACAATCAAGATCGTTTTAATACGTTCCCTGACGGTCCTGGTTCGTTCTAAATACAGTGCTCTTCACGAATGTCTTCACTCATTTCCTCCATTTCTAGACCCCAGATTAAGGAGACGACAGGGTTTTAACAGTTATCGAGTCTTGACATATAGACATTCAGCAATGGGCAAAGATTTTGTTACCATTTCTCCAGAGCTATCGGAGAGTTGTGCATGCAGCGAAGGAAGGAAATTTTGTCCACAATTTCGCTGCTGCTAGGAAAATAGAATTATCCGTCAAGAAGGGGATGAACGGTTACATTATTAGGAACTGAAGTAAAGTTAAGTATTTTAGTTGCAGTTTTAAGACCGTACCTGGCATTGAGAAACGCCACTTGAACAGTATAAGTGGTAGTTATAGCGAGATTAGCGTGAAACGTACCGTTCACATTTCTTGATAACATGTGCTATGAGAGCGCAGCAACAACATGAGCCGCCGGAAATTTCAGTGCTCCCAAAAGTTACAAGGGATAGGATACGGTTTCCAGCTAACCCAGAAAATTATGGAGGGCTCTGCGACCTATGCATACCGAAGAGGCGGCATCTGCCACAACCTCTAACGCAAGCCGTCACGAATCAATGAAAGTGTATGAGGCATCTTATACGGAAAGCCGCCGGAAGTCACATCCGTTTTAAAGTAAGCGTGCTTCTGCATGCAAACCTAAACAGAAGCCTCTATACATAACTTGCTCCAGCTGATACACGAAAGTAGAAATTTATCAACTGCCGGAATGAAAACAAATAAATGCTACGGGTCCACCAATTTCTTTTGTGAATACGGCTTGAAACCAACATAGTAGCCGATAGTGATTATACTGCTCTATTAATCAATCGTTCCACGCGTGGAGTTATGACCAACAGATTTTTCAACAGTTAGCATCAGTGACATCGCGATTACGGCTTAAGGGAACTGTAGGTGGCAATTATTCTTTCCATTCCAAAGTTAGGTATAACGTGAAATGATAACATTTATTTCCAATTCAGAACGCTGTACAATAGCAATACTGTGTGTGCGCTACCGTCATTAGGACGAGATACGCAGTCTAAAGGAGAAGTGAATATCACAAGTCAAACAGCTACGTTCGTCTTCCTCCACCCCACCTCCAAAATCATACGCACTGTAGTAACCAGTCATGTAAACAAATTCTTGCGTGTTCCTATTATTATTAAAATCCCGAGACACCTGTGTCACATTAAATGTGCGTGGAAATGTAAGTTATGTCTGGAAAGTGAGGGGGGAAGGAGGACAGACAGCGATGATGGGGATGGGAGAGAGCTGAGAGGAGGGAAGAGAAAGAAAGGGAGGATGAAGAGAAAAAATGCTGGTGAGTTCCTAAATCTCCCGTCTCCCTACCTCCTTCCACGATCACAGGACGAAACTCTGGATCGATCTAGGGATTCTGTAGATTGTTCTTCTTATGCCTGTCTTTTCAGAAATATCAGTATATACAATTGTTTGGCGTTTTCTAAATTGCTTCACTATATCATGGCTTCACTATATCATGTCTCATAATCAAGAAAAATTTCTATACTCTTTTCTTAAACACCATTTGTTAGTAGTAATCTACGATAATCGCTATCCACCTACAGTTTTGTAATATTTGTTTCCGTTGGTAGGACAAATTTCTGTTCCTATTGCACTTAATCGTTCAGTCAACCCATGACACCTCTCTCCGCACGCCCCCTGTTGAGATACGAACGGCAGAGGGTTAAAGAGCGTCTTTTTTCGATTCAGGTGCTGCTGAAATAAGTTCGAGTTCGATAGTGGTAGGATAATGTTATCCCGATCAAAGTAATGACAATCAAACTAGAATCTGATTACAGCTGTATGTATCCAGAATGATGTGTCCAAAATAATATAATGATTTTGAGAAATTACATGAAATATTTGAAAATGTTAAGTTCACTGCGCGAAAGAAAATGAAACACCCTCGATGACCGTGTTTAGTGGCACCAGAGTGTAATAGCTATGTGCGTACTGTGCGGCTACAGTGTTAATGTTTCATTTGTTACGATCATTAGCGATCATATGGAACTTTGGTTCTCTGTCTGTGCTCTCTCTGTTTAGACTTTGCAGGCAGGAATTCTTATGAGTATAGAGGTGAACAGTATCTGCAACATACTTTGTAAGGTTTCGCGGCTGGTATTGACATCACTTACAACTCCCGGGAAAATAGGCCGTGTTCGATGTTTAAGACTTTCTCCCAATGTTTTCTCTTCGAATATAGGAGACATATTCAGAGGTGAATTGTCGAACTGCAATCTGAACTCGAGAGAGCGCTGAATATATGGTCAGTATAGAGAGCACCACAGTTCATCACGTGATTTTGGCTACGAAATTATTTCTGGTAGTACCAACATTATCGACTGAAAGTAATCGATCGTCATTGTTACGCTGCAATGCTGACAATCAATTTTTAGTAAATTTAATACCCTCCTCTTTTCTGTTAAAATTATTACGTTGTTTAAAAATGTCAATAGCGTTCTATTTATACGGGTATGACAATACGACGATTTCGATGTATTCTGTGAATTTTATTTCATGATCCCCCTCTTGGTAATAAAATTCACCGAGACCAGTGTTACATCGAAAATATCGCATTACCATGTCCGTATGTATAAAGAGGTTATTGAGATTTACACTGAAGACCCAAAGAAACGGATACACCTGCCTGATATCGTGTAGGGACCCTGCGGGCATCCAGAAGTGCATGGACTCAACTAATGTCTGAAGTAATGCTGGAGGGAATTGACACCATTAAACCTGCAGGGCTTTCCATTAATCCATAAGAGCACGAGTGGTTGAGAATCCTTCTGAACAGCACGTTGCAAGGCATCTTATATATGTTCAAAAATGTTAATGGCGGGAGAGTTTTGTGGCCAGCGGAGGTGTTTAAACTCATAAGAGTGTTCTTGCAGCCACTCTGTAGCAATTCTGGACGTGTGGTGTGTCGCATTGTCCGGCTGGAATTGCCCAAGTCCGTCGGAATGCACAATGGACATGAATGGATGCAGGTGATCAGACACGATGCTTACGTACGTGTCACCCGTCAGAGTCGTATCTAGATGTAACAGGGTCGCATATCGCTCCAGCTGCATGCGCCTTACACTATTACAGAGCCTCCACCAGCTTGAACCGTCCCCTGCTGACATGTAGGGTCAATGTAATCACAAGACTGTCTCCATACTCGTACATGTCCATCCGCTCAATAAAATTTGAATCGAGACTCGTCCGACCAGGCAACATGTTTTCAGTCAACAACTGTCAAATACCTGTGTTGACGAACCCAAATGAGGCATAAAACTCTGTGCCGCGCAGTCATCAAGGGTACACGAGTGGGCCTTCGGCTCCGAAAGCTCATATCGATGATATTTCGTCGGATGGTTCACACGCTAACGCTTGTAGATGGCCCAGCATTGAAATCTGCAGCGATTTATGGAGGGGTTGCACTTCTCTCACTTTGAACGAGTCACATCAGTCGCCGTTGGTTCCGTTCTTGCAGCATTGTTTTCCGGTCGCATCGATGTCGGAGATTTGATGGTTTACCGGATTTCTGATATTCACGGTACACTCGTGAAATGGTGTTGAGGGAAAATCACCACCTCATTGCTACCTCGGAGATGCTGTGTCCCACCGCTCGTGTGCCGACTATAACACCACGTTTAAACTCACTTAAATCTTGAGAATCTGCCATTGTAGCAGCAGTAACCGTGCTAACAACTGCGCCAGGCCGTTATTGTCTTACATAGACGTTCCCAAACGCAGCGCGGTATTCTGCGTGTCTACAAATGTCTGAATTTGACTAGGCATTCCTATACGAGTTTATTTTGCGCTTCAATGTATAAAAACTGCAACAATTTTAACGGAAAAGAAGAAGGTGTTAAATTAGATAAAATTTGAATGCAGACATTGCAACGTAAGTGTGACGATCGCTTACTTTCAGTCTAGAATGTTGGCACTGCCAGAGATAGTAGTCGATGTCACGTGATGGACTGTGGTGCCCTCTACACTGCCCATGTACTCGACGGTCCCTCGAGTTCTGGTTGCACTTCACCACTTTACCTCGGAAGATGTCTCCTGCAGTCGGAGAGGAAATGTTTGGAGATAGATTTATACACCGACGACGGCATATTAGGCTGAAAGTTTTAAGTAATGTGTGCAGCGTTCATTATAGGGTACAACCACGCCTCCCTCCAGTATGTGCTTTTGTTGAATTATTTCAACCATTTGAACTGGGTCGCATCGTGTACCAACGGAATGCTGGACGGACGAATTGAATAACTGTACACTTGTTGAGCACAATGTAACAGTGGTGTGTCTCTGCTTTTAACAGCACTCTGTAGAATAGTCTCACATCCATAGACCAGGTTCTACATGCCCGCGTAGTACACCCACACGTCAGAATCGACGCATTGTGCGAGCAGCGAGAGAAATACTTTCGAATGTGCACTTCCTCAGTCACAAACGGCTATTGAGAACCGTCTCTTCGTAGGAGGACTACAATCACTTGTGTCTCTGGCGATGCTGTCACTGAAACCAAGGTTCTGCCAAGCACTGCTACTCTGGTGTGAGCCTACTGGAGCGTGGAATGGCGCTCTGTTGTGTGCAGATATGAGAAAGGATTACGTCTGTACGCGTGGCGCTCTGTTGTGTGCAGATAAGGGAAAGGTTATGTCCGTACGCGAGATGTTCTGTTATGTACAGATATGAGGAAAAGTTATGTCTGTAGGCGTGGCCTGTGTTGTGTACAGATATGACAATAGCTTATGTCTGTAAACGCATGATGGACGTAGGCATGTACGACGTAGACCTGGAGAGCAGCCTGTTCTGGAGTGCACACAAAGTTTCCGCTCAGAGTTCATGGTTTGGAGGGTCATTAGTTACAGCTCACGGTCGCATTTGGTGTTTCTGCAGGGTATAGTAACCAATGGCCGCTACAGTGCACAAGTTGTTATTTCAGCTCTACTGCAATTTGCTCGAAAGGAGAGTGACGCCCTTTTTCAGCAGAACGATGCATGTGTGCATATGATTGCTGTGACGCATGAGACATGATGAAGCGGGTACTTACTCGTTCGCCAGTGCCTACAATTACAACTACCGAAGTAATCCATTATTCAAAATGACAGTCATGGTTCAAATGGCTCTGAGCACTATGGGACTCAACTGCTGTGGTCATAAGTCCCCTAGAACTTAGAACTACTTAAACCTAACTAACCTAATGACATCACACACATCCATGCCCGAGGCAGGATTCGAACCTGCGACCGTAACGGTCGTGCGGTTCCAGACTGTAGCGCCTTTAACCGCTCGGCCACTCCGGCCGGCTGACAGTCATAATCGGATTATTTATTTTGCCGCCAACCGGTTTCAACCCGCGATGGGGTCATCTTCAGGGCAATTTACACCATTTGGCTGCTCGCTGGCGTCGTCACCCTGCCTGTGCACGGTTGGTAACTAGTAGTTACGGTTTGTAACTAGTAGTGACGACTAAGCGAGCAACCAAATGGTGTAAATTGCCCTGAAGATGACCCCATCGTGGGTTGAAAGCGGTTGGCGGCAAAATAAATAATGCAATTATGACAACTATTTTGTCTAAAAATTCATTACCGAAGTGCAACAAAAGTTAGAGGATGCTTGGAACGATCTATCTCAGGATGCCATTCAGCAGTATTCTGATCGTTTTCATGCTGGTATACACGCCACAAGAATACTGATGTGATTTTTTGGACACATTTTACAGTGACAAAAGTGTGGCATGCTCCTACAACTATGAGCTACATGTTACAGCGCTTGGCAATAAAATGACCTTCTCGTTGAGCGATTGCATTTTTTCCGGCAGTGTACATTATACAAATAAAAATAGGAACACAGGTTCAAAATGGCTCTGAGCACTATGGGACTCAACATCTGTGGTCGTAAGTCCCCTAGAACTTAGAACTACTTAAACCTAACTAACCTAAGGACATCACACACATCCATGCCCGAGGCAGGATTCGAACCTGCGACCGTAGCGGTCACGCGGTTCCAGACTGAAGGAACACAGGGTATGAGAAATAAGTAGACGGAAGTACCAAGAAACATATTAAGTCTCAACAGTGAAGGCGACATTCTGATGGAAAGGAGCTGTACACACAGATCTGTGAGGCGTTAGACGACATGAGGAAAAGGTCACTGGAGTATGTGCGACATATATATAAGAACGGGCAGCAAAAGATCGAGCAAGAGATTCTGGGATTACACTAAAAACAAGACCACCACTATATGGATTAAATAAGTTACAAATGATTTGGATAAACGAGGTCTAACTAATGCTAGTTGCACACAGGTATGCACAGAGAACTAGTTGATGTGCATAAGAGCTGAAAACCCCTGTGAAACAGCATTGCATTCTAGAGCAGTGGCGGGCAAACGTTGCACGCGGCTCATGAGCGCACAGCGCTGCACGTGTGCTGCTCGCGTGCATTCGCCGAATGGGGCAGTGGCGACAGCCGGCAGGTTGCAGGCTAAGCCACGGACGTTGATGCGAAGCGACCACTACGCAGCGAACGTTGTATTTCAAGAACCGGAAAATGCAGAGTGAATCAAGGAAACGGAGACGTGGAGATTTGCCATCTTTTAAAAAGTAATGGGAGAATCATTTTTTCTTTGTACAAAGACGTGAAAATTCGAAATGTTTAATATGTGGCAGTATTCTCGCTGGCCAGCGGAAGTTTACAATTGAAGGCCATAACAATAAATTTCACAAGGACGAGTACAATTTATTGTCGGATTCTCAGCGGATGGGGAAATTGACTGAGCTTAAGAAGAGCGACCTGACGATATTAGATGCATCTGTCCTAGTTGCCGTTGTCACGAGAGATCTGCGACTTTCTCTCGTCATGTCTCTCATCTAACCGATTTAACATTTTATGGAGCACTGTTTTCAATTTTTCAGGACGACAACAATAATAGCCCAGCGGTACGTGCAAGCTATAAAATTGCGCTTAATATAGTGAGAACTGGAAAACCATTTGCTGAATTAATAAGCCTCAGTTAAGAGCAAACATAAGTGATGAAAATTTACGTAACTGTTTCCGTTTGTCTGTATGCAGAAATTTTGTTCCAGATATTAAACGTATTGTAAAGTCCACCTGTGATAATTAAATAAAACGTATCGTAGTTAATAGATACTCTTTCAAACCATGATTTATTTCAAGCACTCCTGCTAACCTTATTCCATCATTCAATAAAGCATGCTAGAAAAACAAAACGCATTACAGAGGAAGGAATGGACAGAAGGTATGGTGGGGAGGGGAGGTAAGCGGGTGGCCAGCTTGCCCCTGTGTGCACGCAGAACACCTGTTAACTGCACTCGTGCAAGTGCACCGCACACGTGCAGGATTCCTGCTCGCCCCTGTTCTAGAGGGATACCAGAGGAAGAAACTGGAATAGTTATAAAGAGACACAGAAACTGATGCTACCTAAGATCGCAATGAGAAAGCTTATTCACTTGAGCAAAATGGAGCGGGCACCCAGTGATAATTGCCGTGCTTCATTTCAAAGCAAAAGAAAGATACTGTAGACATTCCTAATGTCTGTGTTGCACAAGTGGGCAACATTTTCATTTCGTGGATTTCATATGTAGTAATTGCCATCGCCGTGCCATCTGACGACTGGTATGTGGTCTTTCCATAGGTCCATTTTCCTCTAAATTTGCTGCGATGATCATTAAAATTGTTGTATGGTGGAATAAGTAGTTCGCATCTTAGATAGTATTGGGATGTGGACTTCCAAAATTTTGAGAGTAAATCCAAACATGAAATAACATTCAAGGCTACATATTTACTTCAGAAATGTGGGACAGCAGCACGCCCACTGATTCCACGACAAGTAACTAACCACTTCTTCCCCGCGCTCCACCTCCGATATTAGTCGTCAACATTATATGCACTACACAGGGAACGACAAAATGCAACGAACAACTGCTAATACCTCGTTACTTAAGGTTCAAAAATGGCTCTGAGCACTATGGGACTTAACTTCGGAGGTCATCAGTCCCCTAGAACTTAGAACTACTTAAAACTAACAAACCGAAGGACATCACACACATCCATGCCCGAGGAAGGATTCGAACCTGCGATCGTAGCGGTCGCGCGGATCCAGACTGTAACGCCTGGAACCGCTCGGCCACCGCAGCTGGCGTTACTTAAGGGATGCTACCTCTGTAGAATATTAAAAACTGAGGAACGAAGATGTAATGCTCTGAAGAAGAAACAAATAGAAATATTCTTCACTTATATGGAATTAGCGCCTCGGCTTAATATTTGCGCAAATAAAGATGAATAGTGGGAAACATACAGGGTGAAGAAAAATTCGCGCACTTTGACTTCTCAGCGCGATTACTCACGTACCGGCAATGCAAAAATGTCCGTCACAGAATTGTCATCGTGCGCATATTTCAGGCAGTAATATGGTGATAAATATTAGCAGTGTGACAACACTTTAATCACGTGTAAGGGAGCTATCTGCTTCAGTACCTCTTACCAGTCCTGTGCAGGTGGTGCAGTGTATAGAGTTTTGGGTTAGCATGTAGGAGGTCGAGGGTTCTCGATTCTGAGTGTAGGCTTATTTGGTTTTGTTTACTAAGACTAGTCTGCGTAGTGTGGTATGTATTGTTTTAATCGTCATACAGTGAGTGCAGCGGGTCATCTACAAAAACATTGCAGTTACGTACTACGAACGCAGAAATAGAAATACAACCGTTTTCATTGGTCACCTTTTAAAGAAACCTTTTGCATATCGTGGACGCGAACTGTTTCGCACCACTGCACGTACTAGATTTATAACTTGTTTCATGTGTACCCCTCTCCAATGGTCTCATCGTTTAATACCAACCATTATTCTTGCCACATTCAGGCCCATTGTATTTCGTTAGGGCCTTACGTCAACAGTAGGACCAGCAACGTGCTTTTCAAATAATTTCTATGGCACCATTGGAGGAGTGTACACTGGAAACCGATATGGAATCTGGAAGATGCAGTGGTGCGGAACAATTCGCGTCGACGACGTGCCAAAGGCTTCTTTAAAGGCTGACCAATGAAAACTACTGTACTTCCATTTCTGTGTTCGAATTACGTAACTGCAAATGTTTTGTAGAGAACCCGCTGTACGCACTGTAAGACGATTAAAACGACAGATACCGCAAAAGGCAGACTAGTCTTAGCAAATAAAAACAAATAATCCTCGACACAGAATCGATGTATGACAAGACGGGAAATACCGTACCACGCAGATTACTTTTGACAAATAAAAGCAAGTAAGCCTCGACCTACAATCAGACCATATATCAGCTGCATGCTGTCGCAAAACGCTATCCACTGCACGAATTGCACAGCGCTGACCTAGTAGCTGACAGAGGTAGTTACCGTACGTGTTTTTACAGTGTGGCCAGATTGCCGATGCTTTACGTCAGTTTACTGCACGAAATATGCGCAGAACGAAATTTTCTGACACGCCGTTTTGTATTGCCAGTAAGTGAGGAATCGCGTTGCGAAATCCAAGTGCGCGAATTTTTCTTCGCCCTGTAGATAACCATATGAACAAAATTCCATCGAAGTATATTATTATTTCATTAGGCGTTTTCAACGCACATATTGAAAAAAAAAACGAAAACTAGAGAAAGATGTTCCATATTGTGCACACATGAGGTATCAATAGAAAAGGGGAAAGTGATAGAATTATTGGTAATTGTTGTATACAACTGCTTACACAATGGTATGGAGAGGTGTGCTACAGAATGGTGCAGCAACTGTCGGCGTAAGAGTGCTGGACAGGAGCAGAAATGATTAGTGAATAACGAAACATAATAAACAGAAAAATTACTCCAAGCATATCAACACTCATTACAAATAATGTAGCAAGAGATAGAATCCAGCTCACACAACAGCAACAAGGATGAGGCGCTCTGAATGAAAACCTACGTTTCTGGAGCCACGACTAGGCCGCGTCTGCGCAGCGCCAAGTAGAGATGTGACTCCGACTGAGTGGACCGTCTAGCTGCCACAGGCCATCCTATAACGTGGCGGCGGAGGGCACTCGTAGTCCAGAGCTGCTTTAGGCATGACTCAGCGGGCGCGCACATGGAGTCCAACGGACCCCTCGCGACTGCTATCGTTGTCTGACGGAAACTTGAATTCTGTTGTCACCTTCGAAGCCCATGTGATTGTATCGATACATGATACCACACTAATTACTGCATGGTTCTGAAACTGATATCCTTTGATAGAAAACTGAAGAAGCTAACGACTTGGGTGTCAAAGACCCCAACATGCGGAGAAAAGCAGCAAGACCACATGACAACAAGCAGAAAGTCATCAAAACAAAATGTTAGATCATAAAATCTGCAAATATGGAATCAGACCACTACACCTCGGCAGCTGGATTTAAGATTAAGACTGAATTACATAGATGACTTAAGAGACAGTCCACAATAACGAAATAAGACACTGACAAGCTGGAGTTGGGAGAATTAAAAGAAGAACATCAAGACGTGGAACGATCTTAAAAGTGGTATCATCTGAACAGCAATCACAACGGCACCACCCACTAAAAACAGGAAAAGAGAGAGGAGACGTTGAATCGCAGACAGGCACAACGAAAACGCTAATGTATGTTGAATCTTTAGACTGCAGTTCGCAATCAAACTCAGCGGCCAGAGACAGAGGTCATGTGTATATGAGTTGTGTTTGTGGGAATGTGTGGGTGTTTTCTACTAAGGAAGAAGGCATTTTGGCCAGAAACTTCAATATATAGCAGTCTTTTCATTGAGTCTGTCTGCGATTCAGCGTCTCTTCTTTATGGAGAGTAGTAATCTATTCCTTCCATTATAGTGTTTTTGTTTCCATTGTATGAAAAGAGACAGAATGTCATACATTAATAATGAGCAATGTGCTCTCAATAAATATTTTTAAAACCATAATATGAGAACTATTACGAATTTTACGACTCGTAAGCGCAAAAACAAACCAGACAGCTCGCCGTAAACTGGAAACAATGGCATAGTGACACAGTTTTGTCAAGATTTACACAACAGTCATGAACCTGAATCAAAAGATTTCCTTAGAGGAAACAGTAATCAAAACGACGACTCGACAGCCCCACATTTACAAAGAGTTAGAGGAACTATGTGCTCACTGTAAAACAATAAGGCAGCCGGTGGGGACGGAATTAAAGCAGTGTTCAGAAAACTTCAAGATTTGAAATCTAAAAATTACTCTACAAATGAGACAAGAAACCGATTTATTCCATTGACAGGAAATCCTTGTTCAGTATTATGAACGAATTCGCTTTAGAACCAAAAACTATAAACATTATCCAAGACACATTAACAAATACTTCATCTAACATCACGGTTTGTGAATGATTCTCCGAAAACTTTGAGACAAAAACACATATCAGGCAGGAGATGGACTATCATCTTTACTTTTCAACCGCACGCTGGATAAGGTGATTACAGAGTAGAGAAAATCCGACACGAAAGGCATTAAATTGGAACATCAAAAAGATCTAAGTGGACTGGTAACCACAGATGGCACTGCCTTCACAGATGACACTGCATTGATAACAGACGCGGCAGAAAACGTCAGAACCCAGACAGAAAATCAAATGGTGTGACAGAAAAAATTGGCTATCGAAATTCTTTCTGAAAGACAGATTTGTGTCTACAGAAATTACTCATAAATGAAAACAAAGTGAAGAACGTCGACCCACTGAAAAATTTATCTGAGTGGCCAAGCATATAAACCAATGATAAGGACAGCCTAGAGATAAGAGCAAATATTACGAACATTTCATTCGATAACACCATAAACATACACAAGAAGAAGACTTTATCGTGGGACACCAAAATTAAACAAAGTAATACAGTAGGGAGACCTAAGACACGGCAATGAACCGAAAACACTAATACCAGTGCGGATGCGTGTCGTAAACGAAAAATTATGAAAAAGGATAGCAGGCTGATCGGAGGTATACTTGGCCCAGTGACAACAGAGCCATAACGTAATAGGCAATGACTTAACAATGATAACTGACGAAGTAAATCTTTAGTAAAATGACGTAGCAAAAAAAAACAGGCATGCTTTACGTACACACTAATGACCTCAAGGAAGCAAACGTAAATGTAATGGACGCACGTCACAGGAATTTCTCTAGGAATATAGATCAGAACGTGGTCTTCACGGTCGAGCAAGAAAGAAATTGAATATAGACTCATTACACAGTACAGCTCCGAAAGCAGAGATCAGAAGATACGAAATGAATGTGTGCGAAGAGGGGGAATAATGTATGCAGAAGGAGTGGAAACATTGATTTAACGTGCTCTGTAAAAGGGCTATTCGAATAAATAATTAATTTGAATTAATGCTTCATACTTGTGGTTATTTATACCATATTTCACGTTACATAATCCTCATTTAATGCTGAAGGTGCACTTGTTAACCACAAAAATATTGGGTTTCCAATTGCAAGTAATAAGCGGAGTACACAGCGGAACTGATTTACAGCCGAAGATCAACACCAAGTGTTTAATGTCATAATGACAATTAACACACAAAGAATGGAGGTTTTGAACTCACGCACGACACTACATAACACATGAGCGGTAGTAAAAATGCAGGCAGGTACAAATTTATCTACGATAGAAAAAGTCCAGCTAAAAAACACATAAATGCTCGCAAAAGCGTGATACTTATCTCACGTCCACCTGGTTCTCAGAAAGTAGAGACGGCTGTACGGGAAGTGCTATGTTGGTATACATGGAGGAGTGAAGTTTTTAAGGTGTCTCTGCAGACCTGCATCGTCAGCTCAAATGATGGTGAACTGGGGTTAACGAACTTACGCGAAAAATATGTGACACTACTCGTCAACAGAAATAAGCGTGTAACAGAAAAGAGACCGCATTCGCCAACTGCTGTACTGTTTCTCAAATATCTTGTGACATCAGAGCTAGCGCTGGTTATTATTGCCAGTACTCCACACTCATTAAAATTCCTACGAACTTATTTTCTCAATAAAAGTTACACGCCAACAGACGTCCAAAAGGAAGGAAAAGTTCGTAAAATGGCCGTAGCTCTCAAAGTAAAACCAGTTCCTAATAAATGAGAAATGCGATTACTGGAGTCCAATCGAAATATAGTGCGGAAAAATTTAGTGATGAAAAGAATACCACAAGGTGCCAGACAGACTCGGTACAAAGTGATAAACTGGACGATATGGACCAACTTCATGCTTTGTTCCATCCAGTTTGTGGAAATCGTAATTCGGACACAATCCAACATCTTGGTTTTAAATATAAAGCGCACAGTCATACAGACAGCTTTAGTTCATTTCAGACACTATAACGTTTATACATATTACCTTTAGCTAAAATAAACAGAATCTACTCTCACTAATGTTTCAGACCATGTTAATGTAAGAACAGAAATAAGTCAGCTGTTTGTTTGAAGGTTTGTTATTGTTTCAAATCTAAACATAAAGGTCAAAGTCATGCAAACAGCTATATGTCATTGCAAGCACTATAACTCTGTGCTGCTTTATTCCTGTACATTCATGTTGATGCCAATATGATATAAATATTTGCTCATAAATTGACTGTATTACACCTTAGTATAGGAATAGAAATATGACATCAGATCAATCGAAGTTTGTGCTTTTAGTAGTCCCTTAATTTATCTATTTATTTTATTTTGTGATCTTATGTTATCACCAGTTTGATTAAAATATTTGCTCTTGTATCGACTTAAATACATGTAAACAAGAACAAATTACATATCTGAGCAAAGTAGGCCTATACCATGTGTTTTTTTCAAGATCTTAGTTACAAACAACAGTTGTATAGCACATGCTGGATGTTGGCAAAGTTCGCTGTCACAGTGAAAATGAATACAGATTGTGTATTAGTGTGTGAAGTGATGTGCCAACTGGCCATCAAAATGGAATCAGACAGATAGACACTAACAGAAAAAAGATGCCCATATTGTCGCAGTAAGTATAAAACTAGATTTTGCATCCATCTCGACAGATAAACGATAATCATGGCGATACATTAAATCGTGCTCCATCTTCTCGTCATAGAGCCAGCACCCAGCATTAAGCTTGGAATAGCGATGTGATATCCAGCAAACCATCTGAAGATTAACTTGAAAAGGTTTGAAAACCGTTTCATGTAATAATAAACAACTATTCAAGAAAGTGACTGGTTGCTGTTTTATATATTTACATTCAGTGTAACATCGTTTGGAGCACACAGAGTTTGTCACGATATGGGACACAGCAAGGTACATGATTCGACAGATTAATATAACAGACATTCGCAATATATAGGTTCCTAACGCCATGATACCCTACTGAAAAATCATTCCACCACAGAGACAGACAACATCGTGGATAATGGTGCACACGATTCAGAAAAACTTTGAACTCAAATTAGGGGAAAACTGACAGTATCTGGCATACTTATGAGATGAACACGAGAAAGCAGCTTGTCATCCCAAATACAGAATTACCTCGGTGAATTTTCTCAAGATTCTAATATGTAAAACGTATGATAATATTTTGATGTAAAACCTTACGCAAAGAAAAATTAATGTGAATTCTGCATAAGAAACTTCTAAGAAATAACTTAGTGGACAATTCCTTATCGATTTCCATACTAAAGACTGAAATATGAATGTATTGTAGAGTATATTATTATTTGTAAAATGTGTGTCTTGTCTTAAGTACTGTTACGTGATGGCGTTTTGCGCAAATGTTAAATGCTAAATAAATATCATGAAAAAGAAAGAGAAGGATAGTCATCTCTAATAGCCTTGTACGCAGGCCATATTACGGATATTCAGGTACACCCATAACGAAAACTATGTTCTTTTTAATGTCAAGCATGTTGAGACGTCTTTATGATCTCATTAGAGGGCAAACCTAATTTTATTCAGTTCTGTAAAATAAATATGTGTTTTAAGTAGTAACTGTGGTGACGACATTTGGACTACAATCTTTTATGGTTTTTTAGATTATCACCTCGTATCCTAGAATGTTATGTTCTGTACGAACTTATTTACTTTACTGTGTAGCTTGCCATCTGCAAGACAATGATATTATTGTAAGAACAGTTTAGGAGCTAAGAAACCAGATTACTTATTACGCAGTTTTGTTGCGAGAAGATACTCCTCGACAAAATTTTGCAATTACAATTATTATCGTAGTATGTGTCGCCACCTGCATACTCATCTGCCGTATATATAGATGCAAATACATGCAACTTACATTTGAAGAAGTTGCTACTGAATTTCATAAAACCATTGTCTACGTCGCTGCTGTGTGAATTATCCTTGGTGATAATCACTTGTCTTCCCGTTCTGTGTGGCACCTATGCAATGGCAAATTACTTAACATTTCGAAGAAATTTTACAAAGCAGACAACGCGAAAAGAATGTACTCTCTGTGCGCTCTCTCTCTCTCTCTCTCTCTCTCTCTCTCTCACACACACACACACACACACACACACACACACACACACAAACACAACCACACACACACCCACAGATGTTATGTGAAGTTGTGAAGTTCAAAACACCAACTTGTTTGCGTAGTTCTTCAGAAGCATGTACCGTGTTACTGCGTATATTTCACAGTAGATGAGCGTATACAACCCATTTATTTTCATATGTTAAAGTGATTTGTTAACTCAACAAACGCTCAATAAGATCATTTACTTGCAGGTAGGAAGTAAAGAAGATCCTACAAAGCTGACGTTCTAGAAAAAAAAATTAATAACCCAAACGAACAGAAAAGGATTTAGGTTCTGATTTTGATACCTTTATTATCAATTAAAACTTGTTTGTATTTTACAGAAGTAATGTTGCACGAAAGTGCTGAAATACATTTGGGCATTGAAAGAAAGATAGTTTTCGTAATTGGCGGACTTTAATTCTCATAATTCATAACTGAACTGATTTCCAAAATTTAGACCTCTATTTGATATATAAGTTCTGGAGTTACTCTAAAGGTTATAGTATCTATATGAATGCGTACCTGCACCTCTCTCAAACTCAGAACCAAGAACAGAATCCACAAAGGCAACTGGAAGCTAGAAGTGAAACTGGTAAAATAATTCGTCGTAATTTTTAGGAACTAAATCTCCCCTTGTATACATTTACCGTTACATTTTAATGATGTACCAAAAACAACGCGCTGATTCGAGAAGCATCTGCAGCGAATAAGGGCTGAGAGAAACTGGAGCAAGCTTTCGATGGGAGTGGTTTAACACAGAAGATGCGTTACAGTCGGACCTTACTACTGCTTCTTTAAATTCAGCCAAAAGTGTTTAAGAAAAGTCAACAAAATCATGTTAACCACTCAAAACTTAAAAAATAATTTTTAGTGATGAGTACATCTACATCTACCTTGATACTCCACAGTCCACCTGATGGTGAGTGACGGAGTGTACCCCGTACCACTACTGGTCATTTCCTTCCCTGTTCGAGTGTTTATATGCCTCCGTATGAGCCCTAACTTCTCATATCATGTCTCCGTGGTCCTTATCGTAATGTATGTTGGAGACTACAGAATCGTTATGCAGTCGGCCACAAACGCCGGTTCTCTAAATTTTCTCAATAGTGTTCCTCGAAAAGAACGTCGCCTTTCCTCCAGAGATTCCCATTTGAGTGTCCCGAGAATCTCCGAAACACCGACGTGCTGTTCAAACATACCGGTAACTAATGTAGCGGCCTGCCTCTGGATTGCTTCTATGTCTTCATTTAATCCGACCTGGTACGGATCCCAAACACTCGAGCAGTACTCAAGAATAGGTCACTACGTGCGGTCTCCTCTACACAAGCCTAGAACTCTCCCAATAAACAGAAGTCGACAATTCGCCTGCGTCTTTCCTACCACAGTCCTCACGTGCTCCTTACATTTCATATCGCTTTGCAATGTTAAGTCCAGATATTTAAATGACGTGGCTGTGTCAAGCAGGACACTACTAATGCTGTATCCGAACATTACGGGTTTGGTTTCCTAATCACGCGCATTAACTTATATTTTTTCTACATTGAGAGCTATCTCCCATTCATTGCACCAACAAGAAATTTTGGTAAAGCCATCTTGTATCCTCCTACAGTCATTCAGCTTCGACCGAGCGAGGTGGCGCAGTGGTTAGCACACTGGACTCGCATTCGGGAGGACGACGGTTCAATCCCGTCTCCGGCCATCCTGATTTAGGTTTTCCGTGATTTCCCTAAATCGTTTCAGGCAAATGCCAGGATGGTTCCTTTGAAAGGGCACGGCCGATTTCCTTCCCAATCCTTCCCTACCCCGAGCTTGCGCTCCGTCTCTAATGACCTCGATGTCGACGGGACGTTAAACACTAACCACCACCACCACTCAGCTTCGGCAAACAGAGTCATCAGCAGACAACCGCAGATTGCATCCCACCCTGTCCGCTAAATCATTTTTGTATGTAGAGAGTAATAGTGATCCTATCACAATTCCCTGGTGCTCTCCTGACGATAACTACGATGCTAAGTAACTCTCATCGTCGAAAATAACTTGCTGGATTCTATTACTTAGCCGGCCGGCGTGGCCGAGCGGTTCTAGGCGCTTCAGTCTGGAACCGCGCGACCGCTACGGTCGCAGGTTAGAATCCTGCCTCGGACGTGGATGTGTGTTATGTCCTTAGGTTAGTTAGGTTTAAGTAGTTCTAAGTTCTAGGGGACTGATGACCTCAGATGTTAAGTCCCATAGTGCTCAGAGCCGTTTGAACCCTTTTCTATTACTTTAGAAGTCTTCTAGCCTCTCGAATATCTGTAAATCTATTCCATACTCTCGTACCTTCTTTAACAGCCTGCAATGGGGAACCATGTCAAACGCTTTTCGGAAATCTAGAAATACGGAATCCGCTTCTTGCCCTTCATCCATAGTTCGCAGTATACCATGTGAGAAAATGGCAAGCTGAGTTTCGCACCATTGACAATTTCTGAAACCATGCCGCCTAGTGAATACAAGCTTCATAGTCTGAAGATAAATTATATTCGAACTGACAACATGTGCACCAAACCGATGTCAGGAGAGTGGTCTGCAATTCTGCAGGTCCGTTGTTTTGACCTTCATACACACAGGAGTCTCCTGTGTTTGTATCCAGTCGCTTGGGGCTTAGCACTGGGCGAGAGATTCGCGAGAAATGCAGGCTAAGTAACGGGCTAATGCCGTAGGGTGCCCTTTGAAAAATTGAACTGAGATTCTTTCCGTACGTGCTGACCTTTTTCTTTTCAGCTCCTTCTGTTGTTTCTCTGCTCTATGTCGTCCATACGGGAGTCTGTTCAATGGTCAAACTTTGCAACATTTATGGTGACTAGTTAGTCTCAAATGTAAAAGTCAATCATAATGGAAAGTGAGGTTCGGGAAAAATATTCAGTGCACACCTAATAAACATAACGCTTTTATGAGACGTAGAAGGCCCAGAGGGTTCAGCACTCTCCACAGAATAAATTTATCTTCTATGAAAAATGCACAATCGAAACACACTTATTGCAAAATTTCAGTTGCAACAGATACGACCAAATGGCCAAATACTGCCACGTAGCGAAAGAAAACACAAGTAAATCTAAATAAAATATAACGTTGATTGCAGATTTTACAGATTTCTTACATTCGACGGAATCGTTCGAATGATATGTGGATTCCAGTGAATGCACTTAACAAATCAGTATTACTCGATGTATGATGCACAAAATAAACCGATGTGATTGCATGTATGCAATACACCAGTACTTACTAAATAATTACTAAACACTCACACGTTGGCTCAAAATTAAAATATCTTTATCCAATAACGACGCATATGACATTCGTAAGTTAAAGATCTAGTAGACTATACAAAGGAATTAACCTTCTCTACACCAAGTTATAAAGCACCTATCATATCCCCGGTACATCTCGAAGCGAAGCAAACGAAACTATCACGCAATAACGTTAGTTCAAGACCTTCATATCCATTACAACTGATTCAGACGGACACATGTGGTCCCACTGAAACTACATCATTCGGCTGCGTGAAACTCATACTTCATTTCTTTCGTACTTGATTAGTCTGGAAATGTGCATTCGTAGTTTTAAAAATAAATTAACGCAATGCGTTGAGAGGTTTCTAGGTTTACAAAAAGCTTGTGGAAAATGGACTGGAGAACGAAATAAAAATCGTTGGCTCTGACAATGGTGCGGGATAAGGGAACAAAGATTTCAAAAATGTCTTGAGGAACAGATGATTATTCCTCCGTCTCCTAAGCAGAACGGCCTTGAAGGGAGCACGAAGCAAACAGCGTCAGGAAAAGGTAATGTGTGTTATTTGATGCTGGTTTGCATAAACAGTAAGGAAACATGGACAGCTGCCTATACTATAAGTAGGTCGCCTGCAAAAGTACTGACAAAAAGACCCATTTCCAAGGTACTGTGATATCTTTTGTTATAACAAATGAACAAATATAGTCTAATTACTAACTACCGGTTTCAATGTGCACTGCAGATCATCTTCAGGTCCGGTCCCGCGAAGGGCACTTTGTTAACAGTGGTGCAAGACGACCGTAAAATATATCCCCGTGCCTTACGCTAGTCTTACAACGCAGTAAACAATCTGCTCTTCGTGGCGCCAGACTGGATGATGATCTTCAGCACGGACAGAAACCGGCAGTCGGCAATAAAAATTTGTGATCAGACAGTGGTTACTCTGTTACGATAGGAAGGCTTTTCTGGAGTTATAGTCTTGCACGAAACTTGATTTATCACGTACACGAATTTTCGGCTGAAAATGTTTTTGTTCAATTACAAAGGAAAAACTCCAAAAATTGGGCCCCAAGTCAAAGAAGCTAGAATCTGTGAGTAATTGTGAGCATACCAGAGTGTATCTTCCGGCATGTGGACACCTACATTATCAGCAAGAGTAGAAACACGTTATTTTAGGAATATGCGCAAAACTGCGATAAAATATACCTGCGTTGTACATCCAAGAGACTCAGTGTACCATCTTGAGTTGTTAAACGAGAGGAAATCAGAATAAAATATAGAAGAAATACGAACATCCTGTAACTGATAGCTATACTTTCGAGGAACATAGGAGACGATGTTGGGCATCAGTCGTCCTACATACCCGAAGGGAGAATTTCGAGAGATATTGCTACAGAAGATTACGGCTTACGTCCGCGAAAAGAGGATGTTCCTTACGAGTCAGATTATTGAAGATCTATCATCTGCTCATCAGATCAGTGGAAATTGGCACCTTACGAAAAATAAACAATTTGCGTTGGTACATCTGTCACAAGACAAAAGAGTTTTAATTTATAAGTATATATTTAAAACGAAGAGCAATGAAAAAGGAGAAACAATTCGATATAAAGCAAGGTTAAAAGATGTGTTCAAGGAAAAGGTGCTGTTTATGATGATGTCTACTCGCCAGTTTTAAGGTACCCTTCGGTTTGTTACCTGTTTTCTTTGCTTACTAAATACACTCTAGAAATCAGACGATTGTAGAAAGTGCGTTCCTGCAGCCGGTCACTGAACCAATTTTTTTTTATTATGGCCACGTAGGTTGTCCGATAGTGAAAAAGGAAGTTCAGTAGCGTCTGCGTAAATTATAATTGAAAGGTCAAGAACTGGTCTTCATAGATATTATTGCGTTGACAAATTAATAAGATTATTCCTTACCGTGTGACAGGTGATATACCGGTTTTAACAGGATGTACATTGCGACGATCAAAGCGCATTTCGGTTTCTACAACCAGCTAAGTACCGAGTGTAAATCATATAGACGTCAGACAGATTAGACGTTACGAGGTCAAGAATAAAATTCGTGTCCACTAAGGGTTAAAACTGGTAGTTTGATCAAAGGAACGATACATGACATACACTCCTGGAAATGGAAAAAAGAACACATTGACACCGGTGTGTCAGACCCACCATACTTGCTCCGGACACTGCGAGAGGGCTGTACAAGCAATGATCACACGCACGGCACAGCGGACACACCAGGAACCGCGGTGTTGGCCGTCGAATGGCGCTAGCTGCGCAGCATTTGTGCACCACCGCCGTCAGTGTCAGCCAGTTTGCCGTGGCATACGGAGCTCCATCGCAGTCTTTAACACTGGTAGCATGCCGCGACAGCGTGGACGTGAACCGTATGTGCAGTTGACGGACTTTGAGCGAGGGCGTATAGTGGGCATGCGGGAGGCCGGGTGGACGTACCGCCGAATTGCTCAACACGTGGGGCGTGAGGTCTCCACAGTACATCGATGTTGTCGCCAGTGGTCGGCGGAAGGTGCACGTGTCCGTCGACCTGGGACCGGACCGCAGCGACGCACGGATGCACGCCAAGACCGTAGGATCCTACGCAGTGCCGTAGGGGACCGCACCGCCACTTCCCAGCAAATTAGGGACACTGTTGCTCCTGAGGTATCGGCGAGGACCATTCGCAACCGTCTCCATGAAGCTGGGCTACGGTCCCGCACACCGTTAGGCCGTCTTCCGCTCACGCCCCAACATCGTGCAGCCCGCCTCCAGTGGTGTCGCGACAGGCGTGAATGGAGGGACGAATGGAGACGTGTCGTCTTCAGCGATGAGAATCGCTTCTGCCTTGGTGCCAATGATGGTCGTATGCGTGTTTGGCGCCGTGCAGGTGAGCGCCACAATCAGGACTGCATACGACCGAGGCACACAGGGCCAACACCCGGCATCATGGTGTGGGGAGCGATCTCCTACACTGGCCGTACACCACTGGTGATCGTCGAGGGGACACTGAATAGTGCACGGTACATCCAAACCGTCATCGAACCCATCGTTCTACCATTCCTAGACCGGCAAGGGAACTTGCTGTTCCAACAGGACAATGCACGTCCGCATGTATCCCATGCCACCCAACGTGCTCTAGAAGGTGTAAGTCAACTACCCTGGCCAGCAAGATCTCCGGATCTGTCCCCCATTGAGCATGTTTGGGACTGGATGAAGCGTCGTCTCACGCGGTCTGCACGTCCAGCACGAACGCTGGTCGAACTGAGGCGCCAGGTGGAAATGGCATGGCAAGCCGTTCCACAGGACTACATCCAGCATCTCTACGATCGTCTCCATGGGAGAATAGCAGCCTGCATTGCTGCGAAAGTGGGATATACACTGTACTAGTGCCGACATTGTGCATGCTCTGTTGCCTGTGTCTATGTGCCTGTGGTTCTGTCAGTGTGATCATGTGATGTATCTGACCCCAGGAATGTGTCAATAAAGTTTCCCCTTCCTGGGACAATGAATTCACGGTGTTCTTATTTCAATTTCCGGGAGTGTACATTCGTATTGGCGAAAAAATAGATCTGAATTCTGATAAGAATAACAAGTCGTTTATGAGATTGTGTTAAAATATCGTTCGTTGGCTATGGGAATTTATTGATGGTGTTATAAGCGTATAGCTGGGTCATGACAGAAAGCTGTTGTTCATGCGTTGCCCTACAGTCTGAAGAATTCATGGAGTACCCAGTAGTTTGCATAATTTGGAAATGTCGAATATTATGTGGTCTCATTAGTTGATTGATTGGCACAAACTGTTTGTTTGTAATATTTTACCTCACCGGAATAATTTTGGGTGTTGCCCATCGTCGGTGGTATCTGCATTACAAAAGACGCTTTTTCCTTATTTACTATAACGCAACTGTTGCTAACGAATGCGAATGACAATATTTAGTAATGATTGTGTTCTACAACATTATTACGAAATACTGTACTGGTATACGTTAGAAGAATGACGTAGAAGGCAAGTAGCATGATAATGACATGAAATATCACACACAAGTAACGTGTAATAAGGAAAACGTATCTTTTGTATTGCAGATACCGCTGGTGAAGGGCAACGCCCAAGTAACTAGTCCGATAAAATAAACAGCTGCTAACAACTAGCAATTTACTCAAAACAATTAATTACTGATATGACACGTTTACAAAGTTCGCTACGAGTACATAAGTTGCTGTACGTGTGATGTTTAATTGAAATTAAGTAACATGTGTGTGTTCTTGTCTTTAACAGCGAATAATACTTTTGTCTTCAGTGAGAAATACCTAAATAAAAATCTTGCAGAAACACTGCTGCGCTCTGACTGGTCGAAGCGCCCGAGCTATTGATGAACCCCGAAGTGCGCGATTGTTTCATATGAATGCTACATTATGACACATTTTGAAATGCGTACCGTTAAACACACACACACACACACTCACATACATAGCACCTTCCAAACTACTTGAAACTTAAGTATATAGTTTGTCAAATGTAAAGACAAAACACATATCAAAATAATGTTCATGTATTGACAGAACAAGACAGTTCTGATTTCGTTCATACAGAATAATATTCTGTGCACAAGATTTAGCAGATCCGTCTACCGCTAGAACTAAGAAGGCTTCTCTGAAAGCCAAGTCTCTAGCAGCAGCGAATATTTACTGTATTTCATATTATAAAGAACATTTATTGTGTAACATCTGCAAACAAAGGGCTCGTGATTTTTTGTTAAGAGGTCTATAGAGGTCCAAAAAATCGAAGACCAAAAAATAAATTCAATGAACAGGACTGGCTCCAGGAATTTTGCCATCCTGTGCAGAATTACCAACATCTCTTCGAGAAGAGGACAACAGTTTCACTACTATACTCCAAAATGCCTTGCTGGAAAGATGGACTTTCATAGCCTGCTGCGAAGAAACAAAGCTCAAAGTGTGTGTACAGAACATAGTCATCCGCAAACTTACAGGATCCACACGAGGCGTTCAATCAAAAGTGATTCCAACATTTGCCCCGGTTCTCCACAACAGAGGGTTCTGCACCAGACTGACAAACTTCTGTACGTACAAAATCGGTTGACTGGACGCACTGTGGCAAGCTGTCTGTGACCAAGTCCTGTCAGTAAATACTACCAAATTATGGATACAGACTACCCACGTATTCGCAGGAAAGTAGCTTCAGAGATAAAGGAACAGAAAACTGACCTCAGACTACCCTTATTGGGACACGAGTTTCATCAACCAAGACTCACAATGGGACCGAGCTTGGTCATGACCACCGATTTCTTCCAGACTTATGACATATGCAGTGCTTGGCCAAAACTGAAAGGGATAGAAGTTGGAGTTCCAGGTGGCGGTGGGTTTAAAGGAAATAGCATTTTTCATGAGCGCCGGAGAGACATGAGCCATTTATGATAGCCTGCTGTCCAGGCAGAGGTTGGCGCAGCGGAAAGCATAGAGAACTGTATTTCGTTGTTTTGAGTCTAGAGAAACTAAATTTTCCTTTTTATTTTGATTTTTACGCTGCAAATGAACGAAATACGAACAAAGTAACCCATCGGTTTGTGCAGGAGAACAAATTTCCCTAGTTAAGTGACTTCCGTGGAGAAGAAACAAAGGTATAATTATATGAGGAAATGTAGCAGGACTGCCAATGTGCAGGTCAAGTAGTCCGCTAATGGAGCCTCTGAAATGGCTGGCTCTGAGCACTATGGGACTTAACTTCTGAGGTCATCAGTCCCCTAGAACTTGGGACTACTTAAACCTAACTAACCTAAGGACATCACAAACATCCATGCGCGAAGCAGAATTCGAACCTGCGACCGTAGCGGTCGGCGGTCCCAGACAGAAGTGCCTAGAACTGCTCGGCCACCTCGGCTGGCTGCTAATGGAGCCCTTCGATGTCGATTTTTATGGGCATTTGATCAAAATGTTTCAAAACTGCTATTATTTTATAGAGAGAGAAAAGGAAATCACATCCCTAGAAGAGTGTATCGGAATCAGATTGATTCAGGGAGAAATAACAGATTTAAGTTGTTTATTACAAAGCATGGAATAAAGAAACGCTTTGCGGCTGTCACTGGACAGAGGACGTTTCGAAGTTTTATGTTTCCAGAGATACTGTACCATACACTCACCGTGAGTACTATGTGTTGCTCGAGAAACATCGAAACGGTAGTCCATTTCGTTCCGTTGACAACTCAACAGGCCCGTGTTTATTGAATTGAAAGCTTTAACAGTTCAGTTTCTCAGTTCTCGAAAAGTCGCTGTCGTCGATGGAACAAAAACTATGTCATTTATGTAAAAAAAAAATCACAAGCTGGGATGCCGGAAGCAGTGTACATGATCTAATTGCCCACCTCTTCCAATCCAACTTTTTGGGATGCTGTTATTAAGATAACGCCTCACCTCAAGATGGTCCCCCCACCCCCGGTAGCTGAGTGGTCAGCGTGGCAGAATGTCAATCCTAAGTGCCAGGGTTCGATTCCCAGCCCTAGGGTGTTTTCTTCGCTTAGGGACTAGGTGTTGTGTTGTTCTAATAATCATCATTTCATCCCAATCGCCGGCCGCGGTGGCCGTGCGGTTCTAGGCGGTCCGGAACCGCGGGACTGCTACGGTCGCAGGTTCGAATCCTGCCTGTTTGTGATGTCCTTAGGTTAGTTAGGTTTAAGTAGTTCTAAGTTCTAGGGGACTAATGATCTAAGATGTTAAGTCCCATAGTGCTCAGAGCCATTTGAACCATCATCCCCATCGACACGCAAGGCGCCGAAGGGATGTCCAATCGAAAGACTTGCACCCGGCGAACGGTCTACCCGACTGGAGGCCCTAGTCACACGACATTTCCACTTTATCGCAAGATGAAAGTAAGGCGGAGCGCAGTTTTGCATAAGAATGGAATCTTCGTGAAGTTTTTCAGCACGTCCAGATATGACATTCTTGCCAAAGTATCTTCCGCAAAAAAGGATGGTTCATAAACTTTGTGAACGGAAACGGCACAGAACACATCTCACACCGACAAGAACAATGACACAATTCAGAAATGCAATTCTTGAGAAGACTCGATTTGCGAGATTGATTTTATGAGACCTACAATGAAGTAGCATAAGTTTCCCTTCAATTTCAAGTAAGCATAGTTGGCAGAAAATTTCATTATATTGTTCGTGCTCGTTGAAGCACTTCACATGTATTTTTTAGTGATTAAAGTTGCTGTTGTTCGACTTGTGTCACTTTTCTTACAAGGGTGCGACATTCACACGCCACGATTTTGAGACCCCGCAGATTCATACATTATGACGGTGTAATTTACCCGATAGTTGAAACGTCGATTCGTCAGAAAAGATGAGTCGTTCGAAAAAAGTGTCCTTGCCATATCCTGGACAATTGAAATTGTAAATTCATACATCCTGTTACGGTTACCGGGCCGATACTACTGCAGAAACGGAGTCTTGTAAGGCTTCACAAGCAGGCGTCGTTTGAGAACAAATCTAACTGTTATTTGAGGACTTTCGAGTGCTCCTCGTGAACGCATCTCGGACGCACTCCACATTTTCATTAGCTGTGCGTGGCCGGTCAACGTTCTTCCCTTACAATATGCAACTCAATTCCAAGAACTTTGCATGCTCTGATTGTGCAGAGGCGGCTTCTTGCTGTACAGGCGGCGGTATGCACGTAGCACTTAAACAGTGCATTGACTTCACGCAAATTCCAGCACATAAAACGATTTCCCTTTTGGAGTAGTCACCATATTACTACAAAAAAGCAACAGCGCTGCTGTCTCAGAATTTTGAACATGTTCAGTGTGTTTCTATCTTCCATAGCTATTCTGTACTAAAACATTGAAATGTTTGCTTTCTTTCTGAATCACCCGGTACAGTATATTGTTCATCACCAGCTATAAAAAACAGCCAATATTTGGAGTGGTTTGTAACCAAAATGTGCAAAGCCGGAGAACATTGTATGAATGTGAATCAGTCTGTTTCTCTATAGAAACTTTAAAATAACAAGGTAATTGTAAAAGTTCTCCGTTTATAAGGCGTGCAAGATAACGAGGCACGTGTAAACAATCAACTGTAAAATAATAAAGGTAATTTTATGTACTAAGTTATCGTGAACAACGCAAAATCCCTTCCCGGATATTTGTATGAAATGCCACATTTTTGGCTAACTCTAGCAATAATAACGCATTTTTCATATCGCGCACTACCATGAGGTGGGGGTAGTTTATATGCACCCCAACACTAAAAAAACTGAACTCGTCAATGGTTGTTGGTTCATATTAAGAACAAATTTTCTAAAGATGTGCTGATGTGTTAGTAGGGTCCAGAACATATGTATGTGCTTATAGATAACGTGTACTGCCAAGAGGAAGGAGTTGTGCTTTATGGCCAACCTAAAAAAATGGTTGTTGAATTTTACTCACAAGATACTTTTTAAAGAGATAAGAAATAAAACAAATTTATGACATTGTTGGCCGGGAGGCCCCATCCGGAGAAGTTCGGCTTCCACACGCAAGTCTTTCTTTCAGTCGACGCCACATAGGGCGATTTGCGTAGCGCTGATGAGGATGAAATGATGAGGAAAACACAACACCCAGTCCACAAGCGGAGTAAATCTCCAATCAGGCTGTGAAATCGCACCCGGGCCGGCTTGCACGGGAGGCAATCATGTTAACACCCAACTATGCTGGCGGACTGTACAGAAATATTAGTGTATAAGTAAGGTCCAGAACCTGGAAATATAGAATATAATATTCATCGGGGAAAGTGACATCTAATACCAAGATGTAACTTTTTGACTTAACATTAACTGAAAAATTCAACTCATTTATGGACTCAGGCAAAATAAATCATTAGAAACAATAAAAATTTTTCGAAATTTTAAAATATAGAATATCTCGCTGGATTACAGTACTTCCAAAAGTTGGGACAAAGTATCCCCCTTGTTATTTCGAGGGATAATCAAGCTTTAGGACCGTGGTTTTAACGCAACAGCTGTTCCACATAGTCTCCCCGCCCACTTCACCCCCCACCCCACCCTCACTCGAGTACAACGCGCAGAACGATTATACAACCACGTGAATCTGTCAGAAAAACTCATATTTCGTAAGCGGGTCAGCTCACGCGCCTCATTCATCTAAATGTCGGCTATGTCGTCACTACTGTGCACTTAGTTTTTTGTGGTAGCTTCACATGCATCATACCATGTCTTGTCACACGTACAATTGTTTTCCAGAAAAAAAAGAATCCTCATTTTTAATTTTTTTCAAGTCGCGGTAGGCGCCCACACGCTGCTTCTTTCTGTCCGGGAGGCAAGGCGTGAGATGCTAACTTCGCGCACAGTTTTCTTTTCTTCAAAACTTTCTGGAAAACGCCTTGAACACGTGATTTAGAGACGTTCAGTTCGTTGCTCCATTGTGATTTGTGACACAAGAATGTTGGCTCACTGCAACGACACGTCCTCTGCTTAACGTTGCCTGATTACAACTGATTGGCTGAACGCACGTCAATTGTTTCAACTGTTAGTTCAAGCTGACACCGCAATTGCTGTGCTGACGTCGCTTAAACGCTAGGAACAGAATTACCTCCGAACTTTTGTGATGGGAGTGCTTATGTATCTGTCAAACGGTATAGCATAAACTACTTCATTTTCTCAGGAAAAATGCAGTTGCAGTCTTGGACAACAAGCATACAGCAGAAATATCTCTGGAGTGAGAATTGTGTTCTGCGCATGGTGGAATTATCACATGATCTCGGGACGACGCCATTTGTTTAAGGATAAGTTGCGTAAGCCGCCACTCGCGTCAAAGTTAAGTCAAAACATTCCACAGTGTATTTTAATGGCAGCATTCACACAGGTCGTCGGAGGACCACCTCGTCACGTTACGGCACGGCACGGCACGCCTAGGTTTCTGGGGAAGAATACTTTGGTAATATCGCCGTCTACTAACATCATAAGTTACCCTGTTTACGCCGCGCTCATTCGTGCTATAATAGTGAATTTTGTCTTTTGCTTCTTCGTAATCTTTACTTTACAAATTGCAAACGTCCCATGATGACTTGGAAACCTTTTTCTGTTCAGTGTTCTTATACAAGCGAGGTCAGATATGTGAATGCGAAATATTACGTAGCTTTTACAATAACAGAACAGAACTGATGCCCAAAATGTATGTAAATAAGAACGTAACCTGACGTAGCAGTTTCCATTACATAACATTTTTAGTGTAAAGGTTAACATTAATGACTCGCTTGACTTAACCACTTTGGCCACTATGGGGGCACATCGTATCCAGGAGAGCTCGTCACCCATCTCTGTCTTTGGCCAGTTACCTCAATCCCGCCCTGAACTTGCCAACTCCACTCGTTCCCCCTCCACCGTCCTCTTCCAAGTACCTGGAGGCCTGCATCTCTTCTTGTTCCTTGGGGATTCCATTCCAGTGACTTGTTTTCGATTGCTCCGTCTGGCTTTCTCAATGTGTTCTCCAATCTGCACTTTTCACGTACCTGTTCTTCTATAGGTGTGTCTTCTTTTTTACTTCAGCGATCCTCATTACTTATTTTTCCTGGCCACAAGATACAGATTATGCGCTGGAGATAACTGTTTATGGAGCCCTGTAACTGTGATTTTATCCTGTTACATACTTCCCAACTTTCACTAGCGTACGAGAGGACAGTCTTCCCATTCGTATTAAAAGTACGTATTTTAGTTTTGCATGTGATGTTTCTGTTTCTCTACGTTGGATATGAAGGCAGCCTTTGCCTTCTTTATAGGGTTCTTCGCATCTCGTCCGGCTCCGCCACCTCCAGTCACCACATTACCCAGGTACAGGAATGAATTGGCACTCTCCACTTGCAGCTCCACTGCAAGCAGCGGAACTTCTATGTTCCCAGAGTTTATTCTCATTTCCTTTGTTTTACCAATGTTAATCGTGAGCCCAGCAATCTCTCCTTCTTTTATTTTAGTGAGTTTAATTTAGCTTTCATATCTATCAGATTTGAGCTAATGAAACCCTACCGTCTGCAAAATACAAATCCTCCAGATGCTCAAGGATCCCCACTGAATTCCTCGTCTCCTGTCCGCAGTGAATCTTTTCATAACTGAGCCAAGGACGAGCAGGAAGAGCGTTGGAGACAACGTACAGCCCTGCCCGAGTTCCGGTTGTTACCTCTATTAGCTCTGTGAGATTTCCTTTGTGGAGCACACAACATTTGTAATCATCAAACAGATTTCTGAAGAAGTTCAGAATCTTTTGCGGTATACCATACTCCCGCAGTACCTGTCCCAGCACTTGATGTTACACAGAATCGAAGGCCTTTTCAGAATCAATGTGTATCAGGTACATGGTTGCCTAGAATTCTTTGCTTTGCTCTGTATGATCCTATGTGTATTAATAACAGATATGATGTCCATAGTGTACTTAAATAAGAACCTAAGCTGCCGAAGCAATTTCCTTTACATAATATTTTATGTGAAAAGGTTACATTTAATGTAGGAAAAAACATGTTGTTATTTATGGTGTTATTGTTTATGCAAGAAAAAACATAATCAATAAGGTGAACAGCTTCCATTTATTCCTTTACAGCTATTGTTTGATGTGTTTGTAATTACATATATTCCTTAGCAAATAAGTGTCGATATTTTGAAATGTTGTTTCACTTCTCAGCACTCTACCAAAGAAAAATGATCAAGAGCATACGTTATGAAATTTGCTTTGGCCCTTAATAAACTTTGTCGTTGTTAGTTCCTCAATTCCGATACTAGGCTCTGATATTTTGTAATACGGAAGGTGACTTATAATGTCACTTTCGACGTTCGGTACTGGGCTAAGCGAAGCGACGTAACGTGACATGACGGAGGGTGTAAACACACGCTGACGTGAAGGTGCCGTGACGTGACACCCGTTCATTTTGCTCTTCAAAGCTAACAGCCTCGATTGTTCCAGGTATCAAATGCAAATTTGTATGATCTCTACAAAGTTTTTATACCAGATCCACAACGCCTATGAAGGGAATCTGTCTGTATTGACGACATAATGGCATTCAAAATTTATAGGACGCATTACAAACAAACTTGCGCCGTCCTAAAATCACGCCACCACTGTGCCAATGTTTGTCGACAACTCCAAAGAATCGGTTCTGCGCATCTGAATGCTCACTCCGGAAATATCTCTACTCCAAGAAGAAAAAACTTTCCTGTTTTTTTTATCTGTGGATTGAAGCAATGTGACAAGTAGGTGGAATGTAATTAATCAGCACATCAGTATTTCCACGGAAGTAAAATAATTACGTGCTCTTTCCGCCACAAATACCTTGAGACTCCCCAGGTTGTTGATTGATACCACTTCCAGTGACTGTCGTCGACAGGCAGTCAACATATGTGGCATCTTTTCATCCGTTTATGCGCATTACATAACATGTATTTAGGTTGTGGGTCAATAGCCAAGTCTGACGCCAAGCTCTGATCATCAACAGTTCCTCCAGGATTTTGTAACAGTTTGGCTTTCCGTGTACGAAACTTCATCGTCTAAGAACAGTATGTCGCATATTTAAAAGTGCAATGCTGAAAGGCAGCGGTAACAGAGACATGAACAAATAAGTTTTCTATAAAATGCCCAGAGCACATATGAGACGCAATAGGAAGGATGTCGGCTTGGGCATTGGCCGGAAATGTTACGTAGACTCAAGATGTATTACATGAGCTGTTTTGGAGCAGTGCATTGGCAGAGACCATATACGTTCGCACACGAGTCCTCACAGTGCGGTCGTCAGAAGCGCCAACGTGGAAGGAGCAATATGACTGACAACACAGTATAAAGACGGAGGTGGCGATGTCCAAAAGAAGAGTTAAGTTCAGACAGACGTCCAGGAGGGACATCTTTGCAGATCAGGCCCAGGGCTTGGACCTGTAGAATTCGCACCGGCTCTGAAGTTATTCAAGTCTTGCCTACTTTTCTGTATATTTCGCGACCGAGTTAGATAACGCTTTCAGAATATTCAGTTATCCCACTCAACATTACCTCACTGGAAGGGCCATCCTCAGCTTTGTACACATATCAAAAAAAGTTTTCCATCATCTCGGTTCCGAGAGTTCCGGAATGTGTACAGAAAATTAGAATAGAGATCAACATAACATCATTTCTGCCCTTTTCATTACTCATGAAAACCATACTTTGCATGTGTTACTACCATACAGCGAGATCTTCAGAGGTGGTTTTCCATATTGCTGTACACAGCGGTACCTCTAATACCCAGTAGCATATCCTCTTGCATTGATGCATGCCTGTATTCGTCATGGCGTACTATCCACATGTTCATCAAGGCACTGTTGGTCCATATTGTCCCACTCTTCAACGGCGATTGGGCGTAGATCCCTCAGAGTGGTTGGAGGGTCACGTCGTCCATTAACAGCTCTTTTCAATCTATCTCAATCTATCATAGGCACGTTTGATAGGGTTCATGTCTGGATAACATACTGGCCACTCTAGTCGAGCGATGTCGTAATCCTGAAAGGAAGTCATTCACAAGGTGTGCACTATGGGGGCGCGATTTGTCTTCCAGGAACACGAATGCCTACATGGTTGCAGCATCGGTCGGAGGATGGCATTCACGTATCGTGCAGACGCTATGACTCCTTCCATGACCACCAGCGGCGTACGTCGGCCCCATACAACGCCACCGCAAAACAGTAGCGAACCTCCACCTTGCTGCACTCGCTCGACAGTGTGTCTAAAGCGTTCAGCCTGACCGGGTTGAGTCCAAACACGTCTCTGGCGATTGTCTGGTTGAAGGCATATGCGACACTCATCGATGAAGAAAACGTGATGCCAGTGCTGAGTGGTCCATTCGGCATGTTGTTGTGCCCATCTGTACCGCGCTGCATGGTGTCGTGTTTGCAAAGATTGACATCGCTTTGGAGGTCGAGAGTGAAGTTGCGCATCATGCAGCCTGTTGCTCACAGTTTGAGTCGAACACTACGTCCTGTGGCTGCACGGAAAGCATTATTCAACACGGTGGCGTGGCTGTCAGAGTTCTTCCGAGCCTCTACGAGAGGCAGTAGATGGATGATGGGAGGTTACTGATGCAGCAAAACATTGGCTCCGACGTCGACCAGTAGAGTGGTACTATGCGGGCAAAACAGGCCCTACCAGTAAGGTGGCGTAAGGCCGTCGAATTGAACGCAAGTTCTGTTAAAAATGATTTTTTGTAGCCAAAACAGAAGCGAATAATAAGATGTACTAGAATCCGGAATAAAACCAACCTGCTTTCAGAAAGAAAGTGTCGAATTTTCTTATTTAACGTCCTTCACAGAACAATGCGAACTGAACGGCGGGGCGATTATTATTAGCATTTCCCACGTGTCCACCTAAATGACGCGGCTTTTGCTGTGGGACATCGTGAAATGTTATTGCATGACGAACGACCCACCGCTAAATACAAGGGGCATTCAATAAGTATTGCAACACATTTTTTCTCGATCACTTTCGGTTGAAATAATGCAGACATTGTTGTGAGATATCGTGGAATTTCCCGCTTCAGCGCCTGCAGTTTCATGAATGTTACCGTATCTGAATGTTACAATACCTGAAGTAAGAAGTATAATTGCACTGTATACATGAACTAAAGAGCCAAAAGAACTGGTACATCTGCCTTATACCGTGTAGGGGCCCACGTGAGCATGCAGAAGTCCCACAACATGACGTAACATGGACTCTACTACTGTCTGAAGTAGTGCTAGAAGGAACTGACACCATGAACCCTGCAGGGCAGTCCATAAATCAGTAAGAGTACCGTACGAGGGGGGACGGAGGGGTGCAGATCTCTTCTGAACAGTACCATGCAGAGCATCCCAGATATGCTCAATGATGTTCATGTCTTGGAGTTTGGTAGCCAGTGGAAATGTTTAAACTCAGAAGAGTGTTCCTGGAACCACTGTGTAACAACTCTAGACGTGTGGGGTGGCGAATTGTCCTGCTGGAATTGCCCAAATCGATTGGAATGTGCAATGGACATGAATGGATGCTGGCGATCAGAAAGGATGCTTACGTAAGTGTCACTTGTCAAAGTCGTATCTAGGCACATCAGGTGTCCCATAGCAACGCAGCGCCACACGCCCGACACCGTTACAGAGCCTGCATCAGCTTGAATAGTCCACTGCTGACATGCAGGCTCCATGAATTCCTAAGGTTGTGTCCATACACGTACACGTTCATCCGCTCGATGGTATTTGAAACGAGACTCATCCCACCAGGCAACATGTTTCCATTCATCAACAGCCCAATGTCGATGTTGACGGGCCCAGGCGAGGCGTAAAACTTTGTGTCGTGCAGTCATCAAGGGTACCGGAGTTGGCCTTCCGCTCCGAAAGTTGATATCGATGAGGTTTCGTTGAGTGGTTCGCACGCTGACACTTATTGATCGCACAGCACTGAAATCTGCAGCAATTTGCGGAAGGATTGTACTTCTCTGATGTTGAAGGATTCCCTTTAGTCGTCGTTGGTCCTGTTCTTGCAGGATCTTTTTCCGGCCGCAGCGATGTCGAAGATTTGACGTTTTACCGGATACGTGGTATTCACGGTACACTCCTGAAATAGTCGTACGGGGCAATCCCCAATTCATCGCTAACCTCGGAGATGTTATGTCCCATCACTCGGGCGCCAGCTATTACACCACGCTGAAAGTCACTTAAATCTTGATAACCTGCCATTGTAGCAGCAGTAACCGATCTAACAAACGTACCAGACACTTATTGTTTCGTATAGGCGATGCCGACCGCAGCGCCGTATTCTGTCTGCCTACGTATCTCTGTATTCGAATACGCATGCCTATACCAGTTTCTTTGCCGCTTCATTGTAAAGTGGCTGTCATTGAGCAAGTGTGTATTTGTCCATCAGCAGTTTAGTACAAACAATTTCATTAAAAAAAATGGTTCAAATGGCTCTGAGCACTATGGGACTCAACTGCTGTGGTCATAGAACTTAGAACTACTTAAACCTAACTAACCTAAGGACATCACACACATCCATGCCCGAGGCATGATTCGAACCTGCGACCGTAGCGGTCGTGCGGTTCCAGACTGTAGCGCTTTTAACATTTTCATATTCCATAGGATAACCACAGGTGAAGTCTTTGAGAACAATGAAAATTTTTCCTCTTTGTGTCTGCATCCGATTGGAACAATGTAACATGTAAACAGAACGTAATTACTGAAGACACAAGCATTATTGCGCATGTAATTTATGTTTGCACATTTGTTAGGCAACAAATGAAGACGGACCTTCCATAGAAACAGATTACGACGTGTTGATTGTATTGCCACACTATCGCCAAGGTAAATACTTCCGCGAATGATAAACATTCAAGTAATGGAACGCAAACTCCCTCCCCCCCCCCCCCAAAAAAAAAAAAATGAACTACGTGCTGATGTTGTGGCTGGAAGTGAGAGGCCTGCTTTCCGTCATCTCTGGTAGGAATCCAAATAAATCTCGATCGCACGCTGTGGAAGGCGCTGTTGATGGGCTGGAGAAAGAGCCCGGAGGCAGGAATATTTGATGGGGCTGCTCGATACTCGGTAATCTAATATCGGGGGTCTGCAGCTCTGGTAACGCATCGCGACTCACGATTCGTTTTATGAAAAAAAATTTCTTCACTCATGTGACATTTTTTGCGCCACTCTGAATATTTTCTGATTGGATCCGATTCTTATATTTGAACTTTGAGACGGCGTCGATATTAACGAGTTTGCGTAATAATATTGGAACATAGGCCAAGAAATACTTGTCAGTCTGATATTTCAGCGACAACTGCAGGATAATTAACGCAATCCTACAGTGGTTCCTTATCAGGCTGGTGCACACAGATAGTATACATGACGATAATGTTGAAGTTGTGTATGTGGATCCACTGTTCCCTGGACGTAAATTTTTATATAGCTTGCTAGTAGTTAAAGGAATTGCCTGTTCCATCTTGAATCTTCCGTTTGCTTGTGTAGCATACGACAGTGGATGACTGTGACCTGTTTAAACATTGCTGCGTCCTGTTTGCAGTGGTACGTGAACATCCCAAAAGGAAACTCGGCTTCCGCTTCCCATCCTGCAGCTCAACAAAAGCAGTTTTCTATCAAAGGTGATGATTATGAATGCTATGAGTCGACTTAAAATGCTTTTGCACTGTTACATTCGACCTTAGGCTTTTTTAATGGAAGCAACCTTAGTACGATTTCTACATGGGTATCGGATGATTACTCTGGCAGGTCATTCTTGCAAATTGCTGACCAGAATAATATGTAGAAGATTAGAACTTAACGTTGAAGTTATACGGTAAGAATATTATTTAAATATGAGGAAGGTAAAAGGAACAAGGATATGAGTTATAATATTACGCTACCTCCTGCATGACACACTGGAGCATTTGTAGATACATGGAAAACTTTCAACAAAGGCAGGAGGAATAAGATGTTCAGAATCCCTACAAAATTGCGCCTAAGAAATGACTTAATCATAGCCTCGATGGTTGTTTTCAGAATGAATTTGAGGCGAAGGTCCCAGGTTCGAGTCCGGATATGACACAAGTTCCAGTATGGCACACACTTCCAATCTGTCCAGAAGTATAAATTCAGTGCACTCTCGAAAAAGTCTCTCAGACTGTGACTCGGACATTTTTCCGCAATATCCTTTCTCGTTTCGCCAGGTGCGCTGGTCACGTGAGGTATGCCGAACTGTTGTGGAGTTCGTGGTGTAAGAGAAGACGTACTAGAGGAAGTCAAACATTGTGGCGGGCTGTCAGTCGTAAGTAGACATCTAACTCTGTACAGGTCGTGCCCGCGAAAATCAGAAATCTCAGTTTCGAGTCTTACTCCGGCACATAGTTTTGATCTTCCATGAGGTTGCAGCTCTAGTGATATGTAGATGTCAATATGAAAATGAGAAAGAAGTTCCTGAAAGTGTATGATTGAATCATAGCATTGTATGAAGTGAAACTGGACTATGGAAATCCAGGACAAGAAGAAATTGTGGTATTGTCAAAGGATGTAAAAATTTCAACTGACAGATAAGGTATGAAATGAAGAAGGGCTACAAAAATGGATAATACAGAAGGCTAATGAAAATATTTAGCAGGAGGGACAGGTCATGGAACAATTACAATAGCACCAAGGATGAATTACCTTGGGATTGAAAGCGGGATTAGATGGAGAAAAATAACGAACACAGGAAAAGTTTAGAATATGGAAAACAGACAGTAGAAGGTGCTGAGTGTAATAATGAACACAGGGATAATTTAGAACATGGGAAGCAAATGGTAGAAGATGTTGGGGGTAATAGTGACGTAAAGATGAAACCGTTGGTTAAAGCTAGGAATAGATGGAAAATAGAATTAAACCAGTCAAAAGCCTGTCGACATAAAAGACGTCATAAGATTTCCGAGACATGCTGAAGTCTAGGAAATATAATAGCTTCCTACGTGAATTATGAAAGAGATAAGTTCATCGATTCTACTAACAAAATGCTGCAGGAGAAGTTCCTATGTGCATATTCATTTTGGTGTAAATTGGGTTTATGACATTTCGATGCGATAAACTTATTTAGATTTATCTACGGATTTAGGTCTCTCATTTTCACTGGGGATGTTTACCAATCCACGAACTTAAGGAGAAATTTCAGTAGGCATTAGTGTAAGTGCTCTGTACGTCACAAACAGAAATGCTTTTTATTTTACTCCGGTTCGGATTATTTCTCTTCATTTTCTTTAGTGTGTGTCTTTTCGATTACGTGCTCGCTGTGCCTGGCTGGAATAAGAAGCTTTTTGGTTGGTTCTCATCTCCCCAAAGTGTAGAAAACGTTCAACAACCTAGATCGCATTACATATAGCTGTGTTTAAGACAAGCAGATTCGAAAGACTTTGCTGTCATTTTCAGGTCTTGAAAATCTTTTTTTGTGAAACGTATTCATACGTTGAACCACGCGTCAAGTTATCAAGTGAATGAAAATCAGCACCATATAAAACGTTTGCAATGGACTTCTGCTCAAGGTTTTTTGTTTTCAGATCATTTGGTTGTGAGAAACCTTTTATAATGTACCGATTTTTATCCACTTAACAACCTGACGTGAGGTCAAGTTTAAAATGAACACGTTCACAACGAAAAGATTTTAAGACCTGATGATGACAGCAAAGTCCGTGAAAATCGGTTGTCTTAAATAAACAAGCATTTTTTGCGATCTATGCCACTCAATGTTCTTTGGCATGTAAACACAACTCGCTCCCTCGGTACTCTCAAACTGAGAAAATTCAATCCACAAAGTATTTTTGTTTCATAATAGAATACTAACAGAATCGTCTCAGCCGCGGGGAAACAACACAGGACAAATTTGAACGACTATTCTTCTTTAGCAGCCGGGAGGAGCCTTTCATTGACCCTACACACAGTTCACCAAACTGTGATCACAGTTTATTTTACTCCGGTTTAGTTTTACCGTTTGAAGATTTATTCTTTGGCAGATTTGCTACCACTTGGTTGTCATATAAATTAGATGGAATCATTTATGATAGAACTGGTGTGAGACTGAAATGTAATAAAACGTTTTAAACCACGATCACTGTATTTTTAGAGGTCTTCCATGCGTGAGGTTGTATCCTATGCGCCGATCCCTTCCTATAATGTTGAGTCATAAATTACCTTCGTCCACATTTCCTTTTAGTACATCTCTATTAGTTATCCGATTTACTCATCTAATCTTCAGCATCAGCCACCATTTCACTTTGCTTTTGGTTGCAGAACTCCTTAAACTTACACCAACTTAACCCATTTAGTTACATAGTTACTAATTTTGTGAGATTTGTTTTTTACGCATTGTTCTCCTCCGCCCAATTATATGCTAAATTTACTAAGTACAGGCAAAAATTTGGTATTAAATTGTTCAGCGCGTTGTGTTGTTTAGAATGATATTTAAAATGGTTGTTCTGGTTTGCATGTGCAAGGTATTTCAAAAAGATTCAAGTGATTTTAGACAGCTATATCGTTTGTATGAATGAGGACAGAAAACTGACATTGACTGAATCTTACCTTTAGGATTACAACCCAATATTTTTAAAAGGACGATCCAGTTTTACAGTATTATTTGTTTAGCCTGATCTTCTTAGGGCCATCAAGCCCTGTGTTACATTCGACCAGGGTTTCACATGTACAGAACCTTTTTCTACATCATATTTACCTAAGATATAAGAATTTCAATATGGCAACTAATATTGAAGTGATTTGAGTGTATTTAGAAAAAAAGTGTGTAAAAAATACTGACTATGAACTAATAATGTTAACTCTGGCAGTACTTCTACCACTGCTGTTGCTGTTTCTGCAACTAATAATGATAACGGTAATAATAGTAATAATAAGAAGAAGAAAAATTTCAGCTGACATATATAGAATACAAAGACACAAATACAGATATTAGACCATTCTTGCGTAGACCGCCAAATAACCCACAAGTCGAAACAACAATAAAAACTATCAACACAACCATACACAACAAAATAAATGAAAACACAACTATGGAAGAGTTACAACTACTGGTATATATAGGAGCACTCACTACACTACATATACACACTAGGCAGAGATCAGAACCAACCAACACACAGAAGAAACCCACAAAACCAGCATGGCAACACAGGCTACAGATCAAAATAGAAAAACTGAGAAAAGACATCGGACAGCTAACACAATTTATAAGAAATGAAATGTCAGAAAAAAAACGAAAAAGGTTAGGTAAAATCTCACAAGAAGAAGTGATAGAGCAATTAGATGAAAAGAAGCAGAAATTACAAGCATTGGCCAAACGACTTAGAAGATACAAAAAAAGTGAAAATAGAAGGAAACAAAACCAAACATTCAACACAAACCAAAAGAAATTTTACCAGACAATAGATAACACACACATTAAAATAGACAATCCACCAAGCATAAGAGACGTGGAACACTTCTGGAGCAACATATGGTCAAACCCGGTACAACATAACGGGCATGCATGGTGGATACAAGCAGAAACAGATACATACAAGATGATACCACAAATGCTTGAAGTGATAATTTTGCAACATGAAGTCACCCAAGCAATTAATTCTACTCACAATTGGAAAGCCCCTGGAAAAGATAAAATAGCAAATTTCTGGCTAAAGAAATTCACCTCAACACTTTCACATCTAACTAAATTATTTAACAGTTACATTGCAGACCCATACACATTCCCTGATACACTTACACATGGAATAACTTATCTGAAACCTAAAGATCAAGCAGACACAGCAAACCCAGCTAAATATCGCCCCATAACATGCCTACCAACAATATACAAAATATTAACTTCAGTCATTACACAGAAATTAATGACACATACAACACAGAACAAAATTATAAATGAAGAACAAAAAGGCTGTTGCAAAGGAGCACAAGGATGTAAAGAGCAACTCATAATAGATGCAGAGGTGACATATCAAGCTAAAACTAAACAAAGGTCTCTACACTATGCATGCATTGACTACCGAAAAGCTTTTGATAGTGTACCCCACTCATGGTTACTACAAATATTGGAAAAATACAAAGTAGATCCTAAATTGATACAGTTCCTAAACATAGTAATGAAAAATTGGAAAACCACACTTAATATCCAAAGAAATTCAAATAATATCACATCACAGCCAATACAGATGAAGTGTGGAATATACCAAGGAGACTCATTAAGTCCTTTCTGGTTCTGCCTTGCTCTGAACCCACTATCCAACATGCTAAATAATACAATTTATGGATACAATATTACTGGAACATACCCACACAAAATCACACATCTGCTATACATGGATGATCTAAAACTACTGGCAGCAACAAATTAACAACTCAATTACTAAAGAAAGATAACAGAAGTATTCAGCAATGATATAAATATGGCTTTTGGAACAGACAAATGTAAGAAAAATAGCATAGTCAAGAGAAAACACACTAAACAAGAAGATTACATATTAGATAACCACAGCGACTGCATGGAAGCGATGGAAAAAACAGATGCCTATAAATATCTAGGATACAGACAAAAAATAGGAATAGATAATACAAATATTAAAGAAGAACTAAATGAAAAATATAGACAAAGACTAACAAAAATACTGACAACGGAATTGATAGCAAGAAACAAGACAAAAGCTATAAATACTTATGCTATACCAATATTGACCTACTCATTTGGAGTAGTGAAATGGACTAATACAGACCTAGAAGCACTCAATACACTTACACGATCACAATGCCACAAATATAGAATACATCACATACATTCAGCAACTGAAAGATTCACATTAAGCAGAAAGGAAGGAGGAAGGGGATTTATCGACATAAGAAAACCTACATTATGGACAGGTTGACAATTTAAGAAAATTCTTTCTAGAATGAGCAGAAACTAGCAAAATACACAAAGCAATCATTCATATAAATATATCGGCTACACCACTGCAATTTCATAACCACTTCTACAACCCTTTAGATCACATAACATCAACAGATACGAAGAAAGTAAATTGGAAAAAGAAAACACTACATGGCAAGCACCCGTATCATCTAACACAGCCACACATCGATCAAGATGCATCTAACACATGGCTAAGAAAAGGCAATATATATTGAGAGACGGAAGGATTTATGATTGCAATACAGGATCAAACAATATACACCAGATATTACAGCAATCACATTATTAAAGAACCCAATACCACAACAGATAAATGCAGACTTTGCAAACAACAAATAGAAACAGTAGATCACATCACAAGCGGATGTACAATACTAGCAAATACAGAATACCCCAGAAGACATGACAATGTAGCAAAAATAATACATCAACAGCTTGCCTTACAACATAAACTTATAAAACAACACAGTCCCACATACAAGTATGCACCACAAAATGTACTGGAGAACGATGAATACAAATTATACTGGAACAGAACCATTATAACAGATAAAACAACACCACATAACAAACCTGACATCATACTCACCAATAAAAAGAAGAAATTAACACAACTAATCGAAATATCCATACCCAATACAACAAATATACAAAAGAAAACAGGAGAAAAAATTGAAAAATACTTCCAACTGGCTGAGGAAGTCAAGGACATGTGGCATCAAGATAAAGTTGACATTATACCAATTATACTATCAACTACAGGAGTCATACCACACAATATCCACCAGTGCATGAATGCAATACGGCTACATCCAAACTTATATATACAACTACAGAAATCCGTAATTATTGATACATGTTCAATTACCCGAAAGTTCCTAAATGCAATATAACATATACCGTACAGTTAAAAGGAAGTCACGCTTGATCAAGGTCCGCGTTACTTTCCATTTTTGACCAGACATAACGTCTGAGAAAAGAAAGAAATAATAATAATAATAATAATAATGATAACAATTACAATAATGATAGTGGCAGATATAAAAAGAAATTTGGTAATTCTTTTCCTCACATGCATGTTCAATAAAGTGTAAACTATTACAGTGACTTTTAGAAAGAAAGCTATCATTCTCCTTTCACAAATGCATACTTCTGCGGACACGACTAACATCATGACGATAGTTAGCTTCGTCCCATACTTCAGCGAGCATCTCTGAAGAAGTGCATTTATTGTTGGTGTATGCGGTGTCACAGGTCACCTAAATTCAGTAGAAGGGGAGGCACGTAAATGGTATCTTTCACAACCCTCCACAAAAGACATTAAACTATAGTTTCAGATTATGTAACATTGGAGTCCAATGATGCAACGTAACATCCGTTCGACCTTTGTTGACGCAATTCATACTTAAGAAATTTCCCTTCTTTCTATGTTTAATTTCTTTCCCTTAAAAGTTTTTATTCTTCAAGACCATATAACCTTTCATTCTCTTACACAGGACTAGGATTATTATAAACAAATCGACATCGTTGGCGACAGAATTCTGGGAACAGGAATACCAATAAAAATTAATGATACACAGAAGAGAGTGAATATATTTCCTGATTACCTTCAGCGTCTTACAAAGAGTGTCGGAAATAGTATTATATATTTTGAGAGCTAGTAATATGGACAAAAAAGACATGAATCTGCAGTAAACGTGATCTGTAAAATGTGTACCTCAAGAGCAATGAACACTTGTTCATCTGTGTTATGCTCACACCTCTCTCGAAATATGGAATAGTTTTTGTTTAACATCCTGCATATGTTACTTTGCAGGTATGCGACTGAATATTAATAATTTCGAGTAATTATTAATATTAGAAACGGTGCAGTGTGCAAAATTTTCTACGTATTGGCGGATTATAGCTTCTATTTTTGAGATAACTGCTAACGGTGACGAGTGGGCGAATGAGTCTTATTTGTTTGAATCGAATACTGTAACTAATTATCTCTGTTCACTGTCTCCGTCTTAGGAAACTGAGAAGAAACAGAATACACAAATGAAATATCGCTAATATATTCATTCAGGTCTGTTGCCTACGTTATCTTAGGGTGTATTTCCTCATTGCTAATACCTTTATTTCCTTAAAAATTAATTACATGTTCCATAACATTGTTGGAGGTGAAGGATGAGATGGTAGTACAAAATGCTCTTCACACGGAGATGCCAAGGGGGCAGCGTTCGCTCCACTTGAAAAAATAGAGTTATCGACATGCTTGGGAATCTTGGGAAAAGCTAGCTCTCCAGAATATCGAAGGTCGTGACCCGTTCAACCATCTTTTCAGAAAAGAACGACCCGTAACTCTCTTCTCGGGAAATGTGGTAAAATACTTGATTCTTTGAAGAGTCCCTCTTCCACTTAAATGGAACGTAGCCTCGTTAACGAGCACTAGACGGAAAAGAAAATCTTATCTTCCATGTTCATGAGTAGAATTGTTCTACCAAACTCTACACGTTGTTGCTTATAACCGTGTTGAAGGGCTCTGTGTAATCCAGTCCAGTACCTCGAGGACCAGACTTCTGTGCACTGGGTACGAATATCCTCCCTACATTGCACACTTGTAAGCAATTACACAAGGTAAAACGGAAAACATAAAATGCCTTTTGTTGCAGTAGTATCACCATTTTGATTCGACGCTCATTTAGTATTTTTTTATTTATGGCTGGTTTACAAAAAATATGCTACCTAGAATCTAAAACAAACTGTAAGACCTTTTAAGCTTCTTCACTATCATTGCTGTTTAAGTTTTGCCTCCGATCTGCGAGTGTGTTTTCAAAATACCGTATATCATGAATGCGCGGGAAGAAGGAATTCAATTGCCTCATGCCTGAGAGCAAGGTAGGAATGTTGAATTTGAATTTATATCTAGCCCAAATTCTAATGTGACCTATTTTCCAGATGTGTAACATCTCCACTGTGTGTAGTATGTTGGTGGATGATAGCAAAGGACCATCTGTGACAGGCTACCTGTTGGCTACAGACCAATATTCATATCCAAGGAGTGAAGGCAGCTACTCACTGAGTTTAGCGTAAACTGTACAGTCATAATGTGCATTTGGTGTATGAATATTTGTTTCAGCTTCGTAGTCATTCAGTTTTCATTCACAGTACTTGTAAAATTTACTTAATAAATGTAAATTAATTTTACTGCACTTTATTTACGTGAGCACCGGCCTCGCCACAGTGGCTATACCGGTTCTCGTGAAATCACCGAAGTTAAGCGCTGTCGGGCGTGGTCAGCACTTGGATGGGTGACCATCCTGGTCGCCATGCGCTATTGCCATTTTTCGTGGTGCACTCAGCCTCGTGATGCCAATTGAGGAGCTACTCGACCGAATAGCAGCGGCTTCGGTCAAGAATGCCATCATAACGACCGGGAGAGCGGTGTGCTGACCCCACGCCCCTCCTATGTGCATCCTCCACTGAGGATGACACAGCGGTCGGATGGTCTCGGTAGGCCACTCGTGGCCTGAAGACGAAGTGAGAGTACTTACATAATTATCGCTCTCACTTATGACTGATGTAGTATTAGTGAGACATAAAATGATTTATAATGCACAAAAGGTCATATATGCGGCCACCAGCTGTCAGATTTGTTTAATACACTAGAAGCAGTACTTGGCCAATCATAAATGAGGCAGGGATTGTATTAGTCGAGTAATCACGTAAAATGTCAAAATAACAACTACGCCGAAACCTACAGTCTGGTGATTTTCTAAATGGTTGTAAACAGTTTAGTACTGTTGTACGATTTATTACAAAACCTACGGAAAAGGATGAATTGACTAATAGAGAAGGAATGTTAACGAGATATCGGGTTTTGTTAGGGAAGGACCTCTCATCCAGTATGGATAAAATCAAAGGAAGGAAATAGCTTCGGGGATAGAAATAATTTTATATTTAACACAATGTAGATTAAACTTCAATTTTAAACGGTAATTACCGCATATTTTTTGCCTGTTACAGTTTACTTTTCTTAATTAGTTCATCATACACGTCTCTGGATTTCAGCGCCGTCTTACCTCGTTATTGAATTCTCAGGTGTACATCGATAACTGCTGGTGGCAGTGGCATTCTTCGAAATTGAATTCATCTTGGTAGTACCACGGTATCTACTCGTCCATTATAGGTTGTGTCCTGACATGTCATCTTCCATTATTTAATACAGACACCTCGGTTTCACAATGTTTAGTATCCTGCTGCATGCGGCATTGAAATGTGCCTCGTATGAAGAGGTTTTTTAGAGATCTCTACCTGGCCCAAAATTTGTCGGCATTCAGATTATTTAATACAGGAACTTCAGCTTACAATGGTAATCACAACAAAATTTTACAATAGTACACATACTTATTGAAGTTGTCTTATAGGGTCTTGGCTTGTGCTGTGACCATCCTGTGGAAATAGAGAAGGAAAAATTGCTAAGAGGGAATATTTACTTCATATTTGCGTCTGCTGTTCACATAAAAGATCTTTAAATAATCATTGACTACGTTGTTTTCTATTCTAACAGCACTGAATTAAAGTCGGTGAAGAAATGTAGGATCTTGATCGAATTTCGTTTAGGATCTTTTTTATTCCCTTGTACCAATGGATGAAATTTTCGATTTGTTATAAGGTGTCCATTCTCCTGCTCTACTCTGCATTATGCAGAACTTTAAGGTCGTTGATTTTGTGCACTAACCGACCTTTAGATTATGTCACATAAATATCCAATTGGATTCATGTCTGGTGATCTGAGTGGCCGCCAATTTCAATCCATAAAAATTCCATGACTGTTTGGGAACATGAAGTCCATGAATTGCCGCAAATGGTCTCCAAGTAGCCGAACATAACCATTCCCAGTCAATGATCGGTTCACCTGAACCAAATAGCCCAATACATTCTGCGTAAACACCAACCCACACCATGTTGGAGCCACCAACAGCTTGCACAATGCAATGCCGACAGCACTGGTCCATGGCTGCCAGGGGTCTGCGCCACACTCGAAATATACCACCAGGTCTTACCAACCGAAATCGGGACTCATTGGACCAGACCATGGTTTTCCAGTCGTTTAGGCCCCAACCTACTTGGTCACGAGCCCAGGAGAGGCGCCTCAGGCCATGTCGTGCTGTCAGGAAGTACACTCGCGACGTTCATCTGCTGCCATAGTACACTAATGGAAAATTTCACTGCCCATATTGGTCTCTGCGCTATTGCATTTGTGTTGCTTGTCTGTTAGCACTAACAACTCTACGCAAACTCTTCTACTCTCAGTCGTTAAGTGAAGGCAGTCGGCCACTGCTTTGTCCGTGGTAAAGAAGGTAATGCCCTAAATTGTTGTTCTCGGCACAGTCTTGACACTGTGGATCGCAGAATACTGAATTCCCTAACGATTACCGATATGGAATGCCCAATGCGTGTAGCTCCAACTACCATTCTGCATTCAAAGAATGTTAATTTCTATCGTGCACGCACAAACACGTCCGAATCCTTTTCAGATCAATCACTTGAGCGCTAATGGCAGCTACACCAATGCACTGCCCATTTATTATTACTACCGCCATATGTATAACTGCATAACGCTACCCCCCGACCTTTGTGGCCTTAGTGTACGCACCAGGGACGTTCGGTAAGTAATGCAGCATTTTTTGTCTTTTGTTTCGGTTGAAAAAAATGCAGAATTTGTTGCAAAACGTTGTCGAATATTCTTTCTGTAGCGCTTGTGGTTTCGTGAACTTTCGACAGTTGGCGGTGCTGTACGTAGCCTTTTAAATGAGGAGAGCAGTCATTGAATTTCTTTTGGAAGTATACCAGAGCACTGCAGATATGCACAGGCGCTTGTAGAGTGTCTACAGAGACCTGTCAGTGAACAAAAGCAAGGTGAGTCGTTGGTAAGGTGTCTGTCACCACTGCAACAAGATCGCGCACACCGATCCCTCGCGCGCCGGCCGGTCGCGCACAGCTGCGTGTTCTGCACTGCTGTAACGTGTGGTCAACTCGTGATAACTGACTGACTGCAGTCAAACACCTCGCTGCGCAACAGGACGTCTCTGTTGGTAGTGCTGACAGTCTCGTCCTCCAGTTGGAGTACTCGAAGGTGTGTGCTGCCTGGGTTCCTCGCACCTAGAAGAAGAGCAAAAAGAGCAAAGAGTTAGGCCCAACGAAGGATGCGCTCCATGGGAAGCAGTACGTGGATGATGGATAGGTTGAAAATACAGAAAGATGCTTGCTTGCCTCGACGTCGTCCTGTAGAGTAGCGCCATTCGGGCCGCCGCATTGACAGGATATTATCTTCAAAAATAGGGTGTTGTACGAAAAGAGTGGGGGTAAAGAAAATAAATATGTTGTGTTACTGAATGCTCCTCGTACATTAAGGGGAGGTTTACTATCTTTGGCCCGAACAAGAATGCTCTTTGAGAATTTTTTTCAAGGGATGTGTTATAGATATCAATGGCAAATTTGGTCAAAATGTTTATTGATACATCCTCTTAAAACTGGATTTCTTTCTCGACCGGCAAAGGCGAAGAGCAAGGGCGGAAGTTCAGTCACAACGAAACAAAAATTCGATGTAGACCTCAACGCGCGGTATGTCACAGGTCAGCCGGCTGGTCTGAAATCAGCGAAGTATATAAGATTCTTTAGGAGTTGTACCTGACTTAAGTTATTTGGACCATAGGAAACAAAATGGAGGCCATTTGAAGAAAAAATGCTTATAGTTGATGGATCGGAATAAACGTGATACAACTCTTAGACCATTTAGTTAGCTTCATCGGAAACAAAGAATCATGCCAATCGGTTCAGTAGATTTGAAGTTACCATACCGCGGAATAAAAAAGAAACACGCGTTTAAAGTTTTGACTACATATAAATGCAATATTACGCAACTTACGTTCAATCTGCTATTCTGGATCCACAAACTAGTCCTTGATCTTCCTCAAAGAGTGCGTTCTGCTCGATCTGGGCCACCCTGCTGTGTTCTAGAGCCGTTCGTGCGGCCGGTGACAAGTGGTTTTCGTTCCCTTGAATCCAGTGGTCGTCCGAATGCTTGGCGAACTGCGTCGAATAGAGTCCCAGGGTGACGTCCATCGTTGTCATGATCTTCAGAATTGCTGAATACCCTTCGTTGAAGCTGCCCACTGCCAGGAAAGTCACAGTCTCCACAGTCTTCGCGCCAGAATGAAAATGCTTGGGGGCTAACTTCCAAACACACGCGTTAAAACTTTCATTTTAATTTTGTGTGTTTCCTCTCAAGCACCGGTACAATAACCCGTCCTCCTAAATAAAAAAACTGGTGCGAGAAAAAGGCCGATTTCAAGCAGGTGCATTTTTTTGTTCACCCGCGAATATCAAACATTTCCGTTCCGTATTCGAAAAAACCGTTTCAGAGGTGGATTCTAAACACTTTTATGGATACAAAAATGCAATTTAAAAAAACGATTTCTTAACCAAAAGATAGTAAACCTCCCCTTAAGTAACAACACTAACAAGCCTCAACTTCGACCCATCTCACGTTTTATTCATCCTTAGGCAGCGCAATTATTTAGTGTGTGTGTGTCTGTTCTTTCGGACACACGCTACATAAATATACAACTAAGGCGAGGACGGCCAGTGGTCTCCTCGGTGGAGACGCGCATTAGACAAGAAAGCTTATGGGAATCGGCGGGAAAAGCTTATGGGAATCGGCGAAATACCGCGAGTAATGAGAATAGTGGGCAGGGGCACTGCTTTGGTAATGTGTCATTAAGTTGAGGATATGGATGTGATGTAAGGTGTGCTACAGAAGTCCGTGCAGTTAAGATAACCACTATGTCCGGATGGTTTAGTGGTCAGAGCATCTGCCCACTAAGCCGGAGACCTCCGTTCAGATGCCGGTCCGGCACAAATTTTCAACTTTCAAAAATGGCTCAAATGGCTCTGAGCACTATGGGATTCAACTGCTGAGGTCATTAGTCCCCGAGAACTTAGAACTAGTTAAACCTAACTAACCTAAGGACATCCATGCCCGAGGCAGGATTCGAACCTGCGACCGTAGCGGTCTTGCGGTTCCAGACTGCAGCGCCTTTAACCGCACGGCCACTTCGGCCGGCTTTCAACTTTCCCCATTGATTTAAATCAATGGCCATTCGTAGACAGTGTCTGTAAATCCTTTATATTATGAGTCATAGTCGTCAGGAGAAGTAATAAAAATTTATTTTTAGCGGTGTATATGTGCTTTTATCAGCCTAAAGTTAGTATTAGATCGTTCTCTAAGTACATTTGTACCAGAGTGCCAACACTATTCGTAACTTATTCTGAAGAAATATTAGTCTAATGACGGAAAATTTATGTCCTTCTTATTTAATATTTTTGAATCGTGGCTTTTAAGTCCTTGTCACGCCGATTTTTTAAACCACGATCGATTTCTGCATAATGGATCTGGTAATACTAGCTGTCAGTATGATGAAAACGCTCGTTTTGTGTGTCATGTTCGACCTTCAGATGTAGATGCCAACTTATAAAATGACTTTTATATTAATAATATGAATATTTATATGTGTTTGGCGAGAGAGAGAGATTAATTTTTTGATTGAGATTTTTACTCAAAGTCGTAACTGGTACCTGAATTTTGGTTGCTGCCTCCTTGAATGATCAGCTTCTGCACCACTTGGTGATGTATTATAATGTGTAGGAAGTTATTGTTGTTTAAGGTTTAAAATACGACTCTTTTAGTTACTTGGCCGTATTGCGGATAGCTTTGAGCCCAAGTTTCCGTAGCTTTTCATACCTAAGGGACCACTGTTGTAAGTAAATAAGATCAAACAGCAATCTGCTTTTCGTGAGAAAAGGAGATTGCTTGGCACACAAACTTGCTTCAAACTACACGTCCTGCTACATAAAAATTGGTCAGTGGAGTTCAGCACCATACTATTGTACAAGAACATAATCCAATTACTGTAATTAAGAAATTATGAGAGATTGTTACGTGTTGGATGAAAACTATAGAGAATGCCTTTCTTTTCTTGTATTTTAGTCAACTTTGTACACTTACAGTTCTATCGATTGTTAGCCGACGACGAAAATGAAGTTCACCACCTTTTTCAAAAACGAGATATTTCTATTCTTCACTTCCAGAAAATTTGTATACATAAATATTTGGCAACTCTTGCAAATACTTTACTCAGTTTTATCACTACAATAGCAATTTTCATTACATGTAACAATACGTTCTGAGCGACGGCCTAGCAACACGTCCTCCTTCCACAAGATACAGATTAACAGTCCTCTTTTTTGATAAATCAATTGTCTATTTTTTAGAGTCCATACTTACAGATTCACAACTACTATCGTTGCGGGAATTGCGCGCTAAAGAGTTTCTTGCTGTCCAGCGGCGCTTCGCTTCGCTTCAAGTATTTTTTTTTTCCTTTATGGACTTTCGATTCCCCCCGAATGGGATGGGCTGGCAGCAGCTTAGTACGCTGCTCTGCAGCCTACAGACTTTTTAAAACGTAAGATGAAGATAAGAAACAATAAAAGCAGGCGATAAAACGGTGACTTAAATTGTAGAACAGTGGAAAATTGTGGAAAGTTAAAACATAAAGCAAAGAGTTGGCAGTGCTAATAAAATACACAAGAAGCAGACAAGTAACATAGTAGACAGACAATTTAAAAAAAACATGGGGACATTCTGGTTTTTTTTCGCAAGAGATATAAAAATCACACCCAGCGACAGAATGATGTCCATCGGCAACACTTCCGAAAAGACACACAACACTGAACACTCACTGTAAACACTGCACGAAAATGTCGGCACAAAGATGACACACCCTAGCCAAGGGCAGATGGGAAGGGGGACCTGGACAGATGAGGCGGAAAACAAGGAGGGAGGAGAGGAAAAACGAAAGGCGGGGGAACCAAAGGAGGGTGAGGACTCATAAGGGGGGGGGGGGGGGGGCAGGGCAGACGCGAGAGGGAATGGGAAAAGGCAGAGGAGAGAAATGCACAAGGACTTAAGGGAGAGAAGGGGGGACAGAGAGAGGGTAGGTGGGGAATGGAAAGGGGGGGAGAGGGAGCCCAGGAAAAGGACAGATAAAAGGAGGGGGAGTGAGGATCAGAGTTGATAGGAGGGAGAGAGGGCATCATCTGGGAGGGAGAGTTGGTGGAAGCCACCTTGGGAAAGGAGATAAAGGGTGTAGAGATGGAGGGTAGGGGGACGCAACAGTGAAGACGTGGCAGGTGGTGGGGATTGGAGAGGAGAGGAGCAACCAGGGGGTGAGAGGGATCAAGGCAGCGGGAGGTGTAGAGTTCGAGGAATAGGGGCAGGTGGGGGAAAGGAATGAGGTCATAGAGGATCCACGTGGGGGACGGGAGGTGTATACAGAAGGCAAGGTGGAGTTAATGGCACTCAAGGATCTGGAGGGAATTATAGAATTTGGGGGGGGGGGGCAGATATCCAGGCGGGACTGGCCTAACAGAGGATGGGATGGATTAAGGATTTGTTGGTGTGGAGGACGGTAGAGGGGTGCAACCCCCATGTCCGGCCAGAGAGGAGTTTGAGGAGTCGGAGGCGGTTGTGGGCTCTGGATTGGATGGAGCGGAGATGAGGGATCCAGGTGAGGGGACAGTCAATGGTGAGGCCAAGGTAGGTGAGGGTGGGAGTGAGGCGGACAGAATGGGCGCAGACGGTAAGGGAGTAATCCAGGAGCCAGAAGGAGCGAGTGGTACGACCTACGATGATTGCCTGTTCACTTCAAGTACTTTTTGAATCACATTTACATTAAGGTATTTACATACATTACTGAGCTTCTCAGAATAAAATCAGGCACAAATTAGTTTTAAATAAGCAGTGAGGCACACATAACATTACAGACTAAATGACACATTCGCCTGATACGGTTAGTTAGTTTGACCGTGAACTGTACGTGGCGCCCTGTGTCGGCAGGTGGTACCGCGGCGGCGGCGACTCTGTGACGGCGGTGCTGCTGGGGGACCGCGTGCGCCAGGCGGGCGGCAGCCTCTACTTCCGGCAGGTGGCGCTGGCCGACGCCGGCCGCTACACCTGCCTCGTCAACAACTCCGTGGGCATGCAGCGCGCGCTCACCACTCTGGTCGTCACAGGTCAGCCGGAGCTGCTCTCTCCACGCCGTTCCGCCACAGCTGACAGCTCATTAGTTCTTTCTTGAAGCCTTAGTCGTTTTTTGTAAACTCACGATGTACTTACCATTTATTGTCATCACTCTTCAGGTAGGTTGTCTCTAAACTCTTCTTCTAGAGTGACACGTACTCACAATGTCCCCTATTATTTGTTGGGTATTTTCTAAACTCTGTCTTCCCCTACAATGTTTGCCCTCCACAACTACCTACAGTACATGCCTCTGAGCACCATGGGACTTAACGTCAGAGGTCATCAGTCCCCTAGAACTTAGAACTACTTAAACCTAACTAACCTAAGGACATCACACACATCCATGCCCGAGGCAGGATTCGAACCTGCGACCGTTCCAGTCACGCGGTTCCAGAGGGAAGCGCCTAGAACTGCTCGTCCACCCCGGCCGGCTGCCTAGTACGGTGGTGCGTGTCTCTCTCATCACTCACCTACGCTCTGTCTACAAGGATGTGACTTCACTTCATTTCAATTATAGCCTGCGGTTCGTACTAGCAGATATCTTTTAGCAAAAAATAGTCCTTTGCGTGTGCTTAGATGCGTCTTCGTTTCCCTAGCGTAATTTAAATTTCATTCAATTTCTTCCACTACTAACTTGTGTCTAATGTTGGTAAGTTTATCGCTAAGGCCATTTTTGCTATTTATCAATATTTTCGTCTTCTGTCTGTTTATTCTGAGTCCATACTCTGTGCACATTACAAGACTGTAAATCAATGCCGGCCGCGGTGGTCTAGCGGTTCTAGGCGCTCAGTCCGGAGCCGCGCCACTGCTACGGTCGCAGGTTCGAATCCTGCCTCGGGCATGGATGTGTGTGATGTCCTTAGGTTAGTTAGGTTTAAGTAGTTCTAAGTTCTAGGGGACTGATGACCATAGATGTTGAGTCCCATAGTGCTCAGAGCCATTTTGTAATTCAATGATGATACTAACGTCATGAGCGACGTTATTTATATCCTTTCGCTCTGAATTTTAATCCCACTCCTAAAGCCTCCTTTTATTTTCGTTGTCATTACTTCTTCGATGTCCGTGTTGAACAGTAGAGCGAAACATTGCATCCTTGCCTTACATCCTGTTTTATTCGTCAACCTGTCTCTTGGTTATCCATTCTTATTATTCCTTCTACGTTCTTGTTAAATGGCTCTAGGCACTACGATACTTAACATTTGAGATCATCAGTCCCCTAGACTTAGAACTACATAATCGTATTAAACATAAGGACATCCCACCCGAGGCAGGATTCGGGCCTGCCACTGTAGCAGCCGCGTGGTTCCCGATTGAAGCGCCAAGAACCACTCGGCCACAGCAGCCGGCTTCGTTCTTGTGCAAACTATACATTACCTGTCGTTCTCAATACTTATACTTATTCTACCGGCTTGCACTATTTTGCATTGTCGAACGCTACTTTTAGCTCGGCATACCTTGTGAAACGTGTTTATGATGTTCCTTAAGTGCTGCCTTCATTATCAAGCACAATGTTTGAACTGATCTGTGTTGCTCTAAATTTCCTAGCGTATATGATATTCTAAATAATACTCAATTTAATTTTTCATTTTTCTGTGTGTTACTATTATCAGCAACTTGGCTGCATTAACAGCTAATTGTCCAGTAGTTCTCGTATTTATCTGCCTTTGATGTCGTCGAAACTGTGAGGATGAGAATTTTCAGAAAGACCAGTAGTACTACTTCAGTCTCATAGACCTTACACATTAATCTGAACAATCATTTCAAATTCCGAACGGACATTATCTATCCCTTCTGCCTTTGTTTTCCGCTAGACTTCTGAAGTATTGTCGAGCTCTAATATTAAATACCCTGTGCCATCAAAATCGATATCCTTTCCTTCTTCTGTCACTTTAGTGGACAGTCTCTCTCCCTTGTAGGGGCCCTCAGTGTAGTCTATTCACTCATCCACTCTCTTTTCTGCGATTGATAGTAGAATTCCTCTCAGTCCTATTGTTGACACCCTAGTTTTCAGTTTCACGAAAATTTATTTTTATTTCTGAAATTGGTTAATCTGTCCATACGTCGACCAGTTCTCTTTCGATTCGTGTACAGAACACGTGTAGCGCACTAAACTCGGAACAAACGTACGTGGATATGATTCTCAAACGAACAGAGAGCATGTCTTGTGACAGCACGTTTCACATCCATGATCGAGGTGGAGCTTAACGATGAAGGGATACTACGTGGAAACCACAGATATCATCAGCATGAAGTCTCTGTCGACGTGTCAGTCCCATTCTGAAAGTTTTATCTGCACTCATTGTTAAAAACCTGTACTTTCAGGATGCTTCCGTTTAGCACATCATACACTGCCTGCAAAAATGTAACGCACCTAGTAGGTGAAGACAAACTTAAATGAAACTTTACGGATTGAGAGGCTACGTGGTGTTTCTTCATTGATTACAAAACGGACTGAAATTTAGAAAGAAACTGGCAATGTAAGCCCACTTCACAGTATGGCGTTGTATCCCCACTGGCCTGAATGCATGCACCCATCCTGCTGGGAAAGGTGTTATAAGGACTTCGTATTCTCCCCCGAGGCAAACCGGTCCACAAGGGTTGTAACTGTATTTGATATCTAGGGTAGTGGCACTGGGACGGAATGCTTAGAATATCGTATAGTGCTTGGTTAGTCTCTATTGGTTCGCTGATCCAAACATAGATGTCGAAGCTACAGACTATGTGATCCTGTGTTCCTATGCGACCACACTGGCAGATGTCTTTCCTAATGAACCTCTACAGGTAAACTGAATACGGGGAGGGTTCTGTGGAAGAAAAATACGCCCTCTTCATTACAGGTTGGAAGAAGATAGCAGGAGAGCACCACCGATACGATATTTCCCAGTACGGCAAAGCAGTATCACCATGTGCACACCAAAAGCTCATTAACTGAGTATTGGGACAACTTTCTATTTGATCTGTTGGGCAGCCTGTATGTACTAAAGAAAAAGGAAAATAGAATTTCAAGTAATAAATCTAAGTTCCATTGGGGTGTCAAAAAGTGTTGCTTAAAATAACGAAGAGGAAAGAGTGAGAGCTCTTATAATGATTAGGTAGGGAAGACAAATTACAGAAAATGTCTCTGAGCACTATGGGACTTAACATCTGAGGTCATCAGTCCCCTAGAACTTAGAACTGCTTAAATCTAACTGACCTAAGGACATCACACACATCCATGCCCGCGGCAGGATTCGAACCTGCGACCGTAGCGGTCGCGTGGTTCCAGACTGAAGCGCCTAGAACCGCTCGGCCACACCGGCCGGCTACAAATTACGTTATATAAATGTGTTTTTGTTAGCTTTTACAAGCGTTTATCTTTTTCTTCCTTGGGCATAACGAGTGTTCATTCGAAGGAGACCTCTTCATACATACGTCTTCGTGTTTCGGTTGTGGGCGAATTACTCTGCTATAGAGGTTACTTCACATGACTCCAGCATCGCTTTTAATTCAGACCAGACACTGAGATATCGAAACAAAGTGGTAGTGCAGATAGGTGAGCACGTTTCTGTAAGGTTAATACACATTTTATCTAAATTTTTATTTATTTACTTGTTTACAGCTGGTTTATGTATACGTCTGCTACTTAGAATTGAAAGCTGATGGTAATTTTTTGTTGTGAATACTTAGTTCTACTGTGTAATTTCGTTTGAAACTTTTTTGAAAGCGATAACGACCTCACTAATTCATTAACAACTAGGGTGACACTACTTTTTAACGAGATTTATTAACATAATAACTACTCACTGATTGCCAGTTGCCGGCCGGTGTGGCCGAGCGGTGTTAGGCGCTTCAGTCTGGAACCGCGCGACTGCTACGGTCGCAGGTTCGAATCCTGCCTCGGACATGGATGTGTGTGATGTCCTTAGTAGTTCTAAGTAGTTCTTAGTTCTGGGGGACTGATGACCTCAGATGTTACGTCCCATAGAGCTCAGAACCATTTGAATCATTTTTCATTACCAGTTAAGATGTCGATCCTTCTTTAACCGTGCTTGCTTCACAAAGAGATACCGCCAGGTTTGCGACCTTCGGCACTTCCATAGTGTTTCTGGGGTTCGAAAAATTATGACCAGGCTGAATCGATCGAATCCGATAACTTCTGCAGTTCTTTAAGAGACTCCATTGACACGGTCCTGAAATTCTGAAGATGCTTCCATGACTGCAGTAAGGACTCACGCAGCAACAACGGCTAGTGGCCAGTCTTCTAGTTACCTTTGATCACTGTACAACAACATGCTGCGGACGTCTGTCTCGGGGTCCTCAGAAGTAACTCCTGGAACTTCCCAACAAGACCTGTCAGCATTGAGATCTTCACTTACACATGTTTCCTTTTTCTGGGTAATCACTGCTATTCCTCTCTTGTCCTTGAAGATAAATCTCCTGCTCTCTCTTGGGTACCTTCGCGGCTCTTCGATTTATCTTGTGCCACTTTGCTTTGTCCCGTACGATGGATGCTGTGTACTGTTTCCTCGTCTGTTTCAGCTCTTTAAAATAAATACAGTGCTGATCAATATCGTCCGCCGTTCCAGTTTACTCATAGTCACAGTCACCGTTAATTGGACGCCCCATACTGTTCAGGTACGAAGTACGCCAGATAATGTCCACGTAATGCAACGCAATGGATCGTATCCTTCGACGGCAAAATGCACTTCATTTGAAGTGATTGCCATGGACTGGAAAAGAACTCCTGTAGTTGCTGCTTCCTATACCTCCTGCTAATCTCGATTTATACATGAATTGGTTTTCTGCTTGGCGTTTCCTCATTCCTCCGCCACACACCGCTGGGTGGCTTGCGGAGTATAAATGTAGATGTAGATTTCTATTACTTTATCTGCGTTACATATTATTAATGTATATTGTCCTCCCTACTTTCTGTTTACAAGATCTAGAAGATAAAGGGTGAGTCAGGAGGAGAGGTACGTGTTTTGACGGGTGATAGCTTTAGTGATTCTGAAGAGAAAAGATGATGTGGTAATATGCCCTATTCCGAATGGTTTCCAAGATAGAACGCTTTTAATGTACGTTTCTGTTTATTTTCTGTATTATTCATTGTCATTGTTTACAACGTACCACAGTAATATAGAGGAAGATGAGACGAACATTGTGATAAAGGACGCGTGTGGTCTATCAGGTCGGAAAACTACCTCAAACAGACCTGCAAAAAGCACCTAAGCTACAGCACACGTGCGTCGCGCAAGATTTTCAATATTCTCGCGATCTCTGCGCACAAACTGTTAGTTCTACACAGAAAGGATCTTTTTTGTAGTAAATTTAATTTAGTTTAATTGCATACTGAGACTGGAGTGTGCGTTTTTCCAGTTATTAAAGATAAACGTACAAAAGTGATAATAAACGTGTTCCATCTGGGAAACCATTCGCCATAGGGCATACGTCCACATGACGTTTTTTGTTCAGAATCACTAATACTGTCGCATCTCGAAGCATGTACCTTTCCTCCTGAAACACCCTGTATATTCCTAATACTGAGAGAAGGGATTCCGTAGAAATGGTCGTGTATGCACCGCTAAGCTTCAGTAATCTGTTCCTGTACACACTGCGTAGAGCTAATTCAGATTTAATTAGTCTTGCTTTATGCGCCCACGCACTCGCAGTGTAGCCTATTTATAGAAGAAGTTACCTTTGCGATACACTCTGATGATGTCCAGAGGTGGACGGAATCACTGCAGTTTCGTTCATCGGACGTAGAGTTCTTTGACCGACAAATTTTTATGAAAATTTTGCTACTCATCGACATTCAACCAAAAATAACTTACTACGGCACATTTATTGAACGAAATATTGTTTACTCTTAAGTTGGCCTTTTAGTCCTTGATAATATTTCTTTGAACAAAATGTATATTATTTTATTGGCACCTGTCTGAAAATTATTTTCCAAACACCATGAGAGAAACCATGCCATAACAGCTCGACAATTTTTTTTTTTTTTTAGTTTTGTCCCAGTGCTCCCTTCTCACTACTATCATCAGATCTGGCCGGATATAATGCAGCCTTCTCCTTGGAACTATTCACTTATGTTGAGTAAGAGAGAGCCAATATCTTTGATCCAAATACAGAGCCCCGTGGACAACTTTTAGTGGCACGTTTCTGCATTGCTCGGTCAGATGAGGGTGGCTTTCCCTCCTCTGTAACAGTCTCGGTGCCTCAGGTAGAACTTTCTTTGCCATCCTATTATCTACAGTAAGAGAACAAAGACGACCGCCGTACAATGTCAAAAGCTGTGGCTTTAAAGGATGTAACAGGTCTACTAAAGAGACTCTGTTCACAACGCTTGCACGTCCTCTCCTAAATTATTGCTGTGCAGTATGAGATGTTTACCGGATAGGATTGACGGGGACATCGAAAAAGTTGAAATAATTTTGCATTATCGCGAGATAGGGTAGAGAATGTAACGAGTGTTGTATGTGAGTTCGGGAGGCAGTCATTAAAACAAAGGCGTTTCTCGACGTCACGATATCTTTGCCGGGAAACTTCAATCTCCAACTTTCTCCGGCGAATGTGAAAATATTATGTCGACATCCACCTACACAGATAGAAATGACCATTCACATAAAATAAGTAAAACTAGAACTCCCATGGAGAGATTTCAGTGTTTATTTTTCCCACTTGCTGTTCTAGAAACAGAAACGGTAGAGAAATGGAGGGGATGTTGTTGAGTGAACTCTCTGCCAGGCTCTCATTTGTGAATGGCAGAGTAGTTATGTAGATTCATATCTTTCACCACACCAGACACGTTCGCTTCCTCTGCTGTGTTGATTAGACTTAGTGGCTGCCTCATGGCATCTCTGATGGACTTGCCTTTTCTATATCGGAACTGATTGTGTGATGCGTCACGTCAGCTACGTTTGTATGGTTTTTAAGCCTACAGCGTAGCAACTTCGCATGTCTTTCCCGTAATCTATTTAATACGTATATCGGCCTATAAGAGTTTGTTTCCTTGGGCTCACCGGCTGCTCTTGTTCTAAATACTTCTGCTGTAATCCATAATCTAGATATACTTTATTACAGTAAGTATTCATTTAGCAGTGCTGTAAGGTACCGAAATAATGCTGCTGCTCATCGCTTGTAATACCTCTGCGTTTATTGCATCCGGGCCTGAAGCTTTCCGTTTATTTATTTATTTATTTATTTTAATGCGTCAAACACGTCTGCGGTTTACAGGATTACTACTATGTCGTTTCTGTAGGGAGCTCCCTTCTCTGTCTGTAACTGGCGATGCTACATTGTATCTTGAACATTGTTGTCGTCCTGGAGGAATGCCTTCGTAACTAATTTGTCTGAAGATTTATAGTCAGCAAGGATTGTCCCATCTTCATTTTCAATACTAATAACGCAGTTGATGATTTAATTTGGTTTGCCACAATTCTGTAGGACATTCCATACGCCATCTAGTTGGAATTCATGTTTAAAACAGCTCTACTCTCAGTTTTGTTAACAGGGCTTGGTTTATTGTTGTTCTATCCTCATGAGACACTCTGCTCCAAGCCTCGTTGATTTTTATCTGCAGTGGAAGTCAGATTTCATAACCAGCAGGAGCTGCTGGTGAAACGATTTTTGTTAAATTCCTGTTTGTACCATCTGATCGTCTTCAGGTATCATAAATTTATTCACAAAAGTCTACAAATCATAACGTTCTTACCGTGGTATCAAATAAAATGAAAGCCATTCTGCATCAGTGCTGACAGTAATATAATTTCAGAAGCACTGACAAAATTCATCAGTCATCGTACACAAAATCGGGTCCCACCTTTTAGTGGGGAGTACATGCTGCATCACAGCCTGAAGTGTGATTGTTTGAAGCAAACAAGTCTTTTTATGAAAATATGTATTTCTTAACGATATTAGTCTCATGTGTAGTACTTTTGTGAAATTTATAAATCTGTGACAAAATATCAGATGTGTACCACTGCGACTTCGAATTACACAGTAACTTTATCTTGGAACTCTTCCATTTGGTCCGTGTTTGCGTAGAAAAACAACAATATGGGAATTGTGAATCCGCCTTGATGTAAAACACTTTTGGCTGTTTGCCTGGTTATTTAATCCCCTAACTAGTTTCAGCGACAAATATCATCATCATCATCGGTGGGTTCTTTAAATCTTATTTATTTACGTTATAGCATGTTTTAAAGAATTATTGTCGCTATTTGCGGCATGTTTCCTGTGATTTTTGGGTTCAAATGGCTCTGAGCACTATGGGACGTAACATCTGAGGTCATCAGTCCCCTAGAATTTTGTAGTTGTTGTTGTTGTGGTCTTCAGTCCTGAGACTGGTTTGATGCAGCTCTCCATGCTACTCTATCCTGTGCAAGCTTCTTCATCTCCCAGTACCTACTGCAACCTACATCCTTCTGAATCTGCTTGGTGTATTCATCTCTTGGTCTCCCTCTACGATTTTTACCCTCCACGCTGCCCTCCAATGCTAAATTGGTGATCCATTGATGCCTCAGAACATGTCCTACCAATCGATCCCTTATTCTAGTCAAGTTGTGCCACAAACTCCTCTTCTCCCCAATTCTATTCAATACCTCCTCATTAGTTATGTGATCTACCCATCTAATCTTCAGCATTCTTCTGTAGCACCACATTTCGAAAGCTCCTATTCTCCTCTTGTCCAAACTATTTATCGTCCATGTTTCACTTCCATACATGGCTACACTCCATACAAATACTTTCAGAAACGACTTCCTGACACTTAAATCTATACTCGATGTTAACAAATTTCTCTTCTTCAGAAATGCTTTCCTTGCTATTGCCCGTCTACATTTTATATCCTCTCTACTTCGACCATCATCAGTTATTTTGCTCCCAAAATAGCAAAGCTCCTTTACTACTTTAAGTGTCTCATTTCCTAATCTAATACCCTCAGCATCTCCCGACATAGTTCGACTACATTCCATTGTCCTTGTTTTGCCCTTGTTGATGTTCATCTTATATCCCCCTTTCAAGACGCTATCCATTCCGTTCAACTGCTCTTCCAAGTCCTTTGCTGTCTCTTACAGAATTACTATGTCATCGGCGAACCTCAAGGTTTTTATTTCATGGATTTTAATACCTACTCCAAATTTTTCTTTTGCTTGCTCAATATACAGATTGAATAACATCGGGGAGAGGCTACAACCCTGTCTGTCTGCCTTCCCAACCACTGCTTCCCTTTCATGCCCCTCCACTCTTACAACTGCCATTTGGTTTCTGTACAAATTGTAAATAGCCTTTCGCTCCCTGTATTTTACCCCTGCCACATTCAGAATCTGAAAGAGAGTATTCCAGTCAATATTGTCAAAAGCTTTCTCTAACTCTACAAATGCTAGAAACGTAGGTTTGCTTTTCCTTATTCTAGCTTCCAAGATAAGTCGTAGGGTCAGTATTGCCCCACGTGTTCCAATATTTCTACGGAATGCAAACTGATCTTCCCCGAGGTCGGCTTCTACTAGTTTTTCCATTCGTCCGTAAAGAATTCGCGTTAGTATTTTGCAGCCGTGACTTATTAAACTGATAGTTCGGTAATTTTCACATCTGTCAACGCCTGATTTCTTTGGGATTGGAATAATTATATTCTTCTTGAAGTCTGAGGGTATTTCGCCTGTCTCATACATCTTGCTCATCAGATGGTAGAGTTTTGTCAGGACTGGCTCTCCCAAGGCTGTCAGTAGTTCTAATGGAATGTTATCTACTCCCGGGGCCTTGTTTCGACTCAAGTCTTTCAGTGCTCTGTCAAACTCTTCACGCAGTATCATATCTCCCATTTCATCTTCATCTACATCCTCTTCCATTTCCATAATATTGTCCTCAAGTACATCGCCCTTGTATAGACCCTCTATATATTCCTTCCACCTTTCTGCTTTCCCTTCTTTGCTTAGAACTGGGTTTCCATCTGAGCTCTTGATATTCATGCAAGTGATTCTCTTTTCTCCAAAGGTCTCTTTAATTTTCCTGTAGGCAGTATCTATCTTACCCCTAATGAGATAAGCCACTACATCCTTACATTTGTCCTCTAGCCATCCCAGCTTAGCCATTTTGCACTTCCTGTCGATCTCATTTTTGAGACATTTGTATTCCTTTTTGCCTGCTTCATTTACTGCATTTTTATATTTTCTCCTTTCATCAATCAAATTCAATATTTCTTCTGTTACCCAAGGATTTCTACTAGCCCTCGTATTTTTACCTACTTGATCCTCTGCTGCCTTCACTACTTCATCCCTCAAAGCTACCAATTCTTCTTCTACTGTATTTCTTTCCCCTATTCCTGTCAATTGTTTCCACATGCTCTCCCTGAAACTCTGTACAACCTCTGGTTTAGTCAGTTTATCCAGGTCGCATCTACTTAAATGCCCACCTTTTTGCAGTTTCTTCAGTTTTAATCTACAGTTCATAAGCAATTGATTGTGGTCAGAGTCCATATCTGCCCCTGGAAATGTCTTACAATTTAAAACCTGGTTCCTAAATCTCTTTCTTACCATTATATAATCTATCTGAAACCTTTTAGAATTCAGAACTACTTAAACCTAACTAACCCAAGGACATCACACACATCCATGCCCGAGGCAGGATTCGAACCTGCGACCGTAGCAGTCGCGCGGTTCCGGACTGAAGTGCCTAGAACCGCTCGGCCACAGCGGCTGGAATCTGTAATTTTTCTGTTGCCGTTTTTCTCGGCATACATTATGTCATTTGCAAGTTCTTTGGACGACATGCAGCTAATTTCATACACAGAAAAGCAACTTTCGCACTTTCTTTATGATCGAAATGTTTTGGATCATGAAGTGCGAAAGTTGTGCTTTTCTGTGTATAAAATTAGTTGTATACAGATGGCATGATCTATGCTGAGAAAAATGGCAACAGAAGAAATACATGAAATATGCCGCAAACAGCGACAACATTTCATAAGAATATGCTATAACAAAAGTAAATCAGATTTAAAGAATCCACTGATGATTGCGATATTTGTCGCTGAAGCTAGTTTGGGGAATAAATAAGTGAACAAATAACAAGAAGTGTTTTGCATTAAGGCGGACTCATAATTCCCAGATTCTTGTTTTTCGAATTACACTTTTGCAATAAAGGCAATAGTGTCGAGACTTGAACAATTTTTAATACTGTCTTCATATGAGAATAACTGAAGCAGTATGTACCCTTCATGCACATAAGCTCTCCAGACCAAAATTTAGTTACCCCAGTGCGCATGCACCAATGACTCGTCAAACTTTTATAGAAGGGGCGGCGATCGAGTCACGCGCTCAACCGCGCGACAGTGAGGCAGCAGCAATCAGTGAGACGTTTATGTTTCAAGCGGATGTGGGTACGTGTAAGGACGTGAAAGACTAGCTAATACGGGCAATCGGGTTTGGCAGTGCCGCTTGCCATACGGTGTGTGAAGTTGCTGGATCTGTTGATGTTTCGCGGAGGGCTCTTCAACATTGATAAGCAGCGGTTTAACACACATGGCCACGAAGTCAGAATTGTGAGCGGACAAAGGTCCTGACTGAGTGGACCGGAGACTCATTTCACTGCTTGTGAATCAAAATCGCTTCCGAAGCTGGCGGAAATTGCTGCAAGCAGTGAATGAAGATCCACCCCAAACTGTAAGTGAAAGAACACTGCGACGGAAACTGCATGCAATGAACATTTGAATCAGTCACCTCGAAAGAGACCACTGATCACACAGGCACAAAAAGACAACAACAGCAAAGACCATGGGGCTGGAAGAAAATGTATCTGATTTTCTGACCTATTACATCTCAACTGGTTTCCCAAATCACCTGACTTGAACACTACAAAAAATCTATGGGACCTGTTGGAAGAGCGGGTAAAACGCCGACATCGGCATCGCCGCAGTTTGGTGGCACTGCTTCATCAGTGGCTTAAGCAACGTACCTGCACAGCCTTGTGGACTCACTCTCTAACCGAATCCATGCGATTATCAAGTGCACGGGCGGCAGCATTCGGTATTAATTGATGCTTGTAAAGATTTCTCTAATGGCGATTAATTTTTTGCCCGGTGTCCTTATACAAGTCTGTCCCATGAAGCAAAATAGCTGATCACTGTTTCGGGTGGCTTGAATTAAATGTATATGAGTCCTTGGGGCCTCACACATAGAGCATCCGACAGTGTCCCTGAGACCTACAACACCAAGAAAAATAGAGACTTGAAGTAAGCCGTCGTTCCCCGGAAGTTACTAATATGCCTCTGAGCTGTTCTTTCTTTGGCACTGTTGCAGCCCCGCTTTCGGCACACGTGACCCCGCAGCAGCAGACGGTGTCCCTGGGACAGCCTGCCAACCTCAGCTGCACCACCGAGGGCCATCCCCAGCTGGCCGTCTCCTGGCTCAAGGACGGACGACCCCTCAAGGTCTCGCAGAGGGTGCAGCTGCTCACCGACAAGGTTATCAACACCTTAATCTCTTGCGTCGTCTCCAAAAACTTCTTCTGAATGTTGTACGATGTAATAATGTGAAATATACCACACTTAGTCCACTATATAAAGCGGTCTGAACCTGGAGGTACTGTAGCAAAACGTGTTTTAATTATAATGTGCTGTCTTCACTATTGCCCGTGTAGTTTCTTCACCCATTAAGTGACACTGTCATCGATAATTATCACTGATTTAAATGCTGTTCCTTAGTTCATTCACTACAAACAATTGATTGTATTATTATTAATATATTCACATGAGTTTCTCTGATAAGTTTGAATATCATTTTATCACGAACGGAATACTGGGACAACTACAAAGTGAAGAACTGCGCACACTGGGCGATAAAAAAGCTTTCAAAGTAGGCATTCCGTTTGAAAAGCTACAAATCACACAAGAACCAAAATTCTGGCCTCTGTGGACAGTCATCTCCCAGAAAGAGAAATGGGTTTCAGATCCGGGAGATCAACACTTACAGCAGTCAGGATTCTTCTAAGCAAAATCGACGAAGCGCTACAAAAGAAACAAATGTTATACAGAGTGTTCATAGACTTTATCAAAGCCTTCGACCTACTGGAAAGACATCTCATAGTCCGAAAACTGGAAAACACAATGGGAGAAGATAGCGTATGGGCTAGAATAATCAAGTCAATCCTCGAATACAACTTAATCACAATATCAGACAACCTCTCTTTTTCCAACCTCATTCTGCAATCGAACGGAGTCTTACAGTGTGACCCAATGAGCCCTTTGCTGTACATTCTTGCCACTAAAGAAGTACTCTGAATTGGAGAAAATGAAGATGTATACGTACATGCATACGCTGATGACATAGCCGTAGTTTCAACAGATATACAGAAGCTGCAGGAAATCATTGAGAAAATAGATAAATGGTACAGTGAACACAAACTACACATATACATAACGAAGACAGAAATTGTGATTTTCAGAAAAGCAGGCAAAACACCCAAGAATGCGGAAAACAACATTAGAGGACAAAAAATGAAAATCTCATCAGACTTTAAATACCTAGAGGTGACATTGTAACCAACAGCCAAATGCTTCAGAAAACATACAACAGAACGTGCATCCCAAGCAATAATAGCAATACAGGACATCAAAATCATCCGCCTACTCAGCCTAGAAACAGTCATGAAATTATTCAACGCAAAAGTATTGCCAATCCTGGCCTATTGGATGGAGGTTATATGGGCCCATCTGACAGAAAAAAATCTAGAAACACTAGAAAAGGTAAAATCTTAGAAAAGGTAAAATCTACTTATCTAAAAAGAGCACTAGATCTCTCAAAGACAGCAAAATCTAGACTAGTGTACCTGCTAGCGAGAGACACATTCGTAATTGAAGATATCAATCTTTGATATATGATACCACACACCATGGCTTCCAGAAATCAACTGAAGTTCATGGAGGACAAACGAGAAAAAGTATGGCCGGAGTTCTATGGCACCGAAGCAATGGCGAACCGCTCATGGACAGAACCAAACTTCGAGCTGCAACATGTCGTAACTAGAGTTTCTTTTCACGGCTTTCATCATCTAACTTGCAAAAACAAAACTTATCACAACCCAACCACAACATGTGTATGTGAACTGTGTAACGAAGCATGTGAATGATATCACACACAACTCTGCAGTAAAAGAGTGAAATCGACAAATGATTATGCAGAAATGTAAAATGTAGAAGTAAATGTAAAATGTTAAGAAAAGTAACTGTATATGGCAATTTGGCTGCAATTTTATTAAATAAAAATATTATTTTATCGATCGATACGCATGAGATGTCGGTTAACAACTGAGTAATATTTGCCGATGGTCTTTGAGGCACTAGTCTTCAGAGCTTGGTCAGTGTTCAGCTGGTATTTGTCACCTGTGGGCGTCCTCTTGCGATACCTTCTGCTGTAAATGACTGTAAGTTCAATTCACAGTAACATCTCCTACACTGGAAAGAGTAAATTCAATACGAGAGTCGTTTGCGAGTACTCTACACTTAAAGTTAGTTTTCTTCAGCGCCGTACATGTACATAGATTTGGATTTAACGTCCCATCGACATCGAGGTCATCAGAGACGGAGCACAGACTCGGAATGTTTCAAGGATGGGGAAGGAAAGCGGCCGTGCCCTTTCGAAGGAGCCATCCCGGAATTTGCCTGGAACGATTTAGGGAAATCACGGGAAACATAAAACTGGACGGTTGGACGCATATTTTAACCATTGGCCTCCCGCAAGCGAGACTAGTGTGCTAACAACTTAACCACTCTGTACATGCAAGCAAGTAGATGGCCGTGAATTCAGTTCCTAGTTATATACAATTTTACTAATTTTATACTGTGCAGCGCTCCTCCTAATGAAGAATGAACATCGCAGATACTACTTTTCCACAGATTATCTCGAAAATGCTAACCACTGAAGTTTGTGCACGCAACTGAACGTGATACGCATTGTATTTACTGACTTTTTGTTAGATTTAAGCTAGAGGTAACATGTAGAATGATATGTGGTCAATCGTAGTGGTTGCTTGGGGGAGTGAAAAGACCGTGCAATGCCAAAGTGACCATCATTCGTAACAAAACACAATTTATTAATCTCAAAGGTGCTGAGAAACATTACTAAATAATGTAATAATTTTTTTAAACTCTCGTCGCCAGTTATGTAAAGGCCTCGTCGCTACTGCTATGGAGGCGGAGTTCCACTGTTACGGTAGGCCGAAATTGTGAGTTGGTGAAACGGCCTCGGGTGCAGTATACCGCTAGGACAATTTCTCCCTGCCACAGTTACACAGCTGTGCTCCAGAGTCAGGTAACAGGATATGGGAACAAATCAGTAACAAGGTCACACAAATAATTAAAAAAGGTTTACTTATCTTTGTGTCTTGTCGAAAATAAAGTCTGCAACACTGCACGTGACACGCCACAAAAAAGGCCCTCAATACCTAAGTGCAAATAACCGCAGGTAGATTTCACAGTACATAGCAAACGCAATTTACAACAATTGTCCGTTCACTTCTAAGATTTCACTAAACGACGTTCCCTGTGTAAGTCGGCCCTGGACGATGGTCTATAACCAAGTGGGTGAGATGTGCTCTTCTGTCTTCCGAGTAGGCTTCTGTCCGTTGTCGATCGGTCATTGGCGGATAGTACACGGCCTGTAATTGGCGGAGGCGAAATCGATATCTTCATCCTTAGCGCAGCCCGTCACGCTGGTGGAACTCGCGCAAGTGTCGAGTGTCTATGGCACTCGCACCAGCTCACATCTTTACTAATGTGGTGCTTTTGCCCTGGCTGTGTCTTGTTCGGACGACACAGCAAGGATTACAACAATACAATAAGGAAATCTATGATTATAAAATCAGGTGGCCTGGTGAGTTACAATCGGCTCTCTTCCCATCAATACTTCGGGAGGCAGCACTCAGAACCCGGAGTCGCCAACTAGTCTGATCGCAGCGCCAATCACAGTAGTTGAATAACGCAAGCGCTTCAACAAGTGCAAATACAGCGAACAGTTATCAGTGGATAAAAATAACTTAGAAAAATACGTGAGCTGCCCACCAATCAAAAGGTATCCCAAAATTTAAAGTAACAATATAGAATAAGATACAAACCGCTTCCAAAGCATGATAATATCATGGTATTCAAATCTTAGTCTGGCGCCTATTTGACAAGGTAGCGCCCCTCGCCGTTAAAGTTCAGTTAATGAACAATGTTTAGTAAAATGCGAAATAGAACCAAATACACAGCAGTTTCTTAATGCAAACAATTTACTCAGCGATAAGCAAAGCGGCCGGTCGGAGTGGCCGTGCGGTTCTAGGTGCTACAGTCTGGAGCCGAGCGACCGCTCCGGTCGCAGGTTCGAATCCTGCCTCGGGCATGGATGTGTGTGATGACTTTGGGTTAGTCAGGTTTAATTAGTTCTAAGTTCTAGGGGACTGATGACCTCAGAAGTAAAGTCGCATGGTGCTCAGAGCCATTTGATAAGCAAAGCGTACTTAGCAACGAATGAATTACATAAAAAAGGCCGGCCGGTGTTGCCGAGCGGTTCTAAGCGCTTCAGTCTGGAACCGCGCGAACACTACGGTCGGAGGTTCGAATTGTGTGCTGTCCTTAGGTTAGTTAGGTTTAAGTAGTTCTAAGTTCAAGGGGACTGATGACCTCAGATGTTAAGTCTCATAGTGCTCAGAGCCATTTGAACATGAGAAAGTGAAGTTAACATTTGACATATAATTATGATTTCAATAACCCCCTTAAAAACTTATTAATTACAGAGAAGAAGAATGTAAACCACAAAGGCTAGGATGTACTACTGATCAAGACACTGGATTTCTGAATATTATAAAGAACTCATTAAATACAGACATCAAGAATGAAGCTCTTTAGTAATCGTACGCCATGAGAGATTAAGCGATACTGCTGACGAAGGCATTGAATCCCGAAACATTCCAAATTATCACAGTACTAAGCCAACAGCACTCAAGCCGAAGCTACACACAGCACAATGTGCTAGCCGAACTAGATGCCTGAGCGTGCTCATTCCATTGCAACTGCAATTTTAAATCTGTTCGAAATCGTGCTCACTCGTATAGCTTTTTGGCACGGGCTTATCCCTGGTAGAAGACTCTTGTAGGTGTTGTGACCGTCCTGTCACGGCCAGTGGTCTTCTGCTTTGTAGGCTGCGCACCACAAGGCCTCCTATACACTCTTCCGCTGACGGGAGCAGTCGATGCAGTGTATTCCAGGGCGTGCTCCAAAACCGACGCAGGCTGCCTGTCCATCGTCCTAGCCGGACGACTTGCTAGATCGGCTGCTAAATGGCGTACTGCGCTCTTTAAATCAACATGCCCTAGTCCAGACTGCCCACCTCCGCTGTCAACGGTTACGCTAAGACACCCTCGGGAGTAAAATCTGTGGAATCTGTGGCATCTAGGAGCGAGACGCGAGTTATCGATCTTCCCGGTACGGCTTACCGACATTCTTGAATATTTGTTTTATATCTGTAAGAATGACTTCAAGGCGATGGCGTAGTCCCCCGGCAAAAAAGTTCTTGCTGATCGTGTAGTGGACTGCAGGAAAGAAACTGCAGAAGCGCACGTGAAAGATTCAGAATCTGCAGGAGACCCTATGCAGGTAATATAGCCCATTTTTCTATAGTTTCTAACACTACCACAATAATGAGTTGTAGTGTCATTAACACAATCTCAAGTGTACTGGTGGGTGAAACGTCTTGTGCATGATGCAGCAGATGGGGCAGACTGTTACCCTATGCCTGAAGAAGGGATTCAGCAAGGTCGTGAAAATAACTGTGATACATTTATAACCATTTTCGAAAGCTGGATGTGAGCCTCAGTGCTTTGGGAAATGAGTCCTCCTGAGCGCATATGTTTACCAACGGAAGTTGAGGTTGTTTATTTCTTGCCAATTATTTTCGGTCTATTTCAGCAAGTTACTCCTGATTCATTGGTATAAGAATTAGCCAACCCACAATTCACAGTGTGCTTAGAATATATCAGAAATTCAGCAACTTTATTGATTAATTTTGCGAAAGAGCACATACAGACATGTATGTCATTGTTATGCTGAATAGAACATTTTGAGACGTAAAACATTAAAAGACAAAGAGTGTCTGACAAAGAGAAGAAGACAGCGAAAATTCTTTACTGGCTGTCGTCTGAGGCAGAATTTTTGTTGAGTCACGATGGCGCTGCTTTTTTGGTGGGGTACTGCTCCCGCGGTCTCTGGTGGTGGTTAAGACGAGCATTAATGTTGTGTAGCTTTCGCGAAGACATTGTACTATCGAAGGCGGAAGGGGAGAAAGAAAAGGAAAGTGAACGAACTAAGGACATCAGCTGCATCAGGACTTCGTCCAGATTCAGCGACGATGAATGAAAATGTCTGCCAGACCTGGAATCAAACCCGTGATCTTCTGCTTACTGCGCAGTTGCGTTAACCACTGCACAACCAGCACCCAGTGTGTATCGAGATTTGCAGACTATGTCAGCATGTCTCCCGGTGGACTCACATCTCCACCTAACGCCATCTGTCCATAGTCCCTTTACATGTCCTCCACGTTCGCTAATTTCAGATTTCCGTTGTAGGGCAACAATAATGAGCGTCTGCACTACAGGTTGTGAATTCGTTGGCCATCGAGAATAATCAATTGCATTTGACATCTCCGAAAAAAACCGACCCCAGGCATTTATATAATTATACACTCAGTAGTACCACACACCCTGAGAAGTTGTGGTAGGTCACACCTATATTCAAGAAAGGTAGTAGGAGTAATCCACTAAATTACAGGGCCCATATCTCTTTGGAGAAAAGAGAACCACTTATATGAATATCAAGAGCGCAGATGGAAACCCAGTTCTAAGCAAAGAATGGAAAGCAGAAAGGTGGAAGGAGTATATTGAGGGTCTTTACAGGGGCGATATACTTGAGGACAATATTATGGAAATGGAAGAGAATGTAGATGAAGATGAAATGGGAGATACGATACTGCTTGAAGAGTTTGACAGAGCACTCAAAGACCTGAATCGAAACAAGGCCCTGGGGGTAGACAATATTCCATTAGAACTACTGACGGCCTTGGGAGAGCCAGTCCTGACAAAACTCTACCATCTGGTGACCAAGATGTATCAGACAGGCGAAATACCCTCAGACTTCAAGAAGAATATAATAATTCCAATCCCAAAGAAAGCAGGTGTTGACAGATGTGAAAATTACCGAACTATCAGTTTAATAAGTCACGGCTGCAAAATACTAACGCTAATTCCTTACAGACGAATGGAAAAACTGGTAGAAGCCGACCTCGGGGAACATCAGGTTGGATTCCGTAGAAATACTGGAACACGTGAAGCAATATTGACCCTACGACATATTTTAGAAGAAAGATTATCGAAAGGCAAACCTACGTTCCTAGCATTTGAAGACTTAGAGAAAGCTTTTGACAATGTTGACTGGAATACTCTCTTTCAAATTCTGAAGGTGCCAGGGGTAAAATACAGGGAGCGAAAGGCTATTTACAATTTGTGCAGAAACCAGATGGCAGTTATAAGACTTGAGGGGCACGAAAGGGAAGCAGTGGTTGGGAAGGAAGTGAGACAGGGTTGTAGCCTCTCCCCGATGTTATTCAATCTATATATTGAGCAGGCAGTAAAGGAAACAAAAGAAAAATTTGGAGTAGGTATTAAAATCCATGGAGAAGAAATAAAAACTTTGAGGTACGCCGATGACATTGTAATTCTGTCACAGACAGCAAAGCACTTGGAAGAGCAGTTGAACGGAATGTACAGTGTCTTGAAAGGAGGATATAAGATGAATATCAACAAAACCAAAACGAGGATATTGGAATGTAGTCGAATTGAGTCGGGTGATGCTGAGAGAATTAGATTAGGAAATGAGACACTTAAAGTAGTAAAGGAGTTTTACTATTTGGGGATCAAAATAACTGATGATGGTCGAAGTAGCGAAGGTATAAAATGTAGACTGGCAATGGCAAGGAAAGCGTTTCTGAAGAAGAGAAATCTCTTAACATCGGGTATAGATTTAAGTATCAGGAAGTCGTTTCTGAAAGTATTTGTATGGAGTGTAACCATGTGTGGAAGTGAAACATGGACGATAAATAGTTTGGACAAGAAGAGAATAGAAGCTTTCGAATTGTGGTGCTACAGAAGAATGCTGAAGATTAGATGGGTAGATCACATTACTAATGAGGAGGTATTGAATAGAATTGGGGAGAAGAGGAGTTTGTGGCACAACTTGACAAGAAGAAGGGACCGGTTTGCAGGACATGTTCCGAGGCATCACGGGATCACAAACTTAGCATTGGAGGACAGCGTGGAGGGTAAAAATCATTGAGGGAGACCAAGAGATGAATACACTAAGCACATTCAGAAGGATGTAGGTTGCTGTAAGTACTGTGAGATGAAGAAGCTAGCACAGGATAGGATAGCATGGAGAGCTGCATCAAACCAGTCTCATGACTGAAGACGACAACAACAAACAGTCGTTAACGTCGATATGCAGCCGGATTTTAGAACATATACTGTGTTCGAACATAATGAAATACCTCGAAGAAAATGGTCTATTGGCACCCAGTCAACATGGGTTTAGAAAACATCGTTCCTGTGAAAGACAACTAGCTCTTTATTCACATGAAGTGCTGAGTGCTATTGATAAGGTATTTCAGATCGATTCCGTATTTCTGGATTTCCAGAAGGCTTTTGACACTGTACCACACAAGCGGCTCGTAGTGAAATTGCCTGCTTGTGGAATATCGTCTCAGTTATGTGACTGGATCTGTGATTTCGTGTCAGAGAGGTCACAGTTCGTAGTAATTGATGGAAAGTCATTGAGTAAAACAGAAGTGATTTCTGGCGTTCCCCAAGGTAGTGTTAGAGGCCCTTTGCTGTTCCTTATCTATATAAACGATTTGGGAGACAATCTGAGTAGCCATCTTCGTTGTTTACAGATCACTCTGTTGTTTATCGACTAATAAAGTCATCAGAAGATCAAAACAAACTACAAAACGATTTAGAAAAAATATCTGAATGGTGCGAAAAGTGGCAGTTGACCCTAAATAACGAATAGTGTGAGGTTATCCACATGAGTGCTAAAAGTAACTTGTTAAACTTCAGTTACACGATAAAGCAATGTAATCTAAAAGTCGTAAATTCAACTAAATACCTAGGTATTACAATTACGAACAACTTAAATTGGAAAGAACACAAAGAAAATGTTGTGGGGAAGGCTAACCAAAGACTGCGTTTTATTGGCAGGACACTTAGAAAATATAACAGACCTACTAAGGAGACTGCCTACACTACGCATGTCCGTCCTCTTTTTGAATATTGCTGCGCGGTGTAGGATCCTTACCAGATAAGACTGACTGAGTACATCTAAAAAGTTCAAAGAAAGGCAGCACGTTTTGTATTATCGCGAAATATGGGAGAGAGTGTCACAGAAATGATACAGGATTTTGGATGGACATCATTAAAAGAAAGGCGTTTCTCGTAGCGACGGAATCTTCTCACGAAATTCCAGTCACCAGCTTTCTCCTCCGAATGTGAAAATATTTTGTTGACACAGACTTACATACGGAGGAACGATCACCAAGATAAAATAAGGGAAATCAGAGCTCGTACGGAAGGATCTAGGTGGTCATTCATCCCGCGCGTTATACGAGATTGGAATAATAGAGAAGTGTGAAGGTGGTTCGATGAACCCTCAGCCAGGCACTTAAATGTGATTTGCAGAGTATCTATGTAAATGTAGATGTAGAAGGGCCACATGTTAATGGCTGGTACCGTGGCACAATTTATAAAATGACCCCGTATAAATCAAAAAGGAACTTTATGGAAACTGACTCAGACATATGAGAGCAAACTTACTCTCTTGCCTGGGGTCTGGTAGATTAAAATTTTTGCATTATGTTTTGATTCTGCTACTGCTGTGATGAATGGTAAATCAAATTACAGCTCTCTTCACCCCATGAAGCTGGAATGGATTCAAGATAGTGGCGGTCAACGTGGCATAATTAAGCATGGAAAGAGACGTAAATTTATCTGTTAAGTCCACATTTTGCTGGATTTCTATTGTTTATGTTAGCTGTACACTCTTGTTGTCATTGTATGAACTTGGATATTTTAGCAACAGATGAGAGTATTGTTAATTGTAACACTTTTCAGACTTTCACCTCGAGCCAGCCTTTTAACTGAAGTTTAGTACATTCTCTTACTGCATTTTGAAATGTTAGTACTCACTTTATATGTCACGGTTTTTCCCTGAAATTAAAAAAAAATGCTACGAAAAAGTAAGTTTCTTCCAATTGTGAAAAACTGTTCTGAGGTACCAGATGGTCATGTATCTGTAATAAATATTCTGTTCAAATTTAAAAGCGTTGCAATCGAGAAAGTCTTGTAAATCCTGAGTTTCAAATCCTATGTGTTACATTGTTACTGTGCTGCACACTAATATTCAGAAAGTGAAAACCAATTAAGAAGAAGTAATATTTTAAAAAATCAGAAGTTAAAACACTTTGAAAAAGAAGTTATTGTCAGCTAACACACATTTCCATTTTAAGACTTGAAAAATTATGAAGAAGTTAATGAAATTCCGTTCACTTGTTAATATCAAGTTTTCTGTGGTAGAAGAATTTCTTCCGTTTTTTCAGGGTACAAGTTCGTACAAGACCGAAAACATGTCTGGCTCATCCGACCACACGTCATGTAACTCATTTTAAGAATGTACAGAACTTAATTTACTATATAATTCTCTAAGCGAAGAATTAACACTATCCTTCAGATGCATTTAATACGTCACACAAAACTTAAACATGTTGAACCCGAAGTATTTACAAACGCTGCACACAAGACAACCTCACGTTTCAAACTACAAAAACAGTAGAAAATTCAAGAAGTTTTATCTGCCTCTTTCCAGGACACTCTTCATGTGATTTTAAGCTGACTGACTAGAGTCGAGCCTCGACCAAGAAGCATCATGTGATCCCAGGTACACAATCCTTCGGGTTCAACACTCGCACTGAAGAAGCGAAGAATCAACACTGTAATGAAATATAAGTTTGTTCATTTTTCTTGTTTTGTATTGAAACAAGATTATCTGAAAAAAACAGTGTTTTATTTATTAAGGAAAATTTTTCAAAACTCTTAAGTGCATACGCACACACAGTGGCAAATGACTTTACAAAAGGGTTGTGTACAACAGTACAGGTCTTCAGCGATTGCACTTTCTTATTCATGAAACAGTTTACCTTTTGGAAACGCGCTAATATCCTCAGTTTCTTGAATGTATGTTATTGTGTGATATAATTCCAGGTCATACACTATTGTGACCGGCTGGTCTGAGTGTCACCTTTACGCGTTGCAAGCTGTTAGCAACTACATACCGTAAAGTTAAAGTTTAAAATTGAGGCATCTAAGTGCCGTACGGAAGGTAGGGACACCTGTGTTGGACTCTTCTGTTAAGGGAAGTTTTGTAGAAAGAAGTCGCAGGGAACCAAAGCACGATGACGGTGCTGAGGGACCGAATGAAAAGTTAAATTCCTACGTAAGGTACAGTGCTGCAAGTGATAATTGCGGAGAGACGAGATACGGAAATGCAAAGTTCTACACCACTGGTCGTAGATTGATAGTCGCAGTTTCGACATCCAAATAACTGACGACGGAGAAGTCTCTGTTTCAAAGAAACATTGTGGTTTTATAGGCTCGGATCTCTATTCTCCACCTTCCCATGTCATGTGTACAGTCGATCAACGCGGCGAGACAGATTTTCGTGAGCGTGGATCAATCATCAGAAGTATGTGTGTCTCCTTTCGTGTGTTGGCGTCAGGAAGTGTACTGTGGCTTTTTTTAATATATTCGTGAATAATAACAATAACAATTGTCACCTGTATGGCTTTTGGTGGGGACGTGCCGGAGTGTTGCTACTTCTCCCTAGCCGGAGTGGTGGTGCTGTGCTCGGGTCCCTCGCTGAGCGTTCCCGAGCATGGAAGACTGTTGAGCTACGAATTCGCACGAAAGCGAGCTTGCAGCCACGTTCTTACAGCAGGTCTGATACAAATGTGTCACGGAAACCTCAACGTGGCCGTCAGACTTCCGTCAGGTAAAGTAACTGTACCTACATCGGCGCGGCCGGGTGAACGACAAGTCATTTCTATGGAGGCAATGGTACCCTAAGGGACTCAGAAGGGTTGCATTTACGTCTTGACTGTGTGTCCACTGCGTCAGCTTGCGCTTCTAGTTTGGCGTCTCGGTATCCCCTGCGTTAACACTGGCTGCTGTTGTCATAAATCACTAAAACGTAATGTATTAAATGCGATATGTGTGACGCTTCCTCCATTTAGTTTACGGTGAGATACTCTATAATTTATGACTCAGAGTATAGTAACACGGTAGTCAGTTAAACCAAAGCTCGTTCGAAGATCTGTACAACAAAAAATTGCTCTATAGTAGTGCACAATCTGTTGGACGGACACAGAATCAACAGCCATTTACAGACTCTAAGAAAGAAATAAAGATTAGACTGTAGTCAGAGGACACGGATAGACATTTAGAAGCTAACATACATTAAAGTACGAACAATCCAAGAGGTAAGTCTTTCACAAATTAAATGCATGCTCTAATAAATGACATTTTGGAAAATGGAAGTATGCGAGAGGACTGGAAAACTGGAAAATCATGTCCCATGTGTAGGGAAGGGTAAAATTTATCATTTATTTTTTGAGAGGCATAACGGTGTCGAGTACAGCTTACCAGATATTTACGTTGATGTTGAATGAAGACGGCTGGTGTATAAGATAGACCAGGACTCAGGCCTGTAAGCAATTTAGGCAAAGTAGATATGAAATCTAATTTATAAGACCACAGAGATTACTCCGTTTATGACATATAGTGGGGTGGCTGATGACACGATGCCAATGAGCATGACGAAAGGATGATTTTTCCCATTGGCATCGAAGACAACCTAAGAGCAAGATGGGTAGGTAAAATGTTGGGTGGCGACAGCAATATTGAGGGACTGCAGAGAATAGAGATATATGGAGGGCACATATTTAGAGCTGTAGTTACGAAGAAGACGTTACATTAACTTGGTACATATACATAGAGTGGAGACTATAATACGCGTGTCGACCACAACGCGAAGTTCGTATAACAACTCACGTGATGTACTCTGAACGTATGTGAGGCAGTTGGCAGCCTCTCTGCAACCATTCTATCACTGTCGTCAGAGTAAAGAACCTACTCAGAAACCTTTTTTGTAACTGATTTTTTAGTCCAAAGACTAGTCTGATGCAGCTCTGAACCATAGTACACCCTATACAAGTCTTATTATCTCTGCATAGCTACCGTAAGCTACACCTATTTCAACATGGTTACTAAAGTGAGATACTGAAACTGCGTGGAAAATCTTTGCCCCAAACGCTAAACTCCACTAAAAACTGGCTTGTCTTTTACGGCTTATGGTGTGTCATAACAAACAAATCCTTCTTTTATCAAGTTTATCCATTAAATTCCTATTTTCAGAATTTGATTCGATACCTCCGGATCAGTCATTCTATCCTCATATCTAAGCATCGCCATTCTTCCGTAGCGCCATATTCACTGTAATTTGAACTGCTTTTCATCAACATTTTACTTCTGTACAAGGCTAGACTCCAAACAAACATCTCCTGGAAAGACTTCCTAACATTTTCTTTTTTTGACAAATGCTTTTCTCGTTACTGCTACGAGGGTCGGTCAAAAAGTAATGCCTCCCATTTTTTTTCTACTTAAAGAAATTAAGTTAAGTGAAAAATTTGAATTTGGCGCCATTCCTCAAACCTTCTTCTGCAATCCACTGCAGTAGTAACTTTCTGTGTCAACAGGTGGCTGCACAGCAGAAGTTTGTAAGATGGCCGACATCGATGTTCGTTTGAGACAGCGTTGTGTGATTGAATTCTTGAATGCAGAAGGTGAAACGCCCATACGCATTCGTGAAAGACTGAAGAAGGTGTATGGTGTTGTGACAGTGGATGTCAGCACTGTTAGACGATGGGTTCGTCGTTGTAAGGAAGCTGAAGGGCAAACACCGTTGACTGACGAAAAGCGGAGCGGCAGGCCGGTGAGTGCAGTGACTCCACACAACATTCAGCAAGTTGATGACATCATTCGTGGTGACCGTCGGGTGACTGCAGATGAAGTGTGTCGCATTATTTCTCTTAGTAAAGGCAGTGTGATCACGATTATTAAACAATTGGGGTACTCAAAAGTTTGTGCACAGTGGGTTCCAAGAATGTTAACCGATCAGAATAAAGAGGCAAGGAAAACAATAGCCTCCCAACACTTGCAGCGCTTCCGTTTGGAGGGAGATGAGTTTCTGAAAAAAATTGTGACCGGGGACGAAACATGGGTGCATTTTTTTGAACCCGAATCAAAGAGGCAGTCAATGGAGTGGCGTCACACAAGCTCGCCGAGGAAGAAAAAATTCAAAACTGTGCGATCGGCAGGGAAAGTTATGGCAACAGTTTTCTGGGATACAGAGGGTGTGATTCTGGTTGATTTTTTGGAGCAGGGATGCACAATAAATTCTGTTCAATACGTCACAACCCTCAACAAACTTAAAGCACGTCTTCAGCGAGTTCGCCCAACAAAATCAATGGCAGATGTTCTTCTTTTGCATGACAATGCAAGACCACACACCAGTCGTCACACCTCTGACGAGATTGTCAAAATTGGATGGGAAGTTTTGCCTCATCCCCCATACAGCCCTGACCTGGCACCATCAGACTTCCATCTGTTCGGGCCACTAAAAGAAGCTCATCGTGGGATTCATTTTGAAGATGAGGAGGCTGTCAAAAGATCCGTGCGTCAATGGCTTAGGAAGCAGAGCTGTGATTTTTACCGTGCTGGGATACATGCCCTTGTTCAAAGATGGACCAAAACTGTAGAGATGGGCGGAGATTACATTGAAAAATGACAAAATGATCCTCAATGTTGTGGTTTTCAATCTATGTAATTGCATTTAAATTTCCTGACAATTAAACGTAGAAAAAAAATAGGAGGCATTACTTTTTGACTGACCCTCGTAGTTAGCACTTTATGTCCTCTCTACTCTGGCTTTCGTCAGTTATTTAGCTGCAAATGTATTAAAATATAGCTACTACTTTTCATGCCCCGTTTCTTGATCTAATTGTATCAGGATTACCCGTTCCGATTCAACCACATTAGATGATTTTTGTTTCACTTTTGTTACAGCTCATTTCATATCCTCTTTTTTAACACTACCCATACCGTTTAAATGCTCTTCCAAGTCCTTCACCGTCTCTGAGGGTACTACAATGTTATAGGCAGACATCAAATGTTTTGTCTCTTCTCCCTGAAACTTAACTCCTTCGTCAAATATCTCCCACATTTCTTTCCCAGCTTACTAAATGTATAGATTATATAACATTGAGGGTAGGCTAGAAACCTATCACAATCCTTTCAACTCCTGTAACTATAGTCTGGCTTTTGTAAAAGTTGGGGATAACCTTTCACTCCCCACTTTTAATCTCTGCTACATTCATAATGTCAATGATTGTACTCCAGTCAACATTGTCAAGAGCGTTCTCCAAATCCACTAACTTTATAAACGTAGTTTTGCCTTTCTTCAGCACGTCTTCCAAGTTAAATCGTAGGTTCAGTGCTGTCTCCCGTGTTCGTTCACTTCTGAGAACCCAAGCTGGTCTTTCCCAAAGTCAGCCTCTATGAGATTTTCCAGTCTTCTGTAAATAATTGGTTGAAATATTTGGCAACCTTGACTTGTTAAACACGTGTCAGCACCTGACGTTTCGGGCTTGTTACATTCTTCTAAACGTCTGTTGGTACTTCGCCTGTCTCATATTCCTTGTATAAAAGGTGGAGCAGTTTGGATCTCGATAATTCTGAGCGAATGTCGTGTACTCCAGGGACCTAGATTCGACTTCGATCTTTCAGCACTCTGTCTAATTCTTCTCGCAGTATCATATCTCCCATCTCATATTTATTTACATCTCTTTCTGTAATTCTGTCTTCAAGTTAATTTCCCTTGTGTAAACTTTCCGCGTATTCCATCCCCCTTACAGCTCAGCATGCTCTGCTTAATATTAACTTCCCACCTGCACTCCTGATATTCTCATTTTACTATAAGCAGCATCTACCTTTCTCCTCTTCATGCATCCTTTTACAGCCTCGCATTTGTACTCCATCCCTACTTGATTAGCAATTTTTTTCTTTTTGCCAACCTCATTTTCTAGACATATGGTGATTCTTCCCCAGCTCCATTGCTCCGTTTTATACACCTTTTATACACCTTTATGGTCAGGTGGACCAAGAAAAATTAAAGTTATGGAAAGTGCATGGAAGAAGAAATCTCGTTTACAGTCTCCTCTCACCTTTTTACTTCCATGCAGAGACACAGCGACAACACCGATTTTTCTGAGGGTGAAGGAATACTTCACATTGGTGAAGGAATACTTCACATTGGTGAATGTGCATTGGATCTACGATCTCACACAGTCAGAGCTGCTCCGATAGCGCATCCATCACACGGTGTTCAACCATGCCTAGACTGTCAACACCGCAGTTCGATCGCGTCCGAATTGTTACTTTGTGCCAGGAAGGGCTCCCAACAAGGAAAGTGTGCAGGCATCTCGGAGTGAACCAAAGCGATGTTGTTCGGACATGGAGGAGATGACATGCCTCGCTCAGACCGCCCAAGGTCTACTATTGAAGTGAATGACCGCTACCTACGGATAATGGCTCGGAGGAACCCTGACAGCAACGCCACCATGTTGAATAATGCTTTTCGTGCAGCCACAGGAGGTCATGTTACGATTCAAACTGTACGGAAAGGGCTGCATGATGCGCAACTTCACTCCCGACGTCCATGACGAGGTCCATTTTTGCAACCACGATACCATGCAGCGCGTTACAGATGAGCCCAACAACATGCCGAATGGACCGGTTAGGACTAGAATTACGTTCTCTTCACCGATGAGTGTCGCATATGCCTTCAACCAGACAATCGTCGGAGACTTGTTTGGAGGCAACCTGGTCAGGCCTTAGACACACTTGTCAGCGAGTGCAGCAAGTTGGAGGTGACCTGCTTTTTTGGGGTGGCATTTTGTGGGGCCGACGTACGCCGTTGGTGGTCATGGAAGTCGCCGAAATTGTTGTGCGATACGTGAATTCCATCCTCCGACTGACAGTGCAACCATATTGGCAGCATATTGGCAGGAAATTCGACTACATGGACGACAATTCGCGCCCCAACTATGGCCATCATGTTCTCCAATCACGAACCCTATCGAACATGCCTAGCTGGCCGGTGTGGCCAAGCGGTTCTAGGCGCGTCAGTCTGGAACCGCGTGACCGCTACGGGCATGGATGTGTGTGATGTCCTTAGGTTAGTTAGGTTTGAATAGTTCTCAGTTCTAAGGGACTGATGATCTCAGATGTCAAGTTCCATAGTGCTCCGAGCCATTTGAACATGCCTAGGATAAAAGGGTTATTTATGGACGAAGTGACCAACCAACCACTCTGAGGGATCTACACAGAATCGCCATTGAGGAATGGGACAATCGGGACCAACAATGCCTTGATGATAGTATGCTACGACGAATACAGGCATACATCAATGCAATAAGACGTGATACTGGGTATTAGAGGTACCGGTGTGTGCAGCTATTTGGACCACCACCTCTGAAGGTCTCGCTGTATGGTGGCACAACATGCAATGTGTGGTTTTCACTAGCAATAAAAAGGGCGGAAAAGATGTTTATGTTAATCTCTATTCCAGTTTTCTGTATAGGTTTTGGAACTCTCAACAGAGATGATGCAAAACTTTTTTTGATGTGTGTATTATTAATAGGTTTCTGTACAAGAATGAAATAATCGCAACTGCCAAAATTGGGAACTACGACGTTGCACCTTCAAAAATACCAACGGAAGACATTATTGCTAATGTACAAGCTGAAATACGTTATTTATCTAAACAAGGCGTAGAAGAAATGGTTGTTGCTTAGGAGCAAACCATCTAACAGTAACGTAACGAAGGGTGAGATGAAGGCTTTCCGAGATTTGAATCCTGTTAAAGACACTCTTCTTATTACCGCTGGTAAAGCGAATACTACAGCGATAATGAAGAAAGAAGAATGTTGCAGTAAAATTAAGGGCTTATTAGAATCAGTAAGATACAGAGAACTAAGGAAGATCTCTTAACTTCTGTCAACTAATAAACTAATAGAAGATTCCTCAATTTTTCCTCTCGACAAGAAGGTTCTCATTGTATTAGAAGTATTGCCATCAAGACTGTATGGTTCACAAAAAATTCACAAACGGGGCATTTCGACCTATGGAATCTCAGACAGCTGATTACAGGAAAAACTGACTTATATTAAAGATTCTCGTCATTTTATCGAAAACTCTAAATTCACCAGGCTGAGTTGCAGTGTTCATAGTAGCTTATTCACATTTCTATTTTTGCAAGTATTACTTACCTCTATTAGATTTTGTATTTGTAATCGTGTTCTTTCCCGCCCACGAGTCCTGTTCTTCTATAATTGCGCTTTACTTGTGCCCACTGTGGCTAAATTCAGCCTGCCCGTTAAGACAGCCGGCCGGTGTGGCCGTGCGGTTAAAGGCGCTTCAGTCTGGAACCGCGTGACCGCTACGGTCGCAGGTTCGAATTCTGCCTCGGGCATGGATGTGTGTGATGTCCTTAGGTTAGTTAGGTTTAATTAGTTCTAAGTTCTAGGCGACTGATGACCTCAGCAGTTGAGTCACATAGCGCTCAGAGCCATTTGAACCATTTGAACCGTTAAGATTTTTAATGATCAACTGTTTCACACTCAGACACTTAGAACGCCAGTATTGGCTTCCCTGATGACATCCTGCGTAGGCTTCGCCAGATTCGAAAGCGGACTATTCTACCTCCGGAATATTTTAGTCAAGAAGCTGTCGCTATTAAGGCACACAGTAAAGCTACATAGCCATGCGAGGTAGCCGCGCGGTCTAAGGCGTCTTGTCAGGGTCCGCATGGCTCCCCCCGTCGGAGGTTCGTGTCCTCCCTCCAGTAAGATTAAGTAGTGTGTAAGCTTAGGGACCGATGACCTCAGCAGTTTGGTCCCATAAGACCTTACCACAAATTACCAAATTTCCAAAAAGCTGCACACTCCCTGAAAAATAACCGCTGTAGTTTTCTCTTGCTTTCTGCCTTTGGTAGTACGAATGTACCAATATCTTGTTGGCTTATATTACAAGAAGACGTCAGTCAATCATCCAGACTGTTGCCACTCCAACTACTCAAAAGTCATTTACCCCCTTTCAGGAGCCAGCTGTTTGTTGGCCTCTCCACAGATTCCCTTCTACTGCGGTTGTGCTTATGGTACGTCTACCTGTGTCGTGGAGACACGGAGGCCATCCCACCTGAAAGGTCAATAATTCATGTGGAGGTGCCACTGATATTTAAGGCGAATGTTTACTGTTAATGACTGTGCGTCAACACTAACTGGCGCGGTACAGTGGGATAACGCACTGTTCAAATAATCAAGAGACAACAATATTCGTGTACAAAACAAATAAAAGTAACCCAGCACCGTATGTGGCTTCGTCGAGTTAGCTGCGTCACTGAAGCTTCGGTGTAAGCACCCCAACCATCAACTGCCAACAGTTGGCTGTTGAAACCAAAGTTTAGAGATGAAATGTGCAACCAGTTTTGTTCGCCACTGATGCGGTATTATACAGGCATCGCGACAGCGTCTTCAGCATCAACTACGGCCTAAAGTCGGCGCACTGAAGCACCGAAACTGGTAGCTACAAAATAAATAAGACCATAACAACGGCTGTAGGCGTTTCATTTTCTTACATACAGAAGTTTGAGGGTGCCCGTTAGTCGTGCACAGATAGCCAAATGGAAAGGTAACAGCTCGCGATAAGCGGGATATCCGAGTTCGATTCCCTGTCCGGCATACGTTTTCACTGCCGTCAGTCGATTCTAGAGCTGATGGTTGTTCATATACGTGCTATTACGATTCCTTTTAATGCACTTGACGCCTCAGCTACTCGGGAAGTCGGTTGAATCCATCCTGTCGGCCACATTTTTTCCCCGGCTCGGTCACCACATCTCGTCGTATCCAACCAGCCTGCTCGCCCGCTGTCGACTACGAACCATGGACCTCAGAGCAGCAGGACAACGAGGGACACTCGCCCCCAGTCACTTTCCTTACTAGGTGCTATCAGCAAATGCACTTCTCCACTGGAGCCCGGCCGTACGCTAACGTGCCTCGCCCGGCCCCCGCGCACCTGTTGGCGGCGAAAGCTCGCCGACATTACGTCTTTGGACGCAAAGAGCGTAATGCGAGCTGTTGGTTCTTGCGGGGCTGCAAAGTCTCAAACAGTAACGGATTTGGTCGACGATAAACTGAACTGCAGCTGACTGGGATCGTAAATTAATTGTATGAGTCACAGAACGGAGGTCCGAGTCTGCGGCCGAAAAAGCCAGAGCGATCACCTCGCAATAACTGCTAGGAAAATATAAGACTGAGAGGACAAAGTTTTGGTGTGAGCAAAAATTTCGCACAATGATTGTCTTCCATGGTTTGGATACGATAGTTCACCAAGACTGTGTAAAACTGTCTGCAAGTGGCTGGAGAAGCACTGTAAATACTACAGCGTACGTCTCCTCTCCGTGGACCGTCAATTAGATGGTTGTGGCACCGTCTCGACCGTCGTGTTATTTTCGAGGAACACTATTGAGAATGATGACTGGGTGTTGTGTGCTGTCCTTAGGTTAGTTAGGTTTAAGTAGTTCTAAGTTCTAGGGGACTGATGACCATACATGTTAAGTCCCATAGTGCTCAGAGCCATTTGAACCATTTTAACTATTGAGGAAATACGTTTCATATGGCTCTGAGCACTATGGGACTTAACATCTGAGGTCATCAGTCAACTAGAGTTAGAACTTCTTAAACCTGACTAATCTAAGGACAGCACACACATCCATGCGCGAGGCAGGATTCGAACCTGCGACCGTAGCAGCAGCGCCGATCCGGCGCAGAACCACTCGGCCACAACGGCCAGCCACTATCGAAAAAATTTAGAGAATCGGCGTGTTAAGTTGACAGCAGAACTATTCTACTGCCACCAGCATACATTTAGCGCAAGATCAAATACGAGAAATTAAGGCTAGTACGGAGGCACATAGACAGTCGTTTTTTCCTCGCTCTGTTTGCGAGTGGAACAGGAAAGAAAACGACTAGTAGTATTACACGGTATTCTCTGCCATGAACCAGACGGTGGGGTGCGGGATATGTAGATATATGTAAGTGTAATGCCAGTTCTGCTACATGCAGTCTTCAGTAGTTATTGGAAGCAGTGGAGAGTTGTCAGTTCTTGACTGAGTATTCGCATCTGACCCAGCAGCAGCGTGTGGTATAAACGGCACCCACTATGCAAGGTAGCAGGGGATCATAAGATAGCTGCTTGACAGAGTGTGTGTGCGTGTGTGTGTGTGTGTGTGTGTGTGTGTGTGTCTGTGTGTGTGTGTGTGTGTGTGTGTGTGTACCAGTAGAATGGCTTAAGTAATTAATCTCTATTAATCTCTGTCCTTGACAACAGCGTTTATCGTTGGGTACTTTTATTTTGTGTTACATTTTAATAATTTTTTCAGGTTTTTGATGCTAATTCTTTTTATAAACTTTGTTACTTCTGTAGACTGAGGTCGTTATATTTGATAGTGAATTAACTAGATAATTTATTTGCAGGTCCTTAAAATCTCGTATGTTGAACTCGAAGATCGTGGCATGTACCAGTGCATAGTATCCAACAATGATGACAACGCTCAGGGAACTGCTGAAATCAGCCTCAGAGGTACCTCTGAAGATTTTTTTCCCTTCGTTCTTAAGCTACAGTCTGTTTAGTCATTAACATTCGATATATCAGTTGTACAATGTATACTGCATGTTCAGGGATTTGTGGCGACAATCAGTACAATGTGTGAGGAATAGGAAATTAAAAGGCTCTCAGGTGAATATTACGATAGTGCCACAAGCCAGTATCCAGCACAACACTACGACAATAAAGATGTAATGGCTCTATGCTCCAAATAAAAATGAGGATTAAAAGTCCCCCAAACTAAATTTTGGGAATAAAGAAATGATTCAGAAAGCGACATGTCGTATTTTTCTGACTTTACATTCAAATGATAAATAGTCACATGTTCTGGAATATGGATAAACTTAATATTTTAATTACCTATTGGTACAACGTGAAAATTGGAATACTGGCCGTCGACATTGTAAAATGGCATGGTGAACTTGCATCAGACGACATAAACAACATGGTGACATGCCCAAATTTTGATACAGAAATGAAACAGTTCTGATTACGTGAATTCGAAGGATCGGGAAAATAAATATTTCTGGTTACAACTAGTCTTAGTCTGTGAAGTGAGGCAGTTGTTGAAATAAATACGATGCGAGTACTGGGGTGATAACAAAAAATTCTCTACAGCTGTAACGGATACTACTAAAACGGTTCGAACTTTAAAATGTGTAAAGAAATCAAAGCTAATTTTACAAGATACACTTTGTTAGCTGTACTGTATAATTAAGTGCAGATCTTGATACACAGTGCTGACTAAGAGTAAAATATGCATCAGAAGGAAATCAAAACTAGTGTCGCAGAATACCCTGATGTGAAGAAAGTTATGAGATAGCGACATCCATATAAACAGAAGGTGGTAATATAACATACACGAAGTATAAAAAGGCAGTGCATTTGTGGAAGTGTCATTTGTAAACAGGTGATTCGTGAGAAAAAGGTTTCCGACGTGATTACGGCCACAGGACGGGTACTAACGGACTTGCTTGAAATAGCCGCAGAATGAACGTGGGACGTACGACGAACGTATCCGTTAAGACAATTCGGCGAAATTTGGCGTTAATGGGCAATGGGAGCAGACAACCGACGCGAGAGCCTTTGCTAACAGCACGATATCGCTCACAACCATAGCCGTTGGTATCGGTGGCTTGGTGAGATGGTTTCGGATTTCAGTTTGTAAGAGCTAGTGGGTGCGTTCGAGTGAGACGCAGATTCCACGAAGATATGGTTTCCAGTTTCCAACAAAACACCATGGTAGCTGGTGGTGACTCCATAACGGTGTGGGCTCTGTTTTCTTGAAATGGACTGGGTCCTCTGCTCGAACTACACCTGTCGTTCACAGGAAATGTTTATATTCAGCTTTATGGAGGCCTTTTGCAGCCGCCGGCCGGGGTGACCAAGCGGTTCTAGGCGCTACAGTCTGGAACCGCGCGACCGCTACGGTCGCAGGTTCGAATCCTGCCTCGGGCATGGATGTGTATGATGTCCTTAGGTTAGTTAGGTTTAAGTAGTTCTAAGTTCTAGGGGACTGATGAGCTCAGAAGGTAAGTCCCATAGTGCTCAGAGCCATTTGAACCATCTGAACCTTTTGCAGCCATTCATGGACTTCATGTTCCCGGCCAAGATGCAACTTTTATGAATGAAAATCCGCCATGGCACCAGGTCACAATTGTTCGCATTAGGTTTGAAGAACATTCCGGAAAATTCTAGCTAATGCTTTGGCCATCACATCGCCTGAAATGAATCCCACTGAAGATTTATGGGACGTAATCGAGAGGTCAGTTCATGCAGAATATCCTGTACCGGCAACACTTTAACAGTTATGGACAAGGATGCACGTAGCATAGCTCAAAATTTCTGCAAGGGACTTCCAACGACTTGTAGAGCCCATGCCACGTCGAGTGTCTGCAGTGCGCCGGGTGAAAGGAGGTCCGACACAATACTAGGAGGTATCCCATGACTTCTGTCACGTCAGTGTGTGGCTGAAGTGGTGACTTAGATACACGGTGCGGACTGTGAATGAGACGTGTATCAGAATGAAATCTAAACTAGTATAGCAAAGTAGTCTTTAAAAGGCGAGTGCGATACACAGTTACGGATAATATCAGGAGTAAATCAAAACTGGTACTGCAGTGAAGCTGGTGTCCAAAACTGTAAACTGCTCTGGGCAGCCGCGCGGTCTTGGACGCCTTGCCACGGTTAGAGGCCCGCCGTCGGAGGTTCGAGTCCTCCCTCGGGCATGGGTGTGTGCGTGTTGTTCTTAGCGTAAGTTACTTTAAGTTAGATTAAGTAGTGTGTAAATCTAGAGACCGATGACCTTAGCACTTTGATCCCATAGAAATTTTTCAAATTTTCAAAACTTAAGGTCGAACATAACTTCCTCAGTGTGGACACAGCCAAGTAACATAGGTGATGAAAGTTGGACCATAGATAGAAATAGCTGCCACAGTTCCATGAAGACGGTAACTGGAAGATGTACGCAATGAGACGAGCAGAAATCACTCTTTTATTCAAAGACAGTAATTACAATGAAGTCACCACGACTCATAATGGTTGCGTGGACATTACAAACGCCACCGACGGCAATGTACGCTCTGTAGCGGTCTCCCGTACTGGCCATAAGGTAAGGGTCTCTATATTAGGGCGTACCACTATACCACCAGAGCGGTTGACAATTGCTGGATAGATGTTGATGCGTGTGGATGAGCTGCAGTATGTCTTCCAACGCATTACAGATGGATTTCTAGAATTTAAATAGAGGCAACGGCTACTCCAGTCACCGAGTATCCTCTCATTCCTAATCTCCACAACCTGCGCTGTCCAATTCGGTCACGCACTGTCATCTACAAAAATGAAATCACGGCCGAATGCAAACCCGAAAAGACGAACGTGGTGAAGAAGTAGCGTGTCACAATAACGTTGACTAATGAGTATCTTGTGTCGGAAGATGTAGGAATCAGTACACCCATGCAACGTTAGCCTTCCCACACCGTAATACATGGACCATCAAAAAGATAACGTCAAGGAGCGCTGTATGTACTGAAACGTCCCCTTTGAAAAATTAATAAATGACTGTGCTGGTAAACTTCTAGGTTATTTGATTTTGAAACAGCTGAGCAAAACTCAACGTACTCAAACAGTTTTCTCTTTACTTATTCTGATCATCACTAAACTGACACACAATATTTTTAGCGCAACGCAATCTGTCTTTCAATAATCCCTACAAGAGAATGGCCCTGACTAACAATAACTGATACCTTTCATGAATCACTTACCTCATAAAAGCCTTCGTTACTCGAACTACTGCAATACACCGAGTGCCAATACTGCCAGCTAAATAAAAGATTCTCACTACTGAAGGCACTAACTACTGGTAGGCACAGTTAGCAAATTAAGGATTGTGATAGAGGACAAACAATGTATTTACCTTAATAGTGTTCAAAAGTCATCATGACACCCATCTTTACAAATTTCCTTTTTCTGGCGGACACACATCCAGATCGTCCGATTACGTTAACTTCTCAAAACTCTGGCATCTCTCTCTTCACATCCACAACTGCTAGTGGCTCACCTCCAACTACCCAACGCTACACAAGTGAATGTTCTAACAATTAGTCCAACCACCCACAGACTACACACAGCGCAGTCAGTGATTTTCATACAGAGCACTGCGTGGCCTTACCAACATAAAAACCTTAACAGCTTACTTACAGTACCTTCGTTCAGCGAGACATGGAAACACGTGATGAACTCCGGAGACATTGTCGAAGATAACTGGTTTGGTGTTCTGGGTGTTGTAGTATGGCTAGGCATTATGGTAAATCGCTGAACACGCCTCGTATGGTGAGACGTGGAAACACACAATGAACCCAGGAATATACTCGAAAATGGTTCTGGCGTTCCAGGTGTTTTGGTATTGAGAGGCATAATGTTGCAGGGGTGTACTGAAGTCCCAATCGATGAACACGATACAGGTTATTATGACACTATTCTCCTTCCCCAGGTACGTCGTTTACTGACTTAATTTTTATAGATGACAGTGCGCGACCGTATCGAAGAGCATACCTGGAGCTGAAACTTCCTGGCAGATTAAAACTGTGTGCCGGACTGAGACTCGAATTCGGTCCCGAGTTCGAGTCTCAGTCCGGCACACAGTTTTAATCTGCCAGGAAGTTTCATATCACCGCTGCAGAGTGAAAATATCAATCTGGATACCTGGAGCTCTTGGCAAGAAAGTGTATTCGGGGAATGGACTGGACTGCCCGATCCCCCGACTTAAATCCCGTCGAACACGTATGGGATGCATTCGTGACAGGCCGTCGGCAGCCGTCGCTAGGATTGTGAAAGAGTATGCTCTGCCCAATTCTCCCATAACGACTGCTGGTTCACAGCAGTCGGCGCACACAATGCTCTCGTGGCGTCCTCGCAGCGAGTATGCAGATTTACTGCAGCAGTCCGCGTGACTGCTTCACACCTGCACCACTAAACGGCCCGAACGGTAGCCCAGAAGCAGTTCCAGGTTACCTATCTAACGGCTACCTGGGCATACAAAGATTTTGCTCTCAATATTTCATATAATTATTGAGTTACTTTAAAAATTTAAAATGCTGTGATGATCTAGTCATTAGGAGATATTACCTTACTGTAAGGGTTTGGCACAATAAGACAAGTGGTAACATCAGAAACTGTGTGTACGTCTCGAAGCAGAGTAACTAATAGCTCACATGTTACCCAGACCATGCAGTATTTGACAATGAAACCAGTTAGCGACTTCCAACAAACTTCATACTTAATTTCAAACCCTTTAGAAAGTTACTGACGCTGAGACCCCTCACAAACTAATGAAATAAAGAAAGAAAGTCTTCGCTCGATACATGCTCGTTCTTCATGCAGTAAAATATCACAACACGACGTTTTAATTTATTATTTCGTTATTATTAACTAGGACTTTGCGTACAGTATACACTTACATCAGAGAAGATACCAGAAAATTATTTTATTGTGCCACACATAGTTTAGGAAAAAACACAGCTTTTAAGAAAAATGTAATTATTTCTCACCATCTGTTGTATAAATATTTTGTTTTTGGATTTTTCAGTAGTCTGTCGGTGAATAACCAAAACTAACAAAACCAATATATGATCAAAGAAGAAAAAAAGCGACGCACCGCGAAGGAGCTAAGCAAACTGGCCATAAATCTATATTCATACGTTTCTCAATGGGAAATCCAAAACTGTGGATCATCGTGTGACGCTGGTACGCAGTTCCACTGCTCAGCTGGGTACCAGGTTGTGAATTTCATTCAGTGTACTCAGCTGGATAGACAGGCGCGTGAACGTCTATACACAGATGGCATTTTGGAGATGCCGTATAGTTGGGCCCAAAGAAGCCGGTTCGAGAAATCGGTGAATCGCTCGACATTTGAATGGCAGCGATGTCACTATTCGACGGTGTTCGCAAGAATGGGTTGACTATGATCGAACGCAGCACCAAGAAGGACGTGTCGATCTAGAGAGGCGACAGAATGTGACGACCAGCCAGTCATCAGAGAGGCACTCAGATGCCTAGATTCACCACCCCATCCATCTGAGAAGCAGCTGATAATACAGTGACCACAAAGACTATTGATAGGTGAGTCACAGAAAAGGGGATGACCATAGGGTGCCCCTTACGCCGGCTATCGTTGATCTCTCTATATCAAAAAGCCCGTTTACAATGGTGTTAGGGTCATTCGGCCTGGAATCTCTTTTACTTGAATGATGAGTCCCACTTCTAACTGAGCCCCGGTAACAAGCGAAGACGTGCCTGGAGTCATCACAGACGGCGCTGGGGTACCAGTCGAGGTGTCGCCCTACATAGGACGCGACAATGAGGAGTGATGATCTCAGGTGCCGTTTCATTTCGTAGCAAGATCCATTTGGTGGTCTCGTCCGCTGCACCCTTACAGCACAGCTGGTACGTCGACGATATTCTACACTCCGTTTTGTTGCCCTTCATGGCAACTCGTCCTAGAGTTACATCTCAGCAAGATAATTCTTACCCACTCTACGTTCTTTGTGATTGCCAGCCCTACCTACGCCAGCAAAGTCTCCAGATCTAAACCCAACCCAGAACTTTTGGACTGTTATGGGCAGGGCCCTCCAACCATCTCGGGATTCTGTCGAAATAACGCGTCAGTTCGACAGGATTTGGCACGATATCCCTCAGGAGGACATCCAGCATCTCTATCCATCAACGGAAAGCCGAATAACTGCTTCCGTAAGAGCCATAGGTGGAGCAACGTGTTACTGATTTATTCAAATTGTGAAGCACTTTCTCTCGAATAAATGATCCAATATTTCCGAAATTATAATGTTACTTATAATCCGTCTTCATTGCAATTTTTTTTATTCATATGACCGGTTTCTGTTCATTCAGAACCATGTTCAGATCTGGTATTTCAGTTACAGGAATAACCCGTCCAATCCAGCAACTTTCACATGCTGCGTAACATGTGAAAGTTGCTGGATTTGGACGGGTTACTCCTGTAACTGAAATATCAGATATGAAGATGGCTCTGAATGAACAGAAACCGGTCATATGAATAAAAAAATTTTCAATCAAGACGGATTATAAGTAACATTATAAAATCACTGATTGCTGTTATCCCATCAGACATTACGTCTGTTTTTGCAAAAATTCGGAAATTGTAATCATTTTTTCGTGCGTAAATGTACATCACATATAGCGATTTCCATCCCATTAGCATAGTTCCTTCGCAGTGCGTCGTATTTTTGTGTTGGTGTGTTATTAGGGTCTAGTGTCTTCATCGATAAAGGTTTGAAGTGCAAACGTCAAATACGTTACACATCACCTCCTATGTAAAGTAAGCAGACGTTTGGAGCCGTGTTATACGTGCAAGTACTATTGCCTAAGGAATCGGGGGGTGGGGGGGAGCTGGGGTTATTACAGGCGTGCTACTAAGACTCTTGAGGAAAATACGCTACGAGCTAACGAAAAAAAATCGCGTTGATCCTATCCGCTAGGGACCCGCAAATTCTCCTCCGGATGTGATAGCGAAGATGATCTAAGAGACCGCAATTTCGAGCGTGGACGTTGGCGAGTGGCGGGTTGTTCCAGAGTGGCCGCCGGTGCTGGTGCGCACCTTCTCCGGCGCGACTGTGCGTCCGGGCGCGTCGTGGCGGGCCACGTGCGAGGCGGCGGGCTGGCCGCGGCCCCACCTCTCGTGGCTGCTGGACGGGGAGCCGCTGCCGGCGCAGCCTCCGGACGCAGAGGAGGAGGAGCCCAGCAGCAGCGCCGTGGTGGTGTCCACTGTGCGCGTGGAGCGCGCGCGGCCACGCGACGCCGGCCTGTACGAGTGCGTGGCGGCCAGCGCGGCGGGCAGCGCGTCGCACCGCGCCCGCCTGCACGTCGCCGGGCCGCCGCACGTCCGGCCCATGGCCGACCGGCGCGTCGCCGCCGGCGCCACGGCGCACTTCACCTGCCGCGTCGCAGGCTTCCCCGTCACGCAGATCCGCTGGGAGCGCGACGGTCAGTCTCACAGCTGTGTCACGTTTCCATCACACTATTCAAACACTACTGGCCATTAAAATTGCTACACCAAGAAGAAATGCAGGTGATAAACGGGTATTCATTGGACAAATATATTATACTAGAACTGACATGTGATTACATTTTCACGCAATTTGGGTGCATAGATCCTGAGAAATCAGTACCCATAACAACCACATGTGGCCGTAATAACGGCCCTGATACGCCTGGGCATTAAGTCAAACAAAGCTTGGATGGCGCGTACAGGTACAGTTGCCCATGCAGCTTCAACACGATACCACAGTTCATCAAGAGTAGTGACTGGCGTATTGTGACGAGCCAGTTGGTCGGCCTCCATTGACCAGACGTTTTCAATTGGTGAGAGATCTGGAGAATGTGCTGGCCAGGGCAGCAGTCGAACATTTTCAGTATCCAGAAAGGCCCGTACAGGACCTGCCACATGCGGTCGTCCATTATCCTGCTGACATGTAGGGTTTCGCAGGGATCGAATGAAGGGCAGAGCTACGGGTCGTAACACATCTGAAATGAAACGTCCACTGTTCAAAGTGCCGTCAATGCGACCAAGAAGTGACCGAGACGTGTAGCCAATGGCACCCCACGCCTCGTGATACGCAAGTATGGCGATGACGAATACACGCTTCCAATGTGCGTTCACTGCGATGTCGCCAAACACGGATGCGACCATCATGATGCTGTAAACAGAACTTGGATTCATCCGAAAAAATGACGTTTTGCCATTAGAGCACCCAGGTTGGTCGTTGAATAGACCATCGCAGGCGCTCCCGTCTGTGATGCAGCGTCAAGGGCAACCGCAGTCATGGTCTCTGAACGGATAGTCCATGCTGCTGCAAAAGTCGTCGAACTGCTCGTGCAGATGGTTGTTGTCTTGCAAACGTCCCCATCTGTTCACTCAGGGATCGAGACGTGGCTGCACTATCCGCTACAGCCATGCGGATAAGATGCCTGTCATCTCGACTGCTAGTAATACGAGACCGTTGGGATCCAGCACGGCGTTCCGTATCACTCTCATGAACCCACCCATTCCATGTTCTGCTAACAGTCATTGGATCTCGAGCAACGCGGGCAGCAATGTCGCGATACGATAAACCGCGATTCGACCTTTATCAAAGTCGGAAACGTGAAGCTACGCATTTCTCCTCCTTACACGAGGCATCACGACAACGTTTCACCATGCAACGCCGATCACCTGCTGTTTGTGTATGAGAAATCGGTTGGAACCTTTCGTCATGTCAGCACGTTGTAGCTGTCGCCACCGGCGCCAACCTTGTGTGATTGCTCTGAAAAGCTAATCATTTGCGTATCACAGCATCTTCTTCCTGTCGGTTAAATTTTGCGTCTGTAGGACTTCACGGTGTAGCAGTGTTAATTTCCAGTAGTGTACATTATACTCACCAGGTTACCTGTTTTTAGTCAGTTGCTTATCCTTATATACGAGGCGTATTCCGGAAGTAAGGTCCGATCGGTCGCGGTCAAAAGTGTTTTATGTGCAATAATTAGCCACACCTTCCAGCAACGTCTCTACACAGTCGGTGCTCCGTCTGAGGCATTTCTCGTAGCGTTGTACCAACATTCCAACACGCTCGTCATAGAGCACAGCCGCCTGCACTTTTCGCCGATTCTCTACACTGAACTGCAGTTCGTTGGATGTGCCAAAACACTGAGTTCATAGCGATTCATGTAAGCAGAGATGAAAATCCGCACTGTATGGAGGACAATCAAACACTTTCCAACGAAAATGCGGCATTGGCGACCTCATTGCCTCTGCAGAGAGCGGCCGAGGACTGTCATGAATGAGGAAATGCATGACAGTTGTGCCATGTGGGATACATCAAATAACGCGAAATCTCTCACTAGCACTCAGACTTGGCGGGAGGCACTGTTTTCTAGTCATCTTTACGTGCTCACGATGCTCTCAGAACTGAAAAGGCAGACGTGATGCGATCAATGGGAATACTAGAGACACTGTCAAACACACGTATGGAAAGCTTTATCAGATTTTCACAGTGGTATCCATTTCGCGACCGATCGGACCTTACTTTCGGAATACGCCTCGTACAAGGCGTTTCAGAGAAAGTACCAATATTTCAGGGAAAGTAGTGTCAACAAATTCAATAAAAAATTTCATTTTATGTGTCCAACAATTTTATTGGTTACAGCGATACAGCTTCTGGAATGTGATCCAAACAAATACCCACATAAGGAAATAATTTTGATCATATTGAACTCCACAGCTCGTTGATTGGAATATTAGTGATTGATGAGAAGTATCACGGTGGTATTAATAGATATTTATAATGTCATGACCAGTTTCACTATGTGCCAATATTACGAAGTAACAAATCTTTATTGGATTGGACGTCTTATGTCACAATACAGGGATTACCCTGGATTTAGCAAACTGATAGTGTCGTAATAAACTAAATCAGCCATGAAACAATAAATATGTATCAGTACAACTTTGATGGTTCTCAATGGTCATTGATATTTGTAATTTGACAACCTCTTCAGCTCGCCTCTTTTTAGTTGTTCACTTTTATTAACCTGGAGGGGAGCTCAACAGGAGTAATGTTATCACAGTTCATGTATGAGCTGATTTCACTGCCTCTTCATAACTCTCTGTATTTCTTCCGAAACATTCAGCTGATCGACGAAAGAAGAAAGTAAAAATTGTTCAGGGAAATTCACGAATACAGAAATACAAGTTGCTGAGGTATGAAGTAAATGGGAAGTGCAGGGAAGCTAAGACAAAACGGCAGCCTGAAAAATGTGAAGAAACCGAAAAAGAAATGATTGTCGTAAGGCCTGACTCAGCATATAGGAAAGTCAAAACAACCTTCGGTGGAATTAAAAGCATGGGTGGTAGCATTAAGAGTGCAACGGGAATTCCACTGTTAAATACCGAGGAGAGAGCGGATAGGCGGAAACAGTACATTGAAGGCCTCTATGAGGGGGGCGATTTGCCTGATGTGATAGAAGATGAAACAGGAGTCAATTTAGGAGAGATAGTGGAGTAAGTATTATAATCTGAATTTAAGAGAGCTCTAGAGAATTTAAGATCAAATGAGGCAGAAGGGATAGATAAAATTCCATCAGAATTTCTAAAATAATTAGCTGAAGTGGCAACAAAAAGACTATTCACGTTGGTGTGTAAAATGTGTGAGCCTGGCGACACACCATCTGACTTTCAGAAAAATATTATCCACACAATCCCGAACACTGAAATAGCTGACAAGTGCGAGAATTATCGCGCAATCAGCTTCACAGCTCATGCATCCAAGTTGCTGACAAGAATAATATACATAAGAATGGAGAAGAAATTTGATGATATGTTAGATGACGATCACTTTAGTTTCCGGAAAGGCAAATGCATCAGAGAGGCAATTCTAAAGTTGTGCTTGATAATGGAAGCTAGATCAAAGAAAAGTCAAGACGCGTTAATAGGATTTGTCGACCTGACAAAATCGTTCCACAATGTCAAATGATCCAAGATGTTCGAATTTTGAAAAAAGTAAAGGTAAACTATGAGGAAGACAGGTTCAAAAGTGGAATTAAAATTCAAAGTGAATGGATATCGGTGATAATATTGGCTGATCACATTGCTATCCGCAGTGAAAGTGAAGAAGAATTTGCAGGATCTTTTGAATGGGGTGAACTGTCTAATAATATGGATTGAGAGTAAATCGAAGAAAGATGAAAGTAATGAGAAGTGGTGTTACAGAGAAACGTTCTGCGCAAAATCGGAGAGGAAAGGAATATGTGGAAAAAAATGTGACAAGGATGATAGTACATATGTTAAGACATGAGGGAATGACTTCCATGTTACTAGAAGGAGTTGTAGAGTGCAAAAATTGTAAAGGAATACAACCAGCAAATAATTAACGACGCAGGATGCAAGTGCTACTTTGAGATGAAGAGGTTGGCACAGTAGAGGAATTCGTTGCGGGCCTCATCAAACTAGTTAGAAGAGGGATGACTCAAAAAAAAAAAAATTCTAACACAGTACTCGGTATATCAGTTTGCTTTATGAGCCACCTTTGGAAGTGAAGACTGCTCCGAATATTGAACAGGCGACATGTAGCAGGATCCTGTGTAACGATCCATGGAATCTGTGGGCATGAAAACATAGGGAAAAAAGTGCGGGAGTAGCATTCTCGACATGTTGCACGGTGAAAGTCGTTTTGCAGAACGGTGAGCAGGTGAAGGGTCCATTGTCCAGTTTGTAGCATGGTTAGAGGAACAACCGAGATAAAGAAAAAAAGCCTCCGTTCCAGAAGGCAGAACACGGTGAGTGAGTGGTAGGCGCTAGGAGATTGCTTAAAGAGATACTAGAGCAGATAAGCAATTCCTGACTTTCCTAAAAACATGACAAAACAACTCTGACCTCCTTAACGTTCGGTAGCTGCAGCAAACATGACGACTATGCTCATGGACAGTTTTTTACATTTTCACAGGAGAGGCTAGCTGATATCTGAATGAGCACCAGCTGATGTGTTGGAAGCGACGCCAGGAGGACGTAACATCATCATCATCTTGGACAGTTTCCAGCCACTGGCTGGGTCTGTCGGGAACACAAGCCTCTCCATCGTGTTCCGTCTTTCCACCAATCCCCCTCTTCCACCTTCGTCCAGTTCTCTCCTCTTCTCGTCACACATTCCTTAACTCCCTTCACCCATCTATCTCTTGGTCTTCCCCTGGGCCTCTTCCCCTCCAGTTGCAGATCAAACATCCTCTTTGGAATTCTTCCCTCATCCATTCTCTTCATGTGTCCATACCACTGCAGTCTTGATTTTTCTATCCTGTCCAGTACTGGTTCCTCCTTTAGTCTTTCCCTCACATACACATTTCGCAATCTGTCACGTCTTGTTACACTCAACCTGCTCCTCTGGAACTTCATTTCACTAGCTTGTATTCTACTTTTGTCGCTTTTGTGCATTACCCATGTCTCACTTCCGTATGCCAATATGGGGACAAAGTAGGTTCGGTATATAATTCCCTTGGATTTCTGTGGCACCTCCTTGCTCCAAATAAGCCCCCTAATGCATTTGAAGAACTGCCCTGCTTTTCTGCACCTTTCATTTATTTCCATTACGTTTCCCCCCTTACTTTCAATCATGCTTCCCAGGTACTTGAAGTTCTCAACCACTTGTAGTTTTTCCCCTCCACAAGTTATATCCACATTTGGCCTACTCTTCTTCCTTGTTGTGACAATTATTTCACTTTTCTTTGCAGAGAAATGCATTCCATATTGTGCTGCCGTTGCCTCCCATACATCTAACTGCTCTTGCACCTCCTTATCGCAATTTCCCCATAACATCAGGTCATCGGCAAAAAGCACTGCTTTCCTTTTATGATCTCCAATTGCATCTGATACTTGCTGTAGGATTTCATCCATAACAATAATAAACAATAAAGGCGAAAGTGCACTTCCCTGTCGCAGCCCATTTTCCGGCTTGAACCATGCAGTACGTTCCCTCCCCACTTTCACACAACTCTCACTTCCCTCATACATTTTTCAAACTTTTCGTGTTATCTCTTCATCTATCCCTTTTGCGTTCAGCACATCCCAGAGCTTGTCCCTATAGACACTGTCATACGCCATCTCAATATCTAAAAAGGCCATGATTAAGTCCTTCCCGAACTCATAGTGCCTCTCCTGCAGTTGCCTTACCGCAAATATGAGGTCCGTTGTTGATCTTCCCGGTCTGAAACCATACTGCTCCTCTTGCAGTCTACTTTCAATACTGCTTCTCATTCTCTTCTCCAGGATCTTTTCACAGATTTTTCCACAGTGGAATAGCAGGGTGATTCCTCTGTAGTTCTCACATCTCCTTCTATCCCCTTTCTTGGAGATCGGGACTATAATTCCTTTCTTCCAATCCTCAGGAATTCTGTTCTCCTTCCACACCACCCTCAGCACTCTGTATAGCCACTGGGTTCCTACTTCTCCTGCTGCTCGTATCATATCCACTGTTACTTCGTCCCAACCTGGTGCCTTGCCCCCTTTCATCCTCTTTATGGCTTCTTCCACTTCATTCCAAGTTAGATCATCAATTTCCCCACTATTATAATCGTCTGCTGCCATAGGCTCTCCATCGCTGTTAGTTACCCGCTTGACGGCATTCAACGGATCTTCAAAGTACTTCTTCCAAATCTTTTTGAGCTCATGCATTTCCTCCACAACTCTTCCATTATTATCCATGATCCTCAGGCACTCGCTTCTGTCGTTCCTCTTATTTCTTACCATGGTGTAAAGTACTTTTTTGTTCCCTTCACTGTCCTCTTCTAACATTCTTGTCCATTTTTCCATCCACTTCTTCTTCTCCGCCCTTACTATGGTCTGTGCCGCTTTCTTGCTTCCCTTATATTTTACCCTAGCTTCCTCTGTTCGGGTCTGGAATCATTCTCTGAAGGCTTTGTTCTTTCGAAGTACTGCCTCTTTACATATGTTGTTCTACCATGGGGTTTCCTTACTTCTCCTCTTTGTGCTAGTTCTGCCGCACACAGTCTCAGCTGCCTCAACTAGAGCCCTCTTAAAATCTCCCCATTCTTCTTCCACTGTTCTCTGATCTTCCTTTGGCAGCTTCTTCCTTATCAGTGTCTGGTACTGGGTCCTCCGTTCATCCTCTTTCAGCATCCATGTCTTCAACCTTTTCTCCTGTATGTCTGTTGCCCTCCTATCTTTTTTCTCTGTCAGGGTGGCTACCCCCAGCCGATGGTCACTGTCTAAGGCCTCAGATGGAATGACCTTAACATCTGTGAGGCTGCTCATCATCTGCCTATCCACTAGTACGTAGTCTACTACTGAAGTTTGGGACCAGTCTCCACTGTACCAAGTTATTTTGTGGCTACTTCTCTTCTTGTACCAGGAATTTGCGATCGCCAGCCCATTCCTCTTGCAGAATTCCAGCAACAATTTTCCTTCTCTATTTCCGTTCCCCCAGCCCTCTGGTCCCATTATCTCCTCGAATCCTTTCCTGTCTGTGCCAACATGTGCATTGAGGTCCCCTGTTATAATCTGATTACCTCCATTTAGCTGCTTTTGCATGTCATCTTCAAATTCCTCCTTCTCCTTTTTTGTACACCCCACCTGTGGGGCATATGCTTGGATGATTTCAATGCTTTTTCCTTTCACTCGTACTCTGGCTTTTATCATTCGATCATTGATACCTCCCACCTCCTCCTGCAGACCCTCTCTGACCACTATTGCCACTCCATTTCTTCCCCTCTCATTCCCTATCCAGTACAGTTTACATCCTTTACTTAGTGGTTTTTCACCAATTCCTCTCCACCTAGTCTCAGCAAGTCCCAAGATGTCCAATTTCCTCCTTTCCATCATTTCTACAATTTCTTCTAACTTCCCAGTTAGAGTCCTTACGTTTAAGGTGCCCAGTCGTAAACCATCTCGTAATCTTTTTCCATTGCTTGGTCGGTTTCCTTTAAATCCGTTCCGTGATCCGAGGCATGTTCCCTTTTTGAAAGCAGTTGATTTATCCACTATTGGCTAGCTAGGCCTATCGCAGCTTCACCAGAGCCCCGTTAGCCGTCACGTTTCTGGGTTCCCATAGGGCCTTCCCAGCTACCGTAGCGGTCCTGGGGCACACGAAGTCCCCGCTGTACATCGCCCCTATAGGCAGTCCCCTACTTTGTGCCGTTGCCCATCTCCCACGACTTGGACGAGGGGTTAGACTTATGGGAGACAGGAGGAGGATGTAACATTTACTGAAAAGTTTTTTTTAGAGAAGAGGGTAGATATTCAATTCATCGACCTGTTGACGTTTGGCCATTTTTGGTGTGTTATTTTGTCAAAGAAGCACTGGTGCTTGACAGTATGGGTGGATTTTGTTGTTTGGGGGAAGAGACCAAACAGTAAGGTCATCGGTCTCATCGGATTAGGGAAGGATGGGGAAGGAAGTCGGCCGTGCCCTTTCAAAGGAACCATCCCGGCATTTGCCTGGAGCGATTTAGGAAAATCACGGAAAACCTAAATCAGGATCGCCGGACGCGGGATTGAACTGTCGTCCTCCCGAATGCGAGTCCAGTGTGCTAACCACTGCTCCACCTCGCTCGGTAGAATTGGTGGATGCGTTTCGTTGGCAGAAAGAAGGAGCTACCTGCTTTTTGAAGACTTAGGAAATAGGTGCTGCGGACGCGTCACTTACAGGAGACGCTGGGAGGCGTTGCAGATCTACTCTCAAGTAGCAGATGCGTCCGATCTCGACTGACCGAGTCCTGTACTGCCCGAGCGTAGCAAATTTCAGACCGGGAGCTGCACTGTCTCCACTCTGCTCATATTACATTGTCAATTATTGTAAGCATCACTTACAGCTCGAGCGTATTATGACAATCAATACTATTGCAGCTCACGTTCCAGATAGGTTTCAGCTTCTCATCCTCTTCAGTCGCCTCCTCAGATTCGTAGGTTCTTGTTGCAGGCAGTCACTGTGATCATTATAGTCAGATGGCAAATTAGTTCACGGAGTCAAATGTGGGTTTATTAAGCAATTCTACCTCATTTAGCAACTTTGCCAGCATAGAGATGTAATTCTCAATCCTCATCGTAGAGTATATCATTGTAAAGTTCAGATTCTAATAACTATTTTCAGTGCGTTAAAACTCCAATTTTCTTTTGCAGTAATTTGTAGAGTGTATTTAAATGTAGAGTTTAATATCACATTCGTCCCCTGACAACAATAAATATTATGACAATTCTCCCACCTTCACATTCACTGCTAGAAGCTAAAGAAATGATAGCGTTAGTAAATCTGCCGTGTATGTTAAACTAGGCATTGAATCTCTGATGAGTGCATGAATCATGATTAATTCAAATTTAGTTAAATTTCACTTTCGCAGAAGTAGGATTTTGCTTACTGTTCGCAGAACATGTTGAACAAAGCCAAATGATTAAATTAGAAGATGATTCTCATAAATTTATAATAACTCATTATTACTACCGAAACTGTGATGATGTGCAATGGTTCTAACAGCGAAACATTTCACGTGGGCATTACATACGGACATGTATCCCACAAGCACATGTCGTCAGTGTTATAGCCACTAACCTTGTTCTTCTTTAGTTGAGTCCCTTTCAAAGAATATATCTCATACGACCTTTGGTTCGTCGATAGCACTTGACTATAACAAGGATCGAAAGAAGTTTCATGGGCTGCTCGGCTATTGGGAATGTGTGTTTAAACAGTTTTTTTGGATGCAATAATACTTTATTTGATCACAGTAACAGTCTTGCTAGCCTGCATATTATTCGTAATTACAAGCACTTTGAGAATAATCGCACATGACTGGAATTGAATAAAAACATTCTCGCACCATGCACTCTTTCTCAGTGCTTGTTTACTTCAGACTAAGGCTATACGTTTATGTCAGGCCGTTACGCAGTCTCTGTTCTCAAAAACTAACCAGTCAGAGGCTAGAAGAGGTACATAATATGACCATTTTTAACGATCTAATTTATTTTTTAAATTTTGATTAGATTTCCTCAATATCAACTTCATACTTTGAAATAAAAATGGCAATCTATAAGTAAACTCATAGAAACTGGAGTACCAACACATGAAAAGCAAACTTAATGTGTAGCCACCTGTGTCTATGTAATCAACACAAACTGGACACATGTAATGTAGAATGTTTTATTTGAATTAGTCTACACCTCTGTTTCATAAAATATTTACTATTCCTCCTAAAACACCCTATGCATCAATCAAGATATAAGTGTTACTGCAGAAAACATGGAACGTAATAAAAATAGTTTAGCTAATAGGGTAGTCGGCAACCTCAACACGTGGCTTCCAGAGGAAAGATTAACGGTTGCAGGGGCAGTTCCAAGGCCGCGAGGGAACTGGACGCACTTATCGGTAGGTAGTTATCTACGACCTTTATTTGTAGAAAATACAACTGTTTCCTGTTTGTCAATCGCTATTTTTATCATTTCTGGTTGATTGGCTTCGGGCAGTGACTCCCCGTCTTCAGATCAGTTGTCATTATTATTATTATACAAATTTGGCCGTTAAAGACCGTGAAAACAGTTATTTCTTGCGCTTCTGGGAAGTCTTCTTTCTCTCAGTCCACACTTCTTTCATTCTTGCGCTGAAGGCGGCTTTTCTCTCTTCAGACCATTTAGTTCCACAAGTCTTCTTAATTTTCACACCGAAACCCGTGAATGAATTCAGTTTTTTTTTTTCTAAAAAGGTTTCTGTTAAATATTGTTTCCTGATCTATGTCCATTTCTTTTAGATCTCTTTCTGTGTTGATAAACCGTAAATTTTTATTTTTTAGATTTGCGATGTACGAAAATATTTGTTTTGTAAGCCCATTCGGGTTCATCCTCATGATGTGAGCATAAAAGGAGCATCTTGTTTTTCTAATTTCGTCTGTAATTTTGCTGCACTTCGTATACACTTCTTTGTTGCTTTTTAGTCTGTATACAGGCTTGCCTTGATCATCTGTTATTTTCCTGTGTCCAAGAATTGTCCTCACAATTCTTCTTTCAGGATTTTCTATCTGTTCTGCGTATGTAAAATTTGCCAGTGATTCTGATGCATATAGTATCTGCGGTCTAATGACAGTCTGGTAGTGTCTGAGATTAATGTTTTTGGATATACATTTTTTTTGAATACATTTGTCTGCAGTAGTGAGTTGCTGTCTCTAGTTTTTGTATTCTAGCCCTGCAGGCTGGATGACCTTTTGCCACAGGCTGAATTAGTTCACCAAGATATTTAAAATGTTTAGATACCTGTATTTTCCCGTATTTCGTAGTTATTTTCTTTGGTGGATTTTTGATATTTGTAATGATTTCTGTCTTTTCAACTGGAATTTGCAAGCCTGCTTTTTCAGCAGTTTCTTTAAGTAATTCTATTTGTTTTATAGTGTCCTTTTGTGTGTAAGCTAAACAGGCGAAATCGTCAGCGAAGGCAAAACAGTTGGTTTCAATGGCTTTGTAGCACTTCCCTCCAGTTTGGACTTTCTCAACTCCATGTTTTTGCTTGAGTGTTCTCCATTCTGCTATGACTTTATCCAGAACACAGTTTAAGAGTACCGGGGACAGCGCATCTCCTTGTCTGACGCCGGTTTTGACCTCGAAATGCCGTGAAATTTCTCCTTGGAATTTTACTTTTGATGTTGTATTTGTTAATGTTTCTTTGATTATGGTAATTGTTGTTTCATCTATTTCATATTCGCGAAGTGTTTTGATGAGTGTGTCCCTATCGATTGAGTCATAAGCTTTTTTGAAATCAATGAATGTTATGAAATATTTCTTGCTTCTTGTAGATAAATACACTCCTGGAAATTGAAATAAGAACACCGTGAATTCATTGTCCCAGGAAGGGGAAACTTTATTGACACATTCCCGGGGTCAGATACATCACTTGATCACACTGACAGAACCACAGGCACATAGACACAGGCAACAGAGCATGCACAATGTCGGCACTAGTACAGTGTATATCCACCTTTCGCAGCAATGCAGGCTGCTATTCTCCCATGGAGACGATCGTAGAGATGCTGGATGTAGTCCTGTGGAACGGCTTGCCATGCCATTTCCACCTGGCGCCTCAGTTGGACCAGCGTTCGTGCTGGACGTGCAGACCGCGTGAGACGACGCTTCATCCAGTCCCAAACATGCTCAATGGGGGACAGATCCGGAGATCTTGCTGGCCAGGGTAGTTGACTTACACCTTCTAGAGCACGTTGGGTGGCACGGGATACATGCGGACGTGCATTGTCCTGTTGGAACAGCAAGTTCCCTTGCCGGTCTAGGAATGGTAGAACGATGGGTTCGATGACGGTTTGGATGTATCGTGCACTATTCAGTGTCCCCTCGACGATCACCAGTGGTGTACGGCCAGTGTAGGAGATCGCTCCCCACACCATGATGCCGGGTGTTGGCCCTGTGTGCCTCGGTCGTATGCAGTCCTGATTGTGGCGCTCACCTGCACGGCGCCAAACACGCATACGACCACCATTGGCACCAAGGCAGAAGCGACTCTCATCGCTGAAGACGACACGTCTCCATTCGTCCCTCCATTCACGCCTGTCGCGACACCACTGGAGGCGGGCTGCACGATGTTGGGGCGTGAGCGGAAGACGGCCTAACGGTGTGCGGGACCGTAGCCCAGCTTCATGGAGACGGTTGCGAATGGTCCTCGCCGATACCCCAGGAGCAATAGTGTCCCTAATTTGCTGGGAAGTGGCGGTGCGGTCCCCTACGGCACTGCGTAGGATCCTACGGTCTTGGCGTGCATCCGTGCGTCGCTGCGGTCCGGTCCCAGGTCGACGGGAACGTGCACCTTCCGCCGACTACTGGCGACAACATCGATGTACTGTGGAGACCTCACGCCCCACGTGTTGAGCAATTCGGCGGTACGTCCACCCGGCCTCCCGCATGCCCACTATACGCCCTCGCTCAAAGTCCGTCAACTGCACATACGGTTCACGTCCAAGCTGTCGCGGCATGCTACCAGTGTTAAAGACTGCGATGGAGCTCCGTATGCCACGGCAAACTGGCTGACACTGACGGCGGCGGTGCACAAATGCCGCGCAGCTAGCGCCATTCGACGGCCAACACCGCGGTTCCTGGTGTGTCCGCTGTGCCGTGCGTGTGATCATTGCTTGTACAGCCCTCTCGCAGTGTCCGGAGCAAGTATGGTGGGTCTGACACACCGGTGTCAATGTGTTCTTTTTTCCATTGTGTAGTTCATTGTTGTTTTGAGGTTAAAAATTTGTTCGGTGCAGGATCTTCCTGGTCTGAAGCCAGCTTGATATTCTCCAAGTTTTCCCTCTATAATTGGTGATACACGATTGAGCAGGGCTTTTGATAGAATTTTGTATGGGACTGGGAGAAACGATATTCCACGATAGTTGTTAAGAACCGTTTTGTCACCTTTTTTAAACAAAGGGTGAATTAGGGCAGTTTTCCAGTGACTTGGGATTTTCTTGATTTCCCATACTTGTTCAAGTTCTTTGTGTAGTGCTTCTACTGATGTTTCTCCCCCAAGATTGAGCATTTCTGCTGTAATTGTGTCGTCTCCACATGCTTTCCTGTTTTTGAGATTTTTGATTATGTTTGCGATTTCCTCTCGTGTCGGAGGTGTTCAATGTGCTGGTAACGTTTCTGGTAGCATAAAACTGAGAGTCTGGATGGGTGTTTGGCAGTTTAAGAGTGTCTCAAAATATTCAGCCAGGATTTCACAGTTTTCAGTATTGTTGGTGGCGAGAGTCTTATTATTTCTCATACGGTTTAGGCAAGGGGACTGGTATCCTCGGAGTTTCTGGTTGAATGTTTTGTACCAAGCTGCCGTGTTGCATTTCTTGAAATTCTCTTCGATTGAGTCCAGTTGTTGTTTTTCATATTGTCTCTTGGTGTTGCGAATAGTTTTCGAGGCATTCTTTCTGGCTTGCTTAAATTCATCAAAGTTGTTTTCAGTTTTATGTGAGTTCCACTTTTTCCAGGCTTTAAGTCTTTAGTGCAGAACTTCATTACAGTTGCTGTCCCACCACGGGTGTCTCGGTTTGCTCTTTTTTGGAAAGGTTGTTTCTGTTGCCTCAGTCAAGTTGTTCTGAAATTCTTGGAGGTTTTGTGAAGGGGAGAACGTCTTTAGTTTTTTCTGAAAATCCTTGAGGTTAGAGTTGGACTTAAGGTTGTAATTTCTCAGGGTTGTAAGATCAAAATTTATTTTATTTCTGTTTTTATATTCACCGTTTCTGCTTTTCTGTTTGTTTTGTGGGATCAGTTTAGTTTTTATTTTCGTGAGATAGTGATCGGAGTCGAGGTTTAGAGATTTTCGGACACGTGTGTTCAATATTTCTTTTTCACATTTGGAGGAGATGACAACGTGATCTATTTGAAGTTCTCCCATACTCTTTATCGGAGATACCCAGGTTTTTTGTTTTCTGGGAAGATGTTTAAAACGTGTTGACATTAGCTTGAGTTTAAACTGCTTACAGAGCATAATTAACCTTTCTCCATTTTTGTCGTTTCGATTGTGTGCGGGAAAGTTGCCGACAATATCGCGGAATTTCTTTTCTTTTCCAATCTGAGCGTTAAAATCTCGTAGAAGTATTTTTGCATTGTTTTCTGAGATTTCTGATATATGATCCTTAAGGTTTTCCCAGAATTCATCTGTTTTTAGCATTATTGTTGTCATTTGTGGGAGCGTGAACATTGATTAATGTGTATTTTTTATTTGCACATCGAAAAGTGAGGAAAGATGTTCTCGATGATGTTGACAAAAAATGTTCGACAGAGTTCAGAATTTTTGTGTTTACAGCAAAAGCTGTGCCAAGCTGAGGGCATTTATTCATTACAATTTTTCCAGGTTTTCCTTTAAATATTCTGAATTTGTTTGATTCAAATGTGTTTTCATCAGTGAAGCGAGTTTCTTGTAGCGCCACAATTTGTATGTCTTGCGTGTGTAACTGGTCTGTAAGGTGCTTAAGTTTTCCCACTTTGAGAAGGGAGTTTACGTTGAGAGTTGCTATGTTGAAGATTTTTCTGGGTTTAATCTTGTTGGATTTGCATGGTGTTGCAGACTCCCCAGAATCCATGGGTCTGCTTGCGTCGTTGCCGACGGTGGATTGGCCACCTGGGGTAGTTTCGTTATTGAAAGACATTTCCATCATGCGTTAAGATTGTAACTGTTGAAATTCTTCAAAGTTGGGGAGATTACTTGCGTAACCTACATGGAATACGACTAACGTTGTTAGCGTTAGAAGGTTTTCTTGAAACAGCTGCCTCTAACATGAGGAACAGACGCTGCCCACAAGCCGCCCAATCTGGGTACAGACGCTTGCAGTGATAGATTTTTGGTTCCTCCGCTCTCTCAGCCGTTGGGAGTTAAAAATTCCTCATCCGCCTATGAGACCGTTGACCGGTTTTCACCCGTAACCCTACGCAGGGGCCCTCACACGGTGCTACCATCCGGAGCCAGATGAACCCAGGTTTTTTTACGAGGTTGTTACTCCTCCCCCTCCTCCTCCCTCATCACTTGTAAGATGAGGATCCGGGCTTGGGACCGGCAATGGCGGAGTTTCAGTAGTCATTGTTATAAAGTAATTACTCTTAACAGAACACCATCAGTTTTACTTTCGTTCGGGCCCAGTAACAATGACAGTGACAGCGAAACTCATAGTGTTCCATTAAGAGTAGTTACTCTGTAACTACGAGAAGTTACCTCAATGCGGACATCACTGTCTGAGACAAGTCAGTGTGTGTTCATATAAGCAACTACCGAAGTGTAAGCGTATTTTCTACTAAACGTAATCGTCACAGTTTACTCGTATTAAGAATAACCTGTCTCTCCATCACAAAACTGAATTAGGCAATCAAACTAGTCAGAGACTACCCTGAAACTGACAGGTATCCAGGATGGTCTTACTCTTGTTTTAACAGATTGGAAGAGTAAACCAACCAGTGCTCAAAATTTTCACCATCGCTCGAAATACTGACAGTAGCCCGTCATCACAGTCACTGACTTGTGCCAACTAGCTCGAAGTTATTACAACCCATGTCAAAATGTAAAATTCATTGGTATTAAATTCTGAAAGGTGAATAATTACAGAACCTGATCCAGGGACTTAACAGTCTAATGAGTGCGGAATATCGATTGAAGCTAAACGGAAGAAAGGGAAATGTAATGATGCGTAGCAGAAATGAGGTAAGCGAATATCTTTACAGCAAAATTAGAGACAACTATTTAGATGAATTGATGGAATTCTGATACCTCTGAAGCAAAAGAACACCTGGCGTACGAAGCAAAGAAGACATAAAAAGCAGAGTAGCACAGGCAAAGAGGACATTGCCAGCTAAAATATGTATTATAGTGTATTTGAGGGAGAGATGTCTGAGAATATGCGACTGAAGCACGGCATTGTATGGACCTTGGGTAAAAGGGAAAAGAGGGGAACTGAAGCGTTTGAGGTGTGGTGAGGTAGAGGAATGTAGAAAACTGAGTTCGGTGATAAGAAATGAAGTTCTCTACAGAATCGTAGAGGACGGGAATATGTAAAGAACGCTGACAAGGAGAAGAGATGAGAAGAAGGGGATATGAGGTGTTAAGACATCATGGAATAACTTCATGCTACTTGAACAAACTGTAAACGATAATATCTGTAGTGTCAGATTGATTCTGGAATAGATCCAACAAGTAACTGAGGACATTTTTTGATACTACTACTCTGATATGAAGAGGCTGACAGTGAAGTGTAACTCATCGCGGGCATCTTGAAGCCAGTTACAGGACTGATGACCCCAACAAAAACCTTCTTAACAAAACAAAATTTCGCAACAAACTCTCTGCTTGTGTGCCACACAGCCAGACAGCGACCACAAAGGCTGGAAACACCTAATCTAACCCGTGTGGAAGTTTCGGGAGCTGGAAACCTCACGCTGCCACATTCGGCTAGGTAAAATGTCACCATACGGAGTATTTAAAAGTATTAAACGCTAGAGCATGCAGTAATACATTAAAGTCTGCCTCAGTGACAGAATGGTCAGTGCTTCTGACTACCCTTTGGAAGACCGATATTCTGTTCCCGCTGCAACCAACGAATTTTTCCTCGGTGGGAGGACTGGAACCGGGTCAACGCAGCCTCGTGATGTCTTATCTATTTGTATAGTCTCTCGTAGTTTTTTCGTTTTTTATTACTTCTTTAATTAATTTCATTGTAATTTTTCTAAGTAATATTCTGTAAGTTATATACTGGCTAGTTCCATGACCAAGTAGCTTTTGTTCTATGGCCCTACTGAACCTGATAGGTAAACGAGTATAAAACATGAAATAACGTGTTCTCGTCAATTAAAGAGCTACTTACGTGTTACCTAGACATTCTGCAGGAGAGTTATAGAAACTAGCCGGTTTACACATTTCGAGTGTATGCTGTTTAGAAAATCAATGACATTGAAACTTTTGCCGGTCCAGGACTCAGATCCGGAATGTTGCCTTACGTTTTATTCCGACAGTGTATTCCAAAACTTCGGACACTCAGCTGGAGAATGATCGATTAATTCTTGAAACTGCTAAGCTGCGGACAGCATTTCTCGGCAATCTGTTTTCACTTATGAGTAATACGAGATGTAACGTCTACGAACTTATTACTCTGTACTTAATATCGGTTCAAATATTGCATCTCAAGCATATCACTCGGTAGACTTTCCCCCTTCTCTGACGAAAGTTACAAGCCTCTGCCCTTAGACGGCTCCGAGAGAAGAGTAAGGTGTCTGTGTGTAACATAGCGTGAGAGACACTGAGAAAAGTGAATGGTACGAACTCTAAGGGTTCATCCTCGCATGGAGCACCCACCCCTTCTGCATGACAATGAGAGACCACACACGAGGTCTCCTTCAGTATTACAGTACCAGAACACGTGCGAGCGCTTCAACATCTGCAACCAGCTCAAGACCTGGGTTCACTGTCGTCGATCATCCTCCATACAGTATCGACTTAGCCCTATCCGAGTTTCATCTTTTTTCCAGAACTTAAAGGCCACATTAGAGGACTTCACTTTGAAAGCGCTGAAGTGCTCGATAACCAAAGTCAAAAGTTCTACAGTGATGGTATCAACGAACTGGTCTCTCGCCGCGGAAAATATGTCCGTCACTAGGGTGAATTTGTTGAGAGATATATATGTAACCATAAAGAATAAGGATTTAGAGTGTTAAAATTTTTCTTTTTTGAAGAGGCTTTAAGAGTTTCCACATAAAAGTTTTGAGGCTTTACTCTTCAGCAAACCTAAGTACTTCGAGTAGGGGAGCGAGAGGCTTGTTGAAACAGTTTTCATGAAAACTAATATATCTTAAGATCCAATGATGAAATTGCTACTAAATAAAGATGGATGGATGCTATAACCCTTCCTCTACCAAATCAATTTTACAATCAATTATTTGCTAGAAAAAGTGCGGTGTTACAACTTACCTCGTGCTTGGGGCAAGCTGTAACGTTTACCGGGGCAAGTAGTAACGACAAAAAAACAACAATAATACCGCTAATCATTTATTCTTTGTTTATTGTTAACAAAATTGACATCTTCCTGAAGTAGGTTTTATATAATTCTTATCAAAAATCAACTTAAATACACTTGAGTAATCAACACCTAAAAATTAAGTAATTAACAGTTTTATTTAGTTAAACACTACTTATAATCATCATGGCACTTTTCAATCGCAGTAAGTAATTAAATTATTTATATCTAAGGTATGCTTCGTAATTATCTCTTTTTAATATCTATCTAACAACGTATTGCTCTTATATACCAATCAACATTTGGTGGGTTTCATTATAATTAAATTCAGCCTTGATCTGAGCTACAATGAATACAAATAAAAGATATAATGTCTCCTGTAACACATCCTAAATGTGCCCACATCTTAAAAATGCAACACTCGACCAAATTTTCTTTATTCGAATCTGTGTAAGCGTCACCACATACCAGACAATACCACTCTCCTGATTCAGATTCTGAATCTGAACATAAAATCTTTCTTTTTGGCTCTGTCCACTCGGTTTTATGTTTTGTTAATTTACCGTTGCCTTTCCCTTCCCTTTTCCTTTAATTTTGTCATCTTTTTTCTGTTTTTTTCTTCATCTTTTCCTCATATATTTTTGTAAAGCTTCTATTTCATGAGTGTCCGTCAATACTGTAGATTTTCTTTTGCGTCTGCTATTTGTATTAGTTTTTCTAGGTGGCGCCTTTGGTAGAGGTCTAATCTTCGATGGCGAAAAAGGTTTTTGTAGACTGGTGCAACTCGGAGTTGGTTCGTTCGCAGTTTCGATTTGGCTTATAATTTCCATGGTGCTGACATTTAATTCAGGGGCAGAATCTAATAGTTCTGGATTTTCTAGATTCTATGATAAATGCTCTGTGACATTTACGACATCTGGCTCTTGTGTAGGATCTGGACGATCAGTAACATAAGAGGGCGCAAAGTCGTAGTCTTGGAAACTATCAGCATTCAAAGGCCACACACCAGAACCTTTAAATCCACTCATAATATTAGCTGGGTTTAAGGCAATCGGTAACGACACTTTCACAATACCTGGGATGTCATATATTGTCATCGTTTTCCCCGGATTGTTGTGTATCCATGCTGTCTCTGCCCTATTTATGTAATTTTTAAAAGGGCCGTACACTCCTACGTCTAAAGGTTGCAAATTATGGGAGCAGTGTGGGGGAAACGATAACATGATGACATTATTTTGTTTGGCTTTTTCAACAACTTCAATATTCACATGTGAGCTATGGTTATCAAGTAGCAACAGAACTGGCTCTTCCTTGGTGGGTTTGGAGTGTTTGATAAAATGATCCATAAACGTTATAAATTCTTTTTCTGTCATACATCCAGAGGAAGTACCAGCTCTAATGCAATCTGGAGGTCCACCACGAATAAACATTTCAGAATATTTGAGCCTGGGAAAACGAACATCGGTGGGATAAAATTACCCGCAGCGTTAGAAGCACGAGCAATTGTTATAAGAGTTCCCCTCTCAGCCGATGTGATAGCTCCAATTTTCTTTTGGCCACGAGCAGCTACTATTTTCTTAGATTTTTGAACCCTTGTGACCCCTGTTTCATCAACGTTCTATATTCGAGAAGCATTAAACTGATATTTTTGGAGAAGTCGTTGATATATTGCGAAGAATGAATTACCGTTAGTCTTACTGAACGATGTCGCTCGACTTAAAGACATCGCTTCTGGTGTTCTTAATGATAACTGTGGATTTCTGAGCATAAAATTTTGGAACCAGTCAGTACCAGCCATGGTATTTTGATGCCAAGAAGGAGGAATGTTTTTAACATTAAGCTGCACACCGCATTGGTAAGCTAGTTTCCTTACTTCCATAGGAAGTAGTCCATAATATATTTCGGCGCACTTGAGTAGGTAGGAAGCCATTTTACCCTCTTTTTCTGCAGTAAGTACTTGTCTAGGCTTAACATAACCAACTCTTAAACATTCAATATTCTTCTTTTCCTTTACGTATCTATATAGAGAGACGTGACATAATCCGAAAGTCTGACTAGCTTTCCGAATACTGCATTTTTTTCTACAACTTCAGCTACCGATAACTAGTACACTTCACGGCGTTGTGTTGCTCGCTCTGACTTTCTTTTATACACCCTCATTCTAGAAGAAAGGAAAAAAAGTAGGTATCTACATCATAACGTGGGGCATGTTGTAACACGTTACAACAAGCCCCGGGATTTTGTTACAACTAACCCCATGGTATGATTTTTAAAATTTATCAAGATAATTATTTAAACAATTTAGCAATCTGAAAAACTGTTACATATTATCAGAGATAGATAAATTTGAATGTAAATAAGATATAGAAAGTTTGCAATTAGTCGATAATAATAACGCAAACCAAAATGTTACGACAGTACAATTTTATATTACCTGGCAAAAGTGAAGCGCGTGCGCACTTCCGCTCACTGCGCCGGCCGGCGGGACACTGGCTATGCCAACATGATGCGGCGCGGTTTATAGGTCAAATCGAGTCAAAGAAATACGCTAATAAAGTTTAAGATCCTAGTGAAAAGAGCCTGTTACTACTTACCCCTGTTACAACAAGCCCCTCGCTCACCTAAGTAATTCAGATGCAGTCGGGTCAATGTAAGTACTGCTACTGGCTATTGCAGTATCACATGTAGGAGAGGTTAAACGAACCTGATGAAGCGTGGCAGCATTTATCGGTGTGTAAGAACTCTCAAAACGAGAGAAATTGGAGGCTCGTTAAGTTAGCTCAGGGGTCACCGCATGATGACAGAACTGCAGCACAGTGTACAATTCATGCAACAAGAATTATTAGGCTAATCTTTCTCTCCTGATGTTACCTTCCGATAGGTATGACAACAATGTACTGGGAACCCTTTTTAAAAAACTAACAGACTTACGGATATTTAATACAGGACAATGCCAGAGAACACAGTGCGAATACGCCTATGAGAGTATTACGAGTATTGTTCCTATCATCAAAAACTCCTCGTAATACTGACATATACGCATTGGTGGTTGTGCTAGTCTCACACTACAGTGGATGTGGGCTGTACAGTTTAGAAGGGAAGGGAAAGACCCAGTGGTAGGACGAAGCCTTGTAATTTTTGTTGAGGCATCGATGGCGTAATGCTGTGGGCACTGTCCTGAAAAGTCACGGCAGGGGCGGTCTAACCTCAGCCCCGTCCCCACTTCTAGTTTTTTGTATGTATGAAATGAAATGTCGTGTGGCTAGGGCCTCCCGTCGGGTATGTAACCAGGCAATATACGAGGGCAGTTCAATAAGTAATGCAACACATTTTTTTTCTCGGCCAATTTTGGTTGAAAAAACCGGAAATTTCTTGTGGAATATTTTCAAACATTCCCGCTTCGTCTCGTATAGTTTCATTGGCTTCCGACAGGTGGCAGCGCTGTACGGAGCTGTTAAAATGGCGTTTGTAACAGATGTGCGTTGCAAACAACGGGCAGTGATCGAGTTTCATTTGGCGGAAAATCAGGGCATCTCAGATATTCATAGGCGTTTGCAGAATGTCGGTGATCTGGCAGTGGACAAAAGCACGGCGAGTCGTTGGGCAAATCGTGTGTCATCATCGCCGCAAGGTCAAGCAAGACTGTCTGATCTCCCGCGTGCGGGCCGGCCGTGCACAGCTGTGACTCCTGCAATGGCGGAGCGTGCGAAAACACTCGTTCGAGATGATCGACGGATCACGATCAGACAACTCAGTGCCCAACTTGACATCTCTGTTGGTAGTGCTGTCACAATTGTTCACCAGTTGGGATATTCAACGGTTTGTTCCCGCTGGGTCCCTCGTTGTCTAACCGAACACCATAAAGAGCAAAGGAGAACCATCTGTGCGGAATTGCTTGCTCGTCATGTGGCTGAGGGTGACAATTTCTTGTCAAAGATTGTTACAGGCGATGAAACATGGGTTCATCACTTCGAACCTGAAACAAAACGGCAATCAATGGAGTGGCGCCACACCCACTCCCCTACCAAGAAAAAGTTTAAAGCCATACCCCCAGCCGGTAAAGTCATGGTTACAGTCTTCTGGGACGCTGAAGGGGTTATTCTGTTCGATGTCCTTCCCCATGGTCAAACGATCAACTCTGAAGTTGTGCTACTCTTCAGAAATTGAAGAAACGACTTCTGCGTGTTCGTAGGCGCAAAAATCTCAACGAACTTCTCCTTCTTCATGACAACGCAAGACCTCACACAAGTCTTCGCACCCGAGAGGAGCTCACAAAACTTCAGTGGACTGTTCTTCCTCATGCACCCTACAGCCCCGATCTCGCACCGTCGGATTTCCATATGTTTGGCCCAATGAAGGACGCAATCCGTGGGAGGCACTACGCGGATGATGAAGAAGTTATTGATGCAGTACGACGTTGGCTCCGACATTGACCAGTGGAATGGTACCGTGCAGGCATACAGGCCCTCATTTTAAGGTGGCGTAAGGCCGTAGCATTGAATGGAGATTACGTTGAAAAATAGTGTTGTGTAGCTAAAAGATTGGGGAATAACCTGGTGTATTTCAATGCTGAATAAAACAACCCCTGTTGAACTGCCCTCGTATAAGCAGCAGAGCGTAACAGAATAAATTTTCTGCCGACGTGCTCTAAATTCATTATTGTGCCCTTCTTCATCTTTATCATAAATATTTTTAGCCTCTATGAATACTACTTAATGTAATGTAATTGTATTTTAGCATCATTTCTTTGTGAGGGATTAACATCGAGCCCCACTCCGTTAAAAAGTTGTATCACCGCTCCACATACGAACAACGACACTCTCTGTATTCACATGCAAGACACGCCACATTCGATGTTATAATGTCTTAGGGGCAGAAATATGCCCATTAGAAGTTACATCTCTGTATTGACTCATTCTCTGTGAAACCACACATCTGTCAGTACACTGTGCTCACTTGTGTGTAGTCTCACTCCATGTAACAAACATTCGGTGGGTATTTTAATAAAGATTGTTCGTGTGTCCTTGTGAAACTGTAAGCTGTAACTTTCCATTTCCCTATATTATTAGTTAGATTTTCACTCAAATTAAGTAAAGTTTTTTATAATATGTTGTAAATTAGCTGTAACAGGAATGACAAACACAGTTATCTTAAACGATGGCATTATCCATAGATTACGACAGATACTGAGTAACGACATTTGCTCTGAACCATTGCGTAGTCAGACATCCAAAGATAAGTCACTGAGTACTTTGGAGCATCTATCGAGGAAAATTGAACTGTTGTGCCAAAACGCAACAGTAACGTCACTCAGGTGGACACCAATAAACCCCTGTGTTGTAGACTGAGAGAGCCTGAAGATGAAGAACAGTACCTAGATATAGTGTGCTGGAAACACTGGAACTGAGACCGTGAATCAAGGACTAAGCATTATGCCTTAGAAAAATAGTGGGCTTCTTGTGAAATTTTAATTACTTCAGAGTCAGGTGATGTGTGACATGAGGCTATAAAGAAGCAAAGCAACTTGCCAGACGATGCTAATACGGGCGACTTTCGAAGCGAGCCGTTGTAAGTTTGCCTGACCAGCAGGTCTGCAACCATAATCATGCACAGGCAGCTCGTCTGTGACCGAGTGGACCTCAGACGTTTTGCGATGCAAAGGACACGGGACTTGCCGGTTCTTGGAGATATCGGTTAACTACGAATATTATAGCTTTATTCTAGACGCAGTAGTTTTTGGCCAGTGTGTGATTTTACTTTAGAACAGAAAAGCGTTACTCATTAGGAACGTAGGTTAGAAAGAAATAATTCGATTGGCCAAACAAAGAATCGGAGTATGGGACAATGCCAGAGCTGGAGATAAAGCTACTTAGCCACCGTGTCCCTTTGCTGCTACAGAGAATGTAGACTTTTCGACTGTTCTAGAAACACAGTAAAGACCTCACCCCACACTATACTTGTGAGGGACGACAGTGAATGAGAATCAGGCGCCGTCTGACTAAGGCGCTGGAAGCAAACAACATCCCATTTCTGAAGCCTGCTTTCATCCGAGACGCCGCCCGCCACAGACTGAGTAATACCTGACACTGACACATACTAAAGCACTCCAGGGAAATTCCGAATAACAACGATCCACTTGCCTCTCAACAATAAATAATACCCAAGAAAGTGACCCTGAGAATTTAATTTTTTTTCTCTTTATATTAGTGTGTTCGCCCCCCCCCCCCCCCCTCGTCACCCATGAACCATGGACCTTGCCGTTGGTGGGGAGGTCGGGAGGCTTGCGTGCCTCAGCAATAAAGATAGCCGTACCATAGGATCAACCACAACGGAGGGGTATCTGTTGAGAGGCCAAACGTGTAGTTCCCGACGAGGGCAGCAGCCTTTTCAGTAGTTTCAGAGGCAACAGTCTAGATGATTGACTGATCTGGCCTTGTAACACTAACCAAAACGGTCTTGCTGTGCTGGTACTGCCAACGGCTGAAAGCAAGGGGAAACTACAGCCGTAATTTTTTTCTGAGGGCATGCAGCTTTACTGTATGGTTAAATGATGATGGCGTTTCAATTTTACTGCCTAGGTAGCAGAATTCCTTAACTTCATTGACTTCGTGGCCATCAATCCTGATGTTAAGTTTCTCGCTGTTCTCATTTCTTCTCATTTCTACTACTTCTCATTACCTTCGTCTTTCTCCGATTTACACTCAAACCATACTGTGTACTCATTAGACATTCCGTTCAGCAGATCATTTAATTCTTCTTCAGTTTCACTCAGGATAGCAATGACATCAGCGAATCGTATCATTGATATCCTTTCACCTTGTATTTAAATTCCACTCCTGAACCTTTCTTTCATTTCCATCATTGCTTCTTCGATGTACAGATTGAAGAGTAGGGCCGAAAGGCTACAGCCTTGTCTTACACCCTTCTTAATACGAGCACTTCGTTCTTGATCGTCCACTCTTATTATTCCCTCTTGGTTGTTGTACATATTGTACATGACCCGTCTCTCCCTATAGGTTACCCGTACTTTTTTCGGAATCTCGAACAGCTTGCACCATTTTATATTGTCGAACGCTTTTTCCAGGTCGACAAATCTTATGAAAGTGTCATGATTTTTCTTTAGCCTTGCTTCCATTATTAGCCGTAACGTCAGAATTGCCTCTCTCGTCCCTTTACTTTTCCTAAAGCCAAGCTGATCGTCACCTAGCGCATTCTCAATTTTCTTTTCCATTCTTCTGTATATTATTCTTGTAAGCAGCTTCGATGCATGAGCTGTTAAGCTGATAGTGCGATAATTCTCAGCTCTTGCCGTTTTCGGAATTGTGTGGATGATGCTTTTCCGAAAGTCAGATGGTAAGTCGCCAGACTCATATATTCTACGCACCAACGTGAATAGTCGTTTTGTTGCCACTTCCCCCAATGATTTTAGAAATTCTGATAAAATGTTATCTATCCCTTCTGCCTTATTTGACCGTAAGTCCTCCAAAGCTCTTTTAAATTCCGATTCCAATACTGGATCCGCTATCTCTTCTAAATCGACTCCTGTTTCTTCTTCTATCACATCAGACAAATCTTCACCATCATAGAGGCTTTCAATGTATTCTTTCCACCTATATGCTCTCTCCTCTGCATTTAACAGTGGAATTCCCGTTGCACTCTTAATGTTACCACCGTTGCTTTTAATGTCACCAAAGATTGTTTTGACTTTCCTGTATGCTGAGTCTGTCCTTCCGACAATCATATCTTTTTCGATGTCTTCACATTTTTCCTGCAGCCATTTCGTCTTAGCTTCCCTGCACTTCCTATTTATTTCATTCCTCAGCGACTTGTATTTCTGTATTCCTAATTTTCCCGGAACATGTTTGTACTTCCTCCTTTCATCAATCAACTGAAGTATTTCTTCTCTTACCCATGGTTTCTTCGCAGCTACCTTCTTTGTACCTATGTTTTCCTTCCCAACTTATGTGATGGCACTTTTTAAAGATGTCCATTCCTCTTCAACTGTACTGCCTACTGCGCTATTCCTTATTGCTGTGTCTATAGCTTTACAGAACTTCAAACGTATCTCGTCATTCCTTAGTACTTCCGTATCCCACTTCTTTGCGTATTGATTCTTCCTGAGTAATGTCTTGAACTTCAGCCTACTCTTCATCACTACTATATTGTGATCTGAGTCTGTATCTGCTCCTGGGTACGCCCTACAATCCAGTATCTGATTTCGAAATCTCTGTCTGACCATGATGTAACCCAATTGAAATCTTCCCGTATCTCCCTGCCTTTTCCAAGTATACCTCCTCAACTTGTGATTCTTGAATAGGGTATTCGCTATTACTAGCTGAAACTTGTTACAGAACTCAATTAGTCTTTCTTCTCTTTCATTCCTTGTCCCAAGCCCATATTCTCATGTAACCTTTTCTTCTGCTCCTTCCCTTACAACTGCATTCCAGTCGCCCATGACTATTAGATTTTCGTCCCCCTTTACATACTGCATTACCCTTTCAATATCCTCATACACTTTCTCTGTCTGTTCATCTTCAGCTTGCGACGTCGGCATGTATACCTGAACTATCGTTGTCGGTGTTGGTCTGCTGTCAATTCTGATTAGAACAACCCGGTCACTGAACTGTTCACAGTAACACACCCTCTGCCCTACCGTCCTATTCATAACGAATCCTACACCTGTTATACCATTTTCTGCTGCTGTTGATATTACCAGATACTCATCTGACCAAAAATCCTTGTCTTCCTTCCACTTCACTTCACTGACCCCTACTATATCTAGATTGAGCCTTTGCATTTCCCTTTTCAGATTTTGTAGCTTCCCAACCAAGTTCAAGCTTCTGACATTACACGCCCCAACTCGTAGAACGTTATCCTTTCGTTGATTATTCAATCTTTTTCTCATGGTAACCTCCCCCTTGGCAGTCCCCTCCCGGAGATCCGAATGGGGGACTATTCCGGAATCTTTTGCCAATGGAAATATCATCATGACACTTCTTCAATTACAGGCCACATGTCCTGTGGATACACGTTACGTGTCTTTAATGCAGTGGTTTTCATTGCCTTCTGCATCCTCATGTCGTTGATTGCTGATTCTTCCGCCTTTAGGGGCAATTTCCCACCCCTAGGACAAGAGAGTGCCCTGAACCTCTATCCGCTCCTCCGCCCTCTTTGACTAGGCCGTTGGCAGAATGAGGCTGACTTCTTATGCCGGAAGTCTTCGGGCGCCAATGCTGATTATTTATCAAAATTGAGGCAGTGGCGAGGATCGAACCCGGGACCGAAGACGTTTTGATTAGGAATGAAAGACGCTACCCCTTTTTTTTTTAATTTTTTTTGCGGGGATCGAGCCCGGGACCTAAGACGTTTTGATTACGAATCAAAGACGCTACCCCTTTTTTTATTTTTTTTTGCGGGCAAGTGCTCTACCATCTTTTTTTTATTTTTTATTTTTTTAGATGCTACTCGTTTTTATTTTTTTAGGCGTTACCCCCTTTTTGGACCACTTTTTTCCCTTAAAAAGCCCCTTAGGAAAGTGGAACTAAAAAAAAACACAAAAAAAAACCTAAGTGCCACCGCCACTTGTCATCCTATAACAAAAAAAATCTGATCCACTTCAGGCGTTGGCTCCTGAGGAAACCCACCCGAAAGAGCTGCCTATAGACCAGGGGAGGTATGGGAATCAAGGTTAGGGCTATCCGTTGCTACTTTTTCTTTTTTTTTGATATTATTACATTTAGGGAGCGTGTACAAATGAGAAGTATAGTAACTAAGTGTTACAAGTAAGTGTTACAACAACAAAGGTGGCATAAAAGAGTAATCAAAAAAATAAAAATATAAACCACTGATGTAATTCTAACTAAAAGGTTCTTCAATAATGTAACTGGTTCCACTTGGAGCCTTGCCATCGTTATCTGAAATCTCCAATAGCGCCTTTGAAGGGCATCTGCAACGGAGGCATTCTGCTTCGCTAGTGCCTCAAGGAAAACAGTATCCTTGCAGCAGCTTGTCTCTTCCTTTGGTCATGGCTGACAAGGCAGAACGTTGAGCCGTTAGTGTGATGCGGCACAGCACATTAACCACAGCCTGGCACTCCCCAGCTGAGTGGCGGGTTGACGAAAACGCTGCGTAAATAATTTGCGAAGAACGTACGGTATTTCGGTGTGCGTTCGAGGGCATTGTGAGCATTTTGTAGGAACCATCAGTAATCAAGCTGCTCTTTCTCTCCGTCGCTAAAGATGTAGGCGACGGTAAGTCCTTTGAACCATGTAAGCACATGATACTTTGCAGCCGGAAAGTAAGTCTCATCGGGACAGAGTAGGGTCTGCGGGTCAATCATATCAGGTGTGACCCGGAGGTAACAATCCAATATCTTCTGTGTTAGTCGCCAAACTCCGGACGATGATGCGCAAATAAAACGATGTTCATCGGTATCCAAAAGGTGACAATCTGGGCAATAAGGGGAGTCTGCCAGTCCAATAGTGTGAAGTCGCTGGCGTGTGGCATATTTTTTATTGGCGATCTGATACCACTTCGAACGCACCGTGGATGACAGAAAGTGGTGGTGTATCGTTTTCCACACTCTTGGCCAGTGAACCGTAGGGTACTTGTTTTCCACCACGTTTTGGTGAACAGCCCGCAGAAGGTTGGTATAAAAATCTTTTGCCTTTGGTGGACGTGTGGCGGAGAAGTTCAAGCTGACATAGCTGTAATCAAGAATGAAGGTCGACACATGGGAAAGCTGTGGTGCGACGTGCGCAACCGACACCGGCGGGACGTTAGAGGCTGGCATCAGAACCTGTAGTAAACGACCCGTGAGAGAGGTATATTGACTTTTCCATCGTTTCCTCATGTTGCTCATGTAAAGGGCAGCTGCTCTCGCCCTGACGTTGACCAATCCCAGCCCTCCTTTGTGCACTGGGAGGGTAAGAGTGTCGTATCATACTTTAAAGATATGACCTGCGGAAACGTAGTAACTGAAGGCCGCCTGAAGCCGGCGACCTATCTGCAGCGGTAGTGGGAGGACCTGTGCCACGTGGTTTAGTTTGGATGCTACGTAGAGGTTCAGGTATTCAACACGTTGTAGCTGATTGAAGTCCCGGAGCGGGTTCTGTCGCACCATTGCGCGTATGATCTGTAATAACCGTCGGTAGTTTGCTGCAGCTGTTTTACGTACATCTTTCTTGAACGTGATTCCCAAATATCGCAGATCAGAAACTGGTGGGAGGGGAGCGAGGGCTTCCGGTCCGAGACCACGCCCAATGTCCAACGCCGTCGACTTGTTGATGTTCAGAAGACTGCCTGCGGCCTGTCCGTATCGCTCAATCCAGGTTAGTACGCTTTGAACTTCGTCATTGGAACGAACCAGCAGTAGCAGGTCGTCAGCGTATGTCCTATAGTGAAAGGTGACGTCCCGCAGCGTGATACCAGATAGGCGGTGGTTAAGGCCCCCTAGGAGTGGCTCGAGTGCGATTGCATAAAGGTAGGTAGAAAGGGGACAACCCTGTCGTAGAGACCTCTTAATGGGTACTGGTCCTACCGTCCTTCCATTGACCTGGACGTGTGAACTGGCTGCGGTCCAAAGACGCCGTAGGGTGTCGATGAGGCCCGGGGGGAATCCCATACAGTCCATCACTCGTAGGAGGAAGTTGTGGTGCACTCTATCAAAGGCGCGGTTGAAATCGACGGAGACGATCGCCGCTCACAGACGGCACGCAGAAGCGATCGCTATTAAGTCCCTGCAGTCACCGGTGGCCATGTGTATGTTGGCTTCTCCCCCCTGCGACGTCTGTTCTGGAGCGAGGATCATCGGCTCGCCGTAATCCTGGTGAAAATCTTGTAATCGGCGTTCAACATTGTAAGCGGCCGATAGTCGTTAATCGATAGCCCTCCACCTGGCTTGTGTACTGGTATGAGGAGACCTTCTACAAACGCTGGCGGCACAACACAGTCTGGAGACATAAGTTCGCGGAACATTATAACCCAGCGAGGCATCATGATGTCACGGAAAGTCCGGTAGAATTCGATGGGCAATCCATCAGGTCCAGGAGATTTATTGGCTGCACCTTTGTCCACGGCGTCTTCGACTTCTTCGAGTGAGATTTCCTCTGTTAGTGCATTCACGGTAGCCTCGTCGATAGTACGTGTTATCTGTTGTAACACTTCAGTGGTGGCCTCGTCAATGACGGTTATTTCCTTGTAAAGATGACGGAAATGATCCTCCACCGCCTTTATTATGGTTGCTTGGGTCGTACATAAGCGACCGTCGTGTGTCCTGAGTTGTGTGATTAAATGTTGACGTTGTCGGCGCTTATCCGCTACAACGTGGTGCATAGTGGGTTCCTCTGCAACCGTTCGGTCGTGCCGTCGCGAGCGGACTACTGCACCTTCTAGTCGACGCTTCGTCAATGATAGTATGTGAACCTTGATGCTGCTTTGGTCATGTTGTCTCTCCGGGGAAGGGGGTAAGGCGTCGAGGTCCCTGAGTGCCGCGTAGTAAAAATCGAAGGTCTGTCGATGCCACGCAGTCACGTCCTTGCCATATCGCATAAGTGTCCTACGGATTGCTGGTTTGGCACAGAGGAGTCACCACTCCAGGGTCGAGGTGAATCGTGGGTGACGGCGTTCACAGTCAGTCCACGTTGCTGCAACTTGCCGACGGCAATCCAGATCCTGGAGATGAGTTATGTTGAGCTTCCAAAAGCCATTGCTGCGCTAGACTTGTTGGGGGCGTAGGTGTATAGTGCAGATATAGGCACTGTGATCGGAATAGGCTTGAGACCATAATTCGACGTCTACCACACCTTGTGTGAGATCTTGTGACACATATATGCGGTCAAGTCGGCTGGCCGAATGACTGGTAAGATGAGTGTGGCCAGAGCGGTTACCGTGGACTTTTTCCCACGTGTCACACAAGTGAAGTTCTTGGATCATCGCACCCAGTTCCGGACAAGGCATGTAGTGTGGGATTTGGTCCTTGGGGTGAAGTACGCAATTAAAATCGCCGGCGAAGACGCTGTGGTCGTATCGTCCAAGGAAAAGGGGAGCGACATCTGTGGAGTAGTATCTGGCGCGGTCGTGACGTCTTGTGGTACCCGACGGCGCGTAAACATTAATGAATCGGGTGTTGAGTGCCGTAAATGCTATTCCCCGCGCGGAGGGAAGAAACGTGACGTTGGTAACTTCAATACCTTCACGCACTAATATTGCCACTCCGGTGTCTGCAGGGCTACCGGACGTCACATGTGTGGCGTAACCGTAAAAGTGCGGGAGTGCAGTCGTTTTCACTTCTTGTAGGAAAGCAAAGTCAACTCCCATGGCTCGTATGGTTTCTTTCAAAAGTTGGATCTTGACAGGAGAACTGACCATGTTGATATTCATTGTCGCCAGGCGGTAAGCCTGGCAACGCGTTGTTTGGGCGAGGTTATCCATGTTGAAGTTGGAGAGAAGCGAACATCGGAAGTGATGTCACCCCCCGCCAAACGCGGTCCTCCTTGTGCTGCCTATGCTGCATGATCCGCCGGCGCCTCAGCTGGCCGCGGGTCGGGATCTTGTGTCTCGACGTCCTCGGCCCACGAAGCGGGCGCGGATGTCTCTTCATGTTCCATAGCCTCGGAATGGTTGGTAGTAAGGGACCGGGTGACTTCGCTGCCTGCACTGGTACCTTCCCGCTGCTCACTGTTTCTGTCAATGGCCTGATGTTCGAAAGCTGCATGTGTTTCTGTCTGTTCTGCAAGGTTGGAGTCAGTGGAAACAGCCTCAGCTTCGCGGTTGGCTTCTTGAGGGGTCAGTTGTTCTTCCCCGGCCGAATGCGAACCGCTGTGTTCTGACACGGTCCGACAACGGCGCTTTCGGCGTTTCGGTGATCGCTGCTTCCGTACATGGCCTTCATTGTCAGAAGACGGCACTGACTCACGCTCCGCCGGAACAAACGCTTCGGTCGGTACAATAAGGGAATCAATTGCCATCTTGCCGGCGTCAATGTCTGTCGCGTTCGGTAGCTCCAGAGTCGTAGTACTATTTTCCACCACTGGCGAGGTCGGCGGATCATCCAGGTTTTTGTCCGTGGAAAGTGATTCTTGTACCGCTGAAGCGGTCGGCCGTGTCTGTTGTGTGGAGAACGTCGTGAGCGCCGCCGCGTAAGTCACGGGTAGAACAGTCTTCGCCGCTGGTGGTGCAACGTCCTTCGGTGGGAGTTGTGTGATCCGACGCTGGAGGCACTCGGAACGAAGGTGTCCTTCTTTGCCGCATCCGGAACACGTCTTCGGCTGGCCGTCATAAATAACTATGGCCCGGCATCCTCCTATCTGTAGATAGGATGGCACGTGTCGTTGGAGATCTATGCGCACTTGGCGTACTCCATTGAGTACTGGATACGTCTTAAACTGGGTCCATTTTTCAGCCACGTGTTCGTGTACCGTGCCGTAGGGGCGGAGCGCCGCTACAACTTCTGCCGCCGGGAGTTCAAATGGAAGTTCGAATATGCGGATAGTCCGCAGTCCCATTGCGGCATGGCCGACCTCGACGTTGCCAACATTGCCATCTGCATGGCAGAAGCGGAGTTCTTGTTTCATCTCACGAAGCACCTCGTCGCATGTAGTTTCGTTTATGAGCTTTACATAGACCGTGCTACTGACGATCGAAAAGTGAATGCCGACAATGTCGGCAGCCGGGATGTTGGCTTCCTCTTTTAAAAAGCGTTCGACTTCGAGCGCCTTTGGTCGGGTAAAGTCGTTCCGAAATGTAAATTTCAAGGTTGATCTTCTGTATTGGTTTGCCATGGTCTTGTAGCGCTACGGCGTCACGTTAGTGTCGGCCGAAGAAAGTAAACAAGGCGCGCGGGCTCTCTCTGACAGCGGAGAGCACACACCGCACGTCTGCTTCGCTCGGCTGCGAGAGCCGCACTGTAGGTTAAAGTTAGATATTGTGGGAATTATTGAAGTTCGGTGGCAGGAAGAACAAGACCAGTACAAAGATGAATACTGGGTTATAAATACAAAATCAAATAGGGGTAATGCAGGAGTAGGTTTAATAATGAATAAAAGAATAGGAGTGTGGGTAAGCTACTACAAACAACATAGTGAACGCATTATTGTGGCCACGATAGACACGAAACTCACGCCTACTACAGTAGTAGACGTTTATATGCCAACTAGATCTCCAGACGATGAAGAAATTGAATAACTGTATGATGAAATAAAAGAAATTATTCAGATAGTGAAGGGAGACGAAAATTTAATAGTCATGGGTAGAATTCGATAGTAGGACAGAAGAAAACGGACAGAAGAAAACGTAGTAGGTGAATATGGATTGGGGATTAGAAATGAAAAAGGAAGCCACCTGGTAGAATTTTGCACAGACCATAACTTAATCATAGCTAACACTTGGTTCAAGAATCATAAAAGAAGGTTGTATACATGGAAGAAGCGTGGAGATACTGACAGGTTTCAGATAGATTATATAATGGTAAGACAGAGATTTAGGAACCAGGTTTTAAATTGTAAGATATTTCCAGGGGCAGATGCAGACTCTGGCCATAATCTATTGGTTATGAGCTGTAGATTAAAACTGAGACAATTGCAAAATGGTGGGAATTTAAGGCGATGGGAACTGGATAAAGTGACTAAACCAGAGGTTGTACAGAGATTCAGGAAGAGCATAAGAGAACAATCGACAGGAATGGGGTTAAGAAATACAGTAGAAGATGGATGGGTAGCTTTGAGAGTTGAAATAATGAAGGTAGAAGAGGATCGATTAGGTAAAAAGACGAGGGCTAATAGGAATCCTAGGGTAACAGAAGAGATACTGAATTTAATTGATGAAAGGAGAAAATATAAAAATGCAGCAAATGAAGCAGGCAAAAAGGAGTACAAATGTCTCAAAAATGAGATCGACAGGAAGTGCAAAATGGCTAAGCAGGGATGGCTAGAGGACAAATGTAAGGATGTAGAGACACATATCACTAAGGGTAAGATAGATAATGCCTACAGGATAATTAAAGAGACCTTTGGAGAAAAGAGAACCACTTGTATGAATATCAAGAGCTCAGATGGAAACCCAGTTCTCAGCAAAGAAGGGAAAGCAGAAAGATGGAAGGAATATATGGAGGGTCTATACAAGGGCGATGTACTTGAGGACAATATTATGGAAATGAAGAGGATGTAGGTGAAAATGAAATGGGACACATGATACTGCGTGAAGAATTTGACAGATCACTGAAAGACCTAAGTCGAAACAAGGCCCCGGGAGTAGACAACATTCCATTAGAGCTACTGACAGCCTTGGGAGAGCCAGTCCAGACAAAACTCTACCATCCGGTGAGCAAGATGTATGTGAAAGGCGAAATACCCTCACACTTCAAGAAGAATGTAATAATTCCAATCCCAAAGAAAGCAGGTGTTGACAGATGTGAAAATTGCCGAACTATCAGTTTAATAAGTGACGGTTGCAAAATACTAACGCCAATTCTTTACAGACGAAAGGAAAAACTAATAGCGGCCGACCTCGGGAAAGATCAGTTTGGATTCCGTAGAAATATTGGAACACGTGAGGCACTACTGACCCTACGACTTATCTTATAAGCTAGATTAAGGAAGGCAAACCTATGTTTCTAGCATTTGTAGACTTAGAGAAAGTTTTTGACAATGCTGACTGCAATACTCTCTTTCAAATTCTGAAGGTGGCAGGGGTAAACTAGAGAGAGCGAAAGGCTATTTACAATTTGTACAGAAACCAGATGGCAGTAATAAGAGTCGAGGGGCATGAAAAGGAAGCAGTGGTTGGGAAGGGAGTGAGACAGGGTTGTAGCCTCTACCCGATGTTATTCAGTTTGTATATTGAGCAAGCAGTGAAGGTAACAAATGAAAAATTCGGAGTAGGTATTAAAATCCATGGAGAAGAAATAAAAACTTTGAAATTCGCCGATGACATAGTAATTCTGTCAGAGACAGCAAAGGACTTGGAAGAGCAGTTGAACGGAATGGATAGTGTCTTGAAGGGAGGATATAAGATGAACATCAACACAAGCAGAACGAGGATAATGGAATGTAGACGAATTAAGTCGGGTGACGCTGAGGGAATTAGATTAGGAAATGAGACACTTAAAGTAGTAAAGGACTTTTGCTATTTGGGGAGCAAAATAACTGATGGTGGTTTAAGCAGAGAGGATATAAAATGTAGACTGGCCATGGCAAGGAAAGCGTTTGAAGGAGAGAAATTTGTTAACATCGAGTATAGATTTAAGTATCAGGAAGTCGTTTCTGATAGTATTTGTATGGAGTGTACCCATGTATGGAAGCGAAACATGGACGATAAATAGTTTAGACATGACGAGAATAGAAGCTTTCGAAATGTGGTGCTACAGAATAATGCTGAAGATTAGATGGGTAGATCACATAACTTATGAGGAGGTATTGAATAGGATTAGGGAGAAGAGACGTTTGTGGCACAATTTAGTATTGGAAAGCAGCGTGGAGGGTAAAAATCGTAGAGGGAGACAAAGAGATGAATACACCAAGCAGATACAGAAGGATGTAGGTTGCAGTAGGTACTGGGATATGAAGAAGCTTGTACAGGATAGAGTAGCATGGAGGGCTGCATCAAACCAGTTTCAGGACTGAAGACCACAACAACAACAACAACATTAGTGTGTTACAAAAACATGTTAATTGTTTCAGTATGATTTATTTAATGGCTTTGTAAGGTAACTACGAGCTCAATTCCGAAATAGATGTATTCGGTAGAAATAAAAAGATTTATGATTCCTATTAATTATATTATTACACAGTAACACACATAATCAATTTATTTTTTTTATTTCTAACATAGTATTTAGTTTACTTCTCACAGTTACTAAAGGTAATCACCAACAGAGAACGGTTCCCCAACATGTATACTGTAATAAATTCACCAAGCGTAATTTAGCATATCACCATGGACCCAACAAAATATCACGAAAAACGTGTCTTGTAAGTTTAATAAAATTATTTGCAGTTTGTCACAACATGAATTTTACGGTGTTGACTTGCACAGTCTCGGTGGGCCTGATTTGATAAACTCTACTTTCTACTATACAGGTCGTTCATTGCTGACCACCAAGCCATGTTATCAGACTGGTTGGTCTGTGAAACCATTTGCATTGAAATCGACCATAACAGCATTTTAGTTTCGCCCTAAAAAGTTATTGGACAAAGCTTTACAAGTTCCACGTGGAAAACTTGTATGCTTTAAAGTATTTCGTGGATAACGGCTGTGGTGTGACAATGCGTTCGTGCTGTTCTCCACGTAAGCTCATTTCCTTTATATCACGATGTGGGGCTGAATAGGATCCTGTTGCTTTCAAAAAGACGGCCTTTCGGATCGGGTAAAAGGCAAATGCGGCAGGAGTTTCGCGGGCCTTCCTCGCGGAATATTCACACAACAGTGGATGGGCGGAATGCAGGTTCGGCAGAGAATCTAACGCCCACTGTTGTAGCTCTCAGAGAGAGGCGTACATGAATAACGAGAACTGCCCAGACGCTGCGAAAAGTTGGAGCCGCGAGACGTACAATTACCTGCAGCCCACGTACTTGGCGAAAAGGGAGAGAGCTACGCCGCGTAGGTGTTCCACATCGTTGTTAGCAAAGTGCTTTAGCACCTCTGCTGTTCCGCATTGTTATACGTAACGGATCTTTCGTTGTCAGTTCCCCTTTCTTTTCTTTGTGGGGTGGTCGCATTCAGCGCATTTCCCCTTTCTCACGTGTACGATCGACTGAAAAAACAAAGGGAAGTACCGAAAAAAGTTGGAGAGGACTCTTCGATATTTATTCAAACATGAACAAATACAGCTTTGGGTATTTTCGATACCTGCATCGACATCTACACCTACGTCTACATAGTTACTCCGCAAGCCACTGTAAGGTGCGTGGCGGGGGGTATGCTGTACCACTACTTGTCATTTCCCCTCCTGTTCCACTCGCAAAGAGAACGATAGAATAACTACTGTCTGTACCCCTTAGTATGAGCCTGATTTCTCGTATCTTATCTTCGTGCTCCATACGCGTGATGTCTGTTGGCAGGAGCAGAATCGTTAGGCAGTCATATTCAAATGCCGGTTTTCTAAATTTTCTTGATAGTGTTTCCCAAAAAGAACCCTGCCATCCTTCCAGGGATTCCCATTTCAGCTGCCATAGCATCTCCGTAACACTTTAATTTTGTTGGAACCTACCGGTAACAAATCCAGCATCCCTCCTCTGAATTTCTTCCGATGTCTTCCTTCAATCAGACCTGGTACGGATACCAAACTCTCGAGCAGTACTCGAGAATAGGTCGCACCAGTGTCCTACATGCGATCTCTTTTGCATGCGACCCACTCTCTCCCAATAAAACGAAGTCGACCCTTTGTCTTCCCTAACACAGTTTTCACATTTTCACTTTTATGAATAACTGTCATTTATAACACCAACTGGGTATTTTCTCTAAGTCGTCTTGTATCTTCCTACAGTCACTCAACTTAGACACCTTACCGTACACCACGGTATCATCAGCAAACAATCGTAGACTTCTGCCTATCCCGTCTGACAAATCATTTATGTATATAGAGAAACACAGCGGTCCTATCACAGTTCCTTGGGGTCTCCTGATCAATTGGGGGAAAAAAGGAAAAAAAAACTTCTTCCCGCTGTCTTACACTATGTGATCAAAAGTAGCCGGACACCTGGCTGAAAATGACGCGCTCCCTCGGTACTGCTGGAATTCAATATGGTGTTTTCCCACCCTTAACCTTGATGACAGCTTCCACTCTCGTATGCATACGTTAAATCAGGTGCTAGAAAGTTTCTTGGGGAATGGAAGCCCATTCTCTACGGAGTGCTGTACCGAGGAGAGGTACCGATGTCGATCGGCGAGGCCTGGTACGAAGTCGGCGTTCCAAAACATCCCAAAGGTGTTCTATAGGATTCAGGTCAGGACTCTGTGCAGGCCAGTGCATTACAGGGATATTATTCCCTTACAACCACTCCGCCACAGGCCATGCGTTACGAACAGGTGCTCGATCGTGTTGAAAGATGCAATCGCCATTCCCGAATTGCTCTTCACCAGTGGGAAGCAAGAAGGTGCTTAAAATATCAGTGTAGGCCTGTGCTGTGATAGTGTCACGCAAAACAACATGAGGTGCTAGCCCCACCATGAAAAGCACGACCACACCGTAACACCACCGGCTCCGAATTTTACTGTTGTCACAGCACACGCTGGCAGAGGACGTTCACCGGGCATTCGCCATACCCACACCCTGCCCTCGGATTTCCACATTGCATACCGTAATTCGTCACTCCACACATCGCTGCTCCACTATTCAATCATCCAATGTTTTCGCTCCTTACACCAAGCGAGGCGTCGTTTGGCATTTACCGGTTTAATGTGTGGCCTATGAGCAGTCACTCTATCATGACATCCAAGTTTTCTCACCTCCAGCCTAACTGTCATAGTACTTGCAGTGGGTCCTGATGCAGTTTGGAATTCCTGTGTGATGGTCTGGATAGATGTGTGTTACACATTACGGCTCATTTCAACTGGCGGCGGTCTCTGTCAGCCAGCAGACGCTATCGGCCGTTACGCTTTTGTGCTGTACGTGTCCCTTCACCTTTCCACTTCACTATCACATCGGTATCAGTGGACCTAGGGATGTTTAGGTGTGTGGAAATCTCGCGTACAGATGTATGACACAGGTCACACTCATTCACCTGACCATTTTCGAACTCTGTGAGTTCTGCGGAGCGCCCCATTCTGCTCTCTCACGATGTCTAATATCTACTGACGTCGCTGATATGGAGTACCTGGTAGTAGGTGACAGCATAGTGCGCCTAATCCGAAAAACGAATGTTTTTGGATGTGTCCGAATACTTTGGTTCACATAGTGTACTTCATTCAGAGCTAAGAAAAATTGATGCAGATAATCACGACCTCTTTCGATCGTCAGATCTCGTTTGGTAACACGTCACGTCACGCGTGGTCAGATTCATCAAAATAAAATTCGGGACAGTACTTTCGAGAGTTCTAACAAGTTTCCTTCCACCATCTTTGTCTTGCTAAATTTTCCTCCTGATTTTAGTGTACTCAGCATCGCCCATGCCATTATTTTTGATCTACCTACCTTTATGTTTCTATTGAAGTGCTAGACAATTATGTATCTTTCCGTCCTACAGCACACACTGTTTCGGTAACTGCTTAACTGAGATGATAACTGTGGTAGTACAACGTAGTATTTTCAAATTTAAGGAAGTTACTGGCAGTTCACTATATCTTCTTAACTATTACATTTCATGCTTAAGTTTCTAGTAGTTCATTTACCGGAGAACCTTTTTCAGACGAATGTGCGAATTCCTGAGAAAAATACTTATCTAAATTAATTTTTTCCTTATTGACATGTAAACGACAAGGCCTACACAACGTGAGGAGTGGCTATTGAGAATGCCGTTGGGTTTTATAATTTCTACTGTTAAATAATTAGTAGCGCTTCTAATCTCGAGAAACCTAAAATATTGTTTACCAGTTAGCCTATTTGAGTAAACGTAACGCAAAATTGTGCAAACCAATAAGTGTATCTTGAAAAAACGTGAGTCACAGTTTCAAATCACTAACATAACTCACCTAACACCGTACGAGAGATAAGAAATCAGATTTAAGAATATATGGTTTTTCCAATGCAGTTAATGCACACTTCCTTATACAGTCCAAAGAATAGCGTTCTATATTGTCTCCAAATTTTCCTCTCCAGCAGGTTTTGGTAACTAAAGCGTATGGCTGATATATCCGTGCATGCGGAGCCGGCCACCTTCTGTGACTGGAACTGGGGGAATAAGTCTTTCTATTACTCTGCGTGAATATGTCTCTGCCTCTCCGAGGTCCTTGGACATAAATATGAAACTATTAAATAGCTTAAAGAATAATGTTGTCCACGCGAAAACTTATTTTGAGGCCTAGTTACAGGAAATCTGTTATAAAATGTGAGTGCAACCCTCTTTGTTTTCGCGCAGCAAGATTTTGTACTTGACAACAAACTAAAACGTATGAATACGTCATATATGAAAAACAGAAAAATGCAGTTACAACTAATAATACGTGTGGTGTCACCGCCAGACACCACACTTGCTAGGTGGTAGTCTTTAAATCGGCCGCGGTCCGTTAGTATACGTCGGACCCGCGTGTTGCCAATATCAGTGATTGCAGACCGAGCGCCGCCACACGGCAGGTCTAGAGAGACTTCCTAGCACTCGCCCGGTTGTACAGCCGACTTTGCTAGCGATGGTTCACTGACAAATTACGCTCTCATTTTCCGAGACGATAGTTAGCATAGCCTTCAGCTACGTCATTTGCTACGACCTAGCAAGGCGCCATTACCAGTTACTATTGATGCTGTAAAACATGTACTCTCAAGAGCGATGTTCACCAATTATGGATTAAAGTTAAGTATTCCAGCAGCTACGTACTTTATTTGCCAGTCCACAGCAATACGTCCAATCACCCGCCGTGTCTGTAATTGCTTGGCATCTCTGAGGCACGTTCGAAACAAAGTTTCCCGCTTATTCACGTGGAGGAGACCTCAGGAACCGTCGAATTTTCCGTTGACAGCTGTTTCCAAAATGAAGATCTTTGTTCCTTGTAACTTCGCTTACATTGAAGACTATACATTTTCGACAGGATCTGCGTCCGCGGACTGTGAGGGCAAATCCAGTACCTGCACACCTTTTTTACTTTTTTTCCTCCAAGCTGAATCATAGTCCTTCTCCAGTGTTTAGTCTTCATTTCTGTCGAAGAAGCAACGTTTGCTAGATGGCATCACACATCTTCGATAAACGCGACGCGTTAACTGCACTCATGTCTCTTCTTGTGTATCTCAGTCAAGAATTCAACGTAAACTAATGCCTTATGGACACTGCATGTAGAACAAAGGTTCCCTCTGTTGGGTTGTTGAACTATATCGATATCTTTTACCCTCTGTGTGTAATGCCGACCATGCTGTTCCTTAATAGACTGTACCTCGTAGGAGAACATCAGAAAGATGTCCGCCACTGGTAGCTGAGTGGTCAGCGCGACAGACTGTCAATCCTAAGGGCCCGGGTTCGATTCCCGGCTGGGTTGGAGATTTTCTCCGCTCAGGGACTGGGTGTTGTGTTCTCGTAATCATCATTTCATCCCCATCGACGCGCAAGTCGCCGAAGTGATGCCGGCACGGTAGCTCAGCTTGCTCGGTGAGAGGGTTAGCTGCCCCTTGTAATAAAACAACTGAGTGAACGGATCAACAAAGAACCCGAACGGGTGTTATCAGACGTCCGCCCCGAACAAATACAACGAACAATTCAGAACAAAATTAGATCTAAAAAAAAAAAAAAAGTGGTGTCCAATCGAAAGACTTACACCAGGAGAGCGGTCTACCCGACGCGAGGTCCTCGTCACACGCCATTATTATTATCAAAAACATCTGTCTCTCCCTCTTTTCATTTCTTCCAAAACAACTAAAAATGAGATAGTGGCAGAGATAATTTCCCTAAGAAAGCTTCTGGCCTCGTATAGAGAGCGGAAAAGTGGTTAGCAAAAATCTCAGACAGTTTGTGACCGAACTGTGAAAAAACGTTTGCGATTTAATTACTAACATTCGGACGGAGAGACCATATATTACTTTCAGTTAAAACCTGCCACGAGGAAGAAAATGTTTTGCGCTGCGCTGTGAAAATGTGCCGTTTCTTGTTCTTTCTCGCAACAGATTTCAACTGCGAAAGCAATGCGTTTAAACCGTTAACAAAGTAATCCTCGCCTATTTATCGTTTCTCCACATATCGTAAATACTTTTCTAAATCTGGTGTATACAGCGACGTCATATTTTGTTTTCGTTTTAGCACTCTGTTTCAATAGGAAACCTATACATTTAGGAAGTTTTATTAGATTTACTGCTGTGACTGATCGTACCAAACGAATTACCTATTGAGTTGATCGCATGCTGTCCGTTCTGTCACAAAATGCTATATTAGTAAACCAGTCCATACCGGTACCAAAACTAAGCACATTCTAATTCCACTGCACGAATTTCAGGAATTCGTGTGATATACGCTGGAGTTTTGAAGAGCACTAAAAATAGCTGCAAACATTCTACGTCAGAGGTTCCGCATGGCTAGGAATTACTTGTATGCCAGATATAGCAACTAAATATGCTGAATTGTCCGCAGCTCGTGGTCGTGCGGTAGCGTTCTCGCTTCCCACGCCCGGTTTCCCGGGTTCGATTCCCGGCGGGGTCAGGGATTGTCTCTGCCTCGTGATGACTGGGTGTTGTGTGATTTCCTTAAGTTAGTTAGGTTTAAGTAGTTGTAATTTCTAGGGGCTGATGACGACGGATGTTAAGTCCCATAGTGCTCAGAGCCATTTTTATGCTGAATGACAAAAACATCCGTTCCCAATAATTTTGGAGTTTTCGCTTAAGAGACAGCTCTTGAATGATTCATTCTCACCTAACATAACATGGACATTATCAGCGTAACACCCAACAACGTTAACTGCAGATATCTCAAACGTCTCTATATGTTTCGTTAACAAATTGTACAGACTCCTAGCTTTAACTTCGTCTCCACATAAGGGAATTAGATAAAGATGTTGTGTTTTGACTTCAGAATTTTCTAGATATCCCACTAACTTACACATTAAACTGACATTGCTGATATCTGAACTCTCACCTATAAGGACGATAAACTCGTCCTACTTGCGAAGAGAACAGTGTTTACAATGCTTGCGCATTTTGTGCGACCCTGACGTACTGTTTGGCTGTCTCTGCAACGTGTCGCACTGAATTGAAAGTGAAATCGTGAGCCATATCTAAAAAACTGAATCCTATATCAGCCACTGTAGCATCGTTTTGCTCTTTCTCTGGTTTAAATGTCCGAAACTAAAGTACTCATATATAGCAACAATGGTGTCCTGGTATATTGACGTAAATAATATTACTGTGCTCCGTATTGCTATGGAAATTCTTGTATTATAATTTGTTGCTCTACCTCTAAAGTTAAATGTTGTTATAGTAATAGTAGTATAACAGTAATAATATGAAACTTCCTGGCAGATTGAAACTGTGTGCCCGACCGAGACTCGAACTCGGGACCTTTGCCTTTCGCGGGCAAGTGCTCTACCAACAGAGCTACCGAAGCACGACTCACGCCTGGTACTCACAGCTTTACTTCTTGGTAGAGCACTTGCCCGCGAAAGGCAAAGGTCCCGAGTTCGAGTCTCGGTCGGGCACATAGTTTTAATCTGCCAGGAAGTTTCATATCAGCGCACACTCCGCTGCAGAGTGAAAATCTCATTCTAGTAATAATATGCATTACCATTCTTTGGCTCTAGGTTCCAGTGTGGTACACCAACCCACTTGGTTGGGCTCCAAGCATTACATTCCATTCAAATGGGTTTGACTTCCGTGTTGACATCGCTAACTGGTCCTAACTACTTTTTAAAAATTCTTTATTTAACCAACACTCAGAGAATAATAGTTTTGTAGATTTTTCCTCATCTTGCGCAAGCTCCCTGTTCTTCTTTGGTGTAGGACAGCCAGCTATGGCGCTCATTATTTAATAGCCTTGTACCTTTAACGTTACAATACCCAGCCACACATGTTCGATTCACACCACTTGCTGTACCGAATCGATTTAACAATATTTTGTTATCGTCTCGCATTTCAGTTGGCGCTTGAATTTATAGCTTTATGATTGTTCATTGACAGCTATAGGTGGATTCCTTCAGTGTGCGTGGTATCTTAAATGGTATTGTCTCAGATGTCATCAGAACATTCATATGCAAATGAATATGAAAGTGTGCAGATTAAATTGTATGTAACATACACACTACATATTAAATCCGTATTTCAAAATCAACTTAATACTGAATTAAATATTTTTAAACTTCATATCGGAAATTTGGTAAGGTTTTATATGCAGGAAGTTAAACTACGCTACATGTTTAACAATTATGAAGTACACAGCAGAGGTCAAAGAGCTCCGCTACGCGTAGTGGAATTTCGGAAGAGTTGACAGCACTGTATCACAGAGTAAAAAAAACAGTTCTAAATTGTGAAGTTTTGTAATTCTGTTGTGTACAAAAAACTAAAAGACAGAAACACTGAAAATGAAAACAGAGAATTACTTTTCACTCACGCTCTATACGATTTATTGTCATTTCGAGTTGCATTCTGATACAATTCCTAGGGATACCCCAGGTTAAGACGCACATACAATTCCCATACATATTTATCATTTGTGAATCTTAGCTGGGTTCGCTAGTCGATGGTAAGGGATATTTCAGGAGAAAAAAGGATCAAAAAGGGTACATTAAACCATGAACTTAAGCAGTAAGAGATACATTGCAATCAGGGAAGGTGTGATATATTCGAGCTGCAATGACTTATGAAGACTGATTCTGCAAGCTTTTTTATGTTCGCTAGGCTAGGGGTTTGGACGTCAGACCTCCACCCCGTCACCTGTAAAAAATGTCCCAGGGCAAAATTTCCCGTAAAAATAGCCTCAGATGAACGGGTTGGACTTTTGGAAAACGAAATTCGGCACTGACAGGGACAATGCATATCAGTGCACGGAATGTCCAGGGGACTCCCACTAAAACTGAATATATTTCATGAAATATGTAAATATAATATGGACATAGTAGCCATAACAGAAACAAAGTAAAGGGCGAAGATACGGAAGAACAGAATAGTTACATCACACAGCGGGGAGCCTAAAGCGGAGAGAGCCAGAAGTGGGGTCTCCGTAGATATTACGAAAAAATACAAGAAAGGTATAAAATCCGGGAATTAGATTAGCTAAAGGATCCTGTAGTTCCAAATGGAATTTTTATCCATCAGTTGTGATCATGGCAGTGTGTGCATCAAACAACGACACCAATATGGATGAAACAGAAAAAATTTCTGAGAAACTGACGAGATCACTGGAGCAGGTAGGTGATCGAAAAGAAATTTTAGTTGTTGGGGACTGAATGCACGTAGTGGTGAACCCCACTGTTGGTCAGTATGGGAAAAATGTGTTAAATTACTATGGTGGTAGACTGATAGACTCATTTCATCAATTGAAGATAATTAATGGATGGTTTAGGCACAAGTAATTAAGTCAGTAGGACGATAGGAGGGAACAACCAAATTGTAAGTTAAGGTCAATAATTTACTATATGATAGCAGGGCAAAAAACAACTCTGTTAAGGACAGGGCGCCGAATGTGCATCGTACCATTACTTACAGGTTTCAAGAATCTACTTTCCCCTGAAATAGAAAAAAAGTTGTAGGTGAAGAATTGGGAAATTTGAAGTCGTCGAAGGTCCGGTATAATCAGCTAAGTTTACAGCGGGATGCAGCACGGTTCCTCTATGAATTTAGACTGGCAGAGAAGGCAACGCATGTCAAGGATGATACTGCAGCGAATATATATGAGTCTGTTGAAGCAGTGATACACGTGGCGGCCTCTGAAGGTCTGCGGGAAAAAACAAAATTGAGGAAAATTGTAAGAATCCATGAGGGAATGAGGAAGTAGAGAAATTGGTGTTGATGTAAACGGAGGCCTATGGCTGAGCATTCTGCTTGCTGAATACCGTAGAACGTAAGGAGCTAAGCAGAAAGAAGCAGTAAGTGCCATTACTAAAGCTAAACATTAGGCGAGGCAGGAAGTCGGAGAAAGTATAGAAGAAAAGTTAGGTGATAATAGAGCAAGCAGAACGTGGAAGATACTGAGGCGATTAGAGTTCAAAACAATGATAGATTGGGATTACTCTAGTGATATTGGAGGTGCTGGTGAAGTACTAGCAAGCCCTGCTCGAGGAGAAGAGAAAGGAATTTGTATGAGGAATGTTAAATTTGACGGAAAAAGACAAACAGCCATGTACACGACAGATAACCTCACAAAACGTTTGAAAGCTCTGAAGCTTATGAAAAATGTGAAATAACCAATCCGGGTAGAATAAACATAGAATTAATAAAGGCAGCTCCCAGAGATGTGTGTGATATCGTGGACCAATTGGAAGTAAGGGAAAAAGACAATTTTTACTTCAATCCATAAGAAGGGGAGTAGATAGGACTGTGGAAATTACCGGGGCAGAAGTGTAATGTCATCAATAGACCGAATATATAGGATAGTCTTAAAAGAAAGAATATGGATGGTGGCTGTAGTATCTGAAGAACGAGTTTGGACCAGGACGCTCACGTATCGATGGGAAGCGATTTGCGAGGGGAATCGAAACCCGCTCAGTTTTCATGGATTTGCAGAGGGCTGTGATACCGGACCACAAAACAATCTGTGGACAAGTACGAACAAGAGGGGTTTGTCAACGAGTTACATTAAATTAGTTAAAAAGTTCTATATGGTCTGTGCGACTACCGTCAGAGTAGAAAATTCTGTGTCACTGGAGTTTCCTGTTACAAAAGCGCTACGCCAATGCCGTGCTATAGCTGTGACACCATTGTTATCTGGTTAAGTCTTTATGCCTACTGTTTTCCACATCACCGCGCGTGAGAATAATTACAGTTTCACCTAAACCATAAAGTATAATAATTGCTGGACGAGAGGAGGCCCTTCGTAGCAAGTGTTGAGCCTCGGGGCTGTTAGCGCAACCGGCAGCTGAAGCATTGTTGTTTGCTCAGGCCGCCACGAAGCTCAGCTGCTAATCTTGTGTGACAAGTAGACCCGCTATCAGCGTTAAGCTGGGAGCGTACAGCAACGACATTTAAGCTCTGTACATTTTCTGTGATATATTAAGGAAATTTAGCATGCAAGAAAGCGAGTGGCATCGAAAGCTTTTTTCTTTCTTTTTTTTTTTTAAAAAAAAGAAAGTCTTATGAATAGTTTGATGCAGCCCACTATAAATCCTCTACATAACATCTTCTTCTCAGAGCAGCACTTGTATACTACGTCCTCAATTATCAGTTGGATGTATTCCAATGTTTGTCTTTTCCAACAATTTTTTACGTTTACAGCTCCCTCTAGGGCCACGGAGGTTATTCCCTGATGTCTCAACACGTGTCCTACCATCATCTTACCTTCTTCTTGTCAGTGTTTTCCACGTGTTTCTATTTTCTTGGCGGAGAACCGCCTTATTCCTTACCTTACCAGTGCACCTAATTTTCAACGTTCTTCTGTAGTACCACCTTTCTTCTTTTCCGGTTTTTCCATTGTCCATAATTCACTACTGTACAATGCTGTGCTCCGGAAGCACATTCTCAGAAATGTATTCCTCAGATTAAGGCGTATTTTTTATTTCAGTAGACTTCTCTTATCAAGGAAAGTCCTTTTTGCCTGTGTTAGTGTTCTTTATATGTTCTCCTTGCTTCGTCCATTATTGTTATTTAACTCCCAAGGCAAAACAATTTCATATCTTCACCTACATTGCGATCACAGTTCTGTTGTTAAGTTTCTTACTATATTCGTTTCCGCTACTTTCAGTACTGTTGTCTTTTTCCGGTTTTCTCTCAGTCCATATCCTGTACTCAGTAGACTATTCGTATCATTCAACAGATACTGTGCCCGAATATCGTGGTCGTGCGGTAGCGTTCTCGCTTCCCACGCCCGGGTTCCCGGGTTCGATTCCCGGCGGGGTCAGGGATTTCCTCTGCATCGTGATGGCTGGGTGTTGTGTGCTGTCCTTAGGTTAGTTAGGTTTAAGTAGTTCTAAGTTCTAGGGGACTGATGACCATAGATGTTAAGTCCCATAGTGCTCAGGGCCTTTGAACCATTTTTTGAACAGATACTGTAATTCTTCTTCAATTTCGCTGAGGATAGCAATGTCATTGATAACTCTTCATCCTGAATTTTAATTTTATAATTGAACCTTTGTTTCATTTTTGTCATTGATATTCGATGTACAGATTGAACAGTACATGTGAAAGACTTTATCTATGTCTTACATCCTTATTAATCCGAGAACTACGTTCTTCCGCTTCCAGTACTAATTTCCCTCTTCACCTTGTACATATTGTGTATTACCTGTCTTCCTCCTATAGCTGACTCCTGCTTTTCTCAGAATTTCGAACTTCTTACACCATTCTACATTGTCGAATACTCTTCCTACGTCGACAAATCCTAGGAGTATATACATATTTATATTAACGTCACCTATTAGCGTTGATATATATTACAGTCGTCTATTAGAATTGTTATGCTGACGGTCTAAGGCGCTGCAGTCATGGACTGTGCGGCTAGTCCCAGCGGAGGTTCGAGTCCTCCCTCGGGCATGGGTGTGTGTGTTTGTCCTTAGGATAATTTAGTTAAGTAGTGTGTAAGCTTAGGGACTGATGACCTTAGCAGTTAAGTCCCATAAGATTTCACACACGTTTGAACATTTTTGTTGTGCTGAGAAAAATCAAGACAAACTACTCAAATGATATGTCGACTTGAAAACATAGAGGGTGTAAAGGATATAAGTGCAGAGGGTTTCTTGTGTCATACCTTAAAATGAACACACAGAAGTGTGCTGGTTGTTTTTTCTCTGCGTCGAACAGTCTTCCCACAAACACGTCGCAAACTTTACAACCTGATGTTTCCTGCGCAGTCGTGTCTGCAGAACTAAGTTGATACATCTGTCATTATAGAATTGTGTCCACGCATCCACACTGCAACAGCTGACGTGCTGCCTGGGGGAAAATAAGCATTACTGGCTTGCTCTTGCTTATATATACTTGGAGGTACACTGAAGAAACGGAGAAATTGGTGTACGCATGCGTGCTGTAATAGAGAGATACGTTAACAGGCAGAATACGGCGCTGCGTAACGCAACGCCTTTATAAGACGAGAAGTGTCTGGCCCAGTTGTTACATCGGTTACTGCTGCTACAATGGCAGGATTTCAAGATTTAAGTGAGATTGAACATGGTGTTATAGTCGACGCACGAGCGATGGGACACTGCATCTCCGAGGTACCGATGAAGTGGGGATTTCCACGTACGACCATTCCAATAGTGTACCGTGAATATCAGGAATCCGGTAAAACATCAGATCTCCGACGTCGCTGCGGCAGGAATAAGATTCTGCAAGAATGATACAAACGATGACTGAAGAGAATCGTTCAAAGAGGCAGAAGTGTGCAACCCTTCAGCAGATTGCTGCAGATTTCAATATTGGGCCATCAACAAGTGACAGCGTGCGAATCATTCAACGAAACGTCATCGATATTTGCTTTCGGAGACGAAGACCCACTCGTGTACCCTTGATGACTGCACGACACAAAGCTTTACGCCTCACCTGGTCCGTCAACACCGACATGGGACTGTTGAAGACTGGAAACACGTTGCCTGGTCGGATGAGTCTTGTTACAATATGTATCGAGCAGATGGACATGTACGGGTATGGAGAAAACCTTATGAATCCATGGATTCTGCATGTCAGCTGCGGACTGTTCAAGCTGGTGGACGTTCTGTAATGGCGTGGGGCGCGTGCAGTTCGAGTTATACAGGACCCCTGATACGTCTAGCTACGACTCTGACAAGTGACACGTACGTAAGCATCCTGCCATGTCCACTGTGCATTCCGACGGACTAGGGCAATTAGAGCAGAACAGTGCGACACCTCACTCGACCAGGGTTGCTACAGAGTGACTCCAGGAAATCTCTTCCGACTTTCAACTCTTCCACTGGCCACCAAACTCCGCAGAAATGAACATTATTGAGCATATCTGGGATGCCTTGCAACATGCTGTTCAGAAGAGGTCTCCATCCCCACGTACTCTTACAGATTTAGAGACAGCCCTGCAGCATTCATGTTGTTAATTCGCTCCAGCACTACTTCAGACGTTACTCGAGTGCATGCCACGTCGTATTGCGGCACTTCTGCGTGTTCTCGGGGCCCTACACGATATAAGGGAGGTGTACCAGTTTCTTTGGCTCTTCTGTGTAGAACCTAACCTAAAAATGTGTGACTTGTAATATCTGTAATAATTAGTCTGCAAATGGTATAAATACTGATAAAATGTTGTTCAGTACACTTACTAAATCTTCCACCAGAAACAGTGGCTGTTATAACACTACTTCCGAAACATTATTCGGTTTCTAAATACGGTTGCAAAAAATAATTTTTTACCGATTTTGATGAACATCAAAACCATCTGATCGCCTTTGAATAGTATGATGTTTTTTGGGTCTGATTCCTACAGCAAATGGAGACTTCTCTCTTTACTGAATTCTCAAACGTCACCGAGAATTTGCTGTTCTGTAATCTCAGTAATTACTGTATTACGGCATACGTAATCTCCAGTATCAACATTATTTCGTCCAAAATCTTAGCCTATGTGAAAGAGTTTATTTTCCTTAAGTAAGGAGAGTATATTGATGTGTACAAATAAGACACATATCCTCTCGATTCAGAGTTCCGTGCCTCAAACAATAAAAATGGAATCCTTAAAAGTTCACGTCGTTGTCCTTCTTCATCTGTTAGCAAGATTTCACAGAACAAATGAAAGAAAAAATCCTAAAATTGTTAATTTTTAATTATACACCATTACAAATGTTATTTTGCTGTAATAAACTTACTTCTCATTCCCAATCTGCGAAAAATCTCAGGAACTAGTCTACGGAACTTTCCTCTGGTTTTCAGTAATAGGTAGAGTGATTTACGAGGAAGGTCTGTTTGCATAATTTACAAATATTTTATATTAATTGGCCTCGATACGATGAAGTGTATTCCCTGGCCTCTGTGTACACGATGCCTTTGCCATCTAGCGGTGATGCTTGAAAGGTCGCCTCCCTATCCAGTCACGCTTACCATGCGTAACGTCTCAGATCAAAGTAATACTACTAACTCATGCAGGATTGTTCGTCCATTGTTTGGGGTGAGAAACCGTTATCACATAAGGTATTCGTTGAAGTGTTTTGTAGAACAATTCGACATCTACATAACAACAACAGTCCTATGGTCGCATACAGTGATGGCAACAAACGAAGCCATCACATCTGCAATTACCAGTTAGTGTAGCATGTTAATATAACTTCAAAATTGATAAAATAATGAAAAATTACAATAACAAATGGGAAGTTGCGCATAAAATTTAAACTTAAAATTATAACGCTCTTGAAAGTTTGGAATTCCTCGGACCAGTATCTTGCCAGTATCATTATCGATAACAGGCAAAAAACGTCGAAGTTGTCGTTTTCTCGGATGGATGAACTATCTATATATACCGTTAACTATGTACGGAACATTCGGAGGGCGAGTCTTTCTCACGCTTGTCCTTTTTTATTTGTTCTAGTTTATTTTTTTCCCACGAATAAACTGATGCCTATGATATCGTACTGAATACAGTGAAAACGGGCAGCTAATGCAGTCACCAGTAAGAGTTTATATAAACAGATTCGTTACCAATTTTTTTCATTTTTTGCTGAGCAGCATATCTCCTTCAACGTAGTGCTGCTGTAGTCTGGTGGCTTAATGTGGCCCATTTGTGAAAAGTATGCTGATTATTGGTTTGCTGCATTAAAAAAAAAAAATGTGCTTTCAGACAAGCATTAACGGCGTCCAACGAATCACTCGTAAAATGTGTGTGAAGTCTTATGGGACTTAACTACTACGGTCATCAGTCCCTAAGCGTACACACTACTTAACCTAAACTATCCTAAGGACCAACACACACACCCATGCCCGATGGAGGACTCAAACCTCCACCGGGATCAGCCGCACAGACGATGACTGCAGCGCCTCAGACCGCTCGGCTAATCCCGCGCGGCTCAGTCGTAAAAGTTTTACGTTTAAGGGTCTTCGTATCATATCGCGTTTTCTTCATTTTTTCTTTGCGTTTTGGAAGAACAAGTTTCAGAAAGTCTAAGGAGCAAAAATTGCTTTTAAATTCAGTTATTAAGTGTTCAGATGAGTCAGCCAGATTTACTAAATTTGAAAGGAAGCCCTATTTCCTTGGTTGCTTATGAGTTATGTTTGATAATTATTCCCCGCCGGCCGGGGTGACCGAGCGGTTCTAGGCGCTACAGTCTGGAACCACGCGACCGCTACAGTCGCAGGTTCGAATCCTGCCTCCGGCATGGATGTGTGCGATGTCCTTAGGTTAGTTAGGTTTAAGCAATTCTAAGTTCTAGGTGACTGATGACCTCAGAAGTTAAGTCCCGTAGTGCTCAGAGCCACATTAAGCTTAATTATTCCCCCGATTTGTGGGTGCTCAACGTCACCTCTTTGGTGAGTCAGAAGACACATGTGGTATTAATTAAGAAGCATTATTTTTTCATTTCAGGTAAGTCTCTGCCGCAGAATGAGAGACAACAGGTGTTCCCAAACGGTACTCTGGTAATCAAAGAGGCGGACGAGCAGGACTCCGGGGGCTACGTCTGTGTCGCCTCGAACCCTGATGGTCTCACCTCCAGGAGCAAACTCAACGTCCAGGTTATGGGTAAGTTGTCAATTAATATACACCACTGTACGAAAGATAATTACTAGCTTGAAACTCTGGAAATATCAAATTTGTCTTGGCGTAAACACTTCCTTTTTTCAAGAATATTGATGAACTTGTGACGGTTCTCACTGAAACTGGTACATAATTGCTTCGATGCAAGTGGTATATTTCAGACAATCGTAATTAACGTAGAATCAATGAGAGGAACTTGTCTCACCGCTAATGTATGCAGTGACATTAGCAGAAGTTTGGTAATTACGTACATTTGGACACATTTCTGAACGTTGTTCTGCTCATCGGTGCAAACATTGCTTCTTAGCCACAACGTTCACAATTTTGGCTCATTTGAATTCTTGAGCGTTCAAAATAGGCTTAATAAACAAAGTTCTTAAATACTTAAGCAAAAAACGTTATGACATCCAGATATTGAATCAAATTGGTCCAAACGAAGTTCTTAAAATGTAGGTAGTTTATGTACTTTCCTCATGTTGACAGAGAACGATGGCGCCGACGTCGATGTCAGGGCACATGTTTGGGTTCGGTAAGGAAACTGACCGCGCCATTTTGAAAGGAATCTTCCCAACATAGTAATTAACCAGTCTACAGAAACCACAGAAAGAGATCTAGATAGCTCAATAGGGATTTATACCGAATGTAAATCGAGTATCTTAACCGCTGCAGCACATCGTTCTGTCCTGCGAACCAGCGCCTCATCCTTGTCCAGAGAGCGTATACCATATCTAAGGACGTCTGCGTTTCGTTGTCGTTCAAAACGCCCGTAATTGGCGGTAACGTACGTCGTTATTGTTGTTGTTGTTGTTGTTGATGTTGATATGGCCTTGTCCTAAGACTGGTTTCATGCAGTTTACCACTCTAGTTTTTCCTGTGTAAGACTCTTCACCTCTGAATAATTGCTGAAACCGACATCTACTTGTCTGCTTACTATATTCATCCCTTGGTCTCTATCTACCATTTTTAGTCGCAGCCCATTCCTTGTTTACCAAATTGACGATTTTCTGGTGCCTCTCAACTTATCCCTTGTTTGCTCAAGTTGTACCGTAAACCTCATTTTACCCATTTGGTTGCAATACCTCCTGATTAAATGCGGCTACGTTCTATAACCGTTGTTTTATTTTTGTTGATGTTCTTATTGTACCCTCTTCGCAAAACACTATCCATTACATTCAACTGCTCTTCGAAATCATTTGCTGTCTGTGTGTGGTTTCTACTGACACATTTTAAAAACGTTTCCATTTCGCCGTTTCTAAGTCTTATTCGGTAAGACTGCCTAGGTTGAAACGAAAGTACCTGACTTTACATAGAGAGGAGGCCGATCGAGTTCGGATAACCTTCAGGGCTATAAAACGAAAAGAAAAAGAAAGAGCAAACGTTTTCTCTTAGTGTGATGATGAGGAAATATCTTTGTATGTTGCTCCTAGGTTTTAGTCTCTCACCAAGTCTCTGCTTATACTGCTAACTTCTCATCACTTTTGTCATTGACCTTGGAGTTTTCTTCCATTTTCACCCAAAACGTGTGGCATATAGCAGGCCGAGAATGGAGAGGAATGGGTTGGGAACAGTTGCTGCTTGTGAGCGTGTGAAGTCGATAAGATACATATGGTGCTTGTAGCTACGCTAATAGTCGGACGTCTGACACCGTCCGTCAGTCGGTGAGATTTTGTGTTGCCTCTCACTACTCAATTATATTTATGATGTCTGCAAATATTTCATTGGGACTACAAACTGGTACCAACGAGCTAGTCAAGTTTGTTCTGATTTGTTTTCAACCACGGCATCTAATTTGGTTCTCAATTCGCGACATGAATGCTTACCGTCAGAGAGTCTGCCGTTTCTGTCAGTTTGCGCGTTATCGTACTGCCTGTTGGTTTTTGTCTCGTAATCCTCGACCGACGTTCAATGATCTGTCTGACACTTCGTCAGCACGAGTGGTTGGCATTCTCATAGCTTCACTGCTGGTGGTGGAATCGATTAGAGCCTGCAATTGGAGGTTATAAGAATAGACTTCACGAAGTAAGCTACAAATGCCATCCTACGCTAAAGCCCTTAAGAAACAAGAGTGGCGCATTTGAAGAAGGCGTACATATTTCAGGACTCCTGCGGACACAATTCTGCTGGAATAAAGACAACAGATACATCACCATGTGCGATTGGAATGAAGTGGAGATTGGAAACGAATTTCGAAATTGAAGAACGCGGGGAAGCATGGCTCTTGTGGGTAAAACGCCTAAACTACCCACAGGTTCACCATAAAGTTATCGTGGTACAAGGATGCAATGGTGCGTCCAGTTGTAGTGAAATTTGACCAAGGCCACACAGAAGTGGATGATGCTGATCAGCCACTCGGTCGAGATCCTACAAATGCAATTTCCATCGTTTCGGCAAGTGGAAAGAACTTCTCTAGCAGGAGAAGGGCTAAGATATTTTACAACAACGAGGACGTTCGCACAGCGGTTTTCGAATGGCTTCTTGACCAAGCTGCAGACTTTTATCGTCAAGCTATTAAGGTGTTAGTAGAACGTTCCGGTAGTTGGTAATTTGATTTGAAAAATAGGTTCCTATGTCTGTCTCTCATTGGAGTGTAATGCAGCAGCGAATAAATCATACTTGGCCTACCTTAAAAATGTGCAAATTACTTTTTGCGCTCTCCTTGGATTTAACTGTCGCGACGACAACCGAGGACTGGTCATCATCCCTGCGGCGCTCGTCTTGCTACCTGCAACGGTCCTTCGCTGCACCACTGGAATCCAGGATCGGTTTACCCTAAGACTTCTTTCTTTCTTGTTAAAACTAATATCAAGTGTGCTAGTTTATATAGTTTCACGGAACAAACAGCTTTTCTACACAGCGACAGCGAGTTTGTCGGATTGTTTTGTTATGTAGACGGTTCTCACAGCGCGTGCTCGCCCACTGCCGCTTTCTCCCCATCTGCCAACTTACACCCTTCTTTTTTTATTATTATTATTCTGGTACACGTGGGACATCCAGTCATGCCGAACATAGACTTTTCCACATGTACACTATATGTAACGACATTGTGAGTGGGTTCATATAGTCTTTTTGCCGATTTGAAACGTTCTCCGATCTTCTTGGTTGATTTGTAAATAGCGTTTACGCCGTGTTCTCGTATTATAGTGCCGACACTGTCCGTCACATCTGGGAGCGTAAGGTGGAAAGGCAGTACTCGACACTTCTAGCGATGTGTCACTTCGCACAGTGTCAGGTTTCTTGTCACTTGTCATGCACCGGAATACTCATTGATCCTCAGAAAACGGGCCAAGTGTACTTCGCGTCCGAAGTGCTGCGGCTCAAATGTTCGTCATGCGTGCTACGAGCGTAACAGTTCATTTCCGGCTCCGGTGCACGTACCGGTTAGTGTATATCGGTTTCCGATACGCACTGATGGCCAGGTTCTCACATTTCTTCGGTACCAGAATGCCTAGAAAGGGTAGCTGCTCAACCATTCCAACCTCCATGGTAAATGCTGGCCCGAGAATGTTCAGATTTCTTAGGAAGTCGCCGCACTGTTCGTCTCTACGGATCCACACGACGAAAGTGTCGTCCAAGTTCCTGTCCAGCACTTTTGGTGAGAGCTGAATATGGAAGCGTGGCTCCTAGTTTGAACAGTGACAACGACCTACGCCTGTTATTTTCGTGTCCGACTCTAAAATAACTAAGGTAACAAATGTCATGGGATGCCTCTTAATATTGTATAGGACCACCATTTGCCTCACTTATTGCCGCATCTCGACGTGACATAGACTCAACAAGCCGTTAGTAGTTCCTTGCAGAAATATTGTACCATGCTGCCTGTATATTCGTGACAAAGCGCATTGTCAACTACAAAAATTCAATCGTTGTTTGGGAACATGAAGTCTACGAATGGCTGCAAACTGTCTCCAGGTAGACGACCATAACCGTTTCCAGCCAATGAGCACAGTGCCTTGTTAACAAGCAGGGGTCCATGGTTTCGTGACAGCTGCGGCGTAATCGAATCCAGTCATCAACTCTTACCAACTGAAATGGCGTCTCATCTGACCAGGCCAGAGTTTTCATTCGTGTAGGGCACAAACTACAGAGGGGTCCAAAAAAATGTATCCACTGTTTAAAAGTCCATAACTGGCAAAATAATTGACGGATTTGTCTCATCTTTGGTAGTGTATTAGTTTGCAGTTCCGAAAATCGTCACACAAGCGTTGTATTGCGTTGTTATGTTTTGTCAGATGACAGTCGCCAGATAGTCAGTGTTCTGTTCTCAGTAGCACCTAGTTACTCGAGTAAACATGGCTGGAGCAAGGCTTACATTCGATAAAAGGAAGTCAGTTTTGAAGCGGTATTTTAAGGACGAAAACATTAATGACGTTCAACGGCAATGGCGAAATGAGTATCAAAGAGAGCCACGATTCGTCGCATTCGAGACCAATTTGAAGCCGAAGGCTGTGTTAAAGATGTACACAAACAACGATCTGGACGACCTGTAACAGTAACAAGTCCAGCTAACTCCCGTCGTGTGTTACAACAATTCACACGCTCACCACAGAAGTCTGTGAGACAGTGTGCCCGTGAAACTGGAGTGAGTCGCTGAAGTGTTGGGCGAATTTTGAAGACAGCAAATTGAAAGTGCTACATCCCACGATTGCTACACGCAATGAACGAGGACGGCCCGGATCGTAGAATGGAGTACTGCGAGTGGTTTACTAACATGGTGCGCAACGATGAAGAGTTTTCAGAGATGATTGTGTGATCTGACGAGGCACAGTTCAAACTCAATGGTACAGTAAATCGCCACAATTGCGTCTACTGGGCCGCCGAAAATCCAAACGTCCATGTAGACAAAGCCGTCAATTTGCCAGGAGTAAATATGTGGTGTGGGTTGTCTTACTGGGGCTTGATTGGGCCAATCTTCTTTGACGGGACAGTTATCGGTTAGGTGTACCTTCAGAAGCTTCAGACATCCATTTTACCTGCCATGCGAGACTTGTATGGAGGCGGTGCCCCAGCCCACTAACAAAATCGTGTTAGGGTCGTATCTCGACGAAAATCTACCAGGAAGATGGATAAGCCGTAGAGGTGCTGTGGAGTATCCACCACGTTCCCCAGACCTAACTCCTCTGCATTTTTCCCTGTGGGGAACACTAAAAGCGTCGTTTAACGACAAAAGCCACGCACATTGGATGAACTTCGAGAGCCCATCGAACATTCATGTGCAAATATGCAACTGAACACGTTGCAGTCAGTAGTTCGTGCTGCAATTCGGCGGCATCGTTTGTGTGAGGATGTTAATGGTGACCATTTCGAACACCTACAGTGATATCTTTAAGTTGGACTCTAAGCTATACTTTCACCAAAAATGAGACAACTCCGTCAATTAGTTTGCAAGTTATGGACTTTTAAAAAGTGGATACATTTTTTTGGATCCCTCCGTAGAAATACCCAGAAGGCGCGCTGCACGCGACATCATGCTGTTAGCAAAGGCATTCACGTCGGTCGTCTGCTGCCATAGCCCATTAATGCCAAATTTCTCTGCACTGTCCTGACGGATACGTTCGTCGTACGTTCCACATTTATTTCTGCCGTTATGCAGTGTTGCTTGTCTCTTATCACTGCTCTCGGTCGTTAAGTGAAGGCCGTCGGCCACTGCGTTATCCGTGATCAGAGGTAATGCCTGAAATTTGGTATTCTCGGCATGCCCTTGATACTGTGGATCTCGAAATATTGAAATCCCTAATGCCTTCCGATCTGGAATGGGCCATCCATTTAGCTCCAACAGCCACTGGGCGTTGGAAGTCTGTTAAATTCCGTCGTGCCGCCATAAAGCCGTCGAAAACCTTTTCACATGAGTTACCTGAGTTCAAATGGCAGCTCAACCAATGCACTGCCCTTTAATACCTTGTGAACGCAGTATTCCGACAACTGTATATGTGCATGTCCCTATCCCACGACTTTTGTCACCTCAGTCTATGGAACTGTGTAAACAGATGTGTAGCATTTTGGAGTGTATCCTGACTGGGAGAACAGCGATTAAAATGAATGCTTATTGTTTAGAGGTAAGCTAAGAGATACTGCAAGGCTGGGATTTTAGACTATGTGTGCGCCTGTTTCAGAACCACCAGAGATACATCCGTTTACGGTGAAGCCAAACTTGCAGCGTGGCATGAGGATCCACCTGACCTGCGTGGTTATCAGAGGGGACTTCCCCATCACGTTCCACTGGCTGAAGGACGGGGCGGACCTGCCGCAAGACAGTGGCATCACGGAGAAGACACTGGACGAGTACTCGAGCACTCTGGCCATTAGCCGGCTGGCGGCCCACCACTCCGGTAACTACACGTGCACCGCGGCCAACGCCGTCGCCACCGCCAGGCACACAGCAGAGGTCGTCGTCAGCGGTACGTACACGAGAGCACCATGATAAACAAAGTAGTCGCGCCAGGAGACGTCCGCTAACGCCGTTCAACACCGCCTCTAGACCCGATAATGGTCTGGACACTGCGAGGAAAAGAGTCCACAAATTTAGGTACCTTACAGGCTGGAGTAAATACAAGTGGCCCGGACGAGTGGATACGTTTGGACTTGATAACAACAGTCCGTGACGTACACCCCGTATACACCCATTGGAGCACGTTTACACAGTCGTGACAGCTGACAGAGTTGTTAGCAGAGGACAGTCCGGTTGCGGCTCTAGCTGGCCGCACAGGTCACCCGATCTGTCAGTGTGCGATTACTTTGTGTGGGAAGCCCTCAAGTCTAGGATGTATCGCAAAAACCTCATAGTTCTCAAAAACAGCAACAGAACTACTCGAATGAGACTGCAGCAATTCAAGTAGTGCAGCTTCGATCCGCCTTCAGTAACTTGTTGACCAGCGCCCAAAAAGTGCCAGGAGGTCAATGGTGGTCACTTTCAAAATTTGCTGTACCGAGTTTACAAGAGAAACTCCCCATCGCAACCTCCTCAGATTTAGTGGTAAAGTGGCCCAATGGAAAGCCCGTCCAAAACTGAGCACAGACCAACCATGAAAGCAAGAAGTTGTAGTAAGCTGTGAAAAAAGAATGAAAGTAGAAACAACCTGACAGATACAAGTTCAAGACGTGGACTGTCGAGCGGCGTTGTGGTTGTGTGGTCACGGTCTTGGAGGGGGGGGGGGGGATTCATGTTCAAGCCTACCTCGCACATCCTGTTTTCTTCTCACAAATTTATGAACTATCCGTCCAGTCATTGATGAGTCTGTTCTGCTTCTTCTTGTCATACTATAACTGGTTTAGCATATGAGTAATGCGTCAAGAATATATTACCTCCGCAAGTAAATGTGATGAATAGTGAGAACAGGCGAGAGGCTATATAGATCTCCCACAGAATTAAAAACAGCAAATAAAGGGGTGTAAATTACGTTACAACGAAGGATTTCAAGAGTCAAAACTTCCAAAACGAAACACAAGAGGCATAACATGCGATACTTGTGTAGAACCAGTAACAGGTACATAAGTCTGGAGGCCCCGTCGTTACACGTCGCCGTTGCAAACGTACGTTACACCACAAAACAGACACAAATTTGAATCTAGCGAACAGAGACGTCAATGACCGGACAAATAGTTATTAATTTGTGAAATAAAAAAAAAGGTGGGACGTGAGGCAAATCTGAATCCGAAGCTCCCCCTTCGGAGGCCAACACCGTGACCACATGACTACGATGCCACGATCATTCAACCTCGCTCAATGTTGCAGATATTGATCCTGGACCGTTCTTTGTTTCTATTTTACTTCTTTTTTTCCACATTTCACTACACCTTCCTCCTGTTTCCATGCTTGCTCTATGTTCGGTTTTTAACGGGCTGTTCAATGGGCCATATTACCACTAAATCTGACAGGGGTGCGATGGGGAATTTCCCTTGTTAGTACTGCATTCCCTTTAGTCTGCTGTGTTCCTGTGTACGCAGGAATTCTGTTCACCAGGCCACTTTTATCGGCCTCACGCTGTACATCTGGATAAAGTAAGAATCTACTAATTACCTTTATTTATTTTTTTATTTGAGCTCGTGGGGCAAGACTTGCTGCGGATCGAGAATATCTGGCCTTAATTCGCTCTTTCGAAATTCCATCCGAAATCGAGGTGCGACCAATCTCTGATAGTGAGCAGGAAACGCTGTTTCGCTCTTCAGATGCTTTCACTCACAGAGGATTAAGGTTACCTCTCTCCAGTGTAATATCATAGAATCGGCCATTTTGACGGCCGTGCGAGCTTTTATAGCCATAATCCCGCTTATGCGTAACGGTTTTCCATTTCACTTTAAACGTGTACAATTCTCGTTGATCTTATGTTATGCCATGACCATAAGCAAATCACAAAGCTAGACACTGCTCGTCGCAGGCATGGACCTTAGTGTCAGTTGATTTTCGCACGGCCAGCTCTAGGTGGGTCCCGCCCGCTTTAGAGAAAGAAACAAGACCTTCTTTAATGTCCCTCGTCATACTATTTCAAACGTTGCATACAAAGGTTTGCAAGTAAAAAATAATTGCTTGACAATTGTTAAGGATCAACTGACTTTTACTAAAGAATATCTAAGAACTGCTACAGAACAACAGACAATTTCTACAGAACACCCGACCAATGACTATAAATGAAAATGTAGAGCAAGGGACGTGTTAACTGCAGCGAAACTTGTGCGCGTACGTTCTGTATGTATTCGACAGTTCATGAAGTACGATGTTTTGTAAAAATGGAAATGATCGTACGGCTTCAGGGGCCCGGAGTTCCCAGGCGGGAAGTTCGGCCGCGGAGTGCAAGTCTTATTGAGTTCGACACCACATTGGGCGACTTGCGCGTCGACAATGGGGATGAAATGACGATGAAGAGAGCACAACACACAGTCCCTGAGGTGAGAAAATCTCCTACCCCAGCCATGGATCGATCCCGGGCACCCGTGCGTGGCATTCCAACGCGTTGACCATTCAGCTAATGGGGCGGACATGACGTTTGGTGCATATAGTTGTAGAAATCATTAGTGCGACATCCCGTCTGCTACGGCGACATGTCTGCAAGACATCATTTGAGTGTTTAGGATTGTGAACTACCAGTTGGACGGCTCGATGCTGGTCAAAGTGCTACTACTGTGTCCACAGTAATGGGTTTGTCCGAACGTGTCATCCCGCGATTAGAAAAGGTCTCAGAAGGCGGAAATACTACGCGAAAGGTTGTCGGCGGTCGTAGACGGACCACCACGCCGCAACAAGATCGACACGTAGTTTTAGTGGCAAAAGGGAACAGACATCTTACTCATACACAGATCGTTGCAGACCTTGCTACCGCTATCGGTACAGGTGTCTCTGCCAGAAACATTTCGCGGTGATAAAATCAGGCTGGTTGTATGCTCAGAAAACTGTCAAATGAATCCCACTTGAACCACACCATAGTCCAGAAAAAGTTCTTGGAAAACCTTGGTTGCGATCAGAATCGGTGTTCCAGAGTCATGTTCCCCCACGAATTCCTCTTCACTGTGACGAAGTGACCCTGGCCACCAGTTATTGTGGTGAGAGAGGGGAACACGTTACACGCCTCGGAAAGTTCAAAAACGTCATCGGTATGATCTAGGCGTTATGATGTGACCACACATTATGGACAATAGCTGTAAACTGTTGCAAATCATCGAGCAAGGTACTGTTACAGAACATTTGTGTTGTTGGGAGAGTATTCCGGGTCATGTCAGTCTCTTTAGTGGTGCAGTAGGTCCTGATTTTCTGTTTAGGGACGACAGTGCCTACCCATACAGGACCGGTGAGGTGCTGGGCACACTGGAAAAGAAGATATTGAGCGTATAGAATGACCTTCTTACTGGCTCTACCGAAAACCCTATATAGAATATCTGGGATGCTGTTGGCTGACGCATTTCTCAACGAACGGTGCAAGAACTGGAAACTGCCTTGAGACAGGAGTGGGACAGCATCCCCCTCCCGCCCCCCCCCCCCCCCTACACACACACACACACACACACACACAAACAAGGAGACCTCTACAGTTGGTAGCTAGAATCAATGTTGTTGTTATTGTTGTTATTGTCGTTGAGGTCTTCAGTCCAGAGATTGGTTTGATGCAGCTCTCGATTCTGCTCTATGCTGTGCAAGCCTCTTCATCTCCGAATAAATACTGCAACCTACATCCTTCTGAATCTGGTTAGCGTATTCATCTCTTGGTTTCCCTCCACGATTTTTACCCTCCACGCCTCCCTGCAGTACTAAATTGGTGCAGTGCGTGTTAGTTGCGCAGTCTGAGGCGCCTTGTCACTGTCCACGTCTCTGCCTCCGCCGGAGGTTCGAGTCCTCCCCCTGACATAGGTGTAGGCCGGCCGCAGTGGTCTCGCCGTTCTAGGCACGCAGTCCGGAACCGCGCGACTGCTACAGTCGCAGGTTCGATACCTGCCTCGGGCATGGATGTGTGTGGTGTCCTTAGGTTAGTTAGGTTTAAGTAGTTCTAAGTTCTAGGGGACTGATGACCACAGCTGTTAAGTCCCATAGTGCTCAGAGCCATTTGAACCATTTGAACCTGACATAGGTGTGTGTCTTGTCCTTAGCGTAAGTTTGTTTAAATTACATGATATAGTTTGTGAGCTTAGGGAACGATGACCTCATCAGTTTGGTCCCATAAGATCTTACCAAAATTTTCCAAAATTTACTAAATTGGTGATCCCTTGATGCCTCAGAACGTGATCTACCAACCGATCTCTTCCTCTAGTCAAGTTGTACCACAAATTCGTCTTCTCCCCAATTCTATTCAGTACCTCCTCATTAGTTACGTGATCTGTCCACCTAATCTTCAGCATTTTTTTGTAGCACCACATTTCGAAAGCTTCTATTCTCTTCTTGACTACATTGTTTATCGACCATGTTACACTTCCATACATGGCTACACTCCATACAAATACTTTGAGAAACGACTTCTTGACACTTAAATCTAGACTCGATGTTAACAAATTTCTCTTCTTCAGAAACGCATTCCTTGCCATTGCCAGTCTACATTTTATATCCTCTGTACTTAGACCATCATTAGTTATTTAGGTCCCCAAATAATAAATGCACTCCATCTTCAGGCCACGAGTTGCCTACCGGGACCATCCGACCGCCGTGTCATCCTCAGAGCAGGATGCGCATAGGAGGGGCATGTGATCAGTACACCGCTCTCCCGGTCGTTATGATGGTATTCTTGACCGAAGCCGCTACTATTCGGTCGAGTAGCTCCTCAATTGGCATCACGAGGTTGAGTGCACCCTGAAAAATGGCAACAACGCATGGCGGCTGGATGGTCACCAATCCAAGGGCTGGCCATGCCCAATAGCGCTTAACTTCGGTGATCTCACGGGAACCGGTGTATCCACTGCGTCAAGGCCGTTGCCAGGTCCCCAAATAGCACAACTCATTTACTGCTTTAAGTGTCTCATTTCCTAATCTAATTTCCTCAGCATACCAGATTTAATTTGACTACATTCCATTATCATCGTTTTGCTTTTGTTGATGTTCATCTTATATCCTCCTTTCAGGACACTGTCTATTCCGTTCAGCTGCTCCTCCAGGTGGTCTGCTGTCTCTGACAGAATTACAATGTCGTCGGCAAACCTCAAATTCTTATTTCCTCCCCACAGATTTTAATTCCTACTTCTATTGTTTCCTTTACTTCTTTCTCAATATACAGATTAAATAACATCGAGGATGGGCTGCAACCTTCCCTTTCATGCCCCTCGGCACTTTTACTGCCATCTGGTTTCTGTAAAATTTGTAAATAGCCTTTCGCTCCCTGTATTTTGCCCCTGCCACCATCAGAATCTGAAAGAGAGTATTCCAATCAGCACTGTCAAAGTCTACAGATGATACAAACGTAGGTTTGCCTTTCCTTAACCTATCTTCTAAAATAAGTCGTACGGTCAATATTGCCTCCCGTGTTCCTGCATTTCTACAGAATCCAAACTGATCTTCCCCGAGGTCGGCTTCTACTAGTTTTTCCATTCGTTTGTAAAGAATTCGTTTTATTATTTTCCAGCCATGACTTATTAAACTGATAGTTAAGTAATTTCCACACCTGTCAACACCTGCTTGCTTTGGGATTGGAATTATTAACACGTGCAAAATGTGCATTAGTGCCCTTGTAGGCCTTATTCCTTACTGATAGTCTGATATTGACCTTAATGTTGGTAGTTTCACCTGTGTCAAATATGAACGTTATTAATGTCTGTTATCCTGCTTTCCCATGCGGTGTAACCTGTAGTACTTTTAGTTGTAAACACAACGCTCCCACTCTGTTACGTAACTGCTGTGTTTGTTACAGTGCCTGCGATTATTACTGTTCAACAACATTTCTGTTCCTTAGGAATTGGTAAACATTGTAAATTCCACATGTAGGGAACCTTGGGCACAGCTGTAAGTAAGTAACCGGGTAATGACGAGTTTCTCAGGGAGTTACCAATATTATGATAAGAATCTAATGTCTGTGTTGCTACTATGCCATAGTTTATACACATCATGATAATTTAGTACCACCAAAATTTTTTCACACAAAGAGCAACCCGGATAGCCGAAAGCTTTAATGCGCCGCCTCCAGGTTTCGGGGCGCTGACCCTGTCCTGGATATAATCCGCCTCCCCTGTATGCGGCTTTTAGGCGGTTCCCCACATGCAGATAGGTAAATATTGGGCTGGTGCCCAGGTCCTGTCTCAGATACATGCTATGCAATTATGTTGAACACGTTAACACTCATGAACATGAGATTTACTCTACGGCCAGACAGATGGGTAACACAAATTCCATCTGGAGGAGAGTGTTGGCGACAGAAACGATATCCATTGAAATATAGTACAACCATTGAAAAGGCCTGGAAGGTAATCCGCCTGCAGTATGTAATGTTTCTTTTTAATGTTTTGTATATTCATGAGAAATCTATTTCACTATACTTTGTGATATAAAAATTTAAAGCTACGAGATGTATACCTGGTTTCACGAATTCTTTGTGCATTTCTGTATAACTTTATAACTTCCGGACTAGAAATGTAAATGATATGTCAGTTGCATTTCTGAAACTTTGCATTACTGGTAAGTGTCCACGAGAAGGCGGAGGATAGGGGCCAGTTTAAATGGGACACTTGCCCCCTCTTGGAATCTGAGGGTAGAATTATTAATTCAATACAGAAAACGAAAAGAACTAAAGCGTTCGACATGTTTTTTGGCGTTATGAAAACATGTTGCAAATTAGGCGATCTGATAAGATAAGGAACGAAGAGATTCTCTGCAGAATCTGCAAAATCTCTGAAATGCATTGACAAGAAGGAGGGATAGGATCATAGAATACGTGTTAAGACGTCAGAGAGTAACTTCCGTGATCCTAGAGAGAGCTGTGGAAGGGAGGGTAAGACGGAGGGTGGAATATATCCTCCATATAACTGAAGATGTAGGTGGTAGGGAGCTAGTCAGAAATGAAGAGATCGGTACAAGAGAGGAATTCGTGGCGGGCTGCATGAAGTTAGTTAGAAGACTGATGATTCAAAATGAAGCTGAATGATTGTCTTTGATCCTAAAAGACCGTTCATTGCGCATTGCCCAGGACAACTGGAAATACTGTCGATATGACAATAACCATATCTGAATTCGTTGGTTTTCGCGATATTCACTGGAAACTATGTCGTTTCTCTCATCTGGCAATATCTTCGTCGCTGTTCAGCAGTCATAGGGGATGCGAATCCTTTACAGAATCGTGACGAAACAGAGATGTCCATCTTTTCTCTGTTACTTCCTCGTGCACCACGAATTGAGCCCACAAAATCCCAGGTTCACACGTCACTTCTCTCCTCCATTACCAGCACAACATAAACTGGCCTCTAGACCATCATATCTGAGCGACACAGTTTAGTATGCTCCATATGCACACAAGATGTGTGACAGCTTGCTGCAAAGATAGCGAAAATTTTCAAACGGCACAGCGGTTTCAGTAGACCTTGAAGGACTCCGTCATTATATTCTGTTGCTTTACTCATCTATGCCTTATTGTGTAAATCAGAATACTGCAGTCGGAAATACAAAACGCCATTAACTTCGGAGGAAAACTATGTGAATTCCAGCAGAAGACACCTTCTCTATTTATATGCGATGTAACACATTGCAACTGTATTGGCAGTTTCAAGGGTGGGTTTGGCAGGTATCCCAAACTCATTTAGCCCTAGGCTGCTCTTTCCCCAAATATAAAAAATTTTTAGGTTACAGAACAAAATTTGCCGCACTTTATTTCAGTCAGTACTAAAACCAGAAGTTATGTAACTAAGATAAAATATCCATTAACCTGATGAATGTTACATTTTGTAACAGGAGAGTTGAGATGTCATCAGAATTATAAAAGCAATTTTCTGGTTCATATCCATTTTCTCCACACAGAAAAGTTTTAATCGAGGATGTTTCCGCTGGTTACTTTTATCTGTATCTTGCAGAACATCCTTCTTTTGTCAATATATGCGTCTGCTTAACGTTATTGACGTACAGTGTGCAACTAAATTCCATTTACAGACTTCTAAAACAGGTTGCTTACGCCAAAACATAAAAAACGTCCATTAAATATGTGCTCTAATACGCTTCCCTTAAGACCTATGAGCACTTGTTCAATAGAAGAGATTTTTTTCATAGTAGCAAAGATGAGCAAAGGCTCGTAGCTCTTGAAGTATGCATTTTAGAGCCAACGGTTACTGGAGACATTTTTCTTATTTTACTCCATACTATCTCCTCCCAAAATATGGAAAACAAAGAGCTTTCCGTAGAAGAGATGTGTTTCATAGTATTGAATATTAACAAGTGCTCATTGTTCTTAAGGTACACATTTTAGAGCTCATATTTACTTGAATGTCTTTTTTTTCTCTTTTAGTGTAAGAAGTCTGTCCTCGAGGTGTGTAAAAGGAATGTAATAACACGCTGTGCGAGCAGATGAGTCATGTCAGTATATTCTAAGTTTACTCTCTAACTCGTTGGATACGCTTGAGCGATTCGATGTAGATATTATCTCGGCTTAGTCATTCACAAATGGTAATATACTTAGCATATTCATAAAATACAATGCTGTACTTTGTATACATTGTGAAATATATAGTAATATGTAGTAACTTGGGCTACTATGTCTTTTACTACAATAAGTTTTGAGTAACTATTGTCAAATTTAGGTATTAGGGCTTGAAACGACTTCTAATTCACCGATAATGAAAAGTGGAAGTTTTACAAACTTGCCTCCTCTTCGATAAATTTAGGTTGACACCCGTTGGCATTTACTGCACTCTACAGAATATAGAAAAATTTGTTATACAACATTACGATATTTCACAAATCACCGTCATTTAGTAACAAGTTTTGTAGTTAACTTTAAATAAACATTTATCAGCAAAAAAGAGTCTCAAGGCTTGCATTTGTCTGAAGATCTGTGAAGCTGTTTTATGGTTCAGAGAGATTTGTACCTACCTTTTTATTTTCGCATACTGCCGTCAAAACTGCAATTTATGCATCTTCAGTTAATGTTTAAGAATTTCGTATAATGAATTTTCTATTGTTATTTGTCTACAGTTAGTTTTAGTTTGCATGGAGGAAAATTTAATCAGGCTGTTAAGTTCTTCGAGATGTTCAGTAGTTGAAAACCCACATGTGTGTTTGTTTTGTAGTGCCACCTTCGTGGAAAACTGAACCCCAGGATGCAGAGGCAGTAGAAGGCGAGAACCTGACCATTCCATGCTCTGCTTCCGGTACTCCAACACCGAAGATATCATGGAAGAGACGGGACGCAGAGAGTTCAGCTGCAGGAACCGAGGAAATGCATACGTCCGTGAACTATGGGTGAGCAACAAGTATTTCAAAACAAAATCGGAATAGAAAACAGAATTGGCTTCATGAACTAAGCACCACCTGTCTAGTCTTTTTCTGTGTCGTTTCAGCAACAGAGTACGTCAGACTCTAGCGTTGCTATTAGTGTCAGCAAAGCTGCTTGCTTTGCCTCCAAGAAAGGGTTTAAATAACAGATTTAATTTCGGAAGCGTTTCACAAAACGTATGATCTTATATTTATCACACTTAACCCTGTTTTCATAAAATTATTCACTTGAAAGGATGGTTATGGTTAGCGTTTGGTAGGCACGTAGATCATTATAGACAGAGACATTGCTAGCTTCGGATAAAGTTGTTTGGGAAGGCACGAGCAATATGGATCGGGAGGTTCAGTCGGAGATTTGTAATTATTATCACTGACGGTCTATTCAATGGGCTTCACGTGAGAAAAGCCTGTCGTTACTACAGCTGCTCTTGAGAAATTAATACGAAGATAATTATGAATGGTTTATTTGAGTTCGGCAGCCACGATTTAATACTGATGTATTAACTGGAATAAAATATATGGATGATTTCGGTGAAAGCAGTTAAATAGAAACGGGGATTAAGTGCGCCAGCTGTGAGGAATGAGCTGCAAATACATTAGAATAATTTTATGCGTACAGTAATTACGTTGATTGGGGGCGACAGTTATGTAAATGCTGCATTTTAATTACTGTTACCAGGTTTGAGGCAAACATTACTCATTGGGATACCGCAGTGTGCAATATTAATAACAGATGGAACTGCATTAAAAATTAACTACTATCTAATAAAATATTCATTTTATGAATTTTTCTCTCTTATAGTTCGTGTGTTTGGTTCACACGATAAGTCTCTGAGATACGTCGAGTGCTACCTTCCCTCTCCTTCGCAAGGTGTGTGTGTGTGTGTATGTACGTGTGTGTGTGTGTGTGTGTGTGTGTGTGTGTGTGTGTGTGTGTGTATTTTACAGCCACCAATACACACATTACGTTCTGAAAGCAACCAGAAGGGAAATAGAAACGAAGTGAAACTTGACGAGTTGAGTAAATGTGTGATGTAATTTCAAACATATTAAAAACTCGACAGCATGACTTGCACACACTTTGACGTCGATGTATCGATGTATAAACTGCATCGCTCAGGAGGATCTCATAGACCCACTGTGTCCTATCCTGATGCGACCCCTCGGACACATCTGCTTGACTCGTCCTTGATATCCAGCGACGGAGCTGGCCTCGCACATTTTCTATCAGAGACAGATATGGGGACCTTGGTAGCCGCGGAAGTATATCAACAACTCACTGACATTTCGTACAGCCGCGTGCATTGTGTGGACGAGAACCGCAGTGTTGAAAAATGTCACCAAGGTACTGTCGCATGGATGGTAGGACATGAAGACGTTTGATGTCCGAGACGTACTGATGTTTCATCAATCGTACCTCAGTCACTACCAGCCGTGACATGAAGTCACAGCCGATGAGTCCACTCGCAGTGGCATCGGGAGTAACTCGGCTGTGCCTCTCCAAAACCTTCGAATAACGGGGTGTAGTGGGAGCCGGCCGCTGTGACCGAGTGGTTATAGGCGCTTCAGTCTGAGATCGCTCTGCTGCTATGGCCGCAAGTTCGAATCCTGCCTCGGGCATGGATGCGTGTGATGTCCTTAAGTTAGTTACGTTTAAGTAGTTCTAAGCCTATGGGACTGATGACCTCAGATGTTAAGTCCCAAAGTGCTTAGAGCCATTTGAATTTAGGATGTAGTGGACTACCACAATTAATCGCTGAACACCATGCGACGTCATTCGTCCCCTGCCCATGTTTCCCCGTCACGTCACTACTCCCTGCACAGCCCTTTGTGGTGTGGTGTTGATGGCAACCCGCTCATCGGGCGGTATTAGCGTTGTGTGACTGCTGCTAGTCTCTGATCACTGGTGTGTGATTACACAGAATATTGCAGGAAGTCCATTACCTATTTTCGGATGGCAGAGTCAAATGTGGTTACGATGTCTATGGTGCACGTTGTAGCGATCCTTGCCTTCGGTGTTCAGAATTTGCCCACTGAAAACTTGGCGACAGTTATACATGCCCTCAGGTTCCCACACAGTCGAGCGCTGTCCCTGTCACGTCCTAACACCAGACAGATCAGGACACTGCACGATTCGACAGCCGGCCAAATGGAGACTCACAATGAAGCTCCTTTCAAGCTCTGTCAGCCGCTGATAATAAGGTCTCACACGAGGAACACGGGGCATCTCCGTGACGTTCACTGTGGTCACTCAACACCCGATGCAATTCACACACCTTGTATGTCCTACCGAACCTTGTAACAACACTAAACACGAGCAAAAGTGATGTATTCTGGTGACTGCTCTGTCACAGAGAACAAAGTTTTGAAGTCGTACGTACACCTGAGAGTAATTGCAAATATGTAATTCTTTATTTGGTTTGTAACAGCACAAGCTTCGAATCATTGAGGAGTGAAATGAAAAGTCAGGCGGTTAGGACTTAACATTCCTCAGACGACCAGAGCGTCACAAACATATGAAGAAGCTACCAGCCATACTTTTAAAAGTTTGAAAATGATTACCATACGCTTATTAAAGAATTTTAATTGTCTTTTAACGAGGTGAAACTTGTATAGTAATGCTAATGTGTAATATCAGCACAGGAAACGACTTAGATGGACATTTAGAGAAGCCCCCAAAGCACATACGATGTAAACACCTAGGTTTCAAACTCCTTCTGTTATTAACTTGTGTTACTATTTTAAAGAAGGTTGTTTGCTGCTATGTAAGAGTTTATTTGATAACGACACGTGTGCATTGGATTTTCCAACCGATAAAGGAAATGCCACAGTTGCGGTGAACAGTGTAGAATTCCACTTGAAGATGCTGCACTTATTAGAAGATGACGCGTATCGGAAGGCTAGTCGCGATCCAACACAGACCATCGTCAGAAAGACAAGCAAGTTAACAAAGTACTCTGATATGCTAGTACAAGTGGTGAAGAAATTAACGCCACGTGTCGCCAGACCTCCCAGGCTTTCTAGACTGACGAAGAAACACAAGGAAGGTGTTCCTCTGAGGCGTATAGTTATTACAATCAGTTTTTTCACCAACAGATTGGCTAAACTTCTGGCAGGCTTATTGGCATCCAAACTGGTACACTGTCAACATCATGTTGTTTACTCGCAGTCATTCATTGAGACCCAAAGGAAAATAAAGATAGGCAGTCTGGACGTTGTGTCAGTTTTTACGAGGGCGCCAGTACAAGAGACGCAGAATTTTGGCCCAACAATTTCCACTTGGGATCGTCATGCTGTTCCGTAATGACTTAGCGATAACGTGCTTCATATAGAATATCATGACAGCGTTACCTTGAGAACCTCACTACCTCCAGCCATCGTGAACTTCTTCATGGAGCAGTTTTAGGAGCAAGCATCCATCTTGCTTCCTACACGTTGACGACACTTTCCTCATATGGCCTGATGGTGAAAATGCACTGTGACAATTCATCGAAAACATGAGCAATTTCTGTCCCAATTTTAAATATACTGTCGAGATTGAAAACAAAGGCCAGCTTCCGTTTTTGGGTATTTTAGTGTAGCGGAAGGCAGGAAGCCGGCTTGGTCAGGAAATCTACTCCACTAATCAGTACTTAAACATCAATCGTTTCGCCACCCCATACACTATAAAGCAGTCCTGAACTCATTAGTACAGAGGACAAAGGTTATTTCTTATGAGGACCATACCGAGTCTGAAAACACCAATAGTATCATCACCCCATCCACTATAAAGCAGTCCTGAACTCATTAGTACAGAGGACAAAGACTATTTCTTATGACGACCATGCAGAGTCTGAATTTCAGCATTTGAAACGCTTTTTCGGGGAAAAAGGTAAAAGCAAGCAAAGCTTTCAGATGCCACTGACGTAAGACGCAGAACAGGGCAAGTCGGCTGCATTCCTTCCATATTCTAGACCGACAACTAGCAAGACAGGATACATGCTGAAGAGACATCGACGGAGACTTTCAAATGTTCAAATGTGTGTGAATACCTAAGGAACCAATGTGCTGAGGTTATCGGTCCCTAGACTTACATATAACTTAAAGTAACAAAGCTAAGAACAATACACACATCCATGCCCGAGGGAGGACTCGAACCTCCAGCGGGAAGGGCCGCGTAATCCGTGCATGGCGCCTCTAACCGCGCGGCCACTCCGCGCAGCACCAGTGTCCCAACCCGTCTCCAAGATAAGAAGAAACGGGATAATTTTTTTATTTCGTCCGTCTCAGTTGCATAGATTTTAAATTCATCTGTAGTGGTTACCGGTTCCGGACTGATACGTCCATTCTCAAACCACACATCTAAAATTACGGAGTACATGCTTTACATAATGCGTACATGCAGTATGTGCGACAATATCATAAGTACTCATATGCTTATAGACATACCTTTCCATTAACCGTAATGATTCATGCAGTATGCCGGCCGTGGCGGCCGAGCGGTTCTAGGCGCTTCAGTCCGGAACCTCGCGATTGCTACGGTCGCAGGTTCGAATCCTGCCCCGAGCATGGATGTGTGTGATGTCCTTAGGTTAGTTAGGTTTAAGTAGTTCTAAGTTCTAGGGGACTGATGACTTTATACGTTAAGTCCCATAGTGCTTAGAGCCATTCATGCAATATGGTGCCAAAAGGTACGAACAACTTCTGTTCAGAAAAGTATACACTGGGCTACAAGTACCCTCATTTGTCTTAGCATATGTGTCTGTTACAACTGACCGACAAAACCAAACTAACAACTATTAAATACAGTAGTGAGCAGAACATCATTGTTGTTGTCGCCCTCACACTAACGCGCGTGCACGTACGACTCCCTATTATTTTTGTATGGTGCTGACGCGACCATTGTCATTTATTGATAAGATTTTTAAAAGGTGAGGAAGTACCGTTTTTATATTATAGCAAATGTTGACAATTTTGTTTTACAAAATAATGTAGCATCCAAATGAAAATATCAGTTTTACATTGCAGGAAATGTTTGCCTCTTTTTCTTTTCTTTCTTTTACAATATAATGTAGCGTCCAAATGGAACATACAACGACAGGAGGCGACGATTTAACGAGCCCTCGTGTATACAACCCCGTATTTTTGTAGAAGGGTGTAGTACCAAGCATTGCTACCTTGCACACATTGTGTAACAGCGAAAAATATAAAATATGCTGTTCATGATTGTAAGTCAGCCACATGCTGTCTAAAAATTAAATAAGGCGAAAGACATAATAGAGTTACAGCTTAACGAATCACATTATTAGTGTAACGTTTGGCACCAAACCAACAGTAATGCTTTAAGTAAACACTTCACTGCACGGTACCGAACATAATGAATAATCAGTAATAATGCATGGTGCGAAGGCCGCATTTTAATCGAAACATTATACGCGCATTGATTATATATGCATACTACTCCTTGATTTTATACAAAATGCCGGTAATATATGATTACATAGAGCTGCATTACAAAAGATCAGGGACTGATGGCCTATGTAGTCTGGACCCTTCATTCTCCACAAACCAACTAACCATCAAAAGGGCATGTTACAAATAATATCGGACCTCGTGCGGATTTTGGTCGTAGACATTTAGACGAGTGTATCAAACAAACACATGGCGCACACCCTAAGCGCGCTAGTAATATAACAACATATGCTTACTCGAGGCATGCTGACACGGGATGTTGGGTCATCAACTATTCAGTACTGAAGAAATCAGATATTTTTTTATTTCGGCTCTGTCGGCTGCACTGATATAAAAATTCAGCAAGATAAGAGATACACCGGGTGGTGAGAAAATGTCTAAAACGCTTGAAAGGCTTTTAGAAATGCTTCAAGACAGGCGTACTGATACATAAACGATAAGAAAAAGTTTCAATAAGTTGCGCCGTTGCTGAGTTATTTAGCAATGAAGTTAGACAATCAGGTCAACTGCACGTGCAAATTCAAGTTTCAGCTAACCAAACAAAGCACTGGCAGGCCGCTTGAATGTGTGCGCGACGCCCCGATTGGCTAATTTCAGTGATAAATAAATCCTAAACGGCGCAACGTACCGAATTTTTGGTTTTAAAATTTGTGTCTTTGTGCATCCCGCCCTGCAAAATTACAGCAAACGTTTGAGACCTTTTCTGACCACCTTCTATTACGCCCCATTGAAGTCAACATAGGTCTTCCAGATCCTGGCCTGTATCCAATCTCTTGTCAATGTCACAGGATTTACATAAGACAAACTATACACACTGTTGTCGAACCTTGTGCAGAGCATTCACAACATAACAAAGGGAACTTGACCAACTGCTCATTTCCAGAAAGTGAGATAAAATACGCTATTTGCCATTAAAATTGCTACACAACGAAGAAATGCAGATGATAAATGGTATTCATTGGACAAATATACTATACTAGAACTGACATGTGATTACATTTTCACGCAATTTGGGTGCATAGATCCTGAGACATCAGTACCCAGAACAACCACCTCTGGCAGTAATAACGGCCTTGATACGCCTGGGCGTTGAGTCAAACACAGCTACGATGGCGTGTACAGGTACAGCTGCCCATGCAGCTCCAACACGATACCACAGTTCATCAAGAGTAGTGACTAGCGTATTGTTACGAGCCAGTTGCTCGGCCACCATTGACCAGACGTTTTCAATTGGTGAGAGATCTGGAAAATGTGCTGGCCAGGGCAGCAGTCGAACATTTTCTGTATCCAGAAAGGCCTGTACAGGATGTGCAACATGCGGTTGTGCATTATTCTGCTGAAATGTAGGGTTTCGAAGGGATCGAATGAAGGGTAGAGCCACGGGTCGTAACACATCTGAAATCTAACGTCCACTGTTCAAAGTGCCGTCAGTGCGAATAAGAGGTGACCGAGACGTGTAACCAATGGCACCCCATACCATCACGCCGAGTGATGCACCAGTATGGCGATGACGAATACACGCTTCCAATGTGCGTTCACCGCGATGTTGCCAAACACGGACGCGACCATCATGAGACCGCAGCCACGGTCTCCGAGCTGATATTCCATGCTGCTGCAAACGTCGTCGAACTGTTCGTGCGGATGGTTGTTATCTTGCAAACGTCCCCATTTGTTGACTCAGGGATCGAGACGTGGCTGCACGATCCGTTACAGCCATAGGGATAAGATGCCTGTCATCTCGACCGCTACTGATACGATGTCGTTGGGATACAGCACGGCGTTCCGTATTACCCTCCTGAACCCGCCGATTCCATATTCTGTTAACAGTCCTTGGATCTCGACCAACGCGAGCAGCAATGTCGTGATACGAGAAACCGCAATTGCGATAGACTACAATCCGACCTTTATCATAGTCGGAAGCACGATGGAACGCATTTCTCCTCCTTACACGAGGCATCACAACAACGTTTCACCAGGCAACGCCGGTCAACTGCTGTTTGTGTATGAGAAATCGGTTAGAAACTTTCGTCATGTCAGCACGTTGTAGGTGTCGCCACCGGCACCAACCTTGTGTGAATGCCCTGAAAAGGTAATAATTTGCTTATCACAACATCTTCTTCCTGTCGGTCAAATTTCGCGTATGTATCACGTCATGTTCGTGGTGTAGCAATTATAATGGCCAGTAGTGTACTATTAGAAAAGACGAGAGTTCCGGCTCAAACATCAGCGTACTGATTTTCTGTTATAAAAGAAGTGGTCGAAATTAGAATGAATAGCAACAGTTTTAACACAGACTTGGAGTACCACTTAAGGTGCATTAACACCAATGCGACTAGGCGCAGATGTGTCATGTCACTAGGCGCGTGCGGCCATTGCAAGAAGAGGCAAGAAGGCGCACGCACCGGTGCTAAGTCACGCTCTCCTGTCGATTGCGGGCATTGGCCGCCGTGCGAAGGTGCAGGAGCCTCCCCTTAGCAGACGAGTTGCGTGTGGGCAAGCACAGCCACACAGCAACTACACTCCTGGAAATGGAAAAAAGAACACATTGACACCGGTGTGTCAGACCCACCATACTTGCTCCGGACACTGCGAGAGGGCTGTACAAGCAATGATCACACGCACGGCACAGCGGACACACCAGGAACCACGGTGTTGGCCGTCGAATGGCGCTAGCTGCGCAGCATTTGTGCACCGCCGCCGTCAGTGTCAGCCAGTTTGCCGTGGCATACGGAGCTCCATCGCAGTCTTTAACACTGGTAGCATGCCGCGACAGAGTGGACGTGAACCGTATGTGCAATTGACGGACTTTGAGCGAGGGCGTATAGTGGGCATGCGGGAGGCCGGGTGGACGTACCGCCGAATTGCTCAACACGTGGGGCGTGAGGTCTCCACAGTACATCGATGTTGTCGCCAGTGGTCGGCGGTAGGTGCACGTGCCCGTCGACCTGGGACCGGACCGCAGCGACGCACGGATGCACGCCAAGACCGTAGGATCCTACGCAGTGCCGTAGGGGACCGCACCGCCACTTTCCAGCAAATTAGGGACACTGTTGCTCCTGGGGTATCGGCGAGGACCATTCGCAACCGTCTCCATGAAGCTGGGCTACGGTCCCGCACACCGTTAGGCCGTCTTCCGCTCACGCCCCAACATCGTGCAGCCCGCCTCCAGTGGTGTCGCGACAGGCGTGAATGGAGGGACGAATGGAGACGTGTCGTCTTCAGCGATGAGAGTCGCTTCTGCCTGGGTGCCAATGATGGTCGTATGCGTATTTGGCGCCGTGCAGGTGAGCGCCACAATCAGGACTGCATACGACCGAGGCACACAGGGCCAACACCCGGCATCATGGTGTGGGGAGCGATCTCCTACACTGACCGTACACCACTGGTGATCGTCGAGGGGACACTGAATAGTGCACGGTACATCCAAACCGTCATCGAACCCATCGTTCTACCATTCCTAGACCGGCAAAGGAACTTGCTGTTCCAACAGGACAATGCACGTCCGCATGTATCCCGTGCCACCCAACGTGCTCTAGAAGGTGTAAGTCAACTACCCTGGCCAGCAAGATCTCCGGATCTGTCCCCCATTGAGCATGTTTGGGACTGGATGAAGCGTCGTCTCACGCGGTCTGCACGTCCAGCACGAACGCTGGTCCAACTGAGGCGCCAGGTGGAAATGGCATGGCAAGCCGTTCCACAGGACTACATCCAGCATCTCTACGATCGTCTCCATGGGAGAATAGCAGCCTGCACTGCTGCGAAAGGTGGATATACACTGTACTAGTGCCGACATTGTGCATGCTCTGTTGCCTGTGTCTATGTGCCTGTGGTTCTGTCAGTGTGATCATGTGATGTATCTGACCCCAGGAATGTGTCAACTAAGTTTCCCCTTCCTGGGACAATGAATTCACGGTGTTCTTATTTCAATTTCCAGGAGTGTAGAACCATGGTGTTCAGGAGTAGTCACATCTGTAGTAGGGCTTGGGGTCGGGTTTTAGACATCGAGCGCAAGCAAAGACAGAGGTTGGACGTTTCTAGGGAAGTGGGAGTGACAGTTTCAAAACGTGGCGCCAGCCTTCTAGCACCACCAGAAGTCATTCTGTCCCGTTCGAGGGCCACCAGAATGACAGGCCGTGGTACTTACGTCACAGAACTCGACACTGCAGTTTTCACGAGTGACAGCAGCCGTCTCCGGTAAGGAGCGAGTACCATTTCACACGAGTTTAATAATTCTTGACGGCGCGTTTAACTGTACGCAAGCTCTCGATATCACACGACACTGTTAAGACTTTTAGTGGGTGCCTTTTGAATAACATATCGATCTCCCGTGGGCTCTGCAGAGAATCGAGTATTCGAGATGTGTGGCGGACAATCCGACTACTGTGATGTCACATATTTGTTGCACGGTGCACATTTCTCGTGGGCTCCAAGCTGACTAGTGTGACATCACAAGTTAGTAACGGGGCCCGAATTTCTCGTGGGCCCCGGTACCGAGGCGGGACGGAATTGTTATGAGCTGCCCAGTTTGCCTCCCTCACAAGTGTCAGTTAGGTGATCTCTCTCAAAGGTTCCAGACGTCGCCTTTGCATCTATACAAGAAACACGCCGTGCCAGATCCGGTAGTCAGCGGTTTTAATTCCTGATAAGAACGGCAGAGACAGCTATCGAAAGATGGAGTGTGTTATTCGAAGTGACGTTGCTTGTGTACCGAAAAGATTTTACTGATGAAAAATACATATGTTCAAGAAAGAGATAAAAATTCCCTTGACATGTTCCAAACAGACAGCAACCAGTACTTCCGAACTATATAAGCATAGATCAGATGTGGCTTAAATTAAAAAATATTCACTGAAGCGTCGATAAACTGGTACACCTGCCTAATATCGTGGAGGCCCCTGCGAGCACGCAGAAGTGCCGCAACACGACGTGGCATGGACTCGACCAACGTCTGAAGTAGTGCCGGAGGGAACCAACACCATGAATCCTGCAGGGCCTTCCATAAATCCATAAGAGCAAGTACGTGGGGGTGGGGACCTCTTCTGCACAGCACGCTGCAAGACATCCTAGATATGCTCAATAATGTTCGTATCTGGGGAGTTTGGTGTTTTAACTCAGAAGAGAGTTCCCTGACCCACTGTGTAGCAATTCTGAAGGTGTAGGATGCTCGAATTGCCAAAGTCCGTCGGAAGGCACAATGGGCATGAATGGATGCAGGTGATCAGACAGGATGCTTACGTACGTATCACCTGTCAGAGTGTCCTAGCTGAGCGGTCAGTGCGACGGAATGTCATACGTAGCGGCCCGGGTTCGATTCCCGGCTGGGTCGGATACCGGGTGTTGTGTTGTCCATATTATCATCATTTCATCCCCATCGACACACAAGTCACCGAAGTGGCGTCAACTCGAAAGACTTGCACCAGGCGAACGGTCTGCCCGACGGGAGGCCCTAGCAACACGGCATTTCCATTTACCTGTCAGAGTCGTATCTAGACGTTTCATGTATCTAATATCACTCCAACTGCGCACGCCCCACACCATTACATAACGACCACCAACCTGAACAGTTCACTACTGACATGCAGGTTCCATGGATTCATGCGTTTGTCTCCTACCCATACAGGGTACAATTCGCTCGATACAATTTGAAACGAGACTCGTCCGACCTAGCAACATGTTTCCAATCATCAACAGTCCAATGTCGGTGTTGACGGACCCTGGCGAGGCTTAAAGCTCTGTGTCGTGCAGTCATCAAGGGTTCAAGAGTGGACCTTCGGCTCCAAAAGTCCATATCGATGATGTTTTGTTGGATGATTCACGGTGCACTAGTGAAATGGTCGTACGGGAGAATCCCCACTTCATTGCTACCTCGGAGATGCAGTGTCCATTCAAACGTGTGCCGACTATAACGCCACGTTGAAACTCACTTAAATCTTGATAACCTGCCATTGTAGCAGCAGTAACTGATTTAACAACTGCGCCAGACACTAATTGTCTTATATAGGCGTTGCCGTCCGCAGTGCCATACTCTTCCCTATAACTTACCTCTGTATTTCAATACGCGTGCCTATACTAGTTTCTTTGGCGCTTCAGAGTAGTATTGACGGCACTTGAGACACTTGTACCGAATAAATCAATAAGTAATGGAACTGATTCCGTACTCGAAACAGAAAAAGTCAAAACACTTCCGCAAAAGCAACCAAATAATCACGCCAAATTTAAAAGTACAGAAAATCTCCAAGATGGGCGATGTTCTACTGTAGCTCGAAATTTAGTGCGGACTTGTGTGCAAAACGCTTTTAATAGTTTCCACAAGGAAAGTCCGCAACGAAATCTGGTAGAAATTCTAAAGAGATTCCGTTCGTACGCCAGCCGCAAGACACAGCCAGTACCTTCACTGCGAACTATAGTCGTGTTACAGATAAAGGAGTCGGTAAAGCGGAGTTACTAAACACAGCTTTCTGAAAGTCATCTTGTTCTCCATAGATGTTGAAGTAAATATTTCAGAGCTAGAATCAAGAACAGTTACCAACATGAGTAAATTAGAAGCAGACATTCTCGATTTAGCGAAGCATCTTAAATAACTTAACAAAGGGAAGTTTTCTGGTCCAGTTACGTTCCTTCAGAGTATAGTGGTGTAATAGCTTCATACTTAGCAGTCAAATACAACAGCGTGCTCGGCGTAAGATTCGCACTTAAAGAATGGAAAGTTGCACAGGACGCCAATGCTTAAGGAAGGAGACAGGAGTAATCCGCTGAATTACATATCACTGACGTCGGTTAGTAGTAGGATTTTGGAACATTTACTTTGTTCAAACATTATTCGTCTATGTTTTGTTTTTTCTGTGCCAGTCAGAATTAAGAAATTGAAGAGATGTAAACAAGCATTGGTCCATTTAAATAATTAAATTTTAAGTTTTGAAAGAAGGAAGAAATCTAAAGACAGTAAGTTTTCCTCCGTCTACACTCTGAGGAGAATTAATAAGTGGTATTTTTATAGGTTATATTTGTATGTCTCAAGTTGTCTACACGCACTTGTCACTTACTAGTGAAATTTCCTTACCTATACCGTAAAAATCTACCGTCAAAATAACTTTGGATAATTATTAAAAGTTTGAAATGTGATGAGTTTCTTGTACTTCCCGTAAAATTTAGTTGTTTGAACAAAACACATTTTCAAACAGGGTGCGTTTTAAATTGTACTCCCTCATCGATAAATGTCTGCGGACGCACATGGGATGCAATATTATCCAGAACAGTGTTACCAGAGGGACAGTACTGTGCCCCCATTTGAGTTAAAAAAAGAAAGAAAGAAAACAAAAAAAGAAAAATAGAGTAGTCTACCTGCCTGGCCAACTGGCTAGAAGGCATTTTTCGGGAGTTGCTTACAGCGGGCAAAACTGAGTGGTAGTTCAGTTTTCCTCCAGGGTACAAGAAGCGTCTACATCTACATCTACGTGATTACTCTGCTATTCACAATAAAGTGCCTGGCAGTGGTTTCAATGAACCACCTTCATGTTGTCTCTCTACCGTTCCACTCTCGTACGGCACGCGGGAAAAACGAGCACTTAAATTTTTCCTTGCGAGCCCTGATTTCTCTTATTTTGTCATGATTATCATTTCTCCCGATGTAGGTAGGTGCCAACAGAATGTTTCCGCAATCGGAGGAGAAAATTGGTGATTGAAATTTCATGAGAAGATCCCGTCGCAACGAAAAACGCCTTTGTTTTAATGACTGCCAGTCCAATTCACGTATCATGTCTGTGGAACCCTGCCTCGGGCATGGATGTGTGTGATGTCCTTAGGTTAGTTAGGTTTAAGTAGTTCTAAGTTCTAGGGGACTGATGACCTCAGATTTAAGTCCCACAGTGCTCAGAGCCATTTGAACCACGTCTGTGACACTATCTCCCCTAGCCGGCCGAAGTGGCCGTGCGGTTAAAGGCGCTGCAGTCTGGAACCGCAAGACCCCTACGGTCGCAGGTTCGAATCCTGCCTCGGGCATGGATGTTTGTGATGTCCTTAGGTTAGTTAGGTTTAACTAGTTCTAAGTTCTAGGGGACTAATGACCTCAGCAATTGAGTCCCATAGTGCTCAGAGCCATTTGAGCCTATCTCCCCTATTTGGCGATAATACAAACCGAGCTGCCCTTCTTTGTACTTTTTCGATGTCATCCGTCAGTCCCACCTGATGCGGATCCCACACCGCACAGCAGTACTCCAGAATAGGGCGGACAAGCGAGGTGTAAGCAGTCTCTTTGGTAGACCTGTTGCACCTTCTAAGTGTTCTGCCAATGAATCGCAGTCTATGGTTTGCTCTACCCACAATATTATCTATGTGATCGTTCCAATTTATGTTACTTGTAATTGTAATCCCTAAGTATTTAGTTGAATTTACAGCCATCAGATTTGTGTGACTTATCACGTAATCAAAATTTAGCTGATTTCTTTTAGTGCTCATGTAGATATCTTACCTAAAGCATTTTGCAAGTCGTTTTGATCATCTGATGACTTTACAAGACGGTAAATGACAGGGTGTCGTGAATCCTCGGAGGCGGAGGGTTTATTCTTTTAGAAAATTTCTGAGATAGTATGAAGGAAAATCACATCGAGGCCATTTTTCACGGACAACGGCATAGATACGTTTACCAATACACTGGACGGATCTAGGAATCATTTGAGATGCGATTTGTTTGTTACAGAGCACTTATTGTTGACTCTGGAGTATTAACTACTTTAACTCTGTCTCATGAATTAAAAGCGATGCTTGCAAACCTTCTTAAAACTTTTACAGATGTATAAAAGTAGAGGATTAACCTGATTACGCCGATAAAAGATTCCTTCCTAATGACTGATTGCAACAGGTATTCTCGTACACAGCACATCGCTAAGAAAGCAACGATTGTGGCAGAACACACACGGGGATCTCCGTGGGATGCCAAGTAGGCTAATCACAAAGGGTAGTGTCAAGAGATCTCTCAAGAGCTTGTTTCATATAACAATCATAAACATAAAAGGAAAAAATATCTTCCAAGCTCCAAGTCAACTTCTGCTTCGTCACGTTTTGACTGTATATCGTCTGTCACCAAAACATCCTATTGTCTTACAATATCACCATGTTTGCCGAATCCTAACGCTCGAATTTTATTCATACATGTAACTGTGTCATTTATCGTCATTCCGTTAGGTCAACATCTTTGGAGTAAACAGAATCAGAATGTCGCCTATACGACAGTTAGGAAAATCAAAATGTGTATTATGGGTCAAAAATTCACTTCTTGGCTGTTGTAGGTCAATGTACTTTTTCCAATAGTTTATTAATCGCTAGCTTTCACCGACGAAATCTGATTCTGGTATGTGCGGCTGTCATAGCATATCTCTTTGGGCCGACAGCGTTATCCGGCTAAAAACTGCACATGTCTGTAAAAAAGTGAGAGTCTGAGGTTACTGTGTCAGATGAAGGTGGTACATGCTTCAACAGTTCATACTTCAGTTCCCTCCGTTTCCAAGTTTCCAAAGCAATTTTGTGATCTGTTGCAGCTTCCTAACGAACAATGAACTTTGTTTTCAACTTTTCAGTCCGGTCCTCCTTTCCCATTCCACACTCACGCTTTATTTTTAGTTCTGTTTCCAGTCATTTGGTCCAAAAGAATTATTCGCCTATCATGACATTAAAATAATTCGGGAGGTATTAAATATTTATTTTGGAGTAGTAAGGATCGAAAGAAATGACGTGTACTTTCGCTCCTCATGTCTGTTAATATTTGCAACGTATTTTCACGAATGCTTACTTCGGAATATTACGATTTTAAATGTATCCCGCGACTTATCCCTCAAGTCCGTAAATATTTACATTTTAAAGAAACTAACAGTCGAAAAGAACTGAAAAAACAAAGACCAATGACTTTTTCATAGTCTCAGTAATTGGTAAAACACCGAAAATCTCTGCGGTAAAACTGAAAAGGAATGAACTAGAAAATCTATTTAAAGTTTCAGTTATCCTGCTGCTATGGTGAGTGCTAGTAACGAGCACCTCTTGGAGACTGTCCTCACTCGCAACGGTGACAAGCGTCTCCGAGGTAAAACATAGTTAATCATCTACGTATTACCTTAAAACACAAGAAAGTAAGACATTTACGATGGAGGACTCTCCGTCAACTGAATGTTCTGGTTTGCAATAGACATCGCCACTCCTCCATCAGTTTACTTTTATAGATAAACTGAAATCCATTAGGACTTGTGCTATGAATTGTGTGACTGTTCGTCAGCTGAGCTTAAGTGATTACTATAAAAGGTAAATTGGAAGTAGAACGTGGTTACTACTTAATAATTTGCGTGTTATGGTTACTTTGGAATTTCACAATTTATTCCTTTGCAGTCAATGAACCCCCTCGACAGTGGCCAAACAAGTTAAAATGAAAATCTCTTATAAAATTTATGATGACTAAAATTAGATTTTGTAATGATGCTTGCTCCATGGATGTTTAGAGAGTGTAAATATTTTCCCTTATGCCAATTTACCCAGTTAAGAAATGTCCTTTTCTCTCGAGTAAGTAACAGATAAAGAAATTCCAGTTAATTTCCATTGTCTTTCTTTAAACTATTCCTTCCTACAAGTACAAGATCTTATTTCGTGGGCTGTATTTTTTGTAGACATCTGTTTCACACTTTAAATATTGCTATCTGTATGATGCAAGCAGAATACGCCCCTAGCACATCATGTCAATTTACTGGAAACTGGCAGGTAGGTATTTCCCTTGTTTCCTCGTGAGATCTCCTGTACCATAATGAAATGAAAAGAATTACAATAATAAACACTATTAATTAGACTACTAGGGCATATAAGCACGTAAATATAGAAGAACGTTACCCACAGCCAATCGGATGCGTCAGATTTGTAACTGCAGTTCGCTCATGTCTTAATTTTCTAAGACCTCGGTAGCGGAAGAGGGAGACCATCTATAAGAGCTGAAGACAGGGCAGAGAATCCAGAGCAGCTACGGCGGCCCATGACACGGGTTGAAGCACGTAGCGGCGCCGTTTGGCTGGGGCATCGCGTCGGAACTGCAGCTGATTGGTACCCTGAGTCGCCGTTAGCGGAAATTGGGGCTCGCGTTCCCTTCGTAACGACGACGGGGTTGCGCTTCTTACTGTCGTCACGTGAATGTGAAGTAGTTTCCTTATACTGTTCGGCGCTTTATTGAAAAGAAAGACGTAAGACACATCTCTTCAGTGGAGCGAATCATTTCAGATCCGTTATGGTACAGAATAATAAAGACACTACGTGGGGAGAAGTTACACGCTGATTGGTCGCCTTTTCAGGTATTGCACCAGAATGGAGCCTAGAACTTCTAAGGAGAAATAAGGCTGCAATCAGTATCCAGTGTAACGCAGAAGTCAATTAACATTTTAAAATGTACTAACTCACGGGAGAATGTAGGTAGAGACACACATGTGATTCTTCAATTTCTCCTGGTGTATTTTATGACGAAATAAATCTCGGGCGAACAACCTGGTATGAATGTGGATAGGACACAATATTTCGGCAATCGACGACGTTGCCATCATCAGGTGCTGCGATACATCTCCTCCCCGTAGAGGTATGTGATGTGATTCACCTGATGATGGCAACATGGTCGATTGCCGAAATATTATGTCCTATGCACACTCATACCAAGCTGTTCACCGGAGATTTATTTCGTCGGAGACACACATGCCTGAAATGATATGAGGTTTTATCGAAATCAAATATGAGTGCAAAAATCGACAAATAAATAGCGCTGGACAGCAACACGTTAGTGACGCCTGTTGAGAGTCGTGTATAAAATGAGCTATAGTGAGAGAGGGTGTCGGATGCGCCCGTGATAGCGCCGTGTAGCCCTTACCAGAAATGGCACTGTTAGCGAAACTTTACTATAAGAATGTAGGATAGGCTACTGCAGCTTAACGACCCTATGCCATGTGTTGGGTATTCCAAGGTTAGTGGTCCTGTGGCAAGTGTCGTTGTGAAGAAAATTATCATCATGTTCGAGGCATGGGTTGTCTAGACAATCGGCCCCGCAGTGGGGAGACCAATCAGAAATGCTACGGCTGCTCGTACCGTTAAGACAGAAATGCAGACTTGAGCGGGCTTATCTCCACATGGTAAAGTAGCCCTCGTGAAGTCGCATGTCCCACTGTCATTCCACACACTACTGTTTGGAGAGCACCAATGCCATTCTTACGAAACCCAGCGCCACCATGAATTTTGTTGCGGCCACATGTCGTAAGCGTTGGTTGACGCAGTGGAGAATGGCAAAACAGAGGCATGACGGTGACCGAGGCATTGCGAAGTAGGCAGGCACAAATAGTCATGGTGACAGCGACAGTCTACCAACAGACTGACGGAAGGACGCACACAGACCGAGCGCCGAGCGAAGCCTGGAGATTGCTGAGTAAGGGGAAGTGAGGCCAGCACGTTAAGTTACGCTGCAATATACTGCGGGAGTAATAACAAAAAGCTACCACCGAGGGTAAAAAACGTCCTTCTGACGGATATAAACAGTGGAGCTCAGGCAGAATCAGACAGAAGCCATTAGGAAGCAGTTCGGATCTGAGGAAGGACGAGGTCCGTGTCCGAGTGTTCAATCTTCGTAGGTGACGATTCCGAAAGTCTGTTCCAGCTGACAGGAGTCATCCGTTCGCCGCCAGATGTCAACTTCAGCTCTAGAGGTCGGCCCAAGTTCGGTCGGCACCATGGCTGACTAACTACAGCGAGAACTTCCAGCAGGACCGGCCGCAGCGCTGTCTTGGGCACAGGCGCCGCCGGGGACTGACGCCCGGACCTCACGGCAACCCGGCCCCACGGCACGTGGTCCGTCCATGACGGGACCTCGCGGACATCGCGACTGACGGCTTCCCCGCCGCCAGTGCAGCAGGCGTCGGCAGTTGACTTAATGGCGACGAGTTCATCTCAACCACAGGGCATCCTGGCTTCAGTGGAGCACAGGTGGCCTGAGGCCTCCGAGTGCGATCAGCGGCGCGCGTTGCGAACTTTGTCGGAGAATCTACACAGCAGCAGCCAGGCGGAGGGATCCGCAGGGCTGGGCAGCGACGACGAGTGTGAAATTGTAAAGAAAGTTCAATAAATAATTGTAAAACTCCACGCCATCTCAGTCCTTGGCGCAGCCACTGTGTCTGCTGCTAACAAGTGGTGCAGAAGCCGTAACAATTTTAACCACCGATTTCATGACACGGAGAGCATTTGCGGTACGTGCACTTTAGAAAATACGGGAAAATGCCGATTGGTTTTCTAACGTGTTGTGGACCAACGAAGCCCATTTCTTACTGTAGGGGTCTGTGAAACCCATGAATGCAGAATTTGAACTACCGTAAATCCTAGAACTATCATGGAACCGCCATTGCAGGACGAGAAAGTTACAGTGTGTTGTGTATTTACAACATCAGTCGTGCTCGGATCATTTTTCTACAAGGAAATGTGAGGTGCTTCTTTTGATAAGTTAGAGAATCGCATCACCCGTAGCCTGGATGATAATCACCTGTTGGAAGGTACGACTTTTATGCAGTATGGCGCTCCATCCCATATTACTACACGTGTGAAAGCTCTCTTGCGCACATCGTTTGGTGAGGATCGCGTGTTGAGCCGCCACTTCCGTCTTTCTTTATCTCCCGGGTCTGCAGACCTCAAACTGTAATGATTGTTGGTTGTGTGTTTACGTGAAGCCTCTAGCATACAGTGATCATCCGGCCTCATTAGGGATGCTAAAGGACAAAATCCAAAGGAAATTTCGGAACACAACTACTGATTCGGTGTACAGTGCTGTTCACAACATTCGCCAACGATTGCAGGTTCTTTTGATGAATTTCGGCGGACTTGTTGAGCATTTGTTATAAAGAACATGGTCTTTGTTAATAATCAACGGTTAATTTTAGCTATTGCTTTGGTGTCACATGAAGCGCCATCTGTTGGTCATTTTTGGCACGTTTGGGTTTTGCTAATACTCCATGTCATTTTAAACGTATGTGTCAATTTTAACTTCTCTATCTACATTATTCCGTGAAGTATTCAATTTACAAACGCTGACGGACTTTTGGCGAAACCTATACACTGAAAGTGATCAATATCGGACTTTAGTTGCCTTGTGTAACAAATTTTGTGGAAGTGTTCTTCTCATGACCGGTATTAAATGATTAAACTTTTTTCCTTTCAGAACTGATATCTATCATCAAATCAGTATGATGTATGACATCTCCGCTCGAGAATCCACCCTCGTATTCCTTGTGGCTTGGATACAAACAGCCTCCGAATGTCACGTGCGGTTCTAAGCGCTTCAGTCTGGAACCGCGTGACCGCTACGGTCGCAGGTTCGAATCCTGCCTCGGGCATGGATGTGTGTGATGTCCTTAGGTTAGTTAGGTTTAAGTAGTTCTAAGTACTAGGGGACTGATGACAACAGATGTTAAGTCCCATAGTGCTCAGAGCCATTTGAACCATTTGAACCTCCGAATGTCATCTTTGTAAATTTTCTTGCCGTCTCCTAAACACATGTTGTCTCGTTTCATTAATATTACTGGCTGGATGCTTTTTTTCTCGTCATTACATCCATAAGTATAACGAATCGGAGACACGCAGCCAATGATCCGTACATTCCTCTATGTGCGTGTGGCGTGAACTACAGTGTTGGGTCTTGCATTATCCTGTTGCATTGTGACATTTGATCACGAAGTGGGTAATGACTGAGTTTACCATTCTTGTCGCATACAGGTGAGCATGAGCCCCCTTTCAACATTATTATCAAATCAATCCTGTTATCACTTCCAATGGCTCCCCACTCCTTGATAGCAGGACTGCAGACCTTTGAGTCTCTGGAATCACTGCTTACCGTGGCTTTTCACCAGTTCATCTGCGGACCTTTCGCGTCTATCTGACCGCCACGAACGGTGGCTTACTCACTGCTGAACACCACAGGACACGGTTGACTGTGCCTGTAGGCCATGTCGTCTGCCCTAAGGTGTCAGCGGTAAACGATGCATGAAAACTCGAGATATCAACCCAGACTGCCTCAGTCTGTTCCCGACATTTTGTCGTGCCTGGACGTCACTTGTTGTCATCCATCTATCCGCCAGCGCAAGTTGAACAAGCCTATTCAACCGTGATTTATTTTCAAAGAATATTCTTAAGAATTTATTTTATTTACTAGCGATTCATCAAGAACATTAACACATTTAATCACACTATGTAAGCATGGAAATAGTTGCTAGGGAGTAAATGATGAAATCATAACCAAATTCCCTTTAACAAATGGAAATTTTATTCACTTTAATAGTGCCTAAAGTTTTTTTCAAAGAAACAGATTTAAAGTTATAATCATAAAGCACCCTCCAAATATCAAAGTTACAATTTATTCAGAGGTAGAAAGAAACGAGTTTTGACTGAGCTTTCGGGCAGAGAACCTTGCCGCTCCCTTTTGACACGCCCGTAGTTACGACCGCTCACAACAGCCTGTGAAAGACTACACAGGTGCAAATATGCAACACACCAGATAACTTTAAACTAAGGGTTTTAACAGTTTGTACAAGCACACAAACTATGCACCCCCCCTCCCCCACCCGTAGGAGGGATGGAAATACTACAAAACACTAACAATTAAAATATTAACCTTGCCACCGAAGGTGCAACTTGATTTAAACTTCTAAGAAAAGTCTTGTGGTGAAAGGGTGGCAACTTTATATACTAAAATGATCATTGAAATAAAAGCCCATGAAATGCAATCTTATATAAAATTCTACAAGGTTGGCCAAACAATAGTTAAGATGCTCTACAGTACGCAGATACCGCCTCTCAAGATCATAGGCAATAATATCAAAGTTTCCAAAGATCAAAATATATTTCAGGTACTAGGCCGTTACACTCCAAGCAATAACTTCGTTAACACACCAAATCCGACAAACATGACAGAGGCAGCTACTAACGTACGGTAGATTGATAGGGAGATTACCGAACAACCTGAGCCGCAGGTTACTCTAACCCGCCCCTACTCCACAAGGGAAAAACGGACCACCCAATTTATAAACAACCACCTTCCCGCGGGTGGGCAAACGGAGAAGAATGGTGGGACAACCCCAAAGCAAAACGGCTGGTGACCTCACCAAGAAAACAGGTAGAATGTAACAAGAGTAAATCAAACAAGATATCACCAATCACTTAACTTCTAATAAACTGCGATTTCTTTAGAAGACCTGGCACAACACCCCCAAATCGCTCTCACGAACCGTTCGCTGCCAGCCGCTTCGACGGACGCAGGAAGGCGCGCCAATCTCCCGTCTCACGGAGTCGCAGTTCGCCCCGGCCAGACTGATGTCGTGGATCCACTCCTGTTGCTCTCGTGTCGACCAAGAAGTCACTACCCCTCGCTATACGCCGCGGCCCACTGGACTCACGAGGCGACCTCACATGCGCCAACGCTCAAGACGGACAAGTCATCTCGTGTCTCAGCGCGCGAATGACCAACCGATCGATCCAACCACCAATGACCATTGCCTGAGCAAACTCGAGCAGACTGGCGGCCTAACACGCAGACTCAGATGCAGGAACTAAGCACCGACTCGCTCAGTTCTATAGCTGGCGGAGTGGAAAGACTCTCATTTTGCCAGCATTAAAGGTTGATACGAACTACGGACACACTAGCACTCCGAACGACAGACAGACACTAACTGCCTAACAAATGCAGACGAGAGACAGACTAGCAAGCTGGGGACGAGAGACTGACCCAGACTGACCAACTGGCGAGCTCACAGCGCCCCTTAAATGCACGTGAACAGGCAGCCTTTGCCTTTCCCACCAGAGGGAGACACCAAAGCTGCGATTGCCACAGCAGCGCCAGCGCCAGAAACGGAGGGCGACTGCTTCACACTACGCGCTGCGGCACGCTCTTCAAAACAGCAATTTTTACCACGGCTCACCTATGACTACGACTATGTAGTCCTTCCGGGAGGAAGGACCCGTGCCTACTCTTGCACCCATACAGTTACCCTGAATTCATCCTGTCATCAGTCGTTCTGGAGTCTGCGTATCTTGTCTGTATGACGCTTCCATGTCCCCCAAGCCAATGGTTCCACTTTTCGCGAAGTCCGAAAGGTCGAGATAAGCAGCACGTGCTCGTCCTTTGGTATGTAATGCTGCGATCTCCTCCTTAATATTTTGAGTAACCTTAGACACCAAATAGCCATCACGACCACATTCTTCATTTATTTTTGTGCCAAAAATACAGAAAATCCGGTTGTATAAGGATGAAATTTTTATCAATGTATTCTGCAGGTTTAACAATACTAGGATGTCAGTTTAGTAGCGATGGGTTAAGGTGTTCATGGTCGCACACTTTCCACTTTCGTCAGTTTCTGAACGAACTTAATAGAGTTGTTGCTAAAACATTCTGTTCGATCATATGATCTTATGTGGCAGCTAATTAAAATATGACAGAACACGTTAATCGAATGCAGAACTATGAAATTCCTTTATGAAAATATAATTGGTAACAACAATTATGAAATTTCTTTGTGGAAACATAATTGGAAACAGTAACAAGAGTAATAGTAACTAAAGATGACGAGGAAAGGAAACGGTGTCAGCCACAGACTACGAATAGAAATTTTTACCTAAAACGATGTGAGAAAATCATGAAAATTAAAACCGGGATTGATGGATCATGCAGAAAAGTCGCTTCCTTCTGTATGTGATCAGATATTGTAACTATTTACAGTCAATAATCAAGTAATCTACAAGACTTCATATATAACCAATATTGGCTGTTATGCTATTCGGTTGAGTTAATTACAGCCCCATATCACAATTAAGTTGGGCTAAAGGCAAATGTGTCACCAGTAAGGCCATAGCTCTCATTCGAGAAAATTAATTAATCAGAAATATCCTCCCCGATCCGCCATCATCAGCCACTTCTAGCCCAAATACTAGGTGGGCCTCATGTCTTGTCTAATAAATTCCCGTTGTTTATCTTGCAAAACCTATTCCATATAGGCCTAAATGTAGCTGGATGCGAAACACATTTCTGTTTACTGCTTTCTTCTAGGTGATGTATCTCTTCCACCCAGTGGAAATATGTCACTGTTACACTGAATAAATACATATTATGGACAGGGACGTATATCGAAACCCAAAATCGATATAATAAGAAAAAATTCTTTTCAGTAAAGTTAGACCGATGACTCAGTGTATCTTAATCCCACATTTAAAATAAAGAATCACATACAGGAAATAATTTCACCATTTGGGAGGACTGAAGTACAGTTCCTGGAATAATTGCAGCGATATAGCCGAATAGTACCGTTCCATACTGCACTCGTCTAAATAGCATTAATAAAAATTCTCCCCACTAATGACGAAAAAAATGGACTAAATTTACATTTACTGATACATTTACTAATAAATACTATTCATGATTTCAAAGGATCCGACACATTCCTGATCCTAAAGTGCGGACATGCATGAGAGAAGCTATATCCTTACAAGCAAAGTTCGACGGGCTAGCTTTCTTGTCAATATAGGAGAAGCAATATTAACATCTTCATTTTTCACAGAAATGCGCTAGTCAATTGTATCTTAACTCAATATGTACGGCTTAGTGCAATAAGAATCAGCTACAAAAAGTATTACTGCTATCAATACAAGTTTGCTTCTATCCCTCACCATGAATAAAGTCTTAGATATGTGTTCTTTGCTGAATGGTGCTAATTTTCAACTATTATGATATTAACAGAAATAAAGATGCAATTTACAGCTAAAATAAAAACCTACCGGTTTTCTTAATGTAGTTCATGCTTTTATTCGAATCTCAGCGTCCATCAAGTACAGTTTCAGTATGCAAAGGGTGCAATACCTAGGCAACCGACTGCATTGCCATAATCAGCGCACCTGAAGATGAAAACATGGATGATTGCCAAAATATTGCACCTGCTAGCCTCTGAGATACGTCAGTACACTATACAGCTATTTTGTCATTATCTACGCTGGGAGAAACTAAGGAGCCACATCTACAAATTCGTTCCACAAAAATAAAGTGAACGAGCGTGGAATACCAACAATCGTACTTTGCCTTCAACACCGTGCTCAGAGAAAACATAATTTGCATGAAACAAGCGAATTCTTGTGAGATTCACAATGGTGATGATGAATATCGCAAATAAAAGTGAAACTGAGCTATTAGTTTTGTTTCAAAAATGTTTTTCACCCACAGATGATATTTATTGCCAGGCATGTACAGTTGTTACATATAAAAAGTGTGAAGGAATATAATAAAAATATTAATCACCTCTTACCTTTTCTTACATTAACGTATGTGAACCTATCTGGCACAGACAAATATGAAGACTGAGCTAAAGTTGAAGTATGAAAATTATAGTACTTGGCTTATAACGGCGAACGCTGCGTTAGTTAATGGGAAGCCTTAATAACGTAAGGTCAAAACGAAATAGGCAGTGGTCAAGTTTGGAACAGGAGGACGACCTATAATGAGAAGATGAGTAAAGCCATATTAAAATGTTAAGAGCGTTATTGAGTACAAAAGAAATATGAAATCCGTGCGAGCTAAGAAATAATGGTAGAAAAAAGTAATCATGAAGCTGGAGTGGAAAGTATGAAGGCGCACGAAAGCACCGAGTGATGCACTGGCAGAAGAGCAGAAATGCATAAACATATGAATAAATAAGACAGAAGGGTAAACGGTAAAAAGTAATTACAAATAAAATCATGAAGGCTGAATTTTACATTTATAGCGGTAATAATAAGGGTGAAACTAAAGCTATAAGAAAGAGGAATACACACAACTGAAACATACGAATTTGTAACAAGTATATCGTACAGTAAGCCAAATTAAATGCTATGAGATAAGTTCTAACGGGAGCATAAAAAACTGTTGAATAAGAAATTAAAAATTTTTAAGACGTCAGTGGGGGGGGGGGGGGGGGGACGGTGAAGGAGGGAGGAGAAGAAAATAAAGAATGGAGGGAGATATGACATTGGAAAATAGAATGGCGAGGGGAGGGAAAACTAAGGATAAATGTAAGTAAAATAAAAAATAAGGAAGTTCGAGAAGCTACAATGATTGGAGGAATAAGTGTACCCAAGATATGGGCAGTTATTCGAATGTAGGTAAAGCAGACATCATAGTGTCATACAGAATTTAATTTCTCGTGACCAGTTGGTCGCCGACATTAAAATTTTTAGATTGCTTAAGGAATTTAGTTGTCTCAAACCCTTCTACAATAGTTAGTTTTTTACCTGTAGGGACACAAAGTAGAATATGGAGGAAAGCAAGTGTGGGTTCTCAGTGGCCGCTAATACTACAGTGTTCCGCATAGGAGGATTTATATTTTATGGCGCCCTTTTCCGTAAGAAGGAGCGCTTGCAATGTTATTTCTACATCACGACCACTTTGTATTTCTATACGATATATTACCCAGAAATCGTGGAGCGATATAACTGAGGTCGGAAGGAGTACTATGAAGTATCAGTATGTTAGTCAATTTCGTTGATTTTTGACCAAATAGCTTTGTCTGTCTCGTTGGAATTACAGACATTAGCTTCAGCGATGGGCTTCAGATCATTTAATTAATGTTTTGCTGAATTATGAAATAAAGGGATGTTATGCATTCCATCAATCCTTGGGGAAAAACGGCTCTTTTTGTGTCTGATGGGGTGACATGATGAGACATGTACAATAGCACAGCATAATTTTTTTTAAACGGAATTGATGCCTCAACCAAATGAAGACTTAAGTCAAGGTAATTAAGAGATTGAGTGATGTCATGAGCTCATATATAGAAACCAGTTTAGGATGGAGATTGGAGAACTCTTCCACAAGCAAACTTACGTTGATAATATTATAAGGGATAAACACTTCCTATTGCTCTGCAAAATTATATTTATTTGGTCACGAACCGACTTTTGGCTTCTAAGGCCATCTTAAGTTTTGAAGAACATTAGGAAGTGAATTCCTTTATAATATTATTATCGTCTTCTGCCAAGCAGCGAAGGAAATTTCAATTAACGTTATGTTGTTAAATTGTTCGTCAGCTAAGACGAAGATGTCGTTTACACATCTACAATAAAAGAGGACTTTCCTGCTAAGGAGTGACTTCTGTATCAAGTATTAGTTCTCTAACGTATTGATGAAAATGTCTACTGAATAACTGGCTAGGAAGCCCCATTGTTACTCTGTCTTTTTGTTTATGTACATGGTTTTTAAGTGGAAGATAGTTGTATGGCATAATGATTTTAAGGAGTGATAAAAGTTCATCGAATTTGTCGTGAGTGAGCGCACTGTTATATTATCAACAATAACGTTGATAGACTTATCGATGCTTATATTTCTACACAAGTTTCCACATCAAGAGAGGCTAGGGAGCAGAATGGCTGAAATAATTTCCTACTTAAAACGTCATAAACATAAACATATAATTGCCATAACATTTTTAGAACAAATGTGGCACCAGGTTCTGCTGGGTTACCAGCACATTTAACAGTGGGGAGCACTGGTACAGTAATTCTGGTTTAGGTGTTTAAATATGGGCGCCGAGGAGTAGAATCTTGGGATTCATTTCTTTTACCTGAGTTTGGTTTTCAGGGACAATGATGTTATTGCAAGCAAGAACACAATCACGTGAACCTCTAGCAAACGTTTGCATTCGATTAAAGACAATGGGGTTCAATACCATTTTCACTGAAAGTTGCTCAGTTTTGGATACGTAATTCATACAACAGCTGCTGTATTATCATTATCCTTTCCTGTTAATTGATTTAAAGTCTTCCTATTCCTTGTTAACATTACTAAGTTTAAAAATTCTCTCGATGAAACAAAAAATTTGAACGTATTCGTACTGTCATCAACAGCGCGATCTGCTGTTAACGTCACGTCTACAAAGAGATCAGTTGCCCACTTATCCTTCACTGCAGGTTGAACGAAGTGTTTAAGACTTTTATTTAAAAGGGCATTCTGTTGGTGACTAAATTTTATGTCAGTAAGATTGACTGCTCACTTTTGGAAATAGTAAAAAATTGTCCTTGACTGAGTTGGGATTATTGATGCTCTATCTGTAAGTGTTAGGTAACTATGAAATTTTGTTGTGGTGTCTCTTAAGATAACTATTCTAAAACTCTAAGTCTCACTAACCTATTGGTTATGAGAAAACAGTTTTTTTTTTGTAAAACAATGATGCCTGATTTACCCACATTTCAATAACTGTCCATTTGTTGGGTACACTTATTCGTCCAATCACTGTGGCTTTGCGTACATACTTATTTTTGCCTTATTTACCTTTGTCTACAGATTAGTTATTTACCCGCCCCCCTCCATCGCTCCCTCAGACTCCTCCCACCATTACTTGTTTCCAATTCATCCCGCCCATTCTTTATTTTCCTCCTCCTTCCGATTCCATCCACTCTTCCTTTTTTCCTGCGAGTCTTTTCCCTCAGCTCTTAACTTTTTACTTTCTGGTTCTACAGTTTTCTTATGCTGCCCTTAGCTCCAGTCTCCGAGCATTAGTTCTGTTATTAGTTTTGTTTACTTTATAATATTCTGTTTATGGAGTCATACTTCCAGCATTTCTAAACTGCCCCTTCTTCTTAAGTAACATACATAATTTTATTTTTACGTATGTCATTACCATTGGCCATGTAAAATTTAACCTGTGATTTTATTTGTGTTTATTTAATCCGTTTCCCATTCTACTTTATTTATTCGTATGTCTGTGCACTTCTGCTGTGCTACCAGCGCAGCCACTCATCGCCTTTCTAGTTCTTCTTACCTGGAGATCAACTCACTTTGGTGTTTACGTGGGTTCGCTGCATTGTCTGTTTGATTGTCGCAATACGTACTGTGATCGTTTTCCTATCTCTGCACCGCTTTCCGCTTCAGCTTGGCGGGTGTATACTTTATAATGTGACTATTCGTTAGCTCGTGTTGATTTTATATTTATTCTGAGCTAAACAAAAATTTTTACGTTTCTGTATAACATTACTCATCTTGCCATTCTAGGCTGTCCTGGACCAAACCTCATGCCTGTCTGTTTCGTTTTAATTGTTTGTTATTGAAGCTTCTTATTACATAAATTAAGCGACTTTCACTGGCTTTAGGCATGTACCTCAACATTAGCTCTATGTCGATGATTGTAGGTGTCAGACAGGTTCACATACTTTCATGTACAGAAACCTTTTTTGTTATTACTTCCACATGATCTGAAGATGCGCCAACCATACGAAACGCATCATTAGCAACAAAGCTTTTTGGAACAGAGATTGCTTTTTTTATTCTTTTTTGAAAAATCAGCTAATATTGTAGATGACTGTGACTGTATTGTATCTTTCCGGTTTTTTTCCTGAAGCTATGTTTGTACAACTCAAGAAAAAGTGTGCAAAGAAAATAAATCACGTGGGTGAGGCATTTAAGCACTTGAGGGAAAAGTTACCACGACTGCGTCAGTCACAGGTCAAAGACAGTATCACTGTTCTTCCAGAAATTCAAGAGTTTTCGGATGAAATATTACTTAGCTGAGTAAGAAAAAATTCTAAAATATTAGGTTTAGTTTCTTAAAAATAACAGAGCATAAAATTATATTGTTTTTTTCGGAGAACTGTTGTCATGTTACGAAAAGCTTGGTTCTAACGTGTCTCTAGAATATAGCTCTTTTATGCCCACTTCTATGTCATCTCAGAAAATGGTAGAGCAGTTTCTGGCTAACACGCAGAGCGATTTAAGCAGGATATTGCACTCATGGGGAATAGGCATTCGAGGGAAAATTAACTGGGCTGCTGCGGCTCTGCTGCTAGATATGCTTAATATGTAACTTATAAGAGGCAAATAAAGCGGAAACGTGCAGCCGATTCATAGTTTTATCAAAATTTCTTCAAACTATCCGGTCATGACAATTACTACGGTAAAATGTGTTACTGAATGGTAGATCATAATGTGTTAACTGAATATTCGTGTATGTTGAATAATTTATGGAAGAAGCAGAAAGAAACGAGGGAAATTATTCATTTTCTTTCGGTTTAATTTAGTCATTTGTGAGAATATGTTCATTCTATTTTATCGCTGTAATGGTTTCGTAATAATCTAGAGAGCCTTCATCTCAGGCAGTAACAATTATCGTCAGATTCCCTATATTAAACATTGCGAAAGTATCGCCTTTTGTGTGCCATTCTTACAAATCGCTGTAGGATCAACATGGTTATGAACTGTTCTGCCATGTTTATAATTGTCGCCACCATTTTACCCCGGGGTTGGAATACGTGCAGTAATACTTGTCTGCATGTAATGTTATTTATCTGAAAGTAAGCGAAAGTTTTCGCTGTGAATAGTGTAACTGAGGTGGGAGGGACTGCCGGCACGGGTGGCTGAGCGGTTCTAGGCGCTACAGTCTGGAACCGCGCGACTGCTACGGTCGCAGGTTCAAATCCCGCCTCGGGCATGGTTGTGTGTGATGTCCTTAGGTTAGTTAGGTTTAAGTAGTTCTAAGCTCTAGGGGACTGATGACCTCAGAAGTTAAGTCCCATAGTGCTCAGGGCCTTTTTTTTTTTTTTTTTAGGTGGGACTTGGGTATCGGGCAGGTATTCACTTATTAGGGTATGGAAAACCACCTAGAAACTACATCCATTCTGGTCAGCCCACCATACCTCGTTGTTCATCCGGCAGACAGATTTGGTCACGCAAGCCGCGCTTTAACACTTACTGGCATCTGGGCGGGAAACATTTCCAGAGTATCTTGCTACGTCAAACATTATGTGTACTGGTGGTATTAAACAGCACACTGGAGCTAAGCATTTCTTTTAACGGATGTTTTTCGTAATATTATATGTAAATAAATATAGAGATCCTGTGTATAAATAATTTACAAACTTTAAATTAAAATTTATTCTACAGTGTAATGGGGAGATTGCAATTTAGAAAATAATATAAAGTTAATAATCATACTGAAATTATAGTCATTTCTTGATGATTTGGGCAGGCAGCTCAATGTAAAGGGCCTTGTCCGATTAAGACAGGTGTCAGCGTCACAAAGCATTTACTTGCTACACAATGTTGTTGTTGTTGTAGTCTTCAGTCCTGAGACTGGTTTGATGCAGCTCTCCATGCTACCCTATCCTGTGCAAGCTTCTTCATCTCCCAGTAGTTACTGCAACCTACATCCTTCTGAATCTGCTTAGTGTATTCATCTGTTGGTCTCCCTCTACGATTTTTACCCTCCACGCTGCCCTCCAATAATAAATTGGTGATCCCTTGATGCCTCCTACCAAACGATCCCTTCTTCTAGTCAAGTTGCGCCACAAACTCCTCTTCTCCCCAATTCTATTCAATACTTCCTCATTAGTTATGTGATCTACTCATCTAATCTTCAGCATTCTTCTGTAGCACCACATTTCAAAAGCTTCTATTCTCTTCTTGTCCAAACTATTTATCGTCCGTGTTCCACTCCCATACTTGGCTACACTCCATACAAATACTTTCAGAAACGACTTCCTGGCACTTAAATCAATACTCGACGTTAACAAATTCCTCTTCTTCAGAAACGCATTCCTTGCCATAGACAGTCTACATTTTATATCTTCTCTACTTCGACCATCATCAGTTATTTTGCTCCCCAAATAGCAAAACTCCTTTACTGCTTTAAGCGTCTCATTTCCTAATCTAATTCCCTCAGCATCACCCGATGTAATTCGACTACATTCCATTACGCTCGTTTCGCTTTTGTTGATATTCATCTTATACCCTCCTTTCAAGACACTGTCCATTCCGATCAACTGCTCTTCCAAGTCGTTTGCTGTCTCTGACAGAATTACAATGTCATCGGCGAACCTCAAAGTTTTTATTTCTTCTCCATGGATTTTAATACCTATTCCGAACTTTTCTTTTGTTTCCTTTATTGCTTGCTCAATATACAGATTGAATAACATCGGAGAGAGGCTAAAACCCTGTCTCACTCCCTTCCCTACCACTGCTTCCCTTTCATGTCCGTCGACTCTTATAACTGCCGTCTGGTTTCTGAACAAATTGTAAATAACCTTTCGCTCCCTGTGTTTTACCCCTGCCACCTTCAGAATTTGAAAGAGAGTATTCCAGTCAACATTGTCAAAAGCTTTCTCTAAGTCTACAAATGCTAGAAACGTAGGTTTGACTTTCCTTAATCTGTTTTCTAAGTCGTAGGGTCAGTACTGCCTCACGTGTTCCAATATTTCTACGGAATCCAAACTGATCTTCCCCGAGGTCGGCTTCTACCAGTTTTTCCATTCGTATGTAAAGAATTCGCGTTAGTAATTTGCAGCTGTGACTTATTAAACTGATAGTTCGGTAATTTTCACATCTGTCGACACCTTCTTTCTTTGGGATTGTAATTATTATATTCTTCTTGAAGTCTGATGCTACACAATAGCAAAGCTAATTTTTGTTTAGCTTTACTTCCCTTTCAAGATTGTGTCAGACTTTTTTTTTTCAATTCATTTCATGTGTCCACCGATGTCTGCGAATGTTACGTAGCATTTTTGTTTCTAGGGTTCTAGAAAACGGCAGCTTGTGGATCGCGAACGTGACGGCAGAGCACGCGGGCAGCTACGCCTGTGAGGCCTCCACCGACGCCAGCTCAACTCTCAGCAAGACCGTCCGCCTCACAGTGCACCGTACGTATTCCCAGACCTGGTGTTGTTTAGCAGTGTGTCTGCAGAATTCCCCTGGTGGCTGGTTGGCGGCCATATTGACCATCGTCCATAACATACTAAAAGCGAAAAATCTGCGATTTGCTGGAACCTCCCACCAACAGCGACTCGTCACTAGCTCGTATAACTGGGAGTTGACGTGCGTGTTCACAGTCAGACAAGCACATGACTATCATTGCAAAGTTTGCATGAAATACTCACAATGCGTGCTACAAAATATAACTCCAGATACAATAAATTTCCCTTAAAAAATTAGTAGGGCTTTTCTTACATGGCTGAGAATTATACCTACCTGCAGTTATTTTGCACGAAGTCTGTTCCTCCGTGTTTCTGTGAAACAAAAAGTAAAATAACTTTTGCACAGAAATTATTTATGCATTTCTGTTCTTTGACGCAAATAAAGAAATAACCTTTGACTGAAATTAGGTATGCATTTCCGTGGAGAGTACTGTAAATGCACTCGGTTTAGTCTCTGTCAATGTGCCTCTTAAAACGTCTTTCGCCCTCCCTGATTTGAGAACCATCTCCCAGACTCAGCGGTAATCAAACAACTTACAAAAGTCTGCACGTTTCTGAAAACTATGTTTGCACGCAGTGCTCACTTTCCGCTGTGAAAGGAAAACACCACAACGAAACTAACAAAAGTGTTAAGTGTAAAGTTTGATAAAATGCATTACTTTATTACTTATTAATTATAGTTTTATTTCACAGTCCAGTCTTCTGTTATAACCTACCCAAATATCCTTAGTGAGCTGACAATACAATTAGTGCTTGAACAATGTTGATAATAATTGTAATAATAATACTAACACTTTTAATAATAATAATAATAATTATTATTATTATTATTATAGTAACGACTGCACAGAAATTGACACCAATCATCCTTAGCACTGTTGTGTTAAGCAACTTTCTCATTGGTTTCATGTCTTATGTCAGTAATAAGGTTTAACAGAAATTAAAAGCAGTGATACGAAAGAAATCAATATGGAGAAAAAACTAACTGATCAGAACAAGAATGACAAATAAGTAGATAAAATTACCAAATGACATCGTAGGTAGAAATTATCTATGGAAAGGTGTGAAAAAAGCGTGAATAGTTTCCATTGTGACAGAGATACTGGATCTTAGTTCGACAAAAGGAAAACAGTTGGAATATGCCGAGACAGCAACTATGTTAGTAATAATACAAGTAATAATGATTTAAGCTTGCCTTCAGTGCACATAGGCTTCCGATAAATGTATTTTATAGGACAGATTATTCCAGAGTCGTATGGCTGAAAAGGAGAAACGGCTGGAGAAATATTTAGTGTAGTATATAAGTACGACCTAGATGCTGGAAGAATTAGATATGGTATTGCAGTTATGGGATGGGGGGGGGGGGGTAGGTTTTGCTTTGTGAAAATAGTTGTTGAATGTACCACTGACCACCGCGTGAGAAGAGCGTCTCCTTCCCTTTCACATGCACTCTGACTGAGCAGAGAATGATGGACCTATGTGATCAATGTTACGAACATGTTTTGCGCAAGCATTCATAGCAGTCTCGAGTCGTCTGGAGATTTTCACTGTTTTTGCTCAAAGTAATCAGGATCTAACGGGACGAAAGACTGAGCTAATTTTTGTTTGATTTGAGGAACAAATATTTTCCAACAGTTCCAGATTGCACCTAGGCAAGAGCGAGAAATTCCCTACATACAGCAACAATTTGTTGTCCAAATTTAGATGCTCTGCCAGGTTCATTATTGTAATCGGGTATCATCAAGAAGTAATGGAGAGACTGTTTCGCAAAAGTGTCCGCTAATCAATCGTGATACTGAACAATGCTCTCAGTCATATATGATACACCTTGTTTCTGGTGGCTGACCCGTGGAAGTAGCACACATTAGTGACAAAAAGGTAAAGCTAGCGCTAGCTCTCCTGTCTGCACCTGTGAGGGTTGGTTGATGCTATGTAACACACACTGTGTGTTGATGTGTCCACCACCTATATTCGAATTCAATGTGCAGTATCCACTCACAAAAGGCAGGACACAGCACTAGTATTGGAAGGTACATAAAGTGAGTCAGCGAATGCGGACAAGAGTTCAGTCTTTGTCGTAATACTGAAATTGAGACATTTATCCGATGTCCAAAAGGACAACATGATCATTGACTTTCGGTCCAAGGGCGGAAGATTTTTTGAAACGGCTAAGCTTGTAAACTGTTCCTGTCCCTTCGTGGTTAAAGTACAGTCCAAGACCAGAACCGATGTAACTGTGGGGCACCACCGGCCATAGACTACTGGGATGAACAACAGCTCTGGAGATGAGTACGTCCAACTGTTGAGCAGCTGACGACCCAGATGAACCAAGAAGCTACCGACAGTGTCTCCCCAACTACGGTTCGGTGAACGATGCTGTAAGTGGGACTCTGCAGCAGGAGGCTGTTTCAAGCAAACTTGCTCACTGCAAAAAATAAATAAATAAATAAATAAAAATAAAATAAAAAAATGGTTCAAATGGCTCTCAGCATTATGGGACTTAACATCTGAAGTCAGCAGTCCCCTTGAACTTAGAACTACTTAAACCTAACTAACCTAAGGAAATCACACACATCCATGCCCGAGGCAGGATTCAAACCTACGACTGTAGCGGTCGTGCGGTTCCAGATTGAAGCTCCTAGAACCTCTCGGCCACAACGGCCGGCTTGCTCGTTGGAGTTCATCGTCGACGAACGGTGGAGTTTGGACGTCAGTACCACAACTGGTCGTCCAGTGAGGGGAAAGAAATGGCCATTTCAGATGAGTCACGTTTTATGCTCCACTGAACAGATGACCGTTGGCGTATACTTCCTTGAACAGCCGGAAAGTTCGGAGGAAGGAGCGCTATGATCTGGGGAATGTTTTTGTCGAATTGCCTGGGGAGGGGCCTCGTCATTCCGGAAGGCACAATGGATGCATCTATCCTTGGAGGCCACGTCACCCCTACGTGCAGTTCGTTTTTGCTCCGCACGCTGCCATCTACCAGCAGGACAATGCAACGCCTCACACACTTCGCAGTGTACGTTCGTGGATCGAGAAACACCAGGATGAGTTTACCGTCCTCCCGTGACCATCAAACGACCCGGTTTTACGAGTACATCCCATCGAGAATCTGTGAGGCAACCTCGATCGGATTGTTTGCGCCATGGATCCTCGAAAGCTATCGCTGCTGGCCACAGCACTTAATTCGGCATGGCTATATATCTCTGTCGCTACCTTCCAGAACCTCACTGACTTTCTTCCTGCACGTCTCGCAACGGTCTGCGCTGCGAAATGTGGTTATTCAGACTTTCGACAGATGGTCACATCAATGTGACTGGACAGTGTATAAGCAGATTTATGACCGCTTTCATTTGCGAATTGCTCGCATGTTAAGTAATTTTATAACAATGTGCTGTGGCATGGCATTATGTGTTTGATTACGAGCGAATGTGCTCCGAAGGCGAAACCGGCAGTGTCTGCTATGTGTCATAAAAAGTACATGCACAGCTAGCCATTCAAATTGCAAGGCTAGAACAGCTAGCAAATAACGAAGATTTATCTGTTGTATATCTGCAGCATAGTAGGAGGAATAAATGATAAAATTTGTAAGTGTTTTGAGGGATGCAGTGTGCAGAATTTAATACACAGATGTGCTAACTATGGCATCAACAAAGTTATTGATGTGGTGGGATGTCAAGTCTGCTTGGATGGAGTATACTGGGATGTGTTTCTAGTCTGCTTCAACTATATGGCGTGGCTCAGTCCCAACGGCTGACGAGTAGTGGCGGGCCAGTCACCCTGAAACACATAAACAGTTGTTTTTTATTGGTGACGGATCTGGAGAACGTGGTGGTCATGGCGACAGTCGGATACCGTCCCTGTTACGGCATTTGAGAACAGAACGGAAGCAAGAACTACGTTCGCGTTTACAAATATTGTGAAACTCCAGCTACACAATTTGTTGATGACAATTCAAATTTGTGCCTGACTGGAGACTCGACCCCGGATTTCCCAGTTTACAAGACCGATCACTTAACGGCTTTCGGCTACGGTCGCAGATTAGAATCCTGCCTCCGGCATGGATGTGTGCGATGTCCTTAGGTTAGTCAGGTTTAAGTAGTTCTAAGTCTAGGGGACTGATGGCCTGAGATGTTGAGTCCCATAGTGCTTAGAGCCATTTCAACCATTTTTACCGGCTTTGGCTATCCGAGCTCGATTCCTGGACTGTCTCAACCTTACGTAAGTCACCATATTATCTTCATCCTATAGTATTGCAAATACTGTGAAACCCGTACAGGGAGTGACGTTCGATTAAAGTCGCAGCCTTGTTTTTAGGCATGAAATATAATACTCAAGTACCTGTGTTTGTACAGTGTACTCTACAGTATAGTATTTCGTGACAAAAATTCAAGGCCTCGACTTTAATCATACGCCCCTCCCCCTATCTGTATGAAAATAAGATGTAGACAAAATGGTGACATATGGAGGGTTTCCTACCATGAGGAGCGTGCTGGTATAGCCGAAGCGGTTCGAGTTCCGGTCCGGCACAAACTTTCACTGTCACCAATAATATATGCAGGTGGAATTTCATCATATTCACAAATGCGAAAATAAATCTTACATTTCAGATCGGCTGACAATCGCAGGAGTGACTGAAAGACATTGCACGGTACCTCGAATCTACACAGGCACTGCAACATAAAACGAAAAGCATGGCATCTTGTGTTATGTTGTTCAAAGATAACCTAACGGAAACTGCGAAGAAAGGACCCAGCCATCGGCCGTAATGTGCCCCCAGTTGTTTATGATATTGGCTATGAGAACCAGGTTTTGTCAGTTGTGTAGTCAATAGCAGCTGATACGACCAAGCCAGGCACTGGGTCCATATGACATTGACGAATGTCTGGAAAAAAAGTTCCCGCGCTTCTCACGTGACCGGTGAGCCTCTCTCTACTGCCGCACTAAGGGAAGCTACACTATTAATTGTCGGGTTTTCCTGTCGATAACCGACTGTTTGTCAACACTTCGTGGCTTTTAAAAGATATTGCGGAGGGGTTAGAAATGATGGTATCGTTTCCACCGCGATTATATGGCCAGCTTAATATCCAATATGCCCATCAACCTCTTACGCCAATCGTGTGCGCGCCGGAGTCACCAATGTATAACTTCTTTCTTACAATCACACTTAGCACACAGTGACGCATTTTGTAAGCAAGATTTTCTTTTTTTTTAGTCATCATTCTTCTGTCTGGTTTGATGCGGCCTGCTACGAGTTCGCATTCTGTACCAACCTTTTCATCTCATAGTAGTACTAGCAAAATCCGTCCACAGTTCTTTGCTATATGTGTTCTCTCTATGTTTTCCTCTACAGTTTTTCTCCTCAACCACTACCTCTAGTATCATGGAGGTTATTCCCGGGTATCTTAACAGATGTCCATTTATCCTGTCCTTTCTTCTTGTCAGCGTTTTCCGTATATTACTTTCATTTCCGATTCTGTGGTGAATCTCCTCAATTACCACCTTATCAGCCCACCTAATTTTCAGCACTCTTCTGTAACTCCACATTCCAGATGCTGCGATTCTCTTCTGTTCCGATTTTACTACAATCCATGTTTCACTGTCAAAGAATGTGGTGCTCCAAACGTACTTACTTACTTACTCACTGGTCATACCGGACTCGGGAGTCCATTACCGCAGCAACGTATTTTCGCCATCTGTCTCTGTCTTGGGCTATTTCCTTCCATTCTCCTTCAATACCTAGGCTCCTCAAATCAGCCTCCACATTGTCCTCCCATCTACGCCTCGGTCTCCCCACAGGACGTTTTCCCTCTAGGTGCCATACCAGTACTCTGCGCGCTACTCTGCCCTCATCCAATCGAGCTACGTGACCCGCCCATCGCAGCCTACGTGATTTAATAATACTGATTATGTCAGGGCTTGAATAGAAATCGTGAACCTCTTCGTTACGCAGTTTTCGCCACTCTCCGATAGTGTCATTCCTTTTTGCTCCAAAAATGTTCCTCAAAATTTTGTTTTCAAATAGTCGAAACGGCTTTTCATTTTGCACAGTGAAAGACCAAGTCTCACACCCATACAGCATAACTGGTGGAATAATAGTTTTGTATATTCTAATCTTTAAATTCCTAGACAATATCCGCGATGAAAGTAATCTGTTCAGTGAAAAGTAGCACGCATTTCTCGTCCGTAATCTCTTCTTCAGTTCGGATTCAATCTCATTTCTCGAAGTGATGTCCACGCCTAGATACTTAAATGTGTTCACTTTTTCAAACTGCATGTCTCCAACTCTTAACAATTCCTGATCTATTGCTGTTGCCATTCTAGTAGTAACCAGGTATTTAGTTTTGTCTTCACTTATCCTTAGACCTACATCTTCACTAGCCTTGATTAACGCATTCGCATTTGCTGTTACAGACTCTTTACTATCGCTAATGATGTTTAGATAATCTGCATACCCTCATATCTTAATATTTCCATCTAACTCCACTCCCTCTGAATTATCTGCTGCCATTCGTACAATATATTCTAGGACTAAATTAAAAAGTAGAGCATCTCCCTGCTTAAGTCCGTTCTTTATTACAAATTCTTCTGACTCCAATTTCCCCACGCGTAATCTACCTTTTGTGTTTTTCAAGCTCGCTTCTATAAGTCTAACATACTTCTTTGGTATTCCAAGTTCCAAAAGAATTTGGTAGAATTTTGACTGCAATACTGAATCATATGCTCCAAACGTACATCCTCAGAAATTTCTTCGTCAATTAAGGCCTATGTTTGATACTAGATTCCTTTTGGCCACGAATGCCTTTCTTGGCAGTATTAGACATATTTTGGTGTCGTCCTTCCTCCAATCATCATGGTTTACTTTGCTGCCCAGGTAACAGAATTTCCTTACTTTATCTACTTCGTGACCCCGATTCTGGTGTTAGGTTTCTCTCTTTTCTCACTTCTGATACTTCTCATGACTTTCGTCTTTCTTCGCTTTGCTCTCAGTCAGTATTCTGCAATCATTTAACTGTTTATTTCATTCAACAGATCCTTTAATTCTCCTTGACTTAAACTGAGTAACGTCATCAGCGAAGCTTATCATCGATATCCTTTCACCTTCAGTTGTTTTATTTCTGTCTTTGCTTCTTCGACGTGTAACAGTAGGGGATAAGGAGCACAATCCTCTCTTTCACCCTTTCCAATCCGAGAGCTCCGATTTTGGGCTTCTGGTCTTATTGTTCCCTCTCGTTTGTTGTAGGTGTTGTATATTACTCTTACTTCCCTACAGATTACCACTATTTCCTCAGAATTTCAAACATCTTGCTCGATTTTACATGGTAGAGTGATTTTTCCAGTTTCGAAAAGTCTGTGAAAGGGTCTTGTTTTTTCTTCAGTATTGCTTCCAATATGAACCATAACGTCGGAACTGCCTCTCTGGTGCCTTTACCTTTCCCAAAGACAGACAGATCGTCATCTAACACATCCACAGTGTTTTTACCGTTATTATATACATTATTCTTGTGAGCAAATTGGATGCATGGATTGTTAACCTGGCTGTCCGATAATTCTCGCACTTGCAGGATCTTGCAGTCTTGGGAAATGTATGGACGATGTTTCGCCGAAAGACAGGTGGTATATCACCAGGCTGATACAATCACCACAACGTGAATATTCGTTTTGTTGCAACTTTCCCAATCGATTTTAGAAATTATGATTTAATGTTATCTTTCCTCCCGTATGATTTAATCTTAATTCGTCCAAAGTCGTTTAAATTCAGACGCTAATACTGGATGCCCTCTCTCTTCCCTGTCGACTGCTCGTTCTTTTTGTGCACGTCATCAGGCAAGTGTTCCCCATTTAAGAGGTCTTCAGTGTACTCTGACGACCTATCCGCTCACTCCTCTGCTTTTATCTGCATATACATTGCACTCTTAATGTTACCGCCCTTGCTTTTAATTTCACCGAAGGCTGGTTTGATTTTCTATACGCTGAGTCTGTCCTTCCATCACTAATTTCCTTTTTCGATTTCTTTGTATTTTTCTTGTAGCCATTTAGCCTTAGGTTTCCTGCTCTTCCTGTTTTCTTCATGACTGTATGATCCGTAGTTCTGTATTTCCGAATTTCCATGAGCATTTTTGTACTTCCTTTGACGTCTGGTTTGAATATTTCTTCCGTTACCTATGTTTCTTCGCATTCCCTGTACCTATGTTTCTCTTTCTAATTCCTATGATTGCCCTTTTCAGAGACTTCCACTTCTCTTCAACTGAATTGTGTGCTGAGCTGTGTTTTATCGCAGTATATATAACCTCAGAGTTTCAAGCATACCTGTTCATTTCCTCATATACTTTCGCTACCTCTTGATCTTCTGCTTGCGACATCGGCATGTATACATGAACTACCGTTGTCGGCGTTGGTTTTGCTGTCGATTCTGATACTAACCCAGTCACTGAACTGTTCACAGCACCACACTCTCCCTTTTGTTCGTTATTCGACTCTTTCTCATGGTCACCTACCCCCTTGTAAGTCCCCTTTCGAATTTTCGAAAAGTGCAGTATCAAATGGAGAGAACATGACGACACTTTTCAATTACATGCCACACATTCTGTGGATCCACATTATTTGTCTTTAATTCGGTGGTTTCCATTGCCTTCTGCATCCTCATGTCGTTGATCACTGCTCATTCTACCGCTTATAAGACCAATTCCCCACTCCAAAGGCAATAGATGCCCTGAACGTCTTTCCGCTCCTTCATCTTCTTTGACAAGCGCTTTGGCAGAACAAGGTTGGCTTATAATGTCTCAAGTCTTCAGCTGCCATTGCTGATGATTTTCGTTCGAAATTTAAGCTGTGACGAGGTTCGAAGTCTAGATCCAGGACGTTTTGATTACCAGTCAAAGACGCTACCCCTAAGACACGGGGGATTTCTGTAAGATAAGAGACCTTAAAATTAAGAAACGTGATATAATGGTCGGCAAACGTACTGGTAAAAGACTATTTAACGTGTAATCAAGATGTTTCCAAAGGGTATGCTTTAGTTTCAGTACTTGTTTGACAACCAGCTGTGGGACGGACATGTTAATGGACGGATAAGATATCAGCTCTGGTTGTCCCTTGAAACCAATGTGTAGCTAATTTATGTATATAGAATATGTTGACTACTAGGTCTTTGAATCAGGATGGCAAAAGCTAATGGCGTGATACTGACTTGTAGGTGAAGCATTAATCGCCTGCGGACACGCTGAAGACATTCTGTCTTTTAATCACATTAACGGAATCCATCCGTTCTGCATAGGAAGCCGACGTACAAAGGCCATACTTCCAGAAAATGTGTAATCACCATCCGCTCCAAAAAGTCGGGTACCATACATCATCTCACATCATAATCATCATCTTCGTATCCTTCCTGACAGTCGGATATCGAGGTTATGAACAACTTGCCTCTATTTTGCTCAATCATGATATACTTCTTGCCTTGATAATGTTTCCCAGTTTTCTCTTCTAATCTTCAGATCCTCCTTCATCTGATCCAGTCATCTGTTTCTGGGTATTCCTTTTGGTCTTTTCCCCTGCACATCTCTATTCAAGTATTTTGTTTTCGCAAGCACTTATCCTTCGTCCTCTTCATATGTCCAGACAGTTGAGCCGCGCAGCATTCAGTCTTTCGGTGTGACAGATCAACTGCCACCTGTCCTCTAATGGCTACCTTCCTAATTTTGTCTCGTCTAGTCTTCTGCAAGGGTGACCACGGAAATCTCACTACACAAGCTTTTAACTTGACGAAATCTGCCTTGTTACTTACAAAGCACCCCATGCTGTATACAATGTGAGATAACGTTCTAAACCCGATCTGTTTTGCTCTCACATTAACGTTCTTCTCCGAAACAAGGTTCCGTACTGGGTGAAAAAATTTAAATACCCTACTTACTTACTTTATCCTGTACTTCTGGTGCTGCAGTTCCATTCTGTTATACTGTACTGGCCAGATAAATGAAATGTTCCACGTTTTCAATTCATTCTCCATCCAACATCAGGTTGCCCTGAGCAGACGTCCAGCTCTAAACTATTACTACCGTTTTGCTCTCACTTACTGTCAGCTGGTTCCTTTTAAACTTGGGGTTCAATTCATGTAATCTTCCCTGTACGTGTTGTTCTGTTACTCCCCGAACAGCTGCATCATCAATAAAGACTGAAGCTTTGCGATCACCGTTTACTATCTCCCTGATTTGCTTCATAATCACATCCAAAAGGGCTATAAAATGTAATGGAGAAACTGCACGACCCTGATGCATTCCTCTCTCTATACGTCTCCCTCTACCATTTCGCACTTTTATACAATTTTATGGCTTTCATATAGCATTTGAACATTCGTTATTAGGGTGTTTAGAACCAACAGATTCTCACACTTTGGGACAATGTCAGTACTATTTCCAGAATCCAGGAATATTATAATTAACCCATTAGATTTTTTATGATACTTTTCCATTAACTATCTACCAAGGAACCCCTTGAATGCGAAGTCGCGAGAGGCCAATGATGTTTGCGGCATTCTACACCCCACGTCTACCGTGCAAAGACAATATTGGCTGCTAATGGCTACAGGGGTTGTGACTGGAGGTATTTAATGGTGAGCACAACATGAGGCGACGGAGTATAGTTGGACTACAATAGCCGACGAATATCTCGCGTCAGTGGTAATGGTGTTGACACAAAAAAGAGCAACGGCAACGATAAACAAAGCAAACATTGCATTACATCGAAAGCAACAGTTGCCGAAGTTGATATTTCGTCAGAAAGCAACTCAAGCAATTTCGCTGATTGAGAAAAAAGTGGCAGATGAAATACTATCTTTTCTGCAAGATGAGTCAGTGCAATGTGCGGTGGCGTATACGCTCGACTATGCGGACAATGTACATGAGGAGTGCATTGATGACGATACGAAATCAACAAGTGAATGTGATACTGAAATAGTTGTCGAGTCACGTAGTTCGTTATCCTTGTCGGACAGGGAGCCACAAATTCTGACTCCAGTGAAAACGGGTAAAGGACAATCGCTGTCCAAGGACCGGGTACTAAACATAATTACGTACGTGGAAGATCAAAAGATTTGGAATAAGTCCTCTGTAGTATGATCGAGTAAGAAGCGCTACGGAAATTCAAGGGAGAATATTGTGCACTTCTTACAAAAACAGGTGTTTAGCATGTTTCAAGAATGCCCGATACAATTTACAGGATGTGCGTGGTAGTGACCTACTGCGTTATGCGCATCAAACTGCGAGCGACGTAGATTTCAAGGGAAGCAATGGACATTTGCGTAACTTCAAACCGCGATACAGAATGGGAAGACGTAATATAGCGAATTTCAACGAAAAGTGAAGCTGACGATGCATATGAAACTGCGAAATCGGGCCCAAAATTTGTAAATTAAATAACGACTTATCCTATCGTTCAGTAAAGAATTGTGTTTCAACACCAACCAATAGGGATTTGAAGAGAAAATACACTACTGGCCATTAAAATTGCTACACCACGAAAATGACGTGCTACAGACGCGAGATTTAACCGACAGGAAGAATACGATGTGATATCCAAATGATCAGCTTTTCAGAGCATTCACACAAGGTTAGCGCCGGTGGAGACACCTACAATGTGCTGACACGAGGAAAGTTTCCAAACGATTTCTCATACACAAACAGCAGTTGACCGGCGTTGTCTGATGAAACGTTGTTTTGATGTCTCGTGTAAGGAGGAGAAATGTGTACCATCACGTTTCCGAATTTGATAAAGGTCGGAATGTAGCCTATCGCTATTGCGGTTTATCGTATCGCGACACTGCTGCTCGCGTTGGACGAGATCCAATAACCGTTAGCAGAATATGGAATCGGTGGGTTCAGGAGGGCAATACGGAACGCCGTGCTGGATCCCAACAGGCTCGTATCACTAGCAGTCGAGATGACAGGCATCTTATCTCCATGGCTGTAACGGATCGTGCAGCCACGTCTCGATCCCTGAGTCAACAGATGGGGACATTTTCAAGACAACAACCATTTGCACGAACAGTTCGACGGCGTTTGCAGCAGGATGGACTATCAGCTCGGAGACCGTGGCTGCAGTTACCCTTGACGCTGCATCACAGACAGGAGCGCCTGCGATGGTGTACTCAACGACGAACCTGGGTGCACGAATGCCAAAACGTCATTTTTTCGGATGAATCCAGGTTCTGCTTACAGCAGCATGATGGTCGCATCCGTGTTTGGCGACATCGTGGTGAACGCACATTGGAAGGGTGTATTTGTCATCGCCATACTGGCGTATCACCCGGCCTGATGGTATGGGGTGCCATTGCTTACACATCTCGGTCACCTCTTGTTCGCATTGACGGCAGTTTAACGATGGACGTTACATTTCAGATGTGGTACGACCCGTGGCTCTACCCTTCATTCGATCCCTGCGAAACCCTACATTTCAGCAGGATAATGCACAACCGCATGTTTCAGGTCCTGTACGGGTCTTTCTGGAAACAGAAAATGTTCGACTGCTGCCCTGGCCAGCACATTCTCCAGATCTCTCACCAATTGAAAACGTGTCTGGTCAATGGTGGCCGAGGTAACTGGCTCGTCACAATACGCCAGTCACTACTCTTGATGAACTGTGGTATTGTGTTGAAGCTGCATGGGCAGCTGTACCTGTACACGCTATCCAAGCTGTGTTTGACTCGATGCTCAGGCGTATAAAGGCCGTTATTACGGCCAGAGGTGGTTATTCTGGGTTCTGATTTCTCAGAATCTATGCACCCAATTTGCGTGAAAATGTAATCATATGTCAGTTCTAGTATAATATATTTGTGCAATGAATACCCGTTTATCATGTGCATTTCTTCTTGGTGCAGCAATTTTAATGGCCAGTAGTGTATGTATGAGAAGAACGCTGGGAATTAGTGGCATCACGACACTTGTATCAAGATCGGATAACATCAATGCCTTAACGTGTCGATGTTCGTATACGATCATGCCGATTGTTATTCAGGATGGTAAATTAACTGGAAAGTTCCAGAATGAGATTTTCACTCTGCAGCGGAGTGTGCGCTGATATGAAACTTCCTGGCAGATTAAAACTGTGTGCCCGACCGAGACTCGAACTCTGGACCTTTGCCTTTCGCGGGCAAGTGCTCTACCATCTGAGCTACCGAAGCACGACTCACACCCGGTCTCACAGCTCTACTTCTGCCAGTGTCTCTTCTCCTACTTTACAAACTTAACAGAAGCTCTCCTGCGAACCTTGCAGAACTAGCACTCCTGAAAGAAAGGATACTGTATAGACATGGCTTAGCCACAGCCTGGGGGACGTTTCCAGAATGAGATTTTCACTCTGCAGCGGAGTGTGCGCTGATATGAAACTTCCTGGCAGATTAAAACTGTGTGCCCGACCGAGACTCAAACTCGGGACCCTTGCCTGTCGCGGGCAAGTGCTCTGCCATCTGAGCATCCCCAGTTGGTAGAGCACTTGCCCGCGAAAGGCAAAGGCCCCGAGTTCGAGTCTCGGTCGGGCACACAGTTTTATTCTGCCAGGAAGTTTCATAATTGGAAAGTTGTTTATTCTGCTACGAGAAGTTGAAGGTACTCTCCCCCTACGATTCTATCTCGTGGATATGATCTTGCAAGGGCACTAGGGAATATTTACACTGATCAGCCAGAAGGTTATGACGTCCTACCTACTATCGATATAAACCCGCCCAGGTGATAACAGCGTCACCTGCGAGGAAAGGACTGCTGGTCATACATAAGCAGGGTGCATGTACCACCAGTGAGCGTGCTTTCCGCGTGTAGAATGGTAAAAGCGCACGAACTACCTGAGATGGATCGAGGGCAGATTGTGATTTCCCGGAGGCTCGACACGAGCATTTCGGAACCTGCGCGACTTGTCGGGTGTTCGAGGAGTACTGTGGCGTGTGTCTTCAAAACGTGAAGAAACAAAGGTGAAACCACGACCAGACGTCGTGGGGTTGGGCGACCGCACTTCATTACGGATGTCGGACGCCGTATGCTCGGCAGACTGGTAAAACAGGACAGGCGGCGAACTGTGGCGGAACTAACAGCGGACTTAAGTGCTGGGCAGAGTAAAAGTGAGTCTGAACACACAATGCATTGAACACTCCAAACGACGGGCCTCCGCAGCCAACGAGCCATGCAGGTGCGAATGTCAACACCACGACATCGGCTGCTACGACTGAAAAGGGCACGTGACCGATGGCACTAGACATGGTACAGTGTGAGAGCATCGTATGGTCTGATTAATCCCAATACCTTCTTCATCATGCTGGCGGCATGGCGCGAATCGGTCATCTCTCAGGGCAACAGTTCCTTGACATCTCTACTACGGCAGGGAGACATGCTAGCGGCGGTTGGGTTATGCTCTTAATAACATTCATGTGTGCATCCATGGATCCAGTGGAGGTCATGCAAGGTAATATGACTGCCAAGGAGAGTTGTACACCTGCTGCACACCACATACATCCCTTCGCGATGATCATTTTCCAGACGGCTGCGGCGTCATTCAACCACATAAAGCGCGATGACACGAAGACAGGGGTCTAATGGAGTGGTTCCAGGAACAAAGTGGCGAGTTCCAGTTGATGCGCTGGTCGCCCAACTCGACAGGTCTGAGCCGATCGAACACATCTAGGATGTTGTTGAACATGACGTCAGAGCTCATCGCCCCCCTTTTCAGAATTTTCTGGAATTATGTGACCCGTGTGAGCAGCTACGGTGTCAGTTCCCTCCAGCAACGTATCAAGGACTCTGCTTCCTTGCCACGACGAGATGCCGCTGTTGTCGGTGATAAAGGTGAACAAACCGGCCATTACGTAGGTGTTCATAATGCTTTGGCTGATCAGTGAATGTCACAGAAGGAACAGTGAGAAAATGGGCATAAAATAAAGACACCAGTTGTATGAGCTCTGCTTTTGGTCCATAGCCGAGCAAAATAACTTGCCTTTGCTTGGTTCCCGATCTGCGTATAAAAGTCATACTCCTATCACATTCCTTGAGAGCGAACTATCCCTCCTAAAAAGTGTGTGACATCTAGAACCACTGGATAAATTCAGCCTGTGGATGTTTCTTTTTTTCCGTGCCTATAAGGAGTATTATCGCACTATGTGTAGATACGTCTCAAAAGATAGCCAGTTTCACGATAAACGCTACGACAAACTGTTTCGTATTCGGCTGCTTTCCATCAGATTGCAATATTTCACATCACCTAGTTTCACCAATAAGATTCAATATGCTTTTCTTGACAGTGGATATCTAGCTGAACGTCCTGCATGGTTTCTTTCTCCCAAGGAGCTCGCCTTGGTCTCTATGGTGCGAACCTTCGTGATTACCGTGGCGCGCCATTTTTCATTCGGTGTTCGTGGGGCAGGCTATTGGTTTAATTTGAACATTTCTTGAACATCGCCGATTTTCATTTTGTGAGGAGTAAAGCATATATCCCACAGACGGTTGATCTCTACGCCTTATGCACACTCATTTTCTGTCACCCTCTTGGTGCACTTGGTCATCCATTAACAGCTAATATTATTGTAGTCGTAACTGTTAACACAACATTTTCAAATGAACCTCACTAAAGGCTGAACTTGCGATCTCACACGCAAAGGGTTCCTTGTTGGTGCAAATATGAGATATGAGGTCTGTTGTTCCTCTGATGCTTCAGATTCCATGTCCCACCTCTTCAAAATGATTTCTAACAACGATTTTAATCTTTTCTCAATAATTTTTTTGCAGTATCTTAAGACACTGTGATAACAGTGATAACAGGGCGAGTCCTCTGTTATTAGAACACTTTCTCGTATTTCCTTTATTGAACAGTGGTATGATAATACCCTTCTTCCAGTCGTCTGGTACTTTATTTTCGTCTCAAATGACTCCCAGGGTTTGATATAACCACTGCACACCCTGGAAGTCTGCTGTCTTTTCCGTGTTAATTAATCTCGACCGGCTGACTTGCCTCCTTCCATGTGCTTCAAGGCAGTGTCAGCCTCTGCCAAGGTAACAAAAGATCATTCCACTTCAGGTTGTGGTAAATTCGTTATTTCCTGTTGCTCATCTGTTGTCTCTTTGCCATCCATTAATATTCTGAAGTATTTTTTCATCTCTTTTGATTACCCGCCCTTTGCTCCGCTATCCACTGTTGGACTCGGTAACATACTTAAAGTTGGGACCAACTTCAAGCCTTTTACAGAAGTCAGCCTGCTCTTCATGCCACCAGCCGACCAGCGTTATTTACATGCAGCACCATGAATTTAGCATATTTCACGTTCCTGTGGAGAAAAAAACCTTAACTATGATTAAAATATAGGTAAACGCAACACGTGAGGAGTACACGAGCACTTTTCACTTTCACTTAGAACGAAATGAAAAAGAAAATCTGTTCTAGCGAACACATTACAGTAATACGACAACACAGTGAATCTCAAAGACACTCACGTCAAAGTTAAGAAAAAATGACGCTATATACGTCAAACTCTGGAAGCCATAGACATATATGAACATAACGGCGACGATGACGATGTGTTCCGTTCATGAGGCACATCCACCACCAAAACTTCTATATTCCCTAGTGCACTCGCTCTTCCGTCATCACTTTTCTTAAATGTGTATGTTGCATTTATCTTTTCGTCAAGCAACCGGCCCTCTTCCAAGTCATAATTCTTTCTAGTGCTCCTTCACGATGCAGTCTCTTCTCATCCAGAGCACTACACAAATTTGTTTGCTCTTCTTAACTGATTTTGTGTCATATGCAGCTTTGAACACTTATTCATCTTCACTGCAGTGAAGCAGATCTCTTCTACTTCAAGCTCTTTGCTATTACAAGAGATATAGAAAACACAATAAAGATATGAGCACACATTTTTTTGTCATTGTCCATTGACACAGCATGCACTAAATATTTGTTGGTATCGTTACTGTAAAGCGTATTCGCAGGTTTGGGTACGTGCAGCGCATTTGTTCGTTCTACATTAGACAATAATTCTGTGAGATGTTTTTACACTGCAGTTTTATCTTTGCACTTACCAACGTAATGAAAGCATATCTTACTAAGGATGGACGCCGTACTGAGTACCTCCTTGGGCGATGGCACTCAAATGTAGGTCGCATGTAATAGCAAACATATTAATTTAGGTCTACTCTTAGACAATAACTGAACATTGTGCGCTCATTTGTTTACTCGTTTGTTTACTGTTTTCTGTATGTCGGTTTATAATAGCGAAGAGCTTGCAGTAGAAGTGTTGTCTTTCACAGTAGCGAAGATGAACAAGTACTCATAAATCTTAAGGTGTGCATTTCAGCACTCATTTTTACTGGAAATTTTTTCTTGTTTTGATCCATACTACCAACTCTCAAAATATGTATAAGATTTCTAATACCCTTGTAGATTGCTTACTAATCTCCTTTCTTTTTAGTCAATCTGCTTCAGAATATCTAAAAGTGTAGAGCATCCCACAGAATCAAAGGCTTGTCCCCAAGTCAAGATGAAACTGTACAATCCTAACCTGATTGGTATCACAGTTGTTCAAAAACTGCACTTTGCGGCATCAGATTTGAAGATGACCTGCAGTGCAGACTGAAACCTGTAAACAGTAATAAAATGTTGTGTTCCAGGCAGTGTTTGTTTATTTATTATAACAAGAAAGTGATCATGGTTCTTACGGTACGGCTTCAGTTAAGATTTATGGGATGGGTCTGATAAGCATACTAGTGACATAATGGTTTTAGTGTGAGTGAAAGGAAAAGCGCTGAGGAGCCATTACGTTACAAGTCCATGACTGAACAACGACGGATAAAATGCAGAGTGATTGAAACAGAAAGAACAGATTTCCATTGTTTATTAGAGACAAACTGTGAAAGACAGAAACATATTGCATATGGCACTGGATAGTGGAAGGTTGGAAGTCTTATGTTCTCACAGACAGTATACCATACACCCAACATAAGCACAATGCGTTGCCCGAGGAACATCGAAACGGTAATCCCCTCATTCCTCACACGAATCAACAGGTCTCTTTTTATCGAATTGACAACTTCATCAATTCTATTTCTCAGCTCTTTAATAGCAGCTGCCGTATGTGGGATAAAGACTCTCCTTTATTTGGCGCCACAGAAAAAAAAATCGCAAGGTTGGGTTAGGGTGGGCTCTTTGGGGGAGGAGATCAGACAGCTAGGTCAACGTTCTCATCGGGTTAGGGAAGGACGGGGAAGGAAGTCGGGCGTGCCCTTTGTAAGGAACCATTTGCTGGAGCGATTTAGGGAAATCACGGAAAACCTAAATCAGGTGGCCAGAACAGTCGTCCTCCCGAATCCGAGTCCAAAATCGAAAGGTGTGAGGCTAGATGACCTGGGAGGCCAAAGGCAATTAACAAAATCATTTTGTCCACCTGTTCCAATCAAACTTTGTGTGATTGTGTTGTTAAAATAACACCGCACCTCAGTGTGAAAGTAGGCATGCATAAAAATGAATTCACTGGAATCTTTGTGAAATTGAGGAAGCAATCAGTTTTTCATCACGTCCAGGTACGGCAGTCCTGTCACAGTTTCCTCCAAAAAAAACGAAAGGTCCGTATAGTTTGTAAAAACAAACAACAGAAATCAGTCTCATTCATGTTCGAAAAAGACGCCAGGATTTTGTTACCCTCAAATCCTTACTTAATAGCGGTTTACTTTACCAGATAGATGAAACGCCTATTCGTCCGACAAGGTGAGTCGTTCGGAAAAAGTGTCCCCTGCCGTATGCTGGAGAACTGAAATCTGTGAGGCTGGTCCCAGCGGAGGTTCGAGTCCTCCCTCGGGCATGGGTGAGTGTGTTTGTCCTTAGGATAATTTGGGTTAAGTAGTGTGTACTTTTAGGGACTGATGACCTTAGCAGTCAAGTCCCATAAGATTCCACACACATTTGAACATTTCTGAGTACTGAAATGGAAAATCCTTACGCTCTGTCGGGGTCGCCGGGACGCAATTGCTGCGTAACTTGTAAGGTTTCATATGCAGGGGTCGTTTCAAAACACGCCTCTCCGCTGCTTAAGGAATTTTCAGTTCCTGGCCTCACCGTCTTGTGGACTCCCGGTGAACGCACCTCGAATGTGCTCGACATTTTTGTCAGACATCCATGACCGACCAGTGCCCTTCCGTTTGGATATGCAACCAACTCTCAAGAATTTGTATGCCACTCACAAGTCTTCTTGTGTAGAGGCGGCTTCTTGCTGAATCGGCGTCGAAATGCATGTTGCTCTTGAACAATAAACGCAGATTCCAGCAGACACAATAATTTCCTTTGTAGAGTAATCGCCAAGCGCTACAAACAAAAACAGAGATTCGCCAAAAGTCTTTAATAAAGAAATTTATTTATTTAATCGTATGGTGATTTTATACAGTATACAGTTGATATAATGGAAAAGGATTTTATACAATATACATATGATATAAGACAAGATTAAACAATAAAGTCCGTGTTTTTCAACCAGTTAATTAAGCTGGGTGTGAGAGTGAACAAGTCATACGGAATTCCAGGGTGTGACTGAAGTGGACAGCGTTGGACTAAATGTTCAATTGTCTGCTATTCTTGATTACATTCACACACTGGTGAATTGATCCAGCGCCATTTGTACATGAAGTAGCTACAACAGCCATGTCCAGTCCTTAACATTTTGAGGCGGCACCAAAATTTCCTCGGTAGGTCAAAACCTTTTGGCTTATTTGTGGGATCAAGGTAATGGGCTCTTGTTCCCAATGTTTTTGTTGACCATTCATGCTTCCAGCTTTCACTTAGATCAAAACCATCCGTGATGAGCTGTCCTGCAGTAACACTTGCTGGTCTTCTTGATCGAAATCGTTGCTGTGGCGGATGACGGAATTCCTGGTGCAGTGGTAGGGAAGGAGATGCAGAGATTTTCTTGGCCTCCCTCAGTAGAGCTTGTTTCCGCCTTAAGTTAAAAACGGCTCTGAGCACTATGGGACTTAACATCTGAGCATCAGTCCCCTAGAACTTAGAGCTACTTAAACCTAACTAACCTAGGGACATCACACACATCCTTGCCCGAGGCAGGGTTCGAACCTGCGACCGTAGCGGTTGCGCAGTTACAGACTGAAGTGCCTAGAACCGCTCGGCCACACCGGCCGGCGCCCGCCTTAAGTGAGGTGGAGGGATGTGACTCAGTACAGTTAACCGTTAATCAGTGCCATGGGGTTGATTTGATGGAACCAGTAATGCAGCGCAGTTTTGTGTCTACCTTCTTCACATGTACACTTTCCAACCAGACAGGAGCACAGTACTCGGCAGCAGAGTACACAAGACTGATGCCAGTTAAAAGCAGACAGTCAGCAGAGGTTCCCCAGGTGGTACCAATGAGCTTATGTAGTATGTTGTTCCCTGCAGCAACTTCATTAGAAAGCTTGGTGATGTGCTCTTTGTAGCTCAGGATTCTATCTGGAGTGATTCCGAGATATTTTGGGAAAGAATTGTACGTCAACGTTTGTCCATTGAGCAGAACTATTGGTTTGTAGTTCGCAGCACGATTCGCTAGATGGAAACAAGAGAATTCTGTTTTTGATGTGCTTGGGGTCAGTCTCCAGGTCTTAAAGAAAATTGACATCTTCTCCAAATCCTCCGTAAGAAATTCATTCACCATCGTCGAAATGGTAGTGCTAAACGAGCAACAGTGTCATGGGTGAAATACAATATGCCCGGAAACATAACTAATAACCGTCCTTTTCAGGATCATCCTACTAGAGACGAGAAACACCTAGTTCGTATTACACAGCTTAATATTGAAGGCATAAGCTCTGCCAAATAAACGAATGAAATGTGTCCTTTCTGCTTGAATGAGCCGGTAACAAGCAGGTGCTTCCACAATGAGATTTTCACTCTGTATTGGAGTGTGCGCTGATATGAAACTTACTGGGAGATTAAAGCTGTGTCCGACCGAGACTCGAACTCGGGACCTTTGCCTTTCGCGGGCAAGTGCTCTACCATCTTTTTTTTTTATTTTTTGTTTTTTATTTGCTACCAGTTGCTACGATATATATCTTCGGTATATTAGTGTACTATGTGCGGCGTTCTCCTAAACTAACGCGGCATAACGAGTCTGTTACACCACTAAACAGATCCGTTTCTCAGCTTTCCTACGAGATGGGACACATCATACCATCTACTGTCTGAGAAAAAGAGATAGTAAGAAGAAGCTATAGTTATCGCGCCCGTCTTACGGCCGCCAATGTGACAACGGACCTGTACCTGCGGCCGGCCGTGAGCCAGCTATATAATCCAGCGGATTAAGCAGAGTTGTGACAGTGGAGAGGAGGATTCGTGTTGGCATAGATAGTGGGGTACTTAAAAGGAGTGGGAAAATGGGGTCTGTAAGGCCACAAAATGAAGAGGAAGAGGATAGAGAATAGTGGGGAGAGAAGGGTGAAAGGAGGAACGCTGATGTGGCGTGAGACAAGGGGGGAAGAGAATTCATAACATATGTAAAAATGGTGGCGGTTCTCATTGGGAAAGTAGTCGATTGATCAGTCGGACAGGATGTGGAATGTGTGTGTGTGCGTGGGAGGGGGGGGGGGAGGGGTTCAAGGGAGGTGTCGGTTTAGATGCGACAGCGTACCAGGATTTGATATTAGTGGGTAAACAATAACGACTGTTGGAGGCTGTTTTGGGGGGATAGTGTAAGACATAGGGAGATATTCAATATTTGTGAAGAGGGGTGATACAGGATTGGATCCATGTGGGGCTGGTAGACATAGTGAGGTTTTATTCAGGGACGGTGCCGTGTAAGTCTTTCCATCTGAGCTACCGAAGCACGACTCACGCCCGGTCCTCATAGCTTTACTTCTGCTAGTATCTCGTCTCCTAACTTCCAAACTCGGTCCGGCACACAGTTTTAATCAGCCAGGAAGTTTCATATCAGCGCACACTCCGCTTCAGAGTGAAACTCTCAATCTGGAAACATCCCCCAGGCTGTGGCAAAGCCATGTCATACGAGCAGGAGAGCTTCTGTAAAGTTTGGAAGCTAGGAGACGAGATACTAGCAGAAGTAAAGCTGTGAGGACCGGGCGTGAGTCGTGCTTCGGTAGCTCACATGGGAGAGCACTTGCCCGCGAAAGGCAAAGGTCCCGCGTTCGAGTCTCGGTCGGACACACAGTTTTAATTTGCTAGGAAGTTGCAAGCAGGTGATGTTAGCCGATGTCGGTTAACATACCCACAGGGGAATTCTGCGAAAGACGGCTGCCAAGGCGTGAATGGTGACAGCAGGTGCGTGTGTGGCGATGGACGGGTGTGAGCGTGTGTGTGTGAGCGTGTGCGTGGGTGTGTGCAGTGCCTGCCCGGCTGTCGGCGACGGCGGCCAACGTGACGGTGGCGGCGGGCGGCGAGGCGACGCTGCTGTGCGCGGCGAGCGGCGACGCGCCCGTGTCGGTGCAGTGGCGCCGCGACGGGTCGCCGTTCGACGCCCGGCGGCAGCCGCGCTGGGCGCTGTCCGAGCAGCCGCTGCAGGCGGGCCTGCGCTCCGCGCTCACGCTCACCGGCGCGCGCCGACACGACTCGGCCGGCTTCGAGTGCCGCGCCTCCAACCGGTACGGCAGCGACCTGCGCCGGATGCGCCTCGTCGTCCAGGAGCCGCCGGAAGTTCCGGCGGGGCTCACCGTGCTCGCCGTCTCCAGCAGGGCGGCCAACCTCACCTGGCAGCAGCCCTACGACGGCAACAGCCCCATACTTGAGTACATCGTCCAGTACAAGACCGGCAACGGTAAGACAGAAAGCCTCGAAGGTCACCTGAGACCATATTGGCCGTAAATGGTTAAACGATATCCTTCATCGCCAAAATAATTTTCTTATTGCCTCAGAAAGCATTTCGTGAGAACCACATTACTAGATCTGTGACCTGAGGCATTAAAATGAATACATTGCAATAACACAGAAAAGAAGAAAAATTCAGAGTGTAATGCGCACAGGTGCAGATATTTCTATCGGTGACTGAGGACGGTGTACGTAACAACCTTACGTCTATATTTACGTTGATCTCAGACTAACAACTGTAGGCATTATGAGTAGTATGTTTTTAGGTTGGTTGATATCTCCAAGTACACTACTGGCCATTAAATTTCCTACACCACGAAGATGACGTGCTACAGACGCGAAATTTAACCGTCAGGAAGAAGATTCTGTGATAGGCAAATGATTAGCATTTTCAGAGCATTTACACTAGGTTGGCGCCGGTGGCGACACCTACAACGTCGTGACATGAGGAAAGTTTCCAACCCATTTCTCATACACGAGCAGTAGTTGACCGGCGTTGCCTGGCGAAACGTTGTTTTGATGCCTCGTGTTAGGAGGAGATATGCGTACCATCACGTTTCCAACTTTGATAAAGGTCGGATTGTAGCCTATCGCGATTGTGGTTTATCGTATCGTGACATTGCTCCGCGCGTTGGTCGAGATTCAATGACTAATAGCAGAATATGAAATCGGTCGGTTACGAGGATAGTACGGAACGCCGTGCTGGATCCCAACAGCCTCGTATTACTAGCAGTCGAGATGGCACGCATCTTATCCGCATGGCTGTAACGGATCGTGCAGCCATGTTTCGATCACTGAGTCAACAGATGCGGACGTTTGCAAGGCGACAACCATCTGCACCAACAGTTCGATGACGTTTGCAGCAGCATGGACTATCATCTCGGAGACCATGGCTGCGGTTACCCTTGACGCTGCATCACAGACAGGAGCGCCTGCGTTGGAGTACTCAACGACGAACCTGGGTGCACGAATGGCAAAACGTCATTTTCTCGGATGAATCCAGGTTCTGTTTGCAGCATCATGATGGTCGCATCCGTGTTTGGCGACATCGCGTTGAGCCCACATTGGAAGCGTGTATTCGTCATCGCCATACTGCCGTATCACCCGACTTGATGGTATGGGGTGCCATTGGTTACACGTCTCGGTCACCTCTTGGTCGCATTGACGGCACTTTGAACAGTGGACGTTACATTTCTCATGTGTTACGACCCGTGGCTCTACCCTTCATTCGATCCCTGCGAAAACCTATATTTCAGCAGGATAATGCACGACCGCATGTTGCAGGTCCTGCATGGGCCTTTCTGGATAGAGAAAATGTTAGACTGCTGCCCTGGCCAGCACGTTCTCCAGATCTCTCGCCGATTGAAAACGTCTGGTCAATAGTGGCCGAGCAACTGGCTCGTCACAATACGCCACTCACTACTCTTGATGAACTGTGCTATCGTGTTGAAGCTGCATAGGCAGCTGTATTTGTACACGCCATCGAAGCTCTGACTGACTCAATGCCCACGCGTATCAAGGCAGTTTTTACGGCCAGAGGTGGTTGTTCTTGGTAGTGATTTCTCAGGATCTATGCTCGCAAATTGCGTGAAAATGTAATCAGATGTCAGTTCTAGTACAATATATTTGTCCAATGAGTACCCGTTTTACATCTGCATTTCTTCTTGGTGTTGCAATTTTAATAGCCAGTAGTGTATTAACTCAGAAATCATTTTGTGAGAACCGCATCACTAGATGTGTGATCTGAGGGATTAAAAGCAACGCATTGCAACAAAACAGGAAAGCAGAAAAATACCGGATGTAATGGGCACAGGTGCAGATATTGCTATTGGTGACAGAGGGCGGTGTACTGAACAACCTTACGTCAATATTTACGTTGTTCTGAGACCAACAACTGTATCCATTATGAAAGTATTTTTTAGGTCGGTTGATACCTCCAAGTACATATGGCCAGAGCAAGCCATAAATACTTACATTCCCCTGGGCAGCAGATCAAGTGTTGAAATGTGGATGTATGCAAGCAAAATGTTAGTGTATACTGACATTATTGGTGCATTTAAGACTGTGCAGAAAACATCAGGTAGTTACATGTAATTTCTTCTCTGAGAACTTTGTAGAAGTCCCTAGTGTTGCTCTGTCTGCAATTTGTATCGGTTTCCTCTCATCGTTTTCTGTCACATTTCCGTTTCTTTGTTCGAATAATTTTTGCTGTGTTTTCTGGTTTCAGTGAACGTACTTCAGTCTCTTTCGTTTTTGCTGGACTTCCACTTCTTATCTGTTTAGACTAGGCTACTTCGTCAGATAACGTATTCTCTCTTCTATATTTCCTTCTTCTTCGTGGTCGTTCTAGTTCTATCACTGTTTCTATCATTGTTTCTGTGATCTCATCCGAATTATCAGTCTTCTTAGTGTAAAGCTTTTTAACCAGTTCGTTCCCGTAGCGTGACAAATTTTGTATTAACTCTATGGAGTTTATTAATTTTGGGATTTGGTTTTTTAAGTCCGAATTTGGATTTGTTATCTCGTAAAAAGTGTTACTAATCTGTTCCTACTCCTCTCTTGACCCGTACGTTTATGATTTCTCTATGGCTTTATTTGGTCTTGCCACGTGATCCAGTTAATATGGACCTGTGTCTTCTTCTTCCTTGGTAGTTTTCTGGAAAAGCTTGACATTAGTTTTAAGTCAAGCTAGACAACTTGCCAATCTTGATTACCCTTTCTCTATTCTTAATGACACATTTGTGTGGAGGAAAATTACCTACTGTTGCTTTGTATTTATCCTCTCTGCCGATCAGTACGTTGAGGTCTCTTACGACCAGTTTTATGTTGTGCTTTGGTATCTTTTATGTCTCATTTGCTAGTATTGCCCAAAATAGTCCGGCTTTTTCTGGATTATTTCGGTTGCTATTGTTAGGTACATGTGCGTAGCACTTATTTACTGATATAAACAAGAAAAGTGATATACGCCCCGGCACGGCCGCAAATTTTGATATGGATTCACTTAAGATTACGTTTGACAATGAGAGCTCTTCCAGGCGTAATGTCTTTCTGTTTGTTCTCTATGGCTGGTTTCCCTCTGTAAATCCTGATGCCCTCCGATTCAAATGCGTTCTCATCTCTGTATCTGGTTTCCTGAATTGGTAGTTGCGTCTGTTTAATACTTCATCCAGATGTTTAACTTTTCCAGTCTTTAGGAATGTGGCCGGCCGGAGTGGCCGAGCGGTTAAAGGCGCTACAGTCTGGAACAGCACGACCGCAACGGACGCAGGTTCGAATCCTGCCTCGGGCATGGATTTGTGTGATGTCCTTAGGTTAGTTAGGTTTAAGTAGTTCTAAGTTCTAGGGGACTTATGACCACAGCACTTGAGTCCCATAGTGCTCAGAGCCATTTGAACCATTTTTTTTTAGGAATGTGTTCATGTTTAACGTACCTAGCAGACGTTTTCTCTTAGGCTGTATGCGAGATATTCTAGGAAGTTACGGCTCTTCCTTACATAATGTTTTAGGCTCTTCAGGATCTGATGGGCTAGTTACCTCACTTCTTCCACTGATGAAAGACTGCTTACCTCCTGGAATACTTATCTATTCAGTGTTAGTCTTATGTCTTCGTTGTAAGTAAATTAGGAAGGGGTCTTAATCCGTTCGTGGGATGTTAAACCTGCGATCGAAACGCTAGATGGATCTCAACAGGTGGCCCATTGTGGAAAAAGATGCCTTCCGTAGGTGACCTCTTTGGTAACAGACGCAACCGATTTTTTACATCCGCCATCAACATGCAGACAGATACCGCCCGCGTCTCACTTGTCGCTAGTCAGACGCGACGAGAATTTTTGTTCTGCTTGGTGGGTTGCCTCTTCCCCTGGATCTGCGTGCTGATATCCGTCCTCTCCTCCTTTACTATACTGAGGTATCACTGTCAGGAGAAAATAACTTATCTGCCTACATTCCAGTTGAGATTAATTGTTCAAAGGTTCAGACTTCTCTAAGCACTATGGGACTTAACATCTGAGGTCATCAGTCCCTTGGACGTAGAACTACTTACACCTAACTAACCTCAGGGCATCACACACATCCACGCCCGAGACAGGATTCGAACCTGCGACCGTAGCAGCAGCGCGGTTCCGGACCTTGAACCGCTCGGCCACAACGGCCGGCTTGAGATTATGTCTTCCATCTGCCTCAGAAGTGGTTGGTCCTCTTCACCTCATCTCCCACGTTTTAGACTAATTAGACTGTCTCGCATTGGTCTTGTGGATCATTGACTATTGAGCGCCCCGTCACGTCAAGGCATAGGCATAGTCCGTGGGGGCGGGGGGGGGGGAGGGGGGGCAGGAAGCGACTTGCTTTATTGCCTTATGTAACATCCTTCGTGAAATGTACTACTGGTGTTAGGCGGTGGTGTTGTATTTGCGCGCAGGGTCGTGGCAGCAGGGAGTGTCGCAGGTGTCCACCCCTGGCGGGCGCACATGGGCCTCGGTGACTGGCCTGTTGCCCGGCCGGCGCTATGAGGTGCGCGTGCTGGCTCGCAACATTCTAGGGCTGTCCAAGGCACCGCCCACGCCAGGAGTGGCGCTGGACACGGCGCAGGAACCTCCAGGAGCGCCGCCCACGCACCTCTCCGTTCTTCCGCAAGATTCCCAGACGCTGCTTGTAGAATGGAAGGTGAGTGACGGTACAGTGGGATATGCACTTAGTACGGATCATTGCCCCCGTGTTAACTATGACACACATTCAAGAAAAGTACTGTATAGTTTTCTTTACCCCATCAACCTGACTTGACTCTACACTTTCCTCTCAAAACATTATCACTTTGAATGGGTATGACTTCTGAGTTCAGTTTTATTTGTTAACTTCGCATCAGTGCAATATGTACAATTAATATTAAACAACAGGATTAAGTGTGTTAGCTGCAATAATGCAGTATCTTTTATTGGGACAGAAACGTATTTCTGAATAAGAGGTAGATTCATTGCAGTTACCTTTTAATAAATGTATCCTAGTGCAATGTATTCTTATCATATATCGAAATTATAAAATAATAGTGTACCCAATGTATAAGTGATTATATCACTATCGCTTTCCTGGGTAAAAATTAATTCTTTCAGACAAATGGAGCATAGGCCAGTTGTACAGTATTTTGTTTCATTGGCAGGATGTAGCTTTAAGTGACTCATGAGAAAGCGCCTCATTAGCGAGAAAGATTTTGGTGATTGAGTGTTCATGTCTCGCCCGGGTTGAACTAGCGAAGGCTTCTTCTAGCACTGATTTCGACTGATGATCATCTGTTACTACCATGACCAAAATCGTAATTGATCCCTCAACTGATGACAAAATGCCTTACATCTTTTTCATCGACAAACTGTCACATACAAGTAAGAGCTGTCCCAATATTCTGTAACATTTTGTTTGCGCCTGTTGTTACTTTTCAGTGGGCCACACGAATTCTTCGTTTCGCCGGGCAAATTCTTTATTAGGAACTTTGGTTGATGATGTGTAATACCGTCCTCTCTCAGGCTAAAAAATCGCAATTACTGTAAATGTGTCCTTCTAGAAGTATTTCAAACTCGAGTAGTACTTAGTTTCTCCATTACCTGAAAACTACATCTCCTCTCGATAGGTCCCCTGGACTAGGATCTCCACTGATTCTCCATCCCAAAAACAAATCGTATACATGTCGGGACCGTCTAGCTACATTTAGTGGCGATGACAGTTGCTTGTGCCGGCCGTTGTGGCCGTGCGGTTCTAAGCGCGTCAGTTCGGAACCGCGTGACCGCTACGGTCGCAGGTTCGAATCCTGCCTCGGGCGTGGATGTGTGTGATGTCCTTAGGTTAGTTAGGTTTAAGTAGATCTAAGTTCTAGGGGACTGATGACCTCAGTAGTTAAGTCCCATAGTGCTGAGAGCCATTTTTGAACAGTTGCTTGTAATGTTATTCTCTAGATGCTGCACACTACTGGCAACTTCTGGCTTTGTCCCTTCTTGAAGATAGTGGATAAGATTTTACACTCTAGACACTTAACACTACTCTCACAAAATATGATAGTCAATCGCCAGCACATCAGATTTCAAAAAGGGCTCTCGACAATGCATGCTATTCACTGAAATCGCGTTTCACACTTTAAAAAAGTTAAATGACGAAATTTGGCAAACAAGATAAACTCATATGAAACTTCCTGGCAGATTAAAACTGTGTACCGGACTGAGACTCGAACTCGGAACCTTTGCCTTTCGCGGGAAAGGGCTCTACCGAATTTTTTTTTTGTTTAATCTCATTTTTGTTCACTTTCATTCGTTGCATCTGCTCGGAGCGGACGTCGTAAGACACCAGTTTAAGTTTGTTGTTGATCGATTAAGTCAGTTTTTTTTTATTACAGAGGGGAGCTAACCCTCTGACCAAACACACTGAGCTACCGTGCTGGCACCAACTGACCTACCCAAGCACGAGTCGCGCCCCGTCCCCACTGCTTTACTTCTGCCAGTACCTCGTCTCACTTTCTTTCAGGAGTGCTAGTTCTGCAAGGTCGGCAGTAGAGCTTCTGTTAAGTTTGGAAGGTAGGAGACGAGGTACTGGCAGAAGTAAAGCTGTGAGGACGGGGCGTGAGTCGTGCTTGGGTAGCTCAGTTGGTAGAGCACTTGCCCACGAAAGGCAAAGGTCCCGAGTTCGAGTCTCGGTTTTAATCTGCCAGGAAGTTTCATATCAGCGCACACTCCGCTGCAGAGTGAAAATCTCATTCTGAAGATAAACTCAAATGTTACGGTATCAGATCTTTCGGGTTTAAGTGATCATAACTAAAAGTACATTGAGTATCAAATTAAGAAACACGGGGAGCCTATTCAGCGATACAGCATTTTCCGATCGGGGACTAACTACTGCACATAAGCTTTCAGATTTTCGTGAACACTACTTGAGTTTTCCTGCGTGCTGACGTAAACGTGACCCCGTATGACGTAACTCGTTGACGCGTGAGTTGCAGCCGCCAGACGGCGACCGGCACGGCGACGTGCTGGGCTACCGCGTCGAGTTCTGGCAGGTGGAGGCGCCGCAGCAGCGCCAGCGGCGGACGCTGGAGGCGGCGGAGGGCGCGCCGTCGCCGCTGAGGCTGAGGCTGGGGGCGCTGCGCAAGGCCACGCAGTACGCGGTGCGCGTGCGCGCCTACAACGCCGCGGGGGACGGGCCGCCGGGCACAGAGGTGCTCGCCGCCACTGCTGAGGACGGTACGTGGCGTGGCGCGCGGCATTTTACCACTGGAGACACCCTTCAAGTAATGTACAAAGATGAGGCCTGAGGGAAGTACATGCCGCATGCAGCTACTCTCTTATACATGGTGTTACAAAAAGGTACGGCCAAACTTTCAGGAAACATTCCTAACACACAAATAAAGAAAAGATGTTATGTGGACATGTGTCCGAAAACGCTTAATTTCCATGTTAGAGCTCATCTCAGTTTCGTCAGTATGTACTGTACTTCCTCGATTCACCGCCAGTTGGCCCAATTGAAAGAAGCTAATGTTGACTTCGGTGCTTGTGTTGACATGCGACTCATTGCCCTACAGTACTAGCATCAAGCACTGTCAGTGCTATGTTTACAAATGCAGAGTTGGAAGTTGCCCATTTGATGTATGGATTAGCACGGGGCAATAGCCGTGACGCGGTACGTTTGTATCGAGACAGATTTCCAGAACGAAGGTGTCCCGACAGGAAGACGTTCGAAGCAATTGATCGGCGTCTTAGGGAGCACGGAACATTCCAGCCTATGACTCGCGACTGGAGTAGACCTAGAACGACGAGGACACGTACAATGGACGAGGCAATTCTTCGTGCAGTTGACGATAACCCTAATGTCGGCGTCAGAGAAGTTGCTGCTGTACAAGGTAACGTTGACCACGTCACTGTATGGAGAGCGCTACGGGAGAACCAGTTGTTTCCGTACCATGTACAGCGTGTGCAGGCACTATCAGCAGCTGATTGGCCTCCACAGGTACACTTCTGCGAATGGTTCATCCAACAATGTGTCAATCCTCATCTCAGTGCAAATGATCTCTTTACGGATGAGGCTTCATTCCAACGTGATCAAATTATACATTTTCACAATCAACATGTGTGGGCTGACGAGAATCCTCACGAAATTGTGCAATCACGTCATCAACACAGATTTCTTGTGAACGTTGGGGAGGCATTGTTGGTGCTGTCTTGATTGGGCCCCATATTCTTCCACCTACGCTCAATGGAGCACGTTACCATGATTTCATACGGGACACTCTACCTGTGCTGCTAGAACATGTGACACGTGCCTTTACAATACGACACAACATGTGGTTCACGCACGATGGAGCTCCTGCACATTTCAGTCCAAATGTTCGTATGCTTCTCAACAACAGATTCGCTGACCGATGGATTGGTAGAGACGGACCAATTGCATGGTCTCCACGCTCTCCTGACCTCAACCCTCTTGACTATCATTTGTGGGAGCATTTGAAAGCTCTTGTCTACGCAACCCCGGTACCAAATGTACAGACTCTTCGTGCTCGTATTGTGGACGGCTGTGATACAATACGCCATTCTCCAGGGCTGCATCAGCGCATCAGGGATTCCATGCGACGGAGGGTGGATGCATGTATCCTCGCTAACGGAGGACATTTTGAACATTTCCTGTAACAAAGTGTTTGAAGTCACGTTGGTACGTTCTGTTACTGTGTGTTTCCATTCCATGATTAATGTGATATCAAGAGAAGTAATAAAATGAGCTCTAACATGGAAAGTAAGCGTTTCCGGACACTTGTCCACATAACATATTTTCTTTCTTTGTGTGTGAGGAATATTTCCTGAAAGTTTGGCCGTACCTTTTTGTTACACCCTGTATTCAGTTCGGGCTCTAATTACCGTATGGAACCGACAGTTGATAGCTATGCTTAATTCGTTAAGGAGGGTAGACCGTCAAACGGGTCCTCTTGGAGCAGGAGATGCACCACAGGACATTTTATTTTCCACTGTCTATACTTTTACAAATAAATCATAAAACTTTGTAAATAGGATCAGAAAGGATTCAGGATTAACAGTCACAGCAGTGGAAGTTCAAAATCATAAAAAAATAAAAATTTTGTACATGTGAAATTCCATCATTTTTTCACTTAGTGTTGGCTTCATTTGTTGCTATAGGTGCACATTTCTTCATGAGTAAGAGAGATTCTTCAATGAATTTTGCTCAGGTGTATCAAACTCTAGAATTCATTTAATTTATGGAAAAGTGAATGCGCTGTTAAACTTTAAGGGGGGTAGGACGTCAAACGGGCCGACATGGAGCAGGAGAGGCACCACAGGACATTTTAATCTCCACTCTCTTACAAATAAATTTATAAAACTTTGTCAGCATGACCAAGAAGAATTGAGAATTCACACTCATAGCAGTGGAAGTTCGAAAACATAACGAAGTAACTTTTTTTTTACATGTAAAATTTCATCATTTTTTCACTTACTGATGGCAGCATTTGTTGCTATAGTTACACTTTTCTTCATAAGTAAGAGAGATTCGTCGATGAATTTTGCACAGGTGTGTCAAACTCTAGAATTTATTTAATTTATGGAAAAGTGAATGAGCTGTTACATTTTAAGGGGGTAAGACGTCAAACGGGCCTACTTGGAACAGGAGAGGCACCACAGGACGTTTTAATTTCCACTTTTACAAATAAATTCATAAAACTTTGTCAGCATGACCAGAAATGATTCAGAATTCACACTCATAGCAGTGGAAGTTCGAAAACATAACGAAGTAATTTTTTTTTTTTTTACATCTAAAATTCCATCATTATTTTCACTTACTGATGGCAGCATTTGTTGCTATAGGTACATTTTTCTTCATAAGTAAAACAGATGGTTCAATGAATTTTGCACAGCACACATACCATACTTAAAGGTGTATGAAACTCTAGAATTTTCCAAATCTATTGACAGCTGTGGTAAAAATTGAGGTAATTAACAAAAAAATTGTGTTTTTTCTAAACATGAAGTTAAAAATACAACAGATGATTCGTTTTTTCATAAATTAAATAAATTCTAGAGTTTCATACACCTGTAAGAATGGTATGTATGCTGTGCAAAATTCATCGAAGAATCTCTGTAACTTATGAAGAAAAGTATACCTACAGCAACAAATGCAGCCATTAGTAAGTGAAAAAATGATGAAATTTCACACGTAAAAAAAATTATGGGGTTATGTTTTCGAACTTCCACTGCAATGAGTGTGAATCCTGAATTCTTCCTGGTGATGATGACAAAGTTATATGAATTTATTTGCAAAACTATAGACACTGGAAATTAAAATGTCCTGTGATGCCTCTCCTGCTCCAAGTCAGCCCGTTTGACGTCCTACCCCCTTTAAACTTCATGTTTAGAGAAACACTCAAATTTTATAGTTCATTATCTCAATTGTTACCACAGTTTCTAATAGATCTGAAAAATTCTAGAGTTTTGCATTGAGGAGTTTGTGTTCAGTAAGCATACCAAGTTTGAAAGCAATGAGATATTTATTTTCGATGTTACAAGTCGTGTACCTAAGTACAGAAATTTGTATTTTGCGGGAAACCGCCGTCAAAGTTTTTGCTTGTATTTGGCATTCTTTTAGAATTGTCCAGCACCATTGGCAGGGTCTTTTTCATTTTATAAATCAATTTTCTTACTTTTCACATTCCTATGATGCACTTATTTTGATTTTATCATCTCCAAAAATGATTTGTCTGCTTTCAGTACACGCTCTCTGTCTATCGCATACAAAGCTTTGATGCAGTTCACTCCGGGCTTGATCCCCATCTTTTATAAAAGATATTTTCTGCTTTGCACACCATCATTAAAACATGAAACTGCATTGTAAACACCAATAGTAAGTGCATTTCTTCCCACAAAAACGGTTTTTAGCAGTCTTCCACATGCACGTTAGTTAAAACTTTCATTTGAGTTTTGGTTACCGCCATGAAGACATTTCTTCAATAAGTTTTCATTTGCAAGGTCCCTGAATATAAGTTAGAGGGCTTCCATTATAGCAATTGATAGAGGATTCCTGTGATGATATTATTCACCACCAGCAATTGACCTTTGCTAACCACACCAAGCTTCACTTCCTTATGGGCACAAGTTGCCGACAGGGTTATTGGCTGTTGACATTTTGTGGAAGTGTAAGGCCCAAACTGCTTGCTTCATATTTTTCAAGTCCCCTGTGCTCGTTTTTACTGCCAAGCCACAATATGTCTCAAGCGTGTCAATTTCTGCAAGCGTCAGTCGCCCTCTCCCTTTTATTCACACTGCAAGCCTTTAGAAACAGAGAACAAACAAAACCAGCTATAAAAACAATGCATGCCGATAGCAGCAGAGAAGGTATCGGTATCAGTAGTCCTTTGTTTTATGTATTACTATCTCTAGCGCAAATATAAACGTATGAATTCTAGAGAGTGAAATACCCTCACGTATGACAGAAGAATACTGTGCAAAGGGGTGTGGAGCTGCATCTCGGTACATTTAAGACCAAATAACGTGCCTATGTTTTATACATCAGGCTGTTCAGGTAGATGTCCGCTACAAAATAGCCATAATTTTTAAAAATCGAATTCTTTTTATGTTTTAGACGTCCTACACCCCTTAATAGGTATCCGATTTACGCCTTGAAAAATTTAGTTCCAGTTTTGACCACCAGTTGGAAATCTGGCACTGTACACTGTTTGTATGACGGTATGACATCCACGCTGTCATTTGACAAGCTCGAATGTGGGTGAACAGTGTAGCTATTGAGGAAAGATGGGCTGTTTCATACGAACGGTCGCAGCTACGCTGCCGCATTGAGAGAGTATCGCCGATTGAATGATATGAGGAGAGGTCCGATGTCATTAACTGGTTCAAATTAAGTGATAATGAAATTCGAAAACACAAGTGAGCTTGTGCAGCAAATGGACGAGGACGGCTTCCTATCCAGACAGAAGCTATCCTCGGGGGTTGCTGTTGCTGTAACTGATTACGCAGCACGTGTCCAGAGTAGTGTTGGTTATCACGCAGTGTCACGAGAATTTTCCACCCCGTAGTCAGAAGTACGAGAAGTTTTGCTGTCTGTTTTACACTGGTCCCCGTATAAGATCCAGACAGTCCAGCAATTGAAACCTGATGGTTGGTAGCAATGGTATGAATCTGCTCTTCGATTTCTGGCACGGATCTAAATCGATGACATGTGGCCGGGTAATATTCTGTGCAGTGACGAGCCCCATTTTGCACTACCGAATACAGTGAATACAAAGAACTGCCGAATTTGGGGTACTGTTAAACGGCGTGTTAAGCACTCGCCGTATAAAACCGCGTGGTACGGATTCATAAACACCTGTATTAGCTGTCCGTCCTTCCTTGAAGAGACTCTATGTGTACCGTGACGTATGAAGACCTCCTTGCACAGCGTATAATTCCTACATTGGAAGAGCGCAACTCTGCCGAAAAATTGTTTTCATGCAAGATGTCGCTCGACCAAGCTTCTGCTTAATGCAACCATCCACGAACATGTTATATCCAGGGATCACCTCATCTGAATCCGTGTGACGTTTGACTCTGGATACATCTAAAAAGACACGTTTACCAGGAACACGTTAGTCTCTACTTAATCTGAAGGCCAGTGCATAGGAACACTTTATTCAGATTCCACCGGAACTGTTGCAAGCAATAGTTGATCGCGGCGTTTTACCGATGCACCATCTCGTCCGTATCTCCGGTGATCATATTAAGCAAATTCTGTGAGAGACGGTTGATAATAAAGTCATCATTTTGCTTGTCTCACTTGTTTGACGTTTTCTATCCACGACCCCTTCCAAATCCATTACATATCGAAACATTTTGTGCGTCTTTCTTGTATACAGAACTCCAGACCTGCTGTAAAAATGTGGAACTACTTTTTCCAGCGTGTATTGATTCCACATTAATACGTTAGAATATATACCATATTTCGCTGTCGTAAGATGGCAATGGGCCTCTGAACCACGCAGTTCTAATACAGTTTTCATGATCTTGCATCCACGCAAGTCATTAAACACGCACGATCTTTCGGGCGAGTGCTACTCGGCCGTATTGTCATGTGGTTGCCGTTTCTACCCTTAAAAGATTCCCTCGTTTCTGCTTCAACCATCCGCCGGCCGAGCCCAATAATGAAGGCAGTCTGCTGCTGAACACAGCTCGGGTCCTCGGCATTGTAAGGTTGAAACGGATCGGTCAAGAAACGATTCGGTCAAGAACTTTTCCAGATTTTTAGTTACCACATTAAATAACGACTTGTCTTTCTTTAGTAGTATGCATTACGATAAACGTGGAAGTAGTGTGTATTTTAATAAGTAATACAGACGTTAGCTGTGGAAATATTTAATTGGAGGGTCCATGGATCTCGCAAGGTCCGCCAAGTCAATGGGTCTACTTTTGAGATATCGACTTTCTCTTCTACACCACCTCCTTTTGGATATGTTTCAGCTCTGTCATCATCTTTGGTTGTGATATGTATGTAAACATAAAAGGACTTCTCGTTGTATATATCGTAAAAAGAAAAGCAGTTCATGTGCTACACCGCAATAAAACCATCGAAACACCTTCTTCCTTCCTGCCTTCCTTATATGGTTTCGCTCAGTTTTTCTTTTTGGATAAGTTATTTGCGTGTGTGTGTTTTCACATAACATATTTTTATATGATACTGGTGTTATTTAGTAGTTGTTTAGCGAAATAAGGTCTGTATGCATTTAGATAGCATTGCAGATACTTGAAATAAAAATTGCTCGTTTTGCATTGATAACATGTTTTTGCAGACATTTTAGTTTTACAAGTAACATTGTGCCACTCGAAAAGCATCATAGATGTGAAAAATATTCAATCTGAGGTACTTTTGTGTCTTAAACCAAAGTGATACTTAGTACGAACTATAAACGTTGATGAGAAACAACAGGAGCATAAACAAGTAGTTAATGTCACTTCACTATTTTTAAGTTTTGCATAACAGTATTTAAGATAAAACTCAAATTCCACAGCTGCATATTTCTAAGTTTTTAATCATATTTCATAATCAAATTTTTGTTTTTTACTATTTATGGTGAGTATATTTTCACTATACTCATTCCCGTATTCAGTAATAAGTTTACCTGCGTATTTAATGGGCCCCATACCTTTAGGCTTTAGGCATCAAAATAGCATTAGAGTACTAGTTCAGGAGTCCAAAATGTATTCAACACCAATTTGAAGTGAACATTGGAGTTTTTTGCATTTCTGACGTATTTTTGCAGGTTTGGAAGGAATACTGTGACATTTGAGGAGCATCATAGAGGCAGTGAACAATTAACTGTGGAACCTTTATCCATTGGAATTTGGAACACTGCACCTGTAATATGAAAAGTTTTTCTGAACTTACCACAACCAGTTTCCTTTTTATATAGATGTATTTCAGTAAACCATGACCGATTGAGAGCTGCCTAGAGCTTTGTTGTTGTAGCTGCGCGTGGCTTGTTGTGTTTCTGTGGCAAGGTAAAAAACGACAGCAAATAATGTAGTATAGATGATACACTATCATGAAATATTTGAAACGTAAGTTCTATTTAAAGATGTTACTTATGGTTAATAGATTCTGCAGATATATATTTGTTACGTGTAGCACTTTGTAAAACATTATTCATGCTTTCGAGTTCCTATCACACAATAGAATTCAGAGACTTTGCCATAGACACCAACTTCCACGTCTTATAAATTTTACACAAACCAAAGAGTGTGATTAAACTACAGGCTCAAAGATCTCATGTGAACCAAAGATGTTCTTCGTCCACTCACTCACTGCTGAAGGTTATATTTTACTTGCAGGGAATATATATTCCAAAGTAACTGAAATTACTATTTTTTCGCATTGATGAAAATTGTGTCTTTCTTCCAGGAAATGTAAAAGCCAAATTAAATTATATTAGTAGAAATTGAGCTGCAAATTAGTATGTGCAATTTACAATGTGTATGAAACTAGACTTTTAGATGATATTTATATTACAATTAAGAGTATGGGTGCTGGGACTATTTTAAACAGCTATGTTCTTGCTTGATATATTAACTGAACTAGGCGTACGACATTTGAGGTTAGCAAGTTAGTGGTTAATTTAAAGTTAATAAGAAATGCGGGCATTTGGTAGGGTGTGGTAGGAGGGGAGGGGTGCGGAATGAGAAAGAAGAGGGAGAGAGACTTTGCAGTTAGAGAAAGAGATGGGTATGGAGGCAGGGAGGGAGAGAGAGAGAGAGAGAGAGAGAGAGAGAGAGAGTGAGTGAGAGAGAAAAGGGTAAGGGTGGGATTGTGTGTGTGTGTGTGTGTGTGTGTGTGTGTGTGTGTGTGTGTGTGTTTGTTGCGGGTATTTTGTTTCTTAGCTAATTCTGTTCGTGCGTTTAAATGGTGTGGACTGTTTTATGTTTGTGAGTGAAAATCTCTAATTATTCAAGAAGGTCCGTCTTTATTCCCTTGTATTCATCGTGTAGGATATGGTGGTTGGTTTTCTGTGAGATGGCTGGCGAACGTGGATCTATTTCAGTTGTTTAGACGGAGTACAGCAGAGTGGTCCTTGTATCGTGTTTCAAAGCTTCTTGCTGTTTGTCCTATGTAGTAGGAGGAGCAACTATCGCATGTTAATTTATATATGCCAGATGTGTGAAAGGATGTGATGTGTCTTTTAATATTATCGATTATTTCGTCTTATATTTTGTTGTTTATGTGAAAACGTATTTTAACATTGTGTGGTTTGAACAGCTTAGCGAGTTTGTTTGAGATGTTACCGCAAAAAGGCAAACAGATATTTTTGGTTTCTTCTGCTGATGAGGGCTGGCTTGTTGCTGTTGTTTCGTTGGATTTAATTTTATCATCTAATTTATCATCTGTGGTTGGATCAAAGCATTGTTCGCTTCTGTTGTTTTTAAAATATTAATTTCTTAATTTTTACAGTGTGTTCAGCTCGAATTTGTTTTGGGTGCTGATTTAAAGAATGCTAGTTTATGCTTATTTGAGTGGCATGATGCATTGTTAATTATCGCCTCTGATGCAGGTTTCCTATATATTTGGACCTTATGTTTGTTGCTGTGGTTTTCAGGTCACGAAAGTTGATTCCAGAGTGAATCTGATGTTCTACAGTAAACCGTATTTTGGCATGAACATTATTACGTATATCAGCTATGATGTCACTATCAGTGGTCGTCCCATCTTATAGCAACAAGGTGTCATTAATATATCGTTTGTAACAACTGATTTTGTCTTTTTCTATTTGGTTTGCTCTAAAGAATTTGTTTTCTGGACCACTGATGTACATGTCAGCAAGAAGGCTACTGCTCATTGCCAGAACGTCATTTTGAATATATATATACACTCCTGGAAATGGAAGAAAGAACACATTGACACCGGTGTGTCAGACCCACCATACTTGCTCCGGACACTGCGAGAGGGCTGTACAAGCAATGATCACACGCACGGCACAGGGGACACACCAGGAACCGCGGTGTTGGCCGTCGAATGGCGCTAGCTGCGCAGCATTTGTGCACCGCCGCCGTCAGTGTCAGCCAGTTTGCCGTGGCATACGGAGCTCCATCGCAGTCTTTAACACTGGTAGCATGCCGCGACAGCGTGGACGTGAACCGTATGTGCAGTTGACGGACTTTGAGCGAGGGCGTATAGTGGGCATGCGGGAGGCCGGGTGGGCGTACCGCCGAATTGCTCAACACGTGGGGCGTGAGGTCTCCACAGTACATCGATGTTGTCGCCAGTGGTCGGCGGAAGGTGCACGTGCCCGTCGACCTGGTTCCGGACCGCAGCGACGCACGGATGCACGCCAAGACCGTAGGATCCTACGCAGTGTCGTAGGGGACCGCACCGCCACTTCCCAGCAAATTAGGGACACTGTTGCTCCTGGGGTATCGGCGAGGACCATTCGCAACCGTCTCCATGAAGCTGGGCTACGGTCCCGCACACCGTTAGGCCGTCTTCCGCTCACGCCCCAACATCGTGCAGCCCGCCTCCAGTGGTGTCGCGACAGGCGTGAATGGTGGGACGAATGGAGACGTGTCGTCTTCAGCGATGAGAGTCGCTTCTGCCTTGGTACCAATGATGGTCGTATGCGTGTTTGGCGCCGTGCAGGTGAGCGCCACAATCAGGACTGCGTACGACCGAGGCACACAGGGCCAACACCCGGCATCATGGTGTGGGGAGCGATCTCCTACACTGGCCGTACACCACTGGTGATCGTCGAGGGGACACTGAATAGTGCACGGTACATCCAAACCGTCATCGAACCCATCGTTCTACCATTCCTAGACCGGCAAGGGAACTTGCTGTTCCAACAGGACAATGCACGTCCGCATGTATCCCGTGCCACCCAACGTGCTCTAGAAGGTGTAAGTCAACTACCCTGGCCAGCAAGATCTCCGGATCTGTCCCCCATTGAGCATGTTTGGGACTGGATGAAGCGTCGTCTCACGCGGTCTGCACGTCCAGCACGAACGCTGGTCCAACTGAGGCGCCAGGTGGAAATGGCATGGCAAGCCGTTCCACAGGACTACATCCAGCATCTCTACGATCGTCTCCATGGGAGAATAGCAGCCTGCATTGGTGCGAAAGGTGGATATACACTGTACTAGTGCCGACATTGTGCATGCTCTGTTGCCTGTGTCTATGTGCCTGTGGTTCTGTCAGTGTGATCATGTGATGTATCTGACCCCAGGAATGTGTCAATAAAGTTTCCCCTTCCTGGGACAATGAATTCACGGTGTTCTTATTTCAATTTCCAGGAGTGTATTTTGTTGTTAAAGGTAAAGCAATTGTGAAACATAACTAACTCAAAGAACTCCATCAGCTCATAGAGTTCTACGTTAGTTAGCTTTCCATGATTTGTTAAGGTCATTTTTTATTATTAGGAATGTGTCTATTATAGGTATGTTGGTGTATAATTTGAGTGTGTCAAGGGATGCAAAGTGTGCTCAACTGCGTATGGTGATGTTTCTGATGCTGTCAATCTACTCGTAAGTGTTCTTTATAGAGTAACATGTTGGGAATTACAGTTTTTCTTGAGTATTTCATTCATTTTTTTGGTGACTTTGCAGCTAGAACTATTTGTTGAATGTACAATCGGGCATGTCAGGTGTCAGATTTATGAGTTTTGCTTGGTGATATGATCTTTCGGGCTGTAGGGTTCGTTATTGCACATTGTTTGGCTGCAGTGGATGTTAGCTGAAAGTTGCAATTCTTTAACATGTTTTTTTTCATTTTAGCTTGGTATTTGTGAGTGGAATCAGAGTTCAATAAGTTATGTTGTTATTTTAAAAATATTCTGAACTTTTATTAATGTAATCTGATTTATAAAGTTTATAAAACATGGAAGTTGGTGTCTGTGGCAAAGTTTGTTAATTGAATTGTGTAGCCCTTTTCCAAAGGGCTACACATAAAAAATATATGTCTGCCAAATCTATTAACCGTAAGTAACACCTTTAAGTAGAACTTACATTGTAAATATTTCCTGAAGCTCTACCACATGTAGCGCTTCTTTGCTGTCGTTTTCGATCTTGCCACAGATATGCAACAAGCCTCACAAAGCTACAACAAAAAAGCACTGAATGTGTATATGTACCATCTGACGATGAGCTGCTAGGCAGCTGGTAACCACTCATGGTTTGCTGAAATACATATATTTAAAAATAGGACTGGATGTGGTAATTTCAGAGTAATGGCTCTGTTATGTCCTAAACTAAGCGTGATACTCAGATCGAGTTATGATCATAGTCTCCTAATGGTGATGACAGAAACTACAGTAGACCATCATATACACCCGAAATGGAAGGCGCTGAGAGAACTTGTGTTTCATGGTATATGAGCACGAATACTGACAAACAAGAGTATCGAAGGGCATAGTGGATATTGGGGATCGAATTCCACTGCAAATAGCGGCTTGAGACTAACAATAGCTCGCAGTGCGGTTGTTGTTCAGGCAGCCAGTACACATAACAGCAAAACTCGCAGCACCTGAAAAAGACTGTGTAAAATGTGAACAACAGCTCAACGGAACACACAGAAGCACACTATTCCGCAAAACTCCTGTCTGGCAACTAACACAAAACGGGTCAGATCGCTGTTGCAGAAGCAACGGAAAAAGCATACCAAATTTAAAAGAGCCCAAAATCCCCTAGATTGGCCAAGTTTTGCAGAAGTTCGAAAGAGAGCGCGTATTTCAATACGAGATGCTTTTAATAATTTCCACAACGAAACTCTATTTCGAAATCTGGTAGAAAACCCAAAGAGATCCTGGTCATTCATAAAGCACACCAGTGTGCAAGGTGCAATCAGTACCTTCACTGCGCGATAACAACGGTGAAGTCACTGATGGCAGTGCCACAAGAACTGAGTTACTAAAGAAGGTTTTCCGAAACTCCTTCTCCAAAGAAGACGGAGTAAATATTCCTGAATGCCAGTCAAGAACAACTGCCAAGATGTGAAACATAGAAGTAGATATCCTCGGTGTACCAAAGCTAATTAAGTCACTCAATAAAGGTGAGGCCTCCAGTCCAGATTGTATACCAGTCGGGTTCCTTTCAGAGTATGCTGATGCAATAGCTCCATATTCAGCAATTATATACAACCACTCTCTCACAGAAAGATGCGCATCTAAAGACTGGAAAATTGCTCAAGTCACACCAATACCCAAACAGGGAAATAGGGGTAATCCGCTGAATTACAAGCCCATATCACTAACGTCGATTTGCAACAGGGTTTTGGAACATATACTGCGTTCGAACATTATGAATTACCTCGAAGACAACGATTTGTTAACACGTAGTCAGCACGGATTCAGAAAATAGCATTCTTGTGAAACATAACTAGCTCTTTATACTCATGAAGTTATCGACGGGGGATGTCAAATTGATTACATATTTTTAGATTTCCAGAAGGCTTTAGACACCGTTCCTCACAAGCGTCTTCTAACCAAACTGCTTGCACATGGAATATCGCCTCGGTTGTGGGACTGGATTCGTGATTTTCTTTCAGAAAAGTCATCGAGTAAAACAGACGCAATATCCGACTTTCCCCAAGGAAGTGTTATAGGGCCTCTGTTGTTCCTGATATATATTAACGAAATAGAAGACAATCTCAGTAGCCCTCTTAGATGGATTGCAGATGATGCTGTCATTTAACGTCTTGTAAAGTCATCAGATGACCAAACGAATTGCAACATGATTTAGGTACGATATGTGTATGGTGCGAAAAGTGGCAATTGACCCTGAGTAAAGAAAAGTGTGAAGTTATTCATCTGAGTACTAAAAGAAATCCGCTAAATTTCGATTACGCGATAAGTCACACAAACCTGAAGGCTGTAAATTCAAATAAATACTTAGGGATTGCAATTACAAATTACCTAAATTGGAACGATCACATAGATAATGTTGCTTGTAGAGTAAACCTAAGACTGCGATTCATTGTCAGAACACTTAACAGGTGCAACAGGTCTACTAAAAAGACTGCTTACACCATGCTTGTCCGCCCTATTCTGGGGTACTCTTGTGCTGTGTGGGATGCGCATCAGGTGGGTCTAGCGGATGACATCGAGAAAGTAGAAAGAAGGGCAGCTCGTTTTGTATTATCGCGAAATAGGGGAGATATGCGACAGACATGATACGTGAATTGGAGTGGCAATCATTAAAACAAAGGCATTTTTCGTTGCGACGGGAACTTCTCATGAAATTTCAATCACCAATTTTCTCCTCCGATTGCAAAAATATTCTGTTGGCAGCCACCTACATAGGAAGAAAGGATCATTACCATAAAATAAGAAAAATCAGGGCTCTCACAGAAAAATTTAAGTGCTCGCTTTTCCCGGAAGCTTTCCGAGTGGAACGGTAGAGAGACAACTTGAAGGTGGTTCACTGATCCCTCTGCTGGGTACTTTATTGTGGATAGCAGAGTAAACACATAGATGTAAATGTAACTATAACTATTTCATTAATGACTCTGAGCAACCAAATGTTGGTTTTTAACTAGTTATGTATATCGTATTATTTGTAGCTTTGAACGAAATTTACTGATGTGACTGGTAAAGCAGCCCATAAACGACTTTTTAAGTGAGCGACGAAAAAACAGCCGGAAAAACGTTCATGATTTCACAGTTCACTTGCTTTTTTAAGTAAGTGATATATTTTTTTGATAAATAACTCAGGTCGTTCGGATATGTTTGAGCACAGCCCAGGTCAGGCTACACGGTAATAGTTGTTAAAACTCTAGTCTCTATTTTGTGCAGAGGAGAGGAAAGTGGGGTGGTACAATATGTTCTCTAAGAGCGCGCGCCCGTGTGCGCGACGTTTGTGTGTGTGTGTGTGTGTGTGTGTGTGTGTGTGTGTGGCCGTCCGCGGTGGCCGTGCGGTTCTGGCGCTGCAGTCCCGAACCGCGGGACTGCTACGGTCGCAGGTTCGAATCCTGCCTCGGGCATGGGTGTGTGTGATGTCCTTAGGTTAGTTAGGTTTAAGTAGTTCTAAGTTCTAGGGGACTCAGAGCCATTTGAACCATTTTGTGTGTGTGTGTGTGTGTGTGTATGTGTGTGTGTATGTGTATATATGTGTGTGTGTCTGAGACTGTGTGTGTGACTAAAATTACAGTTAATTTTTTATTTCACGCCGCTCACCTTCCTGCAGTTTTATTTTACCGTGCGACTGCAGCGCCAACAAACGGTGGAAACTTGAACTATACAGCAGGACCCTCATACATATAATACTGTTTTATTTCGTTTAGCTTCTCACTTTGGTTCCTTTGTGCCTATTTTGAACTGAAAATATCTGCATACCGTTGCATACTGTTCTGTCCGCTCAGTGCATTTGCTGTTGCTTACAGTAATGAGCTCTTCTCTCTTCTTCGTCAATATTTCATTACGACATGGCTCCACAGGCGTTGGCTGAGGTAGATACCAGGGAAAACATCACACAACGCCCGAAGGCCAATGTTTTCAATATGTGGAAGTTGTGGGGGGTACGGGCAGGCACCTTTTCTCTAATAAAAGCTTTTTTTTACGTTTAAAATTTTACAGCTTTATGAACTTGATTTTAAAATAGTAAGTGTACATTTGTTGCCATGAACAACAAAACCCCCAATATAGTTTGCTAATGAAAGTTCCTGAAGTATAATTTGAACAGATCAAAGAACAGATCTCAGAATCAATTTACAACGCGTAAAACTCAAAATCCCTCTTTAAGCAAAGGGAAAGAATACAAATCGCATATTGCAAGGTTAAGTAAATGATTCTAACGCCACATGGCAACACCAAAATTTTCGTAGATGCGACCTGTCATCTCTAAAGACAATAAAATATTGATCAAAAAATTTTTCATTAAAACAATTTAAATGCCATAAAATCTGATTACTATCAACGTGCACACAAACCCCGTAGCCTCTACGATGAGCACCGTATCACAAAATATTTTCCTTCATTTTAAAAACATTGCAGCATGAACCTTCCTACATAAGATGGATACTACACTCAACGAATTATGACAGTTAAGCATACATGTTATAATTAACCATGTATTTAAACTTTTCCTTTCAAAATAAATTTAAAAACCCACAAATCAACTCTTAATCTCAGTGATTACATCCGTTAAAAAATATACGATACGTATCTTTTGGTTTCGTCGTGGTCACGCGCTGTTGTGTACCGTGCTCTCCTTCACGATGACATGGGGCACGGGAAAGATGTTCTACAATGTACAAAACGTTAACAAGGCGCAACCAACTTACACAACTTGCATACTAGGATTATACGTCGATGTGGATGCGGCTCGCAAATCTTAAAACGGGCGAGGGAGTAGATGCGATACTACTCAACACTTCGACTACCTGGCATCGTACCAAACAGCAGTAGGGTGGGTTAGACAAGGGACAAATCAACAACTGTTGCAAGGCAACCTCAGCAAGGCAATGAATAATATTTGGGGATTTTAAACTCTTGGGAGGACCACACCAAACCACCAAATGACGTCCCAAGATAAATTATAAAAATACTATGGGCGATCTCACCACGACAAGTAGAACCGTAAAATACCATAAGAAGTGAATTATTACGATTCATAAGCGCCCGACAGAAAAGCTCCACCGTCAACCTTTCCCTTACTACAAAACTTAACACTACCTCCAAAGTTCACTCGTGGACGCCACCAGAATGTCAAATTACTCGTTATAGCTGTAAATAACGGAGTTTAGTACAATGGGGGCCGACTTAGGTATCTTAATAAGACAAGCAGTGATTCGGTCCTTCACCTGGATCCACCTTCGATCAAAACCAGTGATTTGCCCTATAGCAGCTAAACAGATGACCTTACCGATATCAGCACCATCCTCCCAAGCAACGCTCCCACTGGAGACTGCAGTACCGAAGCAAAGCTTACACCAGTCACAAGTCTGACTGACATCCGCGCCACCAACGTGTATCTTTTTAGAATTCTTTTATTCACTTTGAACACCAAACTTGCCGTAAGGCTTCGTCGGAATCCAACGGCAGAATGAAGAAATCAATTCTCAGCCCCTGACTGACCACACGACGATCGCCATCGGGACAACACCGGCCCTCCACACCCCTGGATCTTGGAGCCCACGGCGTTCCGTCCCCTATCGGCAGTTTCCGCGGGGCCCACCGCCAAAGCTGCCTTGCCCTCCGACATCGACGTCGCTACTCACGCACAGCCCAAAGCTAACTCCTAGCCCCTTCTTCCTCGTTCTGTCCGCCTCGCGGCGCACGGGTAGCCAACTCGTCAAAGCTATGCGGCGACCAGAGACACGAATCCGATCTCAATATTGACATCACGGCGAGTACTGAGAAGAAGGGTGGTTTCAAAAACAGAAAAATTAAATAGGGAGCCTTACCGGCTCAATTACTGCTTGGTCCTGTCTCAGATTAGTTTTTTTCGGCAATGTTAGTTGAACATTAGCACTGATACACAGCAATGTAGAGCGGTTTCCTGATGAAAAGTGCAGAATATGCAGCGTGAATCAGGAGGAAATGTGCATATGTGAAGAGGGAGAGAATTGGTGATTCTGAACGAAGAACTTCCTGGGGCATATGCCCTTTTCGGAATGGTTTCCACGACACACCATATTTAATGTACACTGTAATTATTTTGTGTATTAAACAATACATCGTCGTTGCTTACAATCTACCACAGCAGTGTAGAGGAATTCGATACGAGCAATTCGATACTGGACACTTATGGTCTATCGAGTCAGGAAACTATCTCAAATCGTGTACATTATAATTATCCGGGCTGTTATGCCGTGGTCTGTTGATGAATTCTGTGTCAATTCCCAATGTGGGTACCACTAAAATAACTGTTTCAAAACGTTTGGAAGAGCACAAGGGCAACTGTAGAAGAGGAGAAACGGAAAGATCAACTGTTGCGGAGCGTGTTTTCCAGCCATGTAACCACCATATTCGTTTTGAGGAGACGCAAGTACTAGCGGCCAAAAGCGGATATTACGAAAGGCTCTACAGGGAGGCAATCGAAATCGCCAAACACCCTAATAATTTCAATCGAAAGGAGGAGGGCGTGAAATTAAACAGTATATGGATGCCGGTGTTGATGAAGATGTGTACCACCTGTCCACCACTGGGTGATGGCAACGGCGATCGACGGCAGCGGACAGCGGCCAATTGCACTGACGTTTTCAAAACACGCCTCGGCGCAGGAGCGCGCGGTCACGGAATTTTGCGGCAGTCAGTAGCGAGTCAGTGGGTGTGTTGGACCTTCCATCGAGCTACGGACCCCCTTGAAGATGCCCTCCACAGACGGGAATGAAACGTTGGGAATTGACACAGAATTCATCAACCGACCACGGCATAACAGCCCGGATAATTATAATGGACACGACATTTCCGGCCGTGAAAGTCTACGTTTTAGTATCTCAAATCGGCATACGAAAACTACCTAACTAATGCGTATGCGCCTCACAAAAGATTTTAAATTTTCTGTTGCTCTTCTAGCCAAAAGTTTTAGCCCTAGATGAAAAAAAATGAATGGGACGTTTTTGTAGGAAATGTAATGTATTTAACGTTATGCTGCTACACATTTTGTCTAGAGGCCACAGTTATCGTGTTATTGAAGAAAAATGTACAATACTGCTAGTAAAGTGTTCTGTCTAGGAAACCATTGGAATAAGACATCTGTTCGCACGAAGATTTTTATTCAAAATCACCAGTTCTATCACCCCTTAAAGCATATACCTCTCCTTCTGTGTCGTCCTATATCCCTCCCTGAAAAGAATCGAAGAGCAGCGCAGCGACGCTATCTGAGCTTTTACTGTAACTTGGGCTTTAACATCGAAGCAGTTTTGGATCTGAGAGTAGTTGCAATACTCTGCGTTTGGTGTTACAAGATTTTCTGATTGAATAGTACTCGTTTTTCACTGTTGTTAAGATTTTTAAGAGAAATAAAAGTAATAAGGATATAAACTGAATAAATCAGACTTACGTTATTACTCCATAATGAGGCACCGGATAGCATGCCTTCCTAACACCAGAAAGCACCACGCGTTCCAGAAAGCACCACGGAACAACCTCTGAGCTTCTGCTGGTGGAGTTCTGGTTTACTGTACACAGTCTTTTTCCATCGTTGCACTCATGAATGGAACTGTCTTTGGAAACTTTAACAGATATTACAAAAAGAACTACCATTCATGTCACATTGCTCTATAAAGCATACATGTAAATCTGAAATGTTAACACTTGTCTACAACAATATCAATCCTAGGACATAATTGTGTTTAGGCTTCAACGGTTGTTACACCAAACAGTTTTCAGCTAGAATAGTGGATAGCACATATTATATAAATGAAAGGTGAAATAGTATTTCTGAAACTCGAGACGAGTTTCGAAGTCCTAGTTTTCAACCATTTCCAGTTCATCTCCTCGCCAAGGCCCCCCTCGCCTCTTCCCTCGCTCCCCTTCCCCCCCCCCCCCCCCAATCACTCCCCTGCTTCACTCTGTTCCAATCCACACATCCGAACCTCACAACCGCCAGCGACAACTCAGCTATTCCTTTCGTAAATGTAGGTAAAGTTTAAGTTGAATACGCCTATTTCCATACGCAACGTATTGCTGTAACACGGCTGAAGAAAGGAGAAAGTTTTTACACATAGCACTGTCATATAAAGATGATGTTTGTTGTGGTCTTCAGTCCTGAGACTGGTTTGATGCAGCTCTTCACGCTACTCTATCCTGTGCAAGCTTTTTCATCTCCCAGTACCTACTGCAACCTACATCCTTCTGAATCTGCTTAGTTTATTCATCTCTTAGTCTCCCTCTACGATTTTTACCCTCCACGCTGCCCTCCAATACTAAACTGGTGATCCCTTGATGCCTCAGAACATGTCCTACGAACCGGTCCCTTCTTCTAGTCAAGTCGTGCACACAAACTTCTCTTCTCCCCAATCCTATTCAACACTTCCTCATTAGTTATGTGATCTACCCATCTAATCTTCAGCATTCTTCTGTAGCACCACATTTTGAAAGCGTCTATTCTCTTCTTGACCAAACTATTTATCGTCCATGTTTCACTTCCATACATGGCTACACGTAATAGAAATACTTTTATAAACGACTTCCTGACACTTAAATCTATACTCGATGTTAACAAGTTTCTCTTCTTCAGAAACGCTTTCTCTGCCATTGCCAGTCTACATTTTATATCCTCTCTACTTCGACCATAATCAGTTATTTTGCTCCCCAAATAGCAAAACTCATTTACCACTTTAAGTGTTTCATTTCCTAATCTAATTCCCTCAGCATCACCTGACTTAATTCGGCTACATTCCATTATCCTTGTTTTGTGTTTGTTGATGTTCATCTTATATCCTCCTTTCAAGACACTATCCATTCCATTCAACTGCTCTTCCAAGTTCTTTTCTTCTCCATGGATTTTAATACCTACTCCGAATTTTTCTTTTCTATCCATCACTGCTTGCTCAATATAGAGATTGAATAACATCGGGGAGAGGCTACAACCCTGTCACACTCCCTTCCCAACCACTGCTTCCCTTTCATGTCCTTCGACTCTTATAACTGCCATCCGCTTTCTGTACTAACTGTAAATAGCTTTTCACTCCCTGTATTTTACCCGTGCCACCTTCAGAATTTAAAAGAGAGTATTCCAGTCAGCGTTGTCAAAAGCTTTATCTAAGTCTACAAATGCTAGAAAAGTAGGTTTGCCTTTCCTTAATCTAGCTTCTAAGATAAGTCGTAGGCTCAATATTGCCTCACGTGATCCAATATTTCTACGGAATCCAAACTGATCTTCCCCGAGGTTGGCTTCTACTAGTTTTTCCATTCGTCTGTAAAGAATTCGTGTTAGTATTTTGCAGCCGTGGCTTATTAAACTGATAGTTCGGTAATTTTCACATCTGTCAACACCTGCTTTCTTTGGGATTGGAATTATTATATTCTTCTTGAAGTCTGAGGGTATTTCGCCTGTCTCACACATCTTGCTCACCAGATGGTAGATTTTTGTCAGTACTGGCTCTCCCAAGGCTGTCAGTAGTTCTAATGGAATGTTGTCTACTCCCGGAGCTTTGTTTCGTCTCAGGCCTTTCAGTGCTCCGTCAAACTCTTCATGCAGTATCATATCTCCCATTCTTCTCCTTTTCTCCAAAGGTCTCTTTAGTTTTCCTGTAGGCAGTATCTGTCTTACCCCTAGTGAGATATGCCTCTACATCCATACGTTTGTCCTCTAGCCATCCCTGCTTAGCCATTTTGCACTTCCTGTCGATCTCATTCTTGAGACATCTGTATTCCTTTTTGCCTGCTTCATTTACTGCATTTTTATATTTCCTCCTTTCATCATTAAATTCAATATTTCTTCTGTTACCCAAGGATTTCTACTAGCCCTCGTCTGTTTACCTACTTGATCCTCTGCTGCCTTCACTACTTCATGCCTCAAAGCTACCCATTCTTCTTCTACTGTATTTCTTTCCCCCATTCTTGTCAATTGCTCCCTTATGCTCTGCCTGAAAATCTGTACAACCTCTGGTTTAGTCAGTTTATCCAGGTCCCATCTCCTTAAATTCCTACCTTTTTGCAGTTTATATTTAATTTAGTTTCGTCCAAAAATTAGCTTCGTGGTTTAACGTAATATGTCAGTTTTTCTTGTTTATACTAAATTATAGATTTCGTAATATTTATAAATCTGTATAAATTTTGATGTATGTTACAGATTTGTATAAATTGTGAAAATGATCGACGAGATATTTAAATCATCTGAGTAATTACATGTAGGTAAAATGTGGACACAAAAACAGTTAAATGGATGGTCCGTGCCGAAACTATTCGGGGATTTCCCTTGCTTGCACATGGGTCTGTGCTCATCCAGTTTGTGAGGGCATATTGAGACAGAACACTTGACTTCATAGCATCTTGTGGAAAGTGATGTCGTAACTCGAACAACATACCAATTGAAATTTTTTTCGTGTTAAAGTGTTATTTTTACGTTGGTCCCTGTTAATTCAATATTATTTAAATAAACGACATTGTATTTTCTTTTCTTATTGTACCAATACTTTGAAAATTCAGCACCATTTTTCTCCTTTAGCAACCAAAAGGACAATCATTAAAGAAACCGTAAGACGTCTGGCCCTCGCCGCCGCTTAAGTGCCTCCACTCACCTGTCGAGAAGACAAGATATTCCCAAACGGAGACAAAAGCCACATCGGGAACCACTGGCCTCAGGCTTACCTTTTGTGCCTAATGTTTCGGTTCGTACTGCGGTGACTCATGGATAGTGGAGATACAGGTAGTTGAAAACATGTCTTAGACCACTCCTAAGTCCCACAAAAGCCCATGTCCCAAGGGTGTGACCACTGACTATGAAATCTTGCATCGACTGTCACAGTGTTTCACTAGCCACGGTACTTTCGGAAATGTACCTTATTAGTGGGTATATTTTTTAATTCTAGTATGAAGATGCGGCGCTAACAAGATGAACCGGCATCAGTTAACAGAATGGTTCAGGCTTATATACATCACGCTGGAGACCAGAGAGCTAGAGCAGGATCAGAGGCAGTAAGTTTATACACAACTAGCGAACCCAGCAGTGCGTCGCAGTTGGCAGTATATATGGACACTGGATATACTCCACCCCCCCCCCCTCCAGATTCCTTCTACCACCTCCCTCCCACACCCCCCGGCTCTGTTAATCTCCCCCTCTGCCCGCATCTCGTGGTCGTGCGGTAGCGTTCTCGCTTCCCACGCCCGGGTTCCCGGGTTCGATTCCCGGCGGGGTTAGGAATTTTCTCTGCCTCGTGATGGCTGGGTGTTGTGTGCTGTCCTTAGGTTAGTTAGGTTTAAGTAGTTCTAAGTTCTAGGGGACTTATGACCACAGCAGTTGAGTCCCATAGTGCTCAGAGCCATTTGAACCATTTCTCCCCCTCTTTTTGTCCATCTCCTCCTCTGTTCCCCATAACCAACATCTCCGCCTTCCTAACTGTCCATCTCCTCTTCCTCATTCTCTCTCGCCCTGGTCCTTGATTTCCTTTATTGTCAATGACACCTTCATGGGGAACTGAAATCGCTTGCAATGAATGGGTAAATCGATTGGAATTGGTAGAAATGTTATGAGAGACCTCTCCTGCTGCTAGATCTGTGACGATACTAAATTCAGTGACAGTATTTCTGATTATTTTAATCTGCAAACGAATAGAATTACGAAGTTTCCGACGATTTAGATTCCGAAGCATTATTCTAATCATAAGACGTAAACACAGCTTCATTGTTTTCTGTTAAATCGACTCTGTGGAAGGAAACAACCATGACACACCTCTGTACAGATTTTTTCTTTAACATTAAATACAAGGGAAAAATACAGATGATAGAAATAGTTTGCCTAGTGGTTTAAACGCCTTGCTAAAGCAGTTGAAACTATGAGAAGGAAAACGAAACAGCACATCTTCACGGCGCAGTATACAATAGCATTTTCTTTCTCACAAACGGCTTTAGCAGGAAACCTTAATAAATAAATATGTAGCCTAAGTTGTAACAAACTTGTGTTTTAGTATCGTGTAAAAAAGTAGAAGTAAATCTGTCAAAAACTTTTAGTCATCTTTGATAATAACATTTCCGTTTGTAGCATATATATCAGAAAATATGTACCCTATGTTCATCCGAACGTTTATTAGAGTATGTTGTAAACTGTTGATGTACATAAGTCAAGAACTTTTCTATATTTTTCGTACCAGCGTTAAACGATGACTTCTTGCCATGCAATAGTATACGTTTATTGAGGAGGGGCGTGGGGAGAGGGGGACATGGAGCAACTAGGTAAACAAAGCGTGGACAAGTGACGACAGCAAGGCAAGATCCTATGATACATATATCGTAAAGCGATTGGACGTGTATTTGGTACATCTGGAGATGAGGTTAGAAGCTTCGAAATCTATCGTGTTAAAAGAAAATTAAATGTCATTTAATTGCATTCTGAGAGAAAGGTCTGCGTTCCTTCGGTTCCGTCAACGGTTTTAAAAGAGATGTGAAAGTGTGCTGAGGTATATAGACAATCAGTTTTCTCAAGATCAAATAAAAGATAGCAAATCGATAATAGTGGTACGATGTACCCCTTCGCCAGACACTTGCTACACAATAGCCTCCCGACAAGGCCGTTTTTATCATTAGGCAACGCTAGGCAGCTGCCTAGGGCGGCAAAGTTGTACGATCGGCAAAGGATAAAAAAATTTACTTCAAATCAAACCGCGAAAAAATTGAGCAAATGAGAAAAAATGAAAAAAAGGAAAAATTAATACACCAAACTGTTTTCAAAAGCATACGGAACGGTTACATAGTAAATTTTTACTTACTTTATAGCAAGTGGATGCTGAAAATGATTACATTTATTCCTCATTCTACAAATATTTCAATTAAAATAGAAATAAAAAAACACCATGATTGTCCAGATCATCTAATCTGACGCTTCGGCATGTCTTCGATTAGCATAGCACTATTTCTAGGTTCAATGAAAAATTCATTCGCACCAGGAAATTCTTCCACACCTTAAGTTCATTTTTCCGCAATTAAACAAAATAAATAATTGATACCAAATTTTGAGCAATTGTATTTTCAGTTGAGTTTTAGTTTAAAATGTTAAGGGCATTCTTTCTATTTCAATCATTTTGGTGAATTTCCAAAACTTTGTCTGTTTTAAGGGAATTGAGGACAATACATGAAAACTGATAACACTCCCCGGAAAGTGAGGACGTCTGGTCATCTTAGTTTAATCACTGAAGGTGTGATAGGAGATTTGCATTTTTGTACCATTGGATATAATTGGTGGTGAAAGGAAGGGGGGGGGGGGACATATCGGGAAGCCAGATGGGAGCACAGAAAGAGGGGCAACTTTCGCCTAGGGCAGCAAGACACGTAGCTACGGTCCTGCTCCCGGTGTATGTTTGTAGATGTAGAGGCAGAGTTTGTTTCGCGGACTCGCAGTGTTGGCGCGGGGGCAGCACAGCAGGTGATTGAAACTGGCGGCCACCTGTTGCAGTGCCTGAGGCGGCGCCGCTGGGTGTGCAGTGCGTGGCGGCGTCCCCGCAGAGCCTGCTGGTGGAATGGGAGCCGCCGCCCGAGAACAAGCTGAACGGCCGCCTCCTGGGCTACCGCCTCTTCTACAGGCCGCTCGCCGAGTGGGACGGTAAGCCTCACACATTCTTCTTCTGCGTCATAAGCGTTCCGACCTTTCATGCGCAGCGCCACAATGTCCACTGCAACGTCATTTCAAGAGAAGGACATAAGATATGAAATAGTACACAAGGTGGTCAATTGATAGTGACGGGGCCAAATATCTCACGAAATAAGCGTGAAACTAAAAAACTACACAGAACGAAACTCATCTAGCATGAACGGAGAAACCAGATGGCGCCATGGTTACCCCACTAGATGGCGCTGCCATAGGTCAAACGGTTATCAACTGCGTTCTTTTAAATAGAGAGCCTTATTTTTATTACATATTCGTGTAGTACGTAAAGAAATATGAATGCTTTAATAGGGCCACTTTTTTCGCTATGTGATGGATGGCGCTTTAATAGTTACAAACGTACGTGGTATCACGTAACATTCCGCCAGTGCGGACGGTATTTGCTTCGTGATGCATTACCCGTGTTAAAATGGACCGTTTAGCGATTGCGGAAAAGGTCGATATCGTGTTGATGTATGGCTACTGTGATCAAAATTCCCAACGGGCATGTGCTACGTATGCTGCTCGGTATCCTGGACGACATCATCCAAGTGTCGGGACCGTTCGCCGGATAGTTACGTTATTTAAGGAAACAGAAAGTGTTCAGCCACATGTGAAACGTCAACCACGATCTGTAACAAATGATGATGCCCAAGCAGGTGTTTTAGCTGCTGTCGCGGCTAATCCGCACATCAGTAGCAGACAAATTGCGCAAGAATCGGGAATCTCAAAAACGTCAGTGTTGAGAATGCTAAATTAACAACGATTGCACCCGTATCATATTCGTATGCACCAGGAATTGCATGGCGACGACTTTGAACGTCGTGTACAGTTCTGCCACTGGGCACAAGAGAAATTACGAGACGATGACAGATTTTTTGCACGCGTTCTATTTAGCGGCGAAGCGTCATTCACCAACAGCGGTAACGTAAACCGGCATAATATGCACTATTGGCCAATGGAAAATCCACGATGGCTGCAACAAGTGGAACATCAGCGACCTTGGCGGGTTAATGTATGATGGCCCCCATTTTATCGATGACAATCTAAATGGTGCAATGTATGCTGATTTCCTACGTAATGTTTTACTGATGTTACTACAAGATGTTTTACTGCATGACAGAATGGCTCTGTACTTCTAACATGATGGATGTCCGTCATATAGCTCGCGTGCTGTTGAAGCCATATCGAATAGCATATTTCATGACAGATGGCCCGCACGTTCACCGGATCTGACATCCCCGGATTTTTTTCTGTGGGGAAAGTTGAAGGATATTTGCAATCGTGATCCACTGACAACGCCTGACAACATGCGTCAGCGCATTGTCAATGCATGTGCGAACATTACGGAAGGTGAACTAGTCGCTGTTGAGAGGAATGTCGTTACACGCAATTGCCAAGTGCATTGAGGTTGACGGACATCATTTTGAGCATTTATTGCATCAATGTGGTATTTACAGACAATCACGCTGTAACAAAAATGGCTCTGAGAACTATGGGACTTAACATCTGTGGTCATCAGTCCCCTAGAACTTAGAACTACGTAAACCTAACTAACCTAAGGACATCACATACATCCATGCCCGAGGCAGGATTCGAACCTGCGACCGTAGCGGTCACGCGGTTCCAGACTGAAGCGCCTAGAACCGCACGGCCACACCGGCCGGCACGCTGTAACAGCATGCGTTCTCAGAAATGATAAGTTCACGAAGGTACAGGTATCACATTAGAACAACCAAAATAAAATGTTCAAACGTACCTACGTTCTGTATTTTAACAACGGAGGGGTATCTGTTGAGAGGCCAGGCAAACGTGTGGTTCCTGAAGAGGGGCAGCAGCCTTTTCAGTAGTTGCATGGGCAAAAATCTGGATGCTTGACTGATCTGGCATTGTAACACTAACCAAAACGGCCTTGCTGTGCTGGTACTGCGTACGGCTGAAAGCAAGGAGAAAGTACAGCCGTAATTTTTCTCGAGGGCATACAGCTTTACTGTATGGTTAAATGATGATGGTGTCCTCTTGGGTAAAATATTCCGGAGGTAAAATAGTATCCCATTCGGATCTTCGGGCGGGGACTACTCAAGAGGATGTCATTATCAGGAGAAAGAAAACTGGGATTCTACGGATCGGAGCGTGGAATGTCAGATCCCTTAATCGGGCATGTAGGTTAGCAAATTTAAAAAGGGAAATGGATAGGTTAAAAATGATATAGTGGGAATTAGTGAAGGTCGGTGGCAGGAGGAACAAGACTTTTGGTCAGGTGAATACAGAGTTGTAAATACAAAATCAAATAGAGGTAATGCTGGAGTAGGTTTAACAATGAAGCTACTACAAACAGCATAGTGAACGCATTATTGTGGATAAGATAGACACGAATCCCATACCCACTACAGTAGTGCAAGTTTATATGCCTACTAGCTCTGCAGAGGATGAAGAAATTGATGAAATGTATGATGAGATAAAAGAAATTATTCAGGTAGTGAAGGGAGACGAAAATTTAATAGTCATGGGTGACTGGAATTCGAGAGTAGGAAGAGGGAGAGATGGAAACATAGTAGGTGAATATGGATTGGGGTTAAGAAATGAAACAGGAAGCCACCTGGTAGAATTTTGCACAGAGCATAACTTAATCATAGCTAACACTTGGTTCAAGAATCATAAAAGAAGGTTGTATACATGGAAGAATCCTGGAGATACTAATAGGTATCAAATAGATTGTATAATGGTAAGACAGAGAGATTTAGGAAACAGGTTATAAATTGTAAGACATTTCCAGGGGCAGATGTGGACTCTGACCACAATCTATTGGTTATGAACTGTACAATAAAACTGAAGAAACTGCAAAAAGGTGGGAATTTAAGGAGATGGGACCTGGATAAACTGGCTAAACCAGACGTAGTACAGACTTTTAGGGAGATCATAAGGTAACAATTATCAGGAATGGGGGAAAGAAATACAGTAGAAGAAGAATGGGTAGCTCTGAGGGATGTAGTGAAGGCAGCAGAGGATCAAGTAGGTAAAAAGACGAGGGCTAGTAGAAATCCTTCGCTAACACAAGACATATTGAATTTAATAGATGAAAGAAAAAAATATAAAAAAACAGTAAATGACACAGGCAAAAAGGAATACAAACTCACAAAAATGAGATCGACAGGAAGTGCAAAATGGCTAAGCAGGGATGGTTAGAGGACCTGCCTACAGGAAAATTAAAGAGACCTTTGGAGAAAAGAGAGCCACCTGTATGAATATCAAGAGCTCTGTTGGAAACCCAGTTTTAAGCAAAGAAGGGAAAGAAGAAAGGTGGAAGGAGTATTAGAGGGTCAATACAAGGGCGATGTACTTAAGGACAATATTATAGAAGTGAAAGAGGATGTAGATGAAGCCGGCCGTTGGTGGCCGAGCGGTTCTAGGCGCTACGGTCTGCAACCGCGCGACCGCTACGGTCGCGGGTTCGAATCCTGCCTCGGGCATGGATGTGTGTGATGTCCTTAGGTTAGTTAGGTTTAAGTAGCTCTAAGTTCTAGGGGACTGATGACCTCAGATGTTAAGTCCCATAGTGCTCAGAACCATTTGAACCATTTTTGTAGATGAAGATGATATGGAAGATACGATATTGCGTGAAGAGTTTGACAGAGCACTGAAAGACCTGAGTCGAAACAAGGCCCCGGGAGTAGACGACATTCCATTAGAACTACTGTCGGCCTTGGGAGAGCCAGTCCTGACAAAACTCACCATCTGGTGAGCAAGATGTATGAGACAGGCGAAATACCCTCAGACTTCAAGAAGAATATAATAATTCCAATCCCAAAGAAAGCAGGTGTTGACAGATGTGAAAATTATCAGTCTAATAAGTCACAGCTGCAAAATACTATCGCGAATTCTTTACAGACGAATGGAAAAACTGGCAGAAGCCGACCTTGGGGAAGATCAGTTAGGATTCCGTAGAAATGTTGAAACACGTGAGGCAATACTGACCTTACGACTTATCTTAGAAGAAAGTGTAAGGAAAGGCAAACATACTTTTCTAGCATTTGTAGACTTAGAGAATGCTTTTGACAATGTTGACTGCAATACTCTCTTTCAAATTCTAAAGGTGGCAGCGGTAAAATACAGGGAGCGAAAGGCTATTTACAATTTGTACAGAAACCAGATGGCAGTTATAAGAGTCGAGGGGCATAAAAGGGAAGCAGTGGTTGGGAAGGGAGTGAGATAGGGTTTTAGCCTCTCCCCGATTTTATTCAATCTGCATATTGAGCGAGTAGTAAAGGAAACAAAAGAAAACTTTGGTGTAGGTATAAAATACATGGAGAAGAAATAAAAACTTTGAGGTTCGCCGATGACATTGTAATTCTGTCAGAGACAGCAAAGGACTTGGAGGAGCAGTTGAACGGAATGTACAGTGTCTTGAAAGGAGCATATAAGATGAACATGAACAAAAGCAAAACGAGGATAATGGAATGTAGTCACATTAAGTCTGGTGATGCTGAGGGAATTAGATTAGGAAATGAGACACTTAAAGTAGTGAAGGAATTTTGCTATTTGTGGAGCAAAATAACAGATGATGGTCGAAGTAGAGAGGATATAAAACGTAGACTGGCTATGGCAAGGAAAGCGTTTCTGAAGAAGAGAAATTTGTTAACATCGAGTATGGATTTAAGTCGTTTCTGAAAGTATTTGTATGGAGTGTAGCCACGTATGGAAGTGAAACATGGACGATAAGTAGTTTGGACAAGAAGATAATACAAGCTTTCGAAATGTGGTGCTGCAGAGGAATGCTGAGGATTAGATGAATAGATCACATAACTAATGAGGAGTTATTGAATGGAATTGGGGAGAAGAGGAGTTTGTGGCACAACTTGACAAGAAGAAGGGACCGGTTCGTAGGGCATGTTCTGAGACATCAGGGGATCACAAATTTAGCATTGAAGGGCAGTGTGGATGGTAAATATCGTAGAGGGAGACCAAGAGATGAATACACTAAGCAGATTCAGAAGGATGTAGGTTGCAGTAAGTACTGGAAGATGAATAAGCTTGCACATGATAGAGTAGCATGGAGAACTGCGTCAAAACAGTCTCAGGACTGAAGACCACAACAACAACAACCTGTTACCAACTGTTCGTCTAAAATTGTGAGCCATACGTTCGTGACTATTACAGCGCCATCTATCACTCAGCGGAAAAAGTGGTCCAACTATACCATTCATATTTCTTTACGTGCTACACGAATATGCACGAAAAAATGGGTGTTCCTATTTAAAAAACGTAGTGGATAACCGTTTGACCTATGGCAGCGTCATCTAGGGGGCGAACCATAGCGCCATTTAGTTTCCGCCCTCAAGCTAGACAAGTTTCGGACTTTGTAGTTTTTTCGTCTGACGCTTATTTCGTGAGATATTTGACCCGGTCACGATCAATGGACCACCCTGTAATAATGCAAAGAGAATTATTCGATGGGTAACTGGGATAACGAATGATAATCTTACGCACTAGTTGGACAGAATTCGGCACGATAACTCTCAGGATTTCCGTCCCATTCAGATATTTGCTTCTTGGTGCTTTAATTTTTTTTTATACATAAGAATGTATTTGAAGCGACAAGCGTGGAACGCTAGTCCCGCACATGCTACGACGTCACTGGTGTCTCATTTTTGACGCTCCTGGCATTTCCCACAGACGTGTCGGCTCCCTCCGAGATCTCTACGCAGGACACGAAGCTGGAGGTGACGGGCCTGCTGCGCTTCTGCAACTACAGCCTGGAGGTGCGCGCCTACACCGCCGCCGGCGACGGCGTGCCCAGCGAGCCCGTCTTCTGCAGGACCTGGGAGGACGGTACGCTCCATGTTAGTGCATCCTTTGACACTACCCTAACACTCGCTACCTAGAGCTAATAACACGTAGGGCGGAACAATAAGCGTGCCATTGGGAAACTGTGACCTTCCTGTATTTTACCTACGCTATCTGAGCAAAGTATTCGGACAGCCCTACATAGCGCGCAATTGACCACTGGATGTGGTCAAATGTAATGTATTGCGAATACATAGAAAGAAGGATCCTTTATTGTATGATTATATGATAGCGGAACAAACACTGGTATCAGTTGCTTCTGTAAAATATCTGGGAGTATGCGTGCGGAACGTTTTGAAGTGGAATGATCATATAAAATTAATTGTTGTTAAGGCGGGTGCCAGGTTGAGATTCATTGGAAGAGTCCTTAGAAAATGTAGTCCGTCAACAAAGGAGGTGGCTTACAAAACACTCGTTCGACCTATACTTGAGTATCGCTCATCAGTGTGGGATCCGTACCAGAACGGGTTGATGGAGGAGATAGAGAAGATCCAAAGAAGAGCGGCGCGTTTCGTCACAGGGTTATTTGGTAACCGTGATAGCGTTACGGAGATGTTTAGCAACCTCAAGTGGCAGACTGTGCAAGAGAGGCGCTCTGCATCGCGGTGTAGCTTGCTCGCCAGGTTTCGAGGGGATGCGTTTCTGGATGAGGTATCGAATATATTGCTTCCCCCTACTTATACCTCCCGAGGAGATCACGAATGTAAAATTAGAGAGATTCGATCGCGTACGGAGGCTTTCAGACAGTCGTTCTTCCCGCGAACCGTACGCGACTGGAACGGAAAAGGGAGGTAATGACCGTGGCACGTAAAGTGCTCTCCGCCGCACACCGTTGGGTGGCTTGCGGAGTATAAATGTAGATGTAGATGTAGATGTGACGAGATGTGGACGCGCCGTCATAAAAGAAGACACTGAGAATTGAGTTGTCAGTAGAGAAGCGGTAAGAGACTGTGGACTAGTTACTGAAAGTCACCTGAGTAACAAACATTTCAGGGACAATTGAACCCTGCTAAATCTGCCAAATTGGAGTGTTGATGAGGTGACCGAAGCGGAAAAGCGAAGAAATAACCAAATCTAAACTATGTCCAGGTATACTATCTGTACTGAGCGTCAGGGACCGTCGAGCAATGATCACTGTGTTTGTAAAACTTTGCCACTTGTGAGTTCTAAAGTGATATTGGCTTTACACTAGTACAATGACTTTGTGAAGGGTGTAGAAAACAATGGGGTAAAATAAATGAGCAGTGTTGTGTCCTCCTTACTCGTCTAATATATCAATCCGTCTTCAGGCCACAAGTGGCTCATCGGGACCATCCGACCGCCATGTCGTCATTGGTGGAGGATGCGGATAGGAGGGGCAAGTGGTCAGCACACCACTGTCCCGGTCGTTATGATGGTTTTCTTTCACCGGAGCCTCTACTATTCGGTCGAGGAGTTCTCAATTGGCATCACGAGGCTGAGTGCGACCTGGAAAATGGCAACGGCGCATGACGGCCTGGATGGTCACCCATCCAAGTGCCGGCCGCGCCCGACAGCGCTTAAATTCGGTGATGCCACGGGAACCGGTGTATCCACTGCGGCAAGGCCGTTGCCCGTCTAATATAGGGTGCCTGGGAAACCTGCTTTCTCCGATCGCTAAACCACAGCACAAGCCGATCGTATTAATGGATTATTATTGCAGTTCGATAAATGACGATACTTAATACTGACAGTTTACAGTTGTGTCACAAGCAAATGGCGACAGATAAATAAGAAGTCTCTTGAAATGAAATGACCGTATGGTACCGTTGGCCGGGAGGCCCCATTCGGGGAAATTCGGCCGCAGAGTGCGAATCTTATTTGAGTCGACGCCACATTGGGCGTCTTGCGTGCCGGTGATGAGGATGAAATGATGATGAGGACAACACAGTACCCAGTCCACCGAGCCCGCTACATGGGAGGCAAGCACGTAACCACCCAGCTAAGCTGGCGGACAAGTCTCTTCAGTTCGTAATACAAGCGAAACAATGTAGTTCCTGGGTTACTGCGGTAGCGTTCCTAGAACGGCTCGTTTTCATCTGGGCAGTGGCCAGGTGGCGCGGCGCTTATATTCTCTTCGCCTATATCCCTCTCGCGTCTCGGTCTCCTCCTGCAGAGGGTTAGGTGAGCGTACTATTAGCTGACGTCATCTCACAGACCTCTCTGCTGTAACGTTCTTGACCGACGTGCCCGCGCTTGACGTTACGTCGAAACAAGCGGCTCATCACAAGCTACACATGTCAGTAGTTAACGTTAAGCGAAGCTTGAGGTGGTTCAAACAGCGACGCCAATGGGCAGTGGACTGCTATGAACGAGTGGTTTCGGAGTCATCAGTCACGCTATACACTGTGGCAATCCAATGGAAGGGTTTGGGTTTAAAGAATGCCTGGGGAACGTTACTTGCAATCATCTATAATGCCAACAGTGATTCATAGAGGGGGTGGTTTTACTATGCGCGGGTGTTTGTCGTGGTTAGGGCGTGGCCCCTTTACTGTGCTTAAGAAAAGGCTAAAATAAATGTCAAAGTATACGAATACGTATTACAGCAATGTTTACAGCGTACAATAGAAGAGTAGCCCGGTGACGATGATTGTATGTATCAGTATTATAAAATGACTTTTTTTAATAATATGAATATTTATATATGTGTTTGGAGAGAGAGAGAGAGAGAGAGAGAGAGAGATTGATTTTTGATTGAGATTTTTACTTTAAGTCGTAACTGGTACCTGAATTTTTGTTGCTGCCTCATTCAATGATCAGCTTCTGCACCAGTTGGTGACATATTACAATTCGGAGGAAGTTATTGTTCTTTAAAGTTTAAAATACGACTCTGTTAGTTACTTGGCCGTATTGCGGATAGTTTTGAGCCCATGTTTTCGTAGCTTTTCTTACCTAAGGGATCACTGTTGTAAGTAAATAAGATCAAACGGCAATCTGCTTTTCGTGAGAAAAGGAGATTGCTTAACACACAAACTTCCTTCAAACTACACGTCCTGCTACATCAGAATTGGTCAGTGGGGTTCAGCACCATACTATTGTATAACAACATAATCCAGTTATTGTAATTAAGAAATAATGAGAGGTTGTTACTTATTGAATGAAAACTATAGAGAATGCATTTTTTCCTTTATTTTAGTGAACTTTGTACACTTACAATTCTGTGGTCTCATAGACGCCGACGACAATGAAGTTCACCTCTTTCTCCAAAAACCAGATATTTCTGTTCGTCACTTCCGGAAAATTTGTATACATAAATGTTTGGCAACTCTTACAAATACGGTTTTATCACTAAAATATCAATTTTCAGTACAAATGTAACAATACGTTCTGAGCGACGACCTAGCAACACGTCCTCTTTCCACAAGGTACAGATTAACAGTTCTCTTCTTTTTTCATAAATCAATTGCCTGTTTTGACAGTCCATACTCAATGATTCACAGCTACTATCGTTGCAGGGAATGCGCGCTAAAGAGTTTGTTGCTGTCCAGCTGCGCTTCATTTCAAGTACTATTTCAATTACATTTACATTTACGGTATTTACATACATTACTGAGCTTCTCAGAATAAAATCAGACACAAATTAGTTTAAAAAAAGGGGCAGTGAGGCTCACACAACATTAAATTGCGACGCACCCTGTCATATTCTAGCATGTGTGAGGCCAAGTTTTGTGGACAACAACATTCACGAAATGGACTTGCCTCCACAGACTCCCAACCTGAACGCAGCTGAACACCACTGGGATAAGTTAGAATGTCAATTCCGCTCTAGGCACCAGCGTCCAACATCACTATTTAAATTGCTTGTTATAGCGGAAACGATTACTGACGTGCTGCCCGATGCCCCAGGAATCGAGCAGTCAATGTTTGTTGGCCAGCGTACTATGAGATCGGGTCCAGTAGAGGAAATAACCATCTACAGGTTAAATTTACCAAAATAAATGAAAAAAAGCAGAACATATTCTTTAGTTCTGATAGTAGTATTGGTAGTTGGGTAACTGGTTAAGTGTTTTATTCTAGTTCCGTAGTAATAGAAGTAATTATTGCATTAAAATGTTAAGTACCAGATATAAATTGTCAATTTATAAGTTTATTAGAGTACAGGAAAATGTGATTTATGTGACCTATTTGAACTTCTCTGGTAATAGGCTGTAATTGTCAAGTATAAAAATAAAATCACTACCTTCCCTGGTTTCGGCTTCAGAGGTAGCATGGGATGCTATTCCTCCGCAGATATTCAGACAACTCACTGATATTGTGCTATCAGATTTCAAGCCACAATAAGGTCGAAAGGTGGGCACACACCGTACTAATGTCTGCTAATACACTATATGTCTGGATACTACTGATCAGATAGAGTATTTATTCAGAAGGTGACTTTTGATTAAAGCAGCCCTGTCCTTTGATATGGAGACTTTTGATTAAAGCAGTCCTGCTCATTGATATCGTTTTACTGTGAAGAAAAAAAGATATGCATTAATTTTCGTATCATTAACTATAGAATGTAATAAATCCTTTCTTTTCCTGCAGTTCCTAGTCCACCAGACGACATTAAAGCGGTTGTAATGGACACTAGGACAATCCTTCTTTCATGGAAACCACCGGCATTTCCGAATGGGGTTATTAGAAAGTACAAGATATACATTCGGTCACTTGATGGAGCTGCTTTGGTGAGTAGTACGTTCCCACATTGGGGCATCAGGACCCACTTTTTATACTCATAAATTTTATTCCTGTAGAAGAATTTGTACTGTGTTCCTATTTTAATCACAAGTTTGATAAGTCGTACTACACATGTTTGTCAAACGTTTTACAATTCAACACAACACTGCTGTTGCTTTGTGCCTATCTTTTAGAACGTTTATTTGTTCAGTCTTTCATTAGACTGTTTCTTGTTATTTAGTGTGATAATTTGTGTATGTGCGTATTTATGCAATATCTTGCCATGACGCCATTTCACGTAAACATCCCACACACACTATTGTATTATATTGGTAACTTGCTGCAGCAGTTAAATATGTGAAAAAAATCATTTTTACCGCCAACGTCTGTGTAAATGTGTACAGCTGATGGCTATAAAAATGCTTTTCTTCAAATTCCACATACAGTCCAGTAACTTTTTCGTCAGAAATAAAGTAGCCCTGGGGCTGTATCATCCTCTTGGACGATCTAATCGTTTCTTTTAAACATACAAGAATTTTTGCTACCAAGATCTTTTTCTTTTTTCTCTATGGCCAGTTGTGAAAAAGTCTAGCTGTTATATCCGAATCTGCGATACACCAGGAGAGAAACACTACTATGATAATCTGTGTAACTTGACAACCACTAAACAAGAGGAAAAACATAATGACCAGAGCACAATATTATTTTACATGCCTTCTGGAAATAATATTACTGTCCATGAATTGCACAATCGTAATGAGACCGCACGCCATTTATGAAACACAAGTGCCACAATACATATAACATAGTAAACAAGAAATCCATAGCACTAACAATGTGCCCCGGATTCGATGCTAGTTCGTCAGTGGAGACGTGATAGCTAAGATTCATCAGGATGCCCGAGCGGGCATGCAGTGGAAGTGTCGATGGGCTGTTACGCGCCTTGTCAACAGGTCGCGTAAGTGAGCCATTACGTCGATTATTAAATATTCATTGAAATACAACATTATCCTCGCTATAAAAATAATGGAAAAATTATCTATCGGTCTCAGCGTATGCAACCATTATCCTTTAAATTATTTCTCAACATAGGGCATCGCTGACACAGTGAAAGCACGTCACATGGAAAACTGCTATCGCTTTAAATCGAAGGGATTATTTGAATCACTGGGCATCAATGGAATTCGAGAAGGGAATACGTCTTCACCTGCCGCATCCGAAAAAATCAGGCTCTAGGCTTCCGGTTTTGACTTTCGTAAATACACACCAACTTCAGTCCAGAAGTTTAGTAGTAACAACTACATCACTGATTACTCTTTGATGCCTTTTTAAATTAAAAAATAAAGTAATATATCTCTAATGCATAATGTACGTAACGTGTAACAGTAAAATATATACTTTTATCATTTCAATGCCCTTGATTCTCTGCTACAAATACTTTCACTCTAAAAATAAGCCATCTGAAAAAATGATTAGTTGCGTCATCTGTTGTTATATATTTCGATAAGTATCTCATTGTTTCAACTCCGTTTTCACTGTTAAAAATAGGGCTGTGTCTGAGCACACCGAAAACTGTTCGTATAGTTTACGTCGCAGTTCGAGAAATCTCAAACTCTGTTCGATGTTTTGACTAGCCAGCGATGTAGTAACTTTTGTTGGTGCTATATCTGCGACCTGACTACGTATTTTAATATTAAAAAACTGTGAAACATGGACTAATTAACTCCTAGGCAGGGCTGTTGCAATGTGTTCCACGAGAATTGGAAAATGACACCTCCTCTGTTTTATTACCATCATTCTCTCCGATATCACCCCTCCCCTCCACCACCAACACCACCCGACGGCACAACAATACAAATCTACTATAATATTTTTAGTCATTAAACTAAGGTGACCATACGTCCTCATTTTTTTGATATGAAGTTTTCATGCTCTGTCCTCAGTTCCTTTTAGACTGATTAACGACGAAAAATGTTCTCAGTTTCTTGTTTTTAGAATTTCCCAAAATAATTGAACATTTTCAACTAGATATCAAATGAATATACCGGTGCAACCAAATTTGGCATGAATGATTTAAATATTTTAATCGTAGGAAAATAAATGTGTGGAACTACTTTCTAGTGTGAAGAATTCTTCCTTGAATTCAGAAATTTTGCTATTCTCGTGGGAGACGTGCCGAAGCATCAAACTATGTCATGTGGATAATCCTGGTGTTGTTTCATTTCTTTTTTAACTGAAATATTTAAATGACGAATAAATGTCATCCATTTCAGCGTCTACTCTCTTGCGTTTAAATAAGTAAATAGCGTATTATTTGCATTTAACGTAGACGCTGCAGTGGTGCAGTGGTCTAAGCGTTTGTCTTCTAATCATTCGTCCGAGATTAGTCCGGGTTCGAATCCCAGTGAGGCATGGATGTTTTGTGTGCCTAAAGATGATCAGTAGAGACAAAAACAAAAAGATGTACTGAGGGAGGTGTGGTAACAAATCGCAATATGATCGCAACCCAGCGCACGTGCTTTGGTACAGTGCTCAACAGCTGTCATGTTTGTTTCCGTTTCGTGCTCAGTAGTGGTTCCTTTAGTTTTGAGGTAGTGGTGACCATGTGTTTACTTTCTTAAAAGTAAGTAACTACATATTACGTAACTGTTCCGTACTCTTTACAAAACAATTCGGTGTGGTAAGTCATTTTTCAGTTGTTATCCCCATTTGCTCAATATTTTTGCTGTCTGATTTGAAATTAATTTTTCCGCCCTTTGCCACTCGTAAAATTTTGTCGCCCTGTACGGCCGCCTAGTTTTGCGTAATGGTAGAAATGGCCCTGCTTCTAGGGTATATGTTGCATGTAAGAACGGCAACTGATCAACAAATAAGAGTCTGCAATTATGTTTCTGACAAACTTTCCAGCTTTCGCTTGTCCCGGTATATAGTGAAGTTTCATGACGCGCATTGCCACTGCAATTTATTCTCATCATGGCGATTACAGTCACATTGCCACGATATATTTCGTTTGTTAGGCATTTAATTTTTCAATACTTTTCTTCATTGCTTCACCTGAATGTACAAATTTGAAGTAAATCTTCCAAGAACTTTTAAGTAAATTGGTCAAATACATTTCGATATGTCTGGTAACAGTGTTCCTCCTTTTATATATTTCATATATATACTTACATATAGTGCATGTTAAAAATATATGCTGCCAAAATATTAATTAGGGAGTCGTATAGAAAGTAGACGTAAATCGGCTAAGAATTTTTAGAGGTTTTTGGTGACTTTCAAACTTATATGTTTCGTACATATATGTTTGAAGTGAGATTGCGAATTCTTATCTTCAAGGAAAAGTGTGCAAAGTTTCATCAAGATCGGAATAAAACTGTAGTTTTGTATGAATTACTTACAAATGAAGTGACACTTTTCGTTATATATATACCGACTTACACTATTCGTTATATATATACCAACTTACACACGCAAATGTATTATCTTGTTCAAGGCAACAGTACATACATAGTTCCTACACTTAGAGGATCATCCACAAAACTAAACCGATGGCACTTTCATGCAAACATACTAAATATATTGTTAGAAACAGTTGGCTACAGAGGTACTACCAGGGCAGACAACCTTAGAATGACAGATTCAACACTGAAACAATCATGGAAAAGTAAGATTGGCATTAAAAATAAAAGACAAAATATCATTTGGAGTACTCCAAATATGTGAGTGGCTAGTATGAAGCACCTATCAGTAGGATACTATAGATAGGAGAGGGCTCTTATTGTGACATATGACGTACCAAATATAACAAGGCATACATAACAAATAGTTTTAAAGGTAGGTTTTTCATGCTAGATGGTTGATGCTATGTTTTCATCTCGTAAAATAATAGTCTTCATATCTTCATGTGCATAACGGTCTTCTTCATAACTATGAGCAACACATTCACTTAGGAAACATTTAAGCAATTTTTAGGTTAGCCAACTTAAGAATCTATATTGTATTGAAGCTTTCTGAGCATAGTGATCCTGTATTTTATAAACAGAAAACTTTTAGGTGTCACCTAACCCCACATAGCTGACCCACATATGCTACTCATATATGGTAGATTCTGACATAAAATAAAACAGTGTTTAAAAATTAAAAAGTTTTTTATAAAAAAATTTAAACAGTGCGTAGCCACCCATGCTCACATTATAGCATTGGTAGCACTGAGATGGTAAAAACCAATGCTTGTAGAGTACCTTACCCAACCAGCCCTCTAGTCCCATCACCTGTAATACTATGTGAAAGGTCATCCAAACATTGTGTCATGGCTGTTACCCTCTTTTATTTACATTATTGGAAAAAGATACTGTTAGTTTTCTATAATGCTCTTTAGTATAACATTTACTCAATGTCTTTGTATTTTTCGTCAAAAAGTCTTATTAGGTAGAACATAATACTCTTCTCAATTATTTTAGCACCATTATCCAATGTTGGCTCAATGATTACAGGGATTCCTCCATAGATAAATTACAGATATTTTTCTGTAGTGCACTGTTAGTATAATTGTTCCTGAATGTCTCTGTATTCTCTGCCAAAGTGTCTTATGAGATAAAATACAATAATTTTTTCATGTATATTAGGACTATCCTGCCCAATGGTGAAAAATGATTACATCTACTTTTCTCTATTGTTGTTGATTTTTAGAGGTTTACCGATGGGTACTTAATGTAGGCCACCAATAGGTTAGCGTATAGGATTCAGTTTCTTTTCTTTTTTAGTACTGCTGCTTATTGTTGTGTATTAATGGCAGTGGACCAAACTTGTTGTCCAGTCTAGTGTAACAAGGTTGTCATTCCTTATCTCCTGCATTAATCCAGGGGGGCACACCCCTATACCGGACTTTCTTAATAAGTACATCTGTATGTTGGCTGCTCTGATAATCCAAAGCAGCTTCCATACACCTAATAGTCGTAACTGATTGTGGTTTTACAATGGATATGAGACTAACATATGAAAATGTCCACCTACCTTTTCTGCTACTTGTTCAGTATAATTTTGTTACATATCTTAGGCCATATGTCGCAATAAGTGACCTCTGATATCTATATTATTCTACTCATAAGTGCTTCATAGCAGCAGCTCATAGTTTTGGAGTATGTTACATGTCTTTTACTTTTACTGTCAATTTTATTTTTCTCGGAATATTTCAGGGTGGGAGCTGTAATCCTAAAGTTGCCTGGTCTGCAAGTATCTCCTTAGCCAACTGTTTCTGGCATTACACGTCTTCGATTTAGTTTCGTAGATTATCGTTGAAGTGTAGGAACCGTATCTGTATATATTGCTACCTTCAACAAGATAATTCATCTGCATGTGTAAATATGCTGTGGATGTCGTAGTTTACGGCATAAGTCTATCGGCGATTCAGGTGAACCAACATTCATTGCCCTGCTTTGCAAAATTACGTAAATGATTGTAGTTGTATGTAGACGCAAATTTTTCCATTTATAATAACCATTCCTCTGGCAATGTTTCTAGCGAGTACAATATTGAATATCCATGAATGTTTAACAATCGACGTAGTGGCTCACTTCCGCCACCTGTTGACCAGGTGCGTAACAGCCCATCGACATTTCCGCTGCACGCCCGCTCAGTCTTTCGTGAGGGACCCTTGCTATAACGGTTCCACGGACGAACTCGCCTAGACTCCAGGGCCCACTGATTTACCTTTTTATATATCTGGTAAGCTCATGCGGTGTTTTTGTTTTAAAATTGACGTGTTTGTTAGTTATTGTGCAATTCACGCACAGTAATATTATTTCCAAAAGGTATGTAAAATAATATCGTGATCTGGTTGTCATGTATTGTCACTTATGTACTGGTCGTCAAGTTATGCACAGCTTGTCATAGTAAATTTTTATCCTGGTTTACTGTAGACCTGAAGATGACAGTCAGAGTTTGTCACAACTGGTCACTGAAAAACAAAAAGATCTCTACACGCGATCTTGGCAGCAGAAATTGTTACGATTCTATAAAACTAATGTCAGACTATCGACATTTAATTTTGGTTTAACTGCGGGAACCTTAATCTGATCATTACATTACGAGCCATTTAAGAATTCCGTAGTCTGTTTGAAATAGCTTCAGGTCGTTATGTGTTGCCATTCGATTACTTGTCCCTGATTAACGACGTCAAGGACATACACGTGTCTACATTGCGTTGCATGTAGAATTTATGCAATATATTTTCGATAAGTCTTCAGGTATACGTGGTAATGTAATCACTTCCGAAGCAATAATGCACCTGACGGCGCAACGTTTAACAGTGACTGACGTGAAGCATATCACCGAATTTGGAAACCAGAGAACCATACATCTAAATGAAACTGTAATATTTTGATAGAGGATAAGAGTAACGATGCATCAGAAGAATATGAGAATGGAATTACTGTTCTCTTCTTCACGTCATAGGAAAATCACCTTTACTTAATGTAAAATATCTTAGCTCATTGTTATAAGAAGAGAAATAGTGTTTTCCACTTGTTTGTAGATTACCGGACTGTCGCAGAATCATGTTTGTGAACAGGCGATATAGGGAGATAAAAGATCAGTTATTCGCAGTTAACCCTACTGCATTATGGAATACTATGTACGTTTCTGTTTTATGCACTAAAACGTGCAACTACAGTATTGTACTTCACTAAACCGCTGATAACTCATTTAAACTGCTCAGAAAATGTCATAAAAAGTGTAATAAAAATTGTAATAATAATTATTGGACTTTAATCCGAATAAGTATTATTAAAAGTAGGCTCTTTCTTATAAGTCTTATTACTGGTTTGAAGCGACCCCCCACTAATTACTCTCTGATGCCTATCTCTTCACCTCAGAGTAGCACTTGCAACCATGTCCTGAGTTATTTTCTGAATGTATTCCAGTATCTGCCTTCCACTACAGTTTTAACCCACTACAGCTCCCTGTACTACCATGGTAGTAATTACCTGATGACTTAACACGTGTACTGTCATTCTGTCCCTTCTTTTTGTGTTTTCCGTATGTTCCTTTCTTCGGGGATTCTGCGGAGAACTCCTTGTCCTTATCAAGTTAGTTACTGTAAGCGTAGTTACTTATGTCTGTGAGCAACTCTGACCAGTCCGTATGAAATCAGTTTGAGCGAGAGCGATATCAATCGCTTAGCCCACCGTATCACCCTCTGTATCACAGTCATAAAGCAGGCAACGCCATTAGACGTCATTAATATCTTTCGCTCACGAACCAAAAGGTGATTGTTTTCTGTTGGGAGTGAACTATTTTGAAAACCACCTCAGCTTACGGAAACGTTCTTATTTTTTAACACAAAATGCCAGAACAAATTTATACACCACCTGCATGTCTGCAAACGTTCGCCGATTACATTGTAATTCTTTCAGAGACAGCAAAGGACTTGGAAGAGCAGTTGAACGGAATGGATAGTGTCTTGAAAGAGGATATAAGATGAACATCAACAAAAGCAAAACGAGGATAATGGAATGTAGTCGAATTAAGTCAGGAGATGCTGAGGGAATTAGATTAGGAAATGAGACACTTCAAGTAGTAAAGGAGTTTTGCTATTTGGGGAGCAAAATAACTGATGATGGTCGAAGTAGAGTGGGTATAAAATGTAATGGCAAGGAAAGCGTTTCTGAAGAAAAAAAATTTGTTAACATCGAGTAAAGATTTAAGTGTCAGGAAGTCGTTTCTGAAAGTATTTGTATGGAGTATAGCCATGTATGGAAGTGAAACATGGACGATAAATATTTTGGACAAGAAGAGAATAGAATCTTTCGAAATGTGGTGCTACAGAAGAATGCTAAAGATTAGAATGGTAGATCACATAACTAATGAGGAGGTACTGAATAGAATTGGGGAGAAGAGAAGTTTGTGGCACAATTTGACAAGAAGAAGGGATCGATTGGTAGGACATGTTCTCAGGCATCAAGGGATCACCAATTTAGCATTGGAGGGCAGCGTGGAGGGTAAAAATCGTAGAGAGAGACCAAGAGATGAATACGCTAAGCAGATTCAGAAGGATGTAGGTTGCAGTGGGTGCTGGGAGATGAAGAAGCTTGCACAGGATAGAAAAGCATGGAAAGCTGCATCAAACCAGTCTCAGGACTGAAGACCACAACAACAACAACTATAACATGAAACGAAAGAAGAAACGTTTAGAAACTAAGGTACTAAATGTACTGTAAAATGAAAATAAAATAATAATCAAAATGAAGACAATGTGTTCGAAACTACAGATACATGTATACATTTGAAATTATAATTTGCTGCTAAGTGGAGTTCAGTAGCGTGATGCTAGTCCCCGTTCAATGGACAAGCTTGGGTTCTGCTTAGTATGATGTCCACTGTGTGGTACTTAAGTTGCTGCACACACCTGTCCCAAACTTCGATGGCGCCGTGATGCGGCCACCCATTACGTTATGAGGAGTAGCGGCAGTCTGCATGTTTCACCTGAGAGGCATGTGCTCGACAGGTGGACGAGGATTTCTCATACATTATCGTCTGGGGAGACCAGCGCTTCACCGCAGCTTTGACTGAAGGGTACTCAACATCCATACATCGTACCAACCCTAAATATGATCGACGCACCTTCCTGTTAATCCTTTAGGACAACTTGTCTGAAAGAAGTATTGGTATCTGGGAGCATCCGCAGACAAATCTTGCAGACGTCAGAAAAAGGAAGGCAACGCCGCTGATCACGATTCCCTTCTACATATTTCCTTCCCTCCATCGTGTGCTCTGTAGTATATGTTTCTGTGTTCGTAACGACCCCTTAAACGCTGAATTTTTCCCCTGCAACAAAGATAAATTTCAAGAAGGAACGGAAAAACTTAATTAAACTATGAATAAATTAATGTGTAAACCCCTTATTGAAGGAAGGTTGTTCAAGTTAATGATTAAATCATATAACAATGTGACGAGTTTTCGTATCTAAGCCAGATGAAAAAGACCAACTGAACACGAAAACAAGTTTTAGATGAATAAAAATGGCACGGGAGAATTTTTTTCTGAAAACTGAACAAGTTTTGAGCTATGAATATTCTGCCGTGCTAAGCTACAATATTTAAAATCAGTTTGTTTTACTAGTTTTGAATTATGACAGTGAAAAATAGCATTGTTATGACGGTGTTATTGAATATTTGAACGCTGTTGAGGGAGACAATGGAGTGGTGCATGCTGGGACTTGCTAGAAGAAACAAGCAAACGACCAAATGGATTTAGAACCAGACTGTAGGGATGACAAAATTACTACTATAACGAAATGGAGATGAGCGAGACACGTAGCCAAGTGGATGGATGTTAGGTGAACCATAGAAGTTCCTTCAAGGATTAGAAAAAATTACGGAAGGCCAAGTATCCCAATAGGAGAAGGGTGGATGACAATAGTACACTTGGGAAGAGAATGCTAATTCTCGTAGGTGGATTTGGCACTGCATCGAAGCCTGGTGGATATTAAATATTTCATGATTGTTGTGTTAAAGGAAATGAACTCTTTTGAAACTGCTATCTGGTATTGAACTCGTTTGATGCCCCTTTGCGTTACTGTATCTTTTGAAACCATTATCTGGCTTCAAATGTGTCTGATGACTGCCTGTATTATTATACCTTATTATTTCTGACAGGGTTCATTCCTTTTCTCTTTGTATATCAATGATATTTCATCTGTGCTTCACTCTGGTAACTACAATTTGTATGCAGGTGACGTCTAGTTGTACCTAAGTGCCTGCCCTATGAACATTGCTGCGGCCTTTGCTCAGAATCACGACAACTACAAAATCGGGGTCTTGAAGTAAACCCTAAGAAGTCACAGGTCATCCTCATATCAAAACAAATGTTGTTAAGGGACATTACTGTGCCAGATTTCTTCCAATACTTCTCAAGTCATTTCCACTGCCTTCCCTAAAAATAACACACGGCTATTACAAATGATTGAAGCGATTTCATAAATTCACTGTAGCTCCATTCATTGACATATGGTCACGGCACACTGCAGATACGTAGAAAAACTCATAAAGTTTTGTTCGGCGGAAGCCGCACTTCAGGTTTCTGCCGCCAGAGCGCTCGAGAGCGCAGTGAGACAAAATGGGAACAGGAGCCGAGAAAGCGTATGTCGTGCTTGAAATGCACTCTCATCAGTCAGTCATAACAGTGCAACGACACTTCAGGACGAAGTTCAATAAAGATTCACCAACTGCTAACTCCATTCGGCGATGGTATGCGCAGTTTAAAGCTTCTGGATGCCTCTGTAAGGGGAAATCAACGGGTCGGCCTGCAGTGAGCGAAGAAACGGTTGAACGCGTGCGGGCAAGTTTCACGCGTAGCCCGCGGAAGTCGACGAATAAAGCAAGCAGGGAGCTAAACGTACCACAGCCGACGGTTTGGAAAATCTTACGGAAAAGGCTAAAGCAGAAGCCTTACCGATTACAATTGCTACAAGCCCTGACACCCGATGACAAAGTCAAACGCATTGAATTTTCGGCGCGGTGGAGATCATGATCAGCAATTCATGTCATGGCCTCCACGCTCTCCCGACTTAACCCCATGCGATTTCTTTCTGTGGGGTTATGTGAAAGATTCAGTGTTTAAACCTCCTCTGCCAAGAAACGTGCCAGAACTGCGAACTCGCATCAACGATGCTTTCCAACTCATTGATGGGGACATGCTGCGCCGAGTGTGGGAGGATCTTGATTATCGGCTTGATGTCTGACGAATCACTAAAGGGGCATATATCGAACATTGGTGAATGCCTAAAAAAACTTTTTGAGTTTTTGTATGTGTGTGCAAAGCATTGTGAAAATATCTCAAATAATAAAGTTATTGTAGAGCTGTGAAATCGCTTCAATCATTTGTAATAACCCTGTAATTTCGGTTCAGCATTCAGTGTAGGAAGAACAAATTTTGCAGCACTCAGGAAATCTCTGTGTTGCCTAAAAAATCCATAAAATTTGAAAAATTTTTACATCTCAGATTAAAATAAATTTTAGTCCAGCCAACTACTTACAACTGTGGTATAGTTCAGCAGGACACAAATGACAAAAGTTCAGAATCGAGCAAATGATGAACGCTTGAATAAAACACATGTACGGCATTAGGTTGTTCGGCCATAACACTCCTTCCTATGTTCACTTAGGTTGGACGCAACAGGATAGGTTGCGTCATTTTCAAACAGTCTATTCACTCCATCAGCTTTTTACTCTTTTGTGTCCTCAGTACCGCTTCTCTCCTATCAGATACGTACGATCATTCCATAACCGCAGTATCTGAGGGGTTGCGTCCAGCGCTACGGCTGTATCTTTGCGTAACACAATTTTTTGTTTCCATCTGTTTCTCCATTCCAGCAACATGTCCATGGAAAAAATTACCTTGTTACCTGCGTCATATCCACAACCATTGCATCAAGAGAAGATGAAAGCTTTATCTTTTAACCTCGGCATAGCTTCACATTCGGCAAAACCTAGTTCTTTTTCATTCTGTCCAACAGAAACTAGTATCTCGGGTCGAGTTACATATGATTTCCTCGTCCTTCATTACTTCTGTTTTCTTCTTTCCATCACCTTTGCTAATCTTAACCTATTATTTCTTACTCTACCTCTAAGCAGTCATTTCCTTGTGCTGTGTTGTCATATGTAACTGTTAGATGTCACTCCTCCTTAATGTGAGTAAGACTGATGTTTCTTAGAGTCTGAATATTCATTACAGTACTATATATGTATTATTGTTATTATTTTTATTTATATCAATCTTTATATAATTACATACTGCTCATATACCACACAAATTCTAATGTGTATTCACATAAGAAGACTGATTAGTGTTGGAGAAGACCTGAACTTCCTAATCTTCATCTGCGCAAAGCGTCTTCCCCTGCCCTCACAATTTATCCACCCCACTGCCCCTTCTAGAGCAAGGTTGGGTACTCCTGAATGCCTCAGCAGGTTCGTCAAATGAATATTTACCACTGACTTCTTTCTTCGTCCATCCTTCTAGTGGTTCTTCATTACGTACTCTATCTATTCATTTTCTGAGTAATGTGCTATAAACTGAGTTAAGACTTTGATACTTGAGCTCTTCAGCATAGCAATGCAGCTGTGCTCATACATATTGGTGGCAACTTAATTTTAATTTATCACTAAAGAAAAGAAATTTCCTGAATGAACCTGTGATCATTGGGGGTATTTTGTGAATAAAATCGTCTGCATCGCTTAATACTTCACTTTATTAATATTTTCGTTTCGGCTACTGCCATCAGCTGACTTATAATTAACATTAAAGGAAGAATGAGAGGTGTTCGTCACAAATTATCAGCCTACAGAAGGCGGAGACTTAATACGTTCAAAACTTTTAAGTAGCTGACTCACCAAAACTTACAACTTGTAAAACAAAGTTCAGTGTCAGTTAACAAAATTTATGCCTCATTTATATCTCATCTTGGCTCAATCTTTTATGTCTTATTAATTTTTCTTAACAAATACAACTGACGGCCGAGAGGTGGCGACATAGTGGGGACAGTGCCTTAATTTCTTTTCATTAATTCATAGTTATAAATTGGCAGACGTTGTTTAGAGCTACAAAAATTCGATGTTCAGCTACACAACTCGATTTAAATTCATACAGTGGCGCATTCAGAAAATAAGATTTTTTCAGGTGTCAGCAACAAGTTGAAGTGGTTACTTAAGTACGACAACCAGATTTCATTAAATCTTTACAATCACATGTATCCAACTTCTGCATAAAAACATTACTATTGAATACATTTTCTTTCGCCCAAACAGGCTGAAAATTAGTAAAATGTAATTACTAAATTGAGACAGTTTGGAAGATAGCTGCATCTTGCTGTATAGCCAGTCAAGACGTCATATATCCAGCGAAACCTCCTAATAACATGACCTTGATTCGCTTCCAAGCCTCTTCTGTAAGTTACCGACTGAGTCCGCGCTCAGAAAATTATACTTTGTTCTACAACCGGATTTCTTATCTCTGGGTATATACAGCGACGCTGCAACGAGGAATCTTAAATCTTGTTGGCTACTATTGCTACTGTTGCACATCATTATGAAATGTTCATTGTTGTGTGTCCTTTGCAACTGTGAATCTCAATTCTGCATTCTCATAGATGATAAACCGGCACTCTCTAAATATGAGTACGGCAGATTAAGCTATGAAGAGAAAGACAAATATATTATAAAGTTATTGTCTACTATTGATACACAAGAGGATGATGCAGTATATTTCAGTGACAAAGATTCTACAGACGAGTGGATTCCGGGTAAGGAATATGCTGCAGCTACAAATATTGGAGATGCTATTGGTGCTTGTAGTGATATTGAAGTTGATATGGAGACAATGATAATAGCAGCAATGAAAATGACAGAGCTGACGAAAACGGTGATGATATTGTGTCTTTCGCAGGCATTATAGATCGTAATGGTGGAACTAAATGGCATAAGGAACCTTTTGGGACAAGAAAGTTGCTGAAGTATAATATTTTGCATGAAATGGCTGTTCTAGCACGTACAACAAAACATTTTTCTATCAAAGAAACCTTCATGAGCATATTTACAGAGAAATATGTGATATAATATAGTACGTCATACCCGCCGGAAGGAAAATCAGGTATTCACAAATTATAACATCGATTCAGAAGGAGCAATGAAAGTGTTGAAGCCATTAACAACTGAAGAATTTGATGCGTATCCTTGTATGCTGGTTACAGCTGAAGTACGATTCTCTAACACTGAACGTACAAAGGAAATATGGAGAACACATGCACTCCCACTGTATCTCTCTAGATTATCCCTCGACATTTATTGGCAGATAAGCAGATTTATAAGATTTGACAATGTGAACACTACGGCTGAACGTTTGAAAAGCGATCAAGCTGCTGCAATGTCTGGCATATATGAAATACTAAGTTCAGGTCTTCGTAAAAACTGTGTGCTTTCTAATCGCCTCACTGTTGACGAGAATCTATTTCCCTATAAAGTAAAGAATAGATTTGCTCAATATGTGACCTCAAAGGCAGCCAAATATGGTTTGCAGTTTTGGTGGGTTTGTGACTCGCGAAATTCTTATCTAATAACTGGCAAAATTTATACAGGTAAATTTGCTTGCGAAAGAGAAACTAACCAAAGGGAGAGGGTAGTAAAAGATACCATTAGCCAAAGCTGTTAATGACTTGGGTTTTTCCGTTGTTGGTACTGTGAAAAGAAACAAGCCCAATATACCGTCAGAAACGCAGCCTTCCTCTTTACGCCATGAACTGTCATCTATATTTGCATTCAGTGAAGATAAGATATTTCTGTGTTCATATTTGCCACAGAAGAAGAAAGTAGTTCTAATGTTACCCACAATGCATTATGATACATCCACCTCTGAGCCTCTTTCAAAGCCAGTTATTATACATTATTACAATAGCACAAAAGGGGGAATTGATAATGTGGACAAGCTGTGTTTTTATTACAGTGTAAAAAGGAGGACACAAAGATGGCCACAAGGGTTTTTTACAACATTCTGGATATTGCTTACATAGCGGCATACTTTATCTACAAAGAAAACAGTCCTGAAGCAAAAAATGTGACTCATAGAAGCAGAATGCTTCTACTGAATCTGGGAAAACACTTCGCCAATCCTTTCATTATCTCTAGATCATCAAAACCTAATTGCCTGAGAAAATTTTCCTTGAAATCAGGTACTGATTACACGACAGGTGCAGCTATAGATCTGGTTTTTGAAGAACTGCAAATCTGAATCCAAACAAGAAAGAGGAAAACAAGATAATGTTGCAAGAAATGTAAGAAATCAATAGGTGATGAGCACATCATTACAACTGTGTTTGGACTTTGTGAATAAATAAAATTTCAGGTTTATTTTTCCATTGTAATGAGCAACAACATTTTGTACCTATATAATTTTAAGTAATTTAGTGTGTCACCTGTAGCATAAAACTGACATATTTTGCACATATTATCACTATCTCTGTTGTATTATTACTCGGTTGTCTAAGTAACAGTAATAGTATTCATTCAACAAATAAAATAAGATATTTTATTTGTGCCCTTCACGCTTGCTACAACGAAGGTACGTCGTTACCTGGGTAATCCGAATGCAGATTATAGAGTGCATTATGTTAGTTCCCATTTAAATACTCTTCTATGAAAGTATTTAACTTTGGTGGTATTAGGATACTTATAAAGATGCAAATGAGGAATAGTGAGGCTTGTGTACATAGTTTAAGTACACCTGAATAATTGGTTTTAATACTTGTAAAGGTCACCCAATGTGGACACAAACGTTAAACAAATCTTTCTCGTATCATTTTCTTACTGGATGCTTAAAAGCCTTCCATATTTCTTTTCATATTTTTGTACGTAGAAGCTGGTTTCATCGCATTGTTCATCTGTACTGCATTTTTGAATCACATTGCAAATATGTTGGCTCTAGTCTGCCTCATTGTTTCTTACTTTTACAATATACCGTGGGGTAAATGATTCTATTTTTGTTCTTGTTCCTTGTGAAACAGAAGCTGGTTTCCTTGCATGATGTTCCGCGGATTCCTGTGTGTTTGTTCCTGCTAAGAAATTCGTGTCTTTTATGTGCTCGATTAGAATAAATTTGTGAGTATAGTCTACTTCATTCTGTTTGCATCCGTTTTCCGTACATTCTCGAATTTAAGAACCCCATGTTAGCAGCTTTTAAAAGAATTGGTACTCAACTTTTTGCTACGGAATGAGCATGAAATTCTGCTTTGAATCGTGTTAGTTCATCCCACATAGTACGCTTTGCTTAGAGACTAGAGCATTCGTTCTAGCAGTTGCTAAAAATGCAACAGTAGTTCTGTAAATGTGGTCACGCGTTATTAACAGATACTACAAAATATACATTGTAGGAAAAATGAATGAAAAAGAATAAACCTTGCATTCCAGTGAAAATTCCAGAGTTTCCATTAGGGAAGGGAACGAAAATAAAGTAGAATACGAGCAATATACATACATTACTTTTAAATCGACAGACTAGCTGACGGTCTATTAAATAGGAACAAATATACGTGAGTCAACAGAACAACATGCAACTAAACCAGCTTTCATTTTGCATGTAATAAAAACAAATGTGGAATCATTTATGTCCCTCAGTGTAACGGGCGTGAGGAAAAATCACACAGAATATGAACAACATACTTAGAACTTCATTCAAAGACCGAAAAACACACAAGAACTCGTAATCATCTGCAATGAAGCCAGCCTCTATATCATGTGATTTTGACGTGAACTAAAGCACTATTTTTTCCACTTAATAACACCCACAAAGTCGAAATTGCGGTACTAGACTTTACAAATATATAATGATACAGTTAAAAGGCGACCGCAATTTCACTTATAAAATTTTACGTGACTTTGAACCCCCGCTACGAGAAGTTAGTCAAAGTTTTTAAACTGAGATTTTGGGAATATATTAGTTTACAAGGTAACAAAAACTTTTCCAGACTTGCACTTTACCATATGACCTTGAGGGACACCGATAAACCATAATTTCAACTACTATCTTCTAACCCTTGTATTTCACAAAGCTAGAATACAGATTTTCGCGCCATAAAAGAGAATGGATATCAAGAGCTCAGATGAAAACCCAGTTCTAAGCAAAGAAGGGAAAGCAGAAAGGTGGAAGGAGTATATAGAGGGACTATACTTGAGGGCAGTATTATGGAAATGGAAGAGGATGTAGATGAAGATGAAATGGGAGTTATGATACTGCGTGAAGAGTTTGACAGAGCACTGAAAGACCTGAGTCGAGACAAAGCTCCGGGAGTAGACAACATTCCATTAGAACTACCGACAGCCTTGGGAGAGCCAGTCCTGACAAAGCTCTGCCTTCTGGTGAGCAAAATCTATGAGACTGGCGAAATACCCTCAGACTTCAAGAAGAATATAATAATTCCAATCCCAAAGAAATCAGGTGTTGACAGATGTGAAAATTACCGAACTATCAGTTTAATAAGTCACGGCTGCAAAATACTAACGCGAATTCTTTACAGACGAATGGAAAATCTGGTGGAAGCCGACCTCGGGGAAGATCAGTTTGGATTCCGTAGAAATATTGGAATACGTGAGGCAATACTGACCTTACGACTTATCTTAGAAGCTAGATTTAGAAAAGGCAAACCTACGTTTCTAGCATTTTTAGACTTAGAGAAAGCATTTGACAATGTTGACTGGAATACACTCTTTCAAATTCTGAAGGTGGCAGGTGTAAAATACAGGAAGCTACAGCCTATTTACAACTCGTACACAAACCAGATGGCAGTTGTAAGAGTCGAGGGACATGAAAGGGAAGCAGTGGTTGGGAAGGGAGTGAGACAGGGTTGTAGCCTCTCCCCGCTGTTATTCAATCTGTATATTGAGAAAGCAATAAAGGAAACAAAAGAAAAATTCGGAGTAGGTATTAAAATCCATGGAGAAGAAATTAAAACTTTGATGTTCACCGATGACATTTTAATTCTGTCAGAGACAGCAAAGGACTTGGAAGAGCAGTTGATCGGAATGGACAGTGTCTTGAAAGGAGGATATAACATCAACAAAATCAAAACGACGATAATGGAACGTAGACGAGTTAACTCGGGTGATGCTGAGGGAATTAGATTAGGGAATGAGACATTTAAAGTAGTAAAGGAGTTTCGCTATCTGGGTTGCAAAATAACTAAAGATGGTCGAAGTAGAGAGGATATAAAATGTAGACTGGCAATGTCAAGGAAAGCGGTTCTGAAGAAGAGAAATTTCTTAACATCGAGTACAAAGTGTCAGGAAGTCGTTTCTGAGAGTATTTGTATGAAGTGTATCCATGTATGGAAGTGAAACATGGACGATAAATAGTTCGGACAAAAAGAGAATAGAAGCTTTCGATATGTGGTGCTACAGAAGAATGCTGAAGATTAGATGGGTAGATCACATAGCTAATGAGGAGGTATTGAGTAGAATTGGGGAGAAGAGGAGTTTGTGGCACAACTTGATTAGAAGAAGGGATCGGTTGGAAGGACACGTTCTGAGGCATCAAGGGATCATCAATTTAGTGTTGGAGGACAGCGTGGAGGGTAAAAATCGTAGAGGGAGATGAATACACTAAGCAGATTCAGAAGGATGTAGGTTGCAGTAACTACTGGGAGATGAAGAGCTTGCACAGGATAGGGTAGCATGGAGAGCTGCATCAACCAGTCTGAGGACTGAAGACCACAACAACATCTTCCCTTATTCGAAGCGCACTGACAGGACACTAGGAGCCCTACTTTCGTTCACTGCTTCCGTACCGTAACATGGCACTGGGCTATTTGTATCTTGGTGGTTTATGGCTCCGCCGACCCAGCGGACAGGTGGGAAGGTGTGGCGCATGATTTTCGGGAGCGGACTCAGTAACTAATACTCACTGCACTTCTCGAAAAATTACAAAGAGCCTCTTAAAGCTGAATTCACTTTTTAGTTCAGAAATTTCTATGGATCCCTACTTTTCTGCGTAAAAATTTCGAAGTCGTCCAGAGTGTTTAAAGCACATTCGTTTGGAGTCCTGTGCAACGTTTCAGTGCTTCCAGTTATGTGACCTATGCTTCTGGGTTCAAGGGTTTTCCTAATGCGCTACTGCTTGCATCATCGAAATGATCACACAAACGTGCCTCGAACTCCCTCCCTATTGTGCTATGTGAACTAGTCCACAATCGTTACAGTTTGTTTTACACTCGTGAATCACTGTATTAGTCAGTTTTGTTTTCATAGTTTTGTGGCCGAAACTGTTTCCGGAGCTACCCGGTCTTAAATGGTTTCCGTTGCTGCCCCAGCACCGGGACGAGTTCGAGGCGCCGGCGGGCCAGACGCACTACGGGCTGTCGCACCTGGCGCCGCTGCACCGCTACGAGATGAGGGTGACGGCCGCCACAGCGGCAGGGGAGGGCGCCCCCAGCCGGCCGGTCGTGCAGGCGCCCTCGGACCAGGTGAGCCGCGTCTCGGAAAGAGGCTGCAGAGCGCAGGCGCTCGGGAAACATTTCACTGTGTCCTCTGGCCTGTCTTATGTCTTGCTGTGTTGAGTGTGATGCCAAGTATCAGATTTCATTTTCCACTAGGTACATTAGGTCCGTACTTTGTACTCAGCCACAACAGGTATGATTGATGTCATATATACAATTGGTGTTCTTCAGTGGAGTTTGCGGCTTTACTCCTAAGTAGTCGTATGCCTATTCGACTGAAATGCTATCTCAACGACTTTGATCCTTTTATCTCGATTAGGGGCGACTGAGGCTATCTATATATAAATGTAGCCAAACGCAACCAACGTACGCAGATCTTGGTATGGTGGAAGTTAAAATTTTATTATGTTTTCATGTTGAACGGAATGGACAGTGTCTTTAAGGAGGATATAAGATGAACACCAACAAAATCAAAACGAGGGCAACAGAATGTGGTCAAGCTAACTCAGGCGATGCTGAGGGAATTAGATTAGGGAATGAGACACTTAAAGTAGTAAAGGAGTTTTGCTATTTGGGGAGCAAAATAACTGATGATGGTCGAAGTAGAGAGAATATAAAATGTAGACTGGCAATGGCAAGGAAAGCGTTTCTGAAGAAGAGAAATTTGTTAACATGGAGTATACATTTAAGTGTCAGGATGTCGTTTCTGAAAGTATTTGTATGGAGTGTAGCCATGCATGGAAGTGAAACATGGACGATAAATAGTTCGGACGAGAAGAGAATAGAAGCTTTCGAAATGTGTTGCTGTAGAAGAATGCTGAAGATTAGATGGATAGATCACATAACTAATGAGGAGGTATTGAATAGAATTGGGGAAAAGAGGATTTTGTGGCACAACTTGGCTAGAAGATGGGATCGGTTGGTAGGACATCTTCTCAGGCATCAAGGGATCACCAATTTAGTATTGGAGGGGAGCGTGGAGGGTAAAAATCGTAGAGGGAGACCAAGAGATGAATACACTAAGCAGATTCAGAAGGATGTAGGCTGCAGTAGGTACTGGGAGATCAAGCAGCTTGCACAGGATAGAGTAGCCTGTAGAGCTGCATCAAACCAGTCTCAGGACTGAAGATCACAACAACAACAATGTTTTCATAATCTTTCCACTAAAGACTCCCTCTAAGGAAATGCTTAGAATTCCACCGATATAACTGAACTCAGTACGAAGATATACATACAATATCGATATAACATAGGCTTCTTGCAAAGAGATACATACACATTTAACATTTCATTACGGCATCACCTTTTAATTCAATTTTTCTTTTCGGGTGTTTATAGGAAACAATAAGTGTTATGTTAATTACTTTAATGTATTGTTGTATAGAGTTCTTACATACTTCACGAAAGACGAGATGTGTTAAGCATCCTGTTAAAGTATGAAAGATTGTCGTAACCAGTACACATGTTTTTGAAATCTTTCTGCATAGGTCGTCCATCTAAATGAGCTCCAGTTTCGCGGTAGGCCCCCATGCGGGGAATACATATTGGGACACAGGCACATTTTTCCACCGATATGAGACGACTTATAAGGCGTGAATATTACCAAGGATAGCTATGTGGAGCTAATCACCTGAGCTGCATACGCTGTAATTTTTTGCCTCGGGTTTTTCGAGTGTAGCACAGCCATTGACACGATTCGAGCTCTGGAGTAGCGAACTGCCGTGTTATCAAGATTTACGAGATTATTGAGAGGTGTAAGAGAGAATTCATAATTCAAAGCAGAGGCGTTCATTGTATTTTATCGAATGTCTAAAGCGACACGTGGAACATTTTCCTTATCAAATACAACTGTAGAACAAACTGCAACAAGTACCGTGGTACAGTAGTGGCGAGGAGAACACGGCAAGTGTCATAAATCGATTTCTTAGAAACTTTGATCAGTGGAAGAGGGATCAAAACAAGTGAACACTTGTCTCGGTATATCCATAGATACTCGACCGTTTCTAAGGAAACGACTTTCAAAGTTTTTGAGGTACTTTATATGTCTCGAGCTTGACTGTATATATGAAGCGCAAGCACAGAGGTTGGCGTCTAGGCCTATGACTTCTGCGTCCTGTATTCTAAACTCGATTATTGTTTCTTCTTTCATTTATCTATCCATTTTCGTAGAAGGCTACTGCAAGACTGATTCGTATCTAGTTAGGGGATAAAAGGCCATTATATTGGCTGTAAAGCTACAGCTAGGTTTCGCAGTAGCTATCATTCATTTATTATATGCTACACGTGTGCCTTTTTAAATTCTCATATTCATTGTTAAATCAATTCTTGCATTAATTCTTAATTCTTCTTTTGTTTATTCTTTAGGAATATCTGGTACATTCACTTTAATTATACCGATCGTAGAAACTTTCAAAATATAGAAGTTCCGAACACCACGAACATCGTGTGAAAGCGGGTTCACCACATGAACATTTCTTCGTATGAAACTCACTCGGTTAAGAAATGTCATTAAAACTGCTGAAGATTTCACGTCTTGCCAGTAATCATGCGGCAGACCATGCACAATGAATGACTTCACCGAAAACTTTCACTTGCAATTGATTATGAATCAAGTTGCTCTACTGGAATTTCACCGGAAACAATTTCAAAAAAAATTTTCAGTCATTTATTAATTTTTTTCTTTTTCAGTTTTAATTTATTCGCCAAACATGTACACTACTGGCCATTAAAATTGCTACACCAAGAAGATGACGTGCTAGAGACGCGAAATTTAACCGACAGGAAGCAGAAACTGTGATATGCAAATGATTAGCTTTTCGGAGCATTCACACAAGGTCGGAGTACAACGTGCTGACATGAGGATAGTTTCCAACCGATATACAAACAGCACAAAAAAAAAAAAAACCGGCTCTGAGCACTATGGGACTTAACTTCTGAGGTCATCAGTCCCCTAAGAACTGCATAGACCTAACTAACCTAAGGTCATCACACACATCCATGCCCGAGGCAGGATTCTAACCTGCGACCGTAGCGGTCGCGCAGTTCCAGACTGTAGCACCTAGAACCGCTCGGCCACCCCGGCCGGCTTGTAAACAGCTGCTGACCGGCGTTGCCAGGTAAAACGTTGTTGTGATGCCTCGTGTAAGGAGAAGAAATGCGTATCATCACATTTCCGACTTTGATAAAGGTCGGATTGTAGCCTATCCCGATTGCGGTTTATCGTATCGCGACATTGCTGCTCTCGTTGGTCGAGATCCAATGACTGTTAGCAGAATATGGAATCGGTGGTTTCAGGAGGGTAATACGGAACGCCGTGCAGCATCCCAACGGCCTCGTATCACTAGCAGTCGGGATGGCAGGCATCTTATCCGCATGGCTGTAACGGATCGTGCAGCCACGTCTCGATCCCTGAGTCAACAGATGGGGACGTTTGCAAGACGACAACCATCTGCACGAACAGTTCGACGACGTTTGCAGCAGCATGGACTATCAGCTCGAAGACCATAGCTGCGGTTACCCTTGATGCTGCATCACAGACAGGAGCACCTGCGATGGTGTAATCAAAGACGAACCTGGGTCCACGAATGGCAGAACGTCATTTCTTCGAATGAATCCCGGTTCTGTTTACCGCATCATGGTGGTAGCATCCGTGTTTGGCGACATCGCGGTGAACGCACGCTGGAAGCGTGTATTCGTCATCGCCATACTGGAGTATCACCCGGCGTTATGGTATGGGGTGCTATTGGTTACATGTCTCGGCCACTTCGTGTGCGCACTAACGGCACTCTGAACAGTGGACGTTACTTTTCAGATGTGTTACGACCCGTGGCTCTACCCTTCATTCGATCCCTGCGAAACCCTGCATGTCAGCAGGATAATGCACGACAGCATGTTGCAGATCCTATACGGGACTTTCTGGATAAAGGAAATTTTCGATTGCTGCCCTGGCCAGCACATTCTCCAGATCTCTCACCAACTGAAAACATCTGGTCAATGGTGGTCGAGCAAATGGCTCGTCCCAATACGCCAGTCACTACTCTTGACGAACTGTGGTATCGTGTTGAAGCTGCATGGGCAGCTGTATCTGTACACGCCATTCAAACTCTGTTTGACTCAATGCCAGGTGTATCAAGACCGTTATTACGGCCAGATGTGGTTGTTCTGGGTGCTGATTTGTCAGGATCTATGAACCCAAATTGCGTGAAAATGTAATCACATGTCAGGTCTAGTGTAATATATTTGTCCAATGAATACCCGTTTATCATCTGCTTTTCTTCTTGGTGCAGCAATTTTAATGGCCAGTAGTGTAACTAGTATACGAATGACGAAAAACAGTATTTCAGTACACATAGGAAAACGTTTTTGTAGTAAATTTCTACGGACATGGGTAAATAAATGAAATATTAAAATAATAATTAAGTTTCGAACACATGGTGCAAAATCGTAAGGTCACCGTGCCACTGCCCCAGTTGAACTATGTACTTGCTAAGAAAAAAATGGTTCAAATGGCTCTGAGCACTATGGGACTTAACTGCTGTGGTCATCAGTCCCCTAGAACTTAGAACTACTTAAACCTAACTAAGCTAAGGACATCACACACATCCATGCCCGAGGCAGGATTCGTACCTGCGACCGCAGCGGTCGCGTGGTTCCAGACTGTAGCGCCTAGAACCGCTCGGCCACCCCGGCCGGCACTTGCTAAGAGGCATATAAAATAGTTCGAAAATTTCGACCGGATTTTTCTCAGATTAGGCCGAATATCTACGGTTAGGCTGACATACGTGTTCGCTTATTTTGACCCCTTTCCCATTGAGCGAAGTTTGCGGGAAATCTGGTTAAGGCACTTGCCGTGTTCTCCTTGTGAGCTAGGACATGGTGAACCCGTGGACCATAATTACCAATTGAAAAATTTTTATATAAAAACCCTCACCAATGGTGGCTGAAGATTTCCGGCATAGGAACTCGATCTCGTCCTGCCAACGGTCTTGTGAAACAGGGAGGAGGAGTCGACGGAGGATCTGGGAATTTCCTTGCCATTGGGGTGGTAAACTACCCCTAAAGTCCAGAAGAACCAGCTATGATACAGGACATGCGGATGAACAAGGCATAGCAAACCACTGCACTAAAGATACATCAGGTCTATCCACAGGATATGTGGTCTGTACTTTAAGAGATGAACTGATAACAATCTCTGCACTGGCAAAATATTCATCATTACTCCCCAGTTCGGATCTCCGGAGGTGACCAAGAGAAAAAAATGTATGAACTAATTGAACTAATGAAATGGTAACGTACCGAGCAATATAAGAAGTTTGAACGTGACAGAAAAAAATGGGAAAAGAGGAATGCCAAGGCTTAATCTAGATACAGTTAACTTCATAAAGTGAAACAGAAAGAGGGTAAGGATTTCTGGTCAGACGAATTTAGCGTCTTATCAACAGCAGCGGATAATATTACGTGAGTAGGATTCATTGTGAACAGGAAAGTACGACAGAGGCTTAATTACTGACAACTGCTCAGTGATAGGGCTGTTCTCATCGGAATACCAAACCAAACGCGTGACAACAATAGAAAAGGCATTAAAAGATACATAAAATATGTAAAGACAATCAACGATTAATTCATTACAAAAAAGAGATGAGAATCTAATAACCACGGGAGCTGGAATGCGGATTCAGGGGAAGGAGCTAAGAAAGAGTGGTAGTAGGAATGAGAGAACAGAAACTCTAATTGCTTTCTGCAATAAACTTCAGCTAGTCATAGCGAATACTCTGTTCAAGAATCACAAGAAGAGGATGTGTACTTGTGATAGGCCCAGAGACATGTGAAGATTCCAGCAGGATTGCACTATGGTCAGGTACATCTTCCAAAATCAGATATTAGAATCTAAGGCGTGCTCAGCAGCAGATATAGACTCAGCTCACAATTCAGTAATGTGAAGTGTAGACTGAAGACTGACAGTATTGTCTGGAAGAATCAGTGTGAAAGTAAGTGGAATACTGATGTTCTTAGGAATGATGAGACGCTTTTGGAGTTTACGAAATATGTCAATACCGCGATAAGAAATACCTCAGGACGGAGTTTAGCTGTAGAAAATTGGACATCTATAAAAAGGGCACTCACAGATGTTGGACGGACAGACGCAGGTAAAGGGAAGGTAATAATTCAATACTTCGAAGAAAGATGGAAGCACTAAAATGTTCAGGGAAAGACAGGAATGCAGGAACATAAATCACTTAGGAACGAAATAAACAGGAATTTCAGGGAAGCCGGACGAAATGTCTCCTGTAAAAATATGAAGAAATGGTCCGAAAGACTGACTGAACATATAGAAAAGTCGAAACCACCTTCAGTGTAATTAAAAGAAAGGAATGGAATCTCCACACCATTCCGATTACAGCAAGAGCAGATAAGCGGGAGAACTGAAACACAGTCAGTATAATAGCTCATGTATTTAAGTTGCTGACAAGAATAATATACAGAAGAGTGAACAGTATACTTGAAGATTTGGTAGATTAGGAACTGTTGGCTTTAGGAAAGGTAAGAACACCAAAGAGGTATTTCTGGCTTTGCGCTTGATAATGGTAGCAAGACTGAAGCAAAATGGAGGCAGGTTCATAGGATTCGTTTGTATGGAAAAAAAAGAGTTCGACAATGTAAACAATTGCAAGATGTTCGAAATTGTGACAGAGATAGTGATAAGCTGTAGGGACAGACGGTAATAAAAGAACTGTTCAACAGTGGATTTAAAAATCGGCGTGAAAGCATATCAGTGATAAGATTTGCTGATGACATTTCTATCCTCAAATAAGGCGAAGAAGAATTACAAGAGCTATGGAATGGGGTGAACAGTCTAATGAGTACAGAATATGGACTGACATTAAAAAGAAGTACAACGAAAGTGATGAGAAGTAGCAGGAATGAGAAAATCGAGAAACTTATCAAAACGAAGCAACGTCATAACAATCGGCCTAGCACAGGCCATTAGGGCATTCCCAGCCAAAGTAAGTCTACTAGTATGGAACATACGCATTAATTTGGTGAAGAAATTGTGAGAATATGCATCTGGAGCAAACCATGGTGTAGTAGCGGATCATGGATTGTGGGGAAAGCGAAACAGAAGAAATTTGAAGTTTTTGAAATGTCGTGCTATAGAATGATATTGAAAATAGGTGTCCTGGTGAGGAGGTTCTCTACAAAATCAGCGAAGAAATGAATGTATGACAAACACACGGAAATTTTCAGTTTTAAGTCAGTGGCAATTAAATCGCAAACGACCCGTTTGCAGGGATATGTTTACGGGGATTTTTTCGCATCTGTTATTGTACACTTTCACCCTACTAAATACTCGCTGTTTGTAATACCCCGTGTAGATATTTTAGAGAATACTTTAAGTTATTCTGTAATTTGCTGCCGCACTTGTCCCAGCGATTTGGTATGGAAGACGAAGACGAACGCTAATAGCAGCCTAGATATTGTACCAGTAACCCGACAACCCAAGTTCTTTAAGGAATCGAACTCATACGCATAAAACAGCTTAAATGGCCTGGTTATGCTACAAAAAAAGTCAAAGCTTAGTAATATACATTTCCATATCTTCGTATTTTCTTTAGTTTTTCTTTTAATTTTAGTAACACTTACAGGAAGAAAGCCTACAGACGAAGAAAAAGAAAAGTTAATTTTTCATGTTCCTCAACGTTTATAACGTCATATTTCGATAAATCTGTGACATATAACGACATAATTTTGAAGTGTAGTTAGTACGTAGTAAAGCAGTAATAAATTAAAACGTGTTCTCTGAGGCTGAAGTTTTACTGCATGAACGACGAAATTGTAGGTAGCGATAACTTCTTCCTCCTTTTTATGCCAGTGCAGGGCTCAGCCATGTGTTCTATTCCGGCCTCACCATCTCTTCCTAAATATTTCCACACTCCTTCTTCAAAAATGGTTCAAATGGCTCTGAGCACTATGGCACTTAGCATCTGAGGTCATCTGTCCCCTAGATTTAGAACTACTTAAACCTAACTAACCTAAGGACATCACACACATCCATGCCCGAGGCAAGATTCGAACCTGCGACCGTAGCAGCAGCGCGGTTCTGGACTGAAGCGACTACAAACGCTCGGCCACAACGGCCGGCACTCCTTCTTCCAACTGGATTGTATGCCTGACGTGATATACGCAATAGGGACTCTATCTAAGCCTACTTTCGTTGGATTAGTTTATCCGTTAATGGCTGTATCCCCACTTGTTTTCCTGTACCTTCGTTTCTTAATTTGTCTTCTCTTGTATAGCATTTTACTGATCAATGAACTTAATTTATGATGTTACAAATTAACTTAGATATTTTGGTCTCATGTCCAACTATCTGCTCCACATGTCACAGCCTGGATACTGGAAATGGAACATCTGTTCTGTTATTATGTCATTGATGATAATCTTGGTTCTTATAGGTGTTTTCCTAAGAAAGCAGTTGTTTTTGTTTTAGTTGTCAATAACTTTAGGTTTTAATTTAGGCTCATATTGTTTAATACAAGTACCGTTATTTGTAGTTTGACTTCACTGCCCTTTACGTCTACCTGGTCGTCGGGCAAAAAGCATTTTATTTATAGATTTGCCTATTCCGATTGTTATACCTTGAGGTATACTGTCACTCATCCATTCCCCGACCAGATCGTCGATGTACACGTTGAACACTGTGACATACTACATCCTTGTCTAACTCCCTGGTTTATTTCTACATGTGGTGTCAGCTTCTTGCAGAGCCTATTTTTATTTGATGTTTTTATATAAGTCTTGGCACACTTTTATCAACTCTCTGGAGTAACCTCTTTTCTCCATTACTGAATAATAAATGGTAGATATGTTTCCTAACTAAATTTTTGTCCTGTTTGTACAATTTTAGTGTGATAACATCGTTGGCATAGGATTTTACTTTATGAAAGCCTGCTCATTGTTCTAACAAAATTGAATCGAAAAAGTGTTTCATCATTTTGCGAAAGGTTTCAGCCAGCCAATATTTACAAACAGTTTGAAATTATGTGTGAAGTTTACTGGTTGTCACAAAGTGTTCTCATGCACAGATACTGGATGAATATAATCTGGGTAATTTGCGCGCCATGAGTTACACTGTCTCGAAACGTCTCGAAACGTCTACACACTTTGTAACTGTAATACTTGATCCACTGTGTTCGACTTTTAACCCAGGAATGTATCTGTTAATGAATACACAATGACAGCTTTTTAATTTTTCTTACATTTGGACTACAATCATATGAAGAAGTGACAATTAGACTTGTTGCATGTAGAAGAAAGAGGTAGGCAGCCTTCATTTGCGTCAGGATGACTAACCGTTCATTTATACGGATAATCGTTCACAAAGTGTAAATGCGATTATGCGATCACTTAGTGACGAGATGCCCGCTCGGTTGGCCGTGCGGTCTGACGCACGGCTTTCCGGGCGGGAAGGAGCGCCGGTCCCCGGCACGAATCTGCCCGGCGGATTTGTGTCGAGATCCGGTGAGCCGGCCAGTCTGTGGATGGTTTTTAGGCGGTTTTCCACCTGCCTCGGCAAATGCGGGCTGGTTCCCCTAATTCCACATCAGCTACACTATGCCGGCGATTGCTGCGCAAACAAGTTCTCCACGTACGCCTACACCACCATTACTCTACCATGCAAACATTTGGGGTTACATTCATCTGGTGCGAGACGTTCCTTGGGGGTCCGAACCGCGCAATAACCCTGGATTCGGTGTGGGGCGGCGGAGGGGTCAAGTGGTCTGCGGTAGTCATCGTGGGTTTGCGGACCACTGCCGCTGCGGCGGGGACGTGGCCCCTCCACCGTTTCTACCATAGGTCCCCGGTTAAAATAAGATAACAGAACAACATACGGTAGTGCCGAGATGTGATGTTACTCTTGGTATCAGTTTGTGGTTAACAGCACTGCGACTAGCCTTTCCTCTCGATGTTCACTGTGTTGCGTGGCTGCTATATTATGCAGGTGCCGGCGCGTGTCGCGTCCTTTGGTGGTGTGGTGCACGCGGCGCGCGGCTCCCGCCTCAGCCTGCCCTGCCTCACCGTGGGCCGACCTCGGCCGGCCATCGTCTGGACTCACGGGTAAGCCCGCTGGCACTGACTCACGACCTGTTGCCTAGATACTGTAACAGTGCTGGCATATCTATTTCTGTAACTGAAGGCCTCGGCAGAAGAAAGTACTAGCACTCACTTTAGTGATGTACAGTCTGATCACGTAATACCATCCTGGATATCCGACCACGGTAATAGGCCACTTCCGGGATTCGGAGAGGCGTGACGGCCCCGGATCGAATTCAATCGGCGGATGAATAGGGGTCGGCATACCGCACAGCCTGGATACACACTTTGGGCAGTTACCCACACTGAACTAGGTAAATAATGGGCTGGTTCCCATGTCCCACGTAAGGTACACTACTGGCTATTAAAACTGCTACACCACGAAGATGACGTGCTACAGAGGCGAAATTTAACCGGCAGGACGAAGATGCTCTGATATGCAAATGATTAGCTTTTCACAGCATTCACACAAGGTTGGCGCCAGTGGCGACACCTGCAACGTGCTGACATGAGGAAAGTTTCCAACCGATTTCTCATACACAAGCAGCAGTTGACCGGCGTTGCCTGGTGAAACGTTGTTGTGATGTCTCGTGTAAGGAGGATAAATGCGAACCATCACGTTTCTAACTTTGATAAAGGTCAGACTGTAGTCTATCGCTATTTCGATGTATCCTATCGCGACATTGCTGGACCACGTTGGTCGAGATCCAATGACTGTTAGCAGAGTATGGAATCAATGGGTTCAGGAGGGTAATATGGAACGCCGTGCTGGATCCCAACGGCCTCGTATCACAAGCAGTCGAGATGACAGTCATCTTATCCGCATGGCTGTAACGCATCGTGCAGCCACGTCTCCATCACTGAGTCAACAGATTGGGACGTTTGCAAGACAATAACAATCTTCACGAACAGTTCGACGACGTCTGCAGCAGAATGGACTATCAGCTCGGAGACCGTAGCTGCGGTTACCCTTGACGCTGCATCACAGACAGGAGCGCCTGCGATGGTGTACTCAACGACGAACCTGGGTGCACGAATGGCAAAACGTCATTTTTTGGATGAAACAAGGTTCTGTTTACAGCATCATGATGGTCGCATCCGTGTTTGGCGACATCTCGGTGAACGCACATTGGAAGCATGTATTCCTCATCGCCATACTGGCGTATCACCCGGCGTGATGGTATGAGGTGCCATTGGTTACTCGTCTCCGTCACCTCTTGTTCGCATTGACGTTACTTTGAACAGTGGACGTTACATTTCAGATGTGTTAAGACCCGTGGCTCTACCCTTTATTCGATTCCTGCAAAACCCTACATTTCAGGAAGATAACGCACCACCGCATGTTGCAGGTCCTGTACGCGCCTTTCTGGATACAGAAAATGTTCGATTGCTGCCCTGGCCAGCATATTCTCCAGATCTCTCACCAACTGAAAACATCTGGCCAATGGTGGCCGAGCAACTGGCTCGTCCCAATACGCCAGTCACTTCTCTTGATAAACTGTGGTGTCCTGTTGAAGCTGCATGGGCAGCTGTGCCTGAACACGCCACCCAAGCTCTGTTTGACTCAATGCCCAGGTGTATCACGGCCGTTATTACGGCTGGAGGTGGTTGTTCTGGGTACTCATTTCTCAGGATCTATGCATCCAAATTGCGTGAAATTGTAATCACATGTCAGTTCTAGTATTATTTATTTGTCCAATGAATACCCGTTTATCATCTGCATTTCTTCTTGGTGTAGCAATTTTAATGGCCAGTAGTGCATATGATACGTAAACTTTACTATCACCTGTTTGAGAAGTATGTTAGCGGCAAGAAACAATCAACACCCACTCTGCGCGATAACAATGGAGATACTATCAAATATAGTGCTGCCAAAGCAGAGTTACAAAACACAGCCTTCCAAAATGCCTTCACAAAAGAAGACGAAGTAAATATTCCATAATTCAAATCGAGAGCAGCTGCCAACATGAGTAACGTAGAAGTAAATATCCTTGGGGTAGTGAAGCAACTCAAATCAGTTAATAAAAGTAAGTCTTCTGGTCCAGAGTGCGCGGTGAGGGATCCTTACCAGGTAGGACTGACTGAGTACACCGTAAAATTTCAAAGAAAGGCAGCATGTTTTGTGTTATCGCGAAATATGGGAGAGAGTGTCACAGAAATGATACAGGATTTGGGCTGGACATCATTTTTTGAAAGGCGATTTTCGTTGCGGCGGAATCTTCTCACGAAATTCCAATCACCAACTTTCTCCTCCGAATGCGAAAATATTTTGTTAACACCGACCTATACAGGGAGGAACGATCACCACGATAAAATAAGGGAAATCAGAGCTCGTACGGAAAGATACAAGTGTTCATTTCCTTCCGCGCGCTATATGAGATTGGAATAATAGAGAATTGTGAAGGTGGTTCGATGAACCCTCTGCCAGGTACTTAAATGTGATTTTTAGGGTATCCATGTAGATGTAGATGTACTTTTTTGTGGCGAAATAAACGCAACCTTGCAAGATTTCCGATTGTTGCTTCAATTTTGGACACCAGTGTATCTGCGCTAGAGTTCATCTCTTGACGAGAAGATGGGGAGGATACGCTGTTGTGTGTTTCCCTGCAGGGAGCGGCCGGTGCAGTCGTCACAGCGGCTCCACGTGGACGACGAGTGGACGCTGCACATAGAGGGGGCGCAGCCGGCGGACGCCGGCAACTACTCGTGCCGAGCCGAGAACCGCCTGGGCAGTGACTCGCTGCTCTACACGGTCACCGTCCACGGTACGTGGCACGACCACGCAGCTGGCCGTGTGGCCCAAGGCGCTTGCAGTACTCGGACACTATACTTGTCACTTTCATTTTAGTGTGAAGCCCGGGAGAACGACATGGCATTGCAACTTGCCGTTCTCGGTACCTCTACATAAAATACACTCACGCTCACAAATTAATGATAACTGCAGAATGTGGTGCCACAAAACGTGGCACTACACAAAACTGGCGCCAATAGCATAGGCACATAGGGAACACACACGACACAGATCTGTAAGTTCACGGTGTTGGTGATAAGTTGAGAAAACCGTCCCGAAACACATGTGCTACAAAGCGCCACTGTTTCCTGAGTATGTGCCCCCCCTCCCCCCGCCCCCCATATGGGTTATGATCACAATGCACCAGTACACAGGCCGCACAATGGATTGGCATACTCTGGATCAGGTCATCGAGGAGTTGCTGGGGTATAGCCTCCAATTCTTGCACCAGTGCCTGTCGGAGCTCCTGAAGTGTCGTAGGGGTTTGAAGACGTGCAGAGATACGTCGACCGAGAGCATCCCAGTCGTGCTCGACGGGGTTTAAGTCTGGAAAACAGGCAGGCCACTCCATTCGCCTGATATCTTCTGTTTCGAGGTACTCCTCAACGATGGTAGCTCGGTGGAGCCGTGCGTTATCATCCATCAGGAGGAAGGTGGGACCAACTGCACCCCTAAAAAGGCAGACATACTGGTGCAAAATGACGTCCCAATACACCTGACCTGTTACAGTTCCTCTGTCGAAGACATGCAGGGGTGTGCATGCACCAATCATAATCCCACCCCACACCATCAAACCATGACCTCCATACAGGTCCCTTTCAAGGATATTAAGGGGTTGGTATCTGGTTCCTGGTTCACGCCAGATGAAAAACCGGTGAGAATCACTGTTCAAACTATACCTGTACTCTTCCGTGAACATAACCTGGGACCACTGTTCCAATGACCATGTACTGTGTACCTGACACCAGGGCTCTCCTGTGTCCAGGGGTAATTGGAATGCACCTTGCAGGTCTCCGGGCGAATAAACTATGTCAACTGTTCCAGTGGCTGCGGTAAGATCCAGAGCAAGGCTACCTGCAGTACTCCGTGGCCGTCTGCGTGCACTATGGTGAGATATCGGTCTTCTTGTGGTGTCGTACACTGTGGACGTTTCGTGCTGTAGCGCCTGGACACGTTTCCTGTCTGCTGGAATCGTTGTCATAATCTTCAGATCACACTTTGTGGCACACTGAGGCCCCATGCTACGACCTGCTCTATTTGAACAACCTCCTGTCGCCGTCGTATTCTATCCCTCATAACGTCATCGATATGTGTTCTTTGAGCCATTTTCAACACACAGTCACCATTAGCACGTCTGGAAACGTCTGCACACTTACTCGCTGTACCGCACTCTGACATGCACCTACACACCTCAGTGTATGTGGACTGCTGCCAGCGCCACCGTGCAACGACCGCAGGTCAAATTCACCGCATGGTCACACGCCGAGGTGATTTAAACCCGCAAACCGCCCACGAGAGCGTTGTTTCACCACGTATCAGCATTGTCCTTAATTTATGAGCATGAGTGTATATAGGTTGCACATAAATACAAGGATTCTTCTGCAGAAGCAAGCAGTAAAAATAGTGTGTAAAATAGATAACCGTACATCATTCATAGCTTTTTAAGGACATTGGATTCCTTACACTTACATTCTAATACATTTACTCCTTAATGGTTTCAGCTGATGATAGAAAGGCGGGTCCAGGTGATCTGTGCACCACGGAATCACAATATAGTACTCAAATTAATTTTCATGCGGGCTTTGTCTCCTTATCTAAGCTCAAGAATAGAAATATGTTCTCTTGTGCGGCTTATTCAACAACCTCCCAACTGATATCTAGCAAGGGCTAAGGAATCCCAATCAATTCGAAAGAAAATTGAAAACCTACCTCATGAGGCAATCCTTCTGCAAATAATAACTGAATATCTACACTAAAGAACTGAAACATTTTGTTACTTTAATTCCAGTTAGCATTGTTACTTGTAAATCTGTATGTCATGTAGCTATGTACTGTAAACAGGAATGATTATTTAAATACTCTGAATAGTAATATAACCGAATAAATATCAAGTTATCGATAAGAGGCAAATACCAAGTACTGATTATAACTCCTGGGCTAGCACCTCTTTTCAGAGCAGTAGATTCCTTCCTGATTTACTTAATTAAATGTACCGGGTACAGGTCTCAACAGCATTAATTATTCGTAAATAATGGTTAACACATACGACATGGTAAGGTTCTAAGATCTGAATGCGTTTTGTTACATCTTGGCTCAGATCCCTATCCTTGATGTGTTCGAGGGAACACGATGAATCAGTGAATTACTCGTTAGCGTTTAAGTCTTGTCCTCGCCTTGTATGTGACTTATAAACAACTAACATGATTTAGCACTATTGCCCGAAAACCACTTTAAGATTAACATTAGAGGAACTGAAACTTGCTGTGCAGATTAAAACTGTATGCCGGTCTGGCACACAGTTTTAATCTGCCAGGATGTTTCATATAAGCGCAGACCCCATTGCAAAACAAAAATTCATTCTGTAAATAGAGAAATTGGTATATACACTCCTCTTGCAGTTCATTAGGGAAAAGTATGTCCAAAATTAGGTACGTATATTTTCATCGCATGGATAGGTAGAGGTCATATCCTCGACTCAGTGTTTCTAACACATTACATTACATCAATGGTATTTGGTTAGTATCATGGAAATGCGTCTCTGGGATATGGAAGGAATTTAAAAGTGTAGTTTATGAAATGATACAGCTTTATTAAATATTGTGATATTACACTATTAATACTCATTATATTGCAAACAAATACATCTATGTTAAGCAATTTTGTGAACGTACTCGTTAGTGGAATAGAAGCTTAATTCAATCTTAAATTCCCCTATGCTGCCCAGAAGACACTTAATTTTCTCTTACCCATATATTCGACACCTTGCTGTACAAACATTAAGCCCGTTTACTATTATTTCAGGTAGATTTATGTTTTGTGTTGTATTTCGTGAAAAGATATGACGACGAGGGAAAAATGAACATATCAATTGTAAATAAGTAAATGTTAAAATCCCAAAGCGTTTGTTATATGTCTCTGCATGATGTTCTAGAACTTACACCTAATATAATTATTAAGACAGACTCCCCTATTCTGAATATATTGTACTTGTACATGGTTGTTATCGCCTCCCCCTGCAAAAGAAAAGGAGTCTCTGCTCTTTACTGAACGAAGAGAACCAGAGGAAACTAATTTATTCTGCCCTTCCGTCAGGAGTTCCTCACCCCACTAAATTCGAAAAGTAACTGACTAGGCGATGTCGTAAAAGAAAGAAAAGACACCCCTAACCGCAAGTGTCAGACCGGGCGGCAAGCCATTGAGTCCCTCTTGCCAGAAAAATTCGTCTGCGTTGCGGTACTTACACCTCTTCAGTAAAAATAAAACTGCTCGTACTTTGGCCTACAACGAATGCATGTAATAAGTAGAAGAGGACGGGAGAGAGGCTAACTACTTGTCTTTTGCAATTGTTAGTATTGTTCTTTGAAGTTCATCAGAAAACTGGAAATTATTATCTCATAAAATGAGTCAGGCAGACAACGGGCGAACGCATTTCAATGTGGTTATAAGACCTACAGTTTTTAAATTTGTGATCCCTTGATGCCTCAGAACATGTCCTACCAACGGGTCCCTTCTTCTTGTCAAGTTGTGCCACAAACTCCTCTTCTCCCTAATTCTATTCAATACCTCCTCATTAGTTATGTGATCTACCCATCTAATGTTCAGCATTCTTCTGTAGCACCATATTTCGAAAGCTTCTATTCTCTTCTTGTCCATTTATCACTTCCATACATGGATACACTCCATACAAATAGTTTTCAGAAACGACTTCCTGACACTTAAATCTATACTCGATGTTAACAAATTTCTCTTCTTCAGAAACGCTTTCCTTGCCATTACCAGTCTACATTTTATATCTTCTGTACTTCGACCATCATCAGTTATTTTGCTCCCCATATAGCAAAACTCCTTTACTACTTTAAATGTCTCATTTCCTAATGTAATTCCCTCAGCATCACCCGACTTAATTCGACTACATTCCATTATCCTCATTTTTGCTTTTGCTGATGTTCATCTTATATCCTCCTTTCAAGGACTGTCCATTCCGTTCAACTGCTCTTCCAAGTCGTTTGCTGTCTCTGACAGAATTACAATGTCATCGGGGAACCTCAAAGTTTTTATTTCTTCTCCGAGGATTTTAATACCTACTCCGAATTTTTCTTTTGTTTCCTTTACTGCTTGCCCAATATATAGATTGAATAACATCGGGGAGAGGCTACAACCCTGTCTCACTCTTGAGTAATGAACAGGTAATATGTTTTCCGGTCTGTTGTAATTGCCTGTCCTCTCGACAATCACACAGAGTTCCTTAGTTAGAAACTGAACTTATTCTCGGATTCTACAGACATTTCACCTTGCTGACTAGTGCACAAGAGATAAAATTATTATTAAGAGAGTACGTCTATGTTTCCCACATTTACAGTGAACGGAGATCACTGCCATCATCTGCGGCGGTACATTAAGCGGAATCAGCGTCCCCGAGTGAAAATTTGTACAGGACTGGGATTCGAACCAGGGACCTCCTGCTTACTAGGCAGGGACGGCAATCACTACGCCAAGGACACATCGGTAGCGCATCTGCACAGACTATATCGGTACGCCTCAAGGCCGATCCACGCTCCCATCGAGGGCCAACTATCTGCAGTCCCTGTCAATTATACTCCTGTTCGCTACGTAGAGGTTCCCACAGGAGGTCGGACGTAATTGTGCACTTTTCAGTTAAGAAAGTGGATAGGCCGTGAGGCCTGACCGATATAGTCCTTGCAGTGACGATAATGCTGTGTTTCGGATGGTGCAGTGGTTACCGCATTTACCTAATAAGCAGGAGATGCCAGGTTCGAATCCTCGTATGGTACACATTTTCGCTTGTCGCCGCTGAGTCCGCTTAATGTCCCGCCGCAGCTGATAGCAGTAATCCCACCTAGATTTACATCTAATGCTTCACAGTTGCTGAAGCTGCTTGGTATCTGTCCTTTCGAAGGAACAGACACCGTCAATTAAGGAAAATATTTTCCCAAATTATAGTTACTTCCATCTTCAGCTGACAGGCAAAAAGTCTTAATCTTAAATAAAGTTGTGGAAAGAAAACACCTGTGTTCAAAGTTACCATCCCACCTTATTCTCATTATGAAACCGGATGATGCTCGTGAAAGAACACCACCACCTCGAAAACTAGATTTTGTCGGCATAGTACTGGAGAGGTTGAGTGTATGTTCCACATGCGAGAATAAGCTAGTGTACTTTTCAGATATTGTTCACATTTCATTTACAGGTAAGATTATCTTTGCACATTTCCCGCAGCCTGCCTGAACATAGTATAGTAACAATGAAGAAGTTGATACACCTAGGTTTCTAGAAGATAATATATTCGAGTTGATGTGAAGCATGTGGAAGTTTGCCACAGTTCTTCTTCGGGAATGAACTAACGTACCCATACAGTCCTTGAACAACCTTGATAACCATAACATGCGAGCCACGTGCAGCGCATATTGGTCCCAGTTGGTCAGTCACCTAAGCCACTAAGATTTGTCGTCACATGATGCTACGTTCTTGTAACGAAGTTCGCACTGAAAGAACGAAGCGTTAACGTCTTGCATTGTGGCCAGTAGTGAGCTAGATAACTGCCATAATTATTCTGAAAACAGATTTATTCCTAAATATTGCTGAACATTAAGCAAGTGTGTGGTACTTATATTCTGAAACACAATATGACGCTTCCGAGTTGGCTCCCTCTCCTCCGCAACGTTTCAACTATGGTGTCTTAAGATACTGGTTCAATGCCTAGAGAAAGGACTGCATGAATCAAAATAATAGTTTTTCTGGAACTGGTTAGTTTCTCTAAAGTTTCTACGTAACGTAGAATTTCTAATAATAGTGCTGTAGAGGAACAAAACCAGCTTCAGTAAACTACATTACGCCGTGTTCCTAACTGGTCGGTTCTCTCTTATTGGAGATTTGCAAAAGAATGCTGGACTGCACAGTAACTACGCTATAAAATTTGCGTGGCACTGAAATAACCTACACAATTTTTAATAGCTTCTGATGTCCACCTCGCGGGACTGAAAGCGAAAGCAATTTTCCAATCTCTAAACATCCAAAAACATTATGCTAATTTGAAAGTGCCATGTATAAGAGTAATAGGTTATCTGCGTTACAAATTAGTTCCTCCTTCCTATCACTTAGGCTATTAGTTTCTCTTCAGCTGAAGTGTTCATTCTCTTGACGTCACTGTTACGTCTCTTCACATTTAGACACGTTTAGACCAGTAGGCAGCATTCATACATCATTTTATTAAAACTGCTTTTTTCTATTCTCTATTGGCATTTGCAGACTGCTGATTCACAGTTGTGTCACTTACGAGACAAATTAGTAAGCTTCTAACCCTTCACATCTCCCCGCAATTTTCATTCATAACATTAAATCCATTAAATACCATTTTCTCATTGTTAGTACTTTCACTAATTGTAGTATTTGTTTCTCTTCAGTATATTTCGAAGTTCTTTCTTTTGTTGCTTCTAGATTGTTTTACAGCTTTCTGCGTACTGTAACAAACAGATTTATGATAAATAGATATCACACTTTTATTCTAGATATTGGAAAGAATCTGAAACAAAACATTTTTATGTGTATTATTTGACTGCATCTTGTGATATCTCTAACTCAAGCTAAAACCATTCTACTGTAACGGTGTTGTCTCTTAAATGAATGAAATGTCGTAACAATGCACCATTTTACTATTCATATTGTTGTTGTGCTGAATCATTTTCATGCTGTTGGATTCACAGGTTTTAATAAATGTTGTTGAATAAATACTCCTGCAAAACCATTCAACAGTTCAATATATGTGTTTCATGTACAGCTGAATAAGAAAGCTTCGTAGAATTGATATACTAAAAGCTAACTCATTTTCAGTTTCTGTTATTCTCAGCTAATTCCTATTAAAGGGTCTTAACCACCCTCACCTTCCTTAATCTAAGTGGACGATTTACCTTCTTCCATTTTGTCATTTCGTATCGTTTGCGATCTATTTTCAGCGAGATCTTATGAACTATAATGAGCAAGTGGTTCAACCACTTCTTAATCTTAATTCCAATTCTTAATCTGAATTGCAACTGAATTATAATTCCTTTAAATGCACAAGGAAACTTCATTTTGGCTTAAAATCCCTCCCACATCCCTTTGCTGCAGTCTTCGGAAAATTATGCAGTTCTTTATTTTCTAAATTGTTCCTTCATTCATCTCAGTCTCTATGTTTGCTTGAGTACTTCCATCTATTTATTTTCGTTTTTAACTTTACCAGTGGCCTGCAAAGACGTTACCAATTGGTAACACAGTTTTCCATTTTTCGTTACATCCTCACTAGCTCAAGTATATAGTAACTAAAATTTTTGGGTAGTAGTCCATTTTCCAGTTTATGCTGGTTTTACAAGATACTCATTTTATGCTGGAATATAAATAAATTTAATTGCTTATATTTATCTCATTCACTCATTTATACGTCCATTTCATCGTCTGTTCAAGCATATGTCGTGGTACTGGTATTAGTTTTCGATAGTGTATATAATTACTGTTCGGCGTTCAAGAAACATGTAAAAATACGTAACTAAACGTTTTTATGAGAAACTTCTGTTTCTTTTCTTGCTTGCAACAGAGGTCAGGAACAAGGACAGTAAGTATACAGAGTTTTATGAAGGCGTGTCATCATATGTTTCCCTTATAGCTGTGTTTTCGCAATATAGTCGCTTGTAAGAAATAGAGAACTAATTGGCTTCTGTAGTAGAAGAAAGTCCGCATGCTGCATATTGGTAGAACTGTTGCAAATCGTTATACCACGGGAACCTGGGCTAAAGGGACAGCTTGCAGGTGCCTACTAGCTCGTAAATAGCATTTCATAAGTGCGCTTCGCTAAGAATCAAAGACCGTAATAAGTGCAATGTACTTACGTCTCCCTCCGGGAAAGGCATCGCCTGGATATATGAAAACGTGGGAGGATTACTATCGACATAATGTTGTAACTTTGATTTGATATGAATTTAAGTGTTGCTGGAGGTTGTTCCTTCTTAGAAGAACGATCATTTGTTATACTTAAGTATCTGACGAAAATGTCACAAGTATAGAAGTTGTAATCTCTTTACTTTCTAAATGTTGATGTGGATATTGATCGTAAGATAATTATTTTTGAAGACACTGCTTCCGGCTTCGATCTTTCGTGTCGAAGCAGAAGGTATAGCAGTATAATAGAGCATAGCATGCACTGTAATGTAGCCTTCTAGAATGCGTGTTCCTGACAAATGAACTGCCGATACACTTCTAGGGCTTCATCAATTTGTTGGCCTAAAGTAACGAAATATTTTAATCACAAAATCTCTGTGCTTCACTATAAATTAATTGAATACAGGTGCACGAAGCATATGTTGCATATCCTCGAACTCGATAATTGTGTTCTGGAACAGTAGAAAGAAGTTTCAAGCGATAACTGTCATGTAACGTTTTTAACGTAATATCACTAATAAACATAAATCGGGGTATAGTTCATGATTCTGAAACAACGTCAAGATAAAATAGGAACTTAGTTTTGGAATATCGCTACTTCTTCAAGGTCGAAAGAGCATAAGATGTGCAGCACTGACCACATTGTCCGAAAAGAATCTGTAACGTTTTGGGTAATCAGCGCGTACACAAACAAGGTTTCAGGAGTGTCGGCTATAATATCACAAATGATGCTCGTCCCACGTCATCCCTAGAGGGATTCCATCAGTGATTCACTCATCAAGCAGAACGCTCAAAAAGAAAATCACGGGCGGTATATCTATGTAACATTCTCTGAAACTATTTGGAAGCGATGAGATAAGTAAGAAGGCCTTTTGAAACTTACAGCTACACTCTCAAGTCTTAAAACAATTTCAGGAGAGAGAAAGAAACAAAGAGACAGTCTATAATTCCACCAATCATCCACGAGTCATCTATACTTGGATTTCATGAATAGAAACACACAGTCTCAAAATTTGAAAAGGTACATCTTCTCAATCTTTTCAGTCACGTCTTTTTTCCATTTGTTAATAATACCGTACTGTATATTTCAAGTAAATCTGCAACGTACACCATATACCAGCGACAACACTATCCTCCTTACTGTACATTCTTCTGAACTTCACACTGCTTGTGAGTTTCTTTTAAGCTTAGGCGGCAACGCGACATTAGAAAAATTGGCCACAGCTGCCTGTGATTGTTTTCACCGCAAGGATTCGCAGAGATAGATTCTAAATGCATTCCATACATGGAAACATGTTTCATTAGACTTTTACTTTGAGTAGTTGTTGTTATTTGGCTTTCGATGTATCAGTTTTCATTACCTTTCCTTGAAAATATGTCCACTTTTTCTGCTATAGACATCAATCAATGTTGCCGCTTTTAAAATCAGATTCACGTAAATGTCATTTCTGTCTTAAGTCAGAAAAAGAAAGATATCTGATACCAGGTCCTTACAAAAAGCCTGAGTTGAAGAGTTACGAATATTAGAGGGAGAACTTCTTGATAACAGCAGTTGTACGAACTTCCACACAGGTCATGTACATTTTTATTTGCTATTCATTCATGCTTTGCCACCCCCACCCGTCATATTCTCCGTGTACGACGAATGTATCTTGCTTTGCCGTAGGCTGTAAGTTACGTCACTATCTGTTCTGATATTTCAACTAATTTTTGTTTTCGCTTTTAATAATTGTTGTAGAATATTCACGACCATCTGCTTACGGCATAGTAGTTTTCTAGTGTGTATTGTAACACAGTTTTACACAAACGCAGCTAAAATTTTTATTCCTACCTTTCGTATGTACTTGTAATTTCTGTAATTAATTTCTTTTTTAAGCTGTATCTCTGTGTAACAGTTCCCAGCACACCTGAAGATTTTCACGTATCTTCCACGACTATTTCTTCCATCACTCTTGCTTGGAGGCTACCAGAAGGGGGCAAGAAGCTCGCAGCAAGTAAGCAATATTTGTATTTTCCTCCAATTCTTTAAAATTACATTTGAAAGTACTAAATGCGGCGACCATTATTATTCTGTTACTGTTACAATATTTATATTTTCCATCATTAGCAATTTGTTAATGGTAATGAATTCTTTTCGTACAAAAATTTTTTTCCATAAACTGCTTAATATTTCTAAGAGAATTCCGTTACCAAAAGGAAGGAAACTCAATGTTGTACAAAGCTATTCACAAGTACCTTCTGGGTCTGAGAAGATGACAGTGCAAAAGCTAGAAGACATATTAAGAGTGTACATTCATCAGTGAGTAGGGCACCTCTCCAATTTTGAAACTCACACTGCTGCTGGTCATGCGGCAGACGATAAGAAGTGCATACAATTCATTGTAGCCACCGACAGTAATTGCCTGTGATGGCGCTACAGTAGCCAACTTTGTGAAACAATTCATTGGGATGCCGGTCTGCAGGGCGAATGAATTCGATGTGACAAGAGGACGCGGATGCTTTGTCTACATGTTCTGACCCGCCTGCCCCATAGTGCAAATGCGCTACGATGTGCGTTACGAGACTATACTCGGTGAGATGGTCTGTCGTCTGATAGCTGCTATTTTTCTGTATACCTCGTTATCTTTTACGCAGTTGTCCCTGGAAGTACTTGTGAATAAACCTATATACTTTCTGTATTTAAAAATACAATAGAAGAAATAATTAATTAAATGAAAAATCTTTTTAACCTGAAGCTGTGACAATACATGAAAAATTTAAATCCAAAAATGTTGGAAGCATGCAACAAAAATTTATACGTGACTGCTTCACTTAACCCGGACAGTTTTAATACATTGCAAATAATATGAACTGTTGTGCTATTTTTTTCAACGACAGCCACTCTCTACACTCCACACCGTTATCTATTGCATACACCCAACGTTCTTTGTTTTAAATTTTACAACAATTGCCGTGGCTATGAAACATTCACAAGCTCAAATTTTCAGGATTATCTGCATGGGATTAGGAATCTCAAAGGGTCTATGAGAAATTATTTCATTCTGTTAAGTCTATTTTAAGAATGTGCTACTCTAAAAATTTTTATTTAAATAATTATTTTATGCGGCTTAGTTTTGAGAGTGTGAAATTTCTCAACGGATTGCAAAGGTTCCGCTGAGTTCACAACAGAGGCATGTGTAATTTCACGTTTATTTCAGTTTATCTTCACCCAAGTCAACCAATACATTGCTTCCTTCTACGTATTCTCACGAAGAGGCTGTGAAGGTAAAAGCGGGAAAAAACTGAGCTCACTCTGAGTCTTACCAGCAGTTGTATTTACTGAGAAACATTCGTGACTCGAAAAGGAACGACAATGGTACACAAGTACCCTCCGCCACTCACATCAGACAAAAAAGCGAGTTAATATTGCATTGCCATCCAGTTCTGAGCTACGTTGAAAGTTTCAAGTCTGTAATTGATTGAGATGTTAGTTGAGAATCAGCTGCAAAATTTATACCAAGCAGAGAAAATTACAGAAATCAAAGTACCCTGCGCTACACACCAGTCACAAAAGCAAGTTAATATTGTATTTTGATCCAGTTCTGAGCTGTGCTGAAAGTTTCAATGCTGTAGTACTTCGCTAAGTTAGTTCAAAACCATTTGCAAAATTTGTATCGGATACAAACAAGAAAGCGACTTAATAGAAACGTGTTTAAGTGAGATCCAATTGGAATGGTATTCAATTGGAGCTGATACAAGTACCTGCAAGTAACAGATTGGCTATACTTTCAGATATGAGATACAAAAAGCTCAGCCAAAAGAGTAGCAAGTAGTTCATCTCAGTTCCAGCATGCTGAACAGTGTCATATCTTAAATATAGTAAAATATACTTAGCAAAGAGTTTGGACAGTACAGGAGGTGATTACATGTTTCATCAAATCTGGGAACAGAGCTACGAATCAGAATAGTGAAGATCTGGACCCTCAGAAAACAATACGTTTACGAAATATTAACATTGATTTCGAGCGATATATTAGGTACAGCGTGGAAACAGAAGACAGAGTTACTTTGCACACATCACATATAATGACATATAGTTAAAAATTCTTGGCGTGTTCCCGTAGTGAATCAATTTTTTTTAAATATCCATACTATTGATAGAATAGAGAATACGATTTGTAATCCATATGGCAGTAATTTGTGATAGCACAGAACCAAACGGATGATGATGCCATTCTGAAGCTGAGTTCACTTGCTTCGTATTTGCAGAGAAATGAAGGAAATATAAAATTCTCTTCAATCAGTCTGTATCAGGAATAGCAGGCTAGTAAAATCGAAAGAGAATAGTTTCCTTTTAACCGTTATCCACAGCTACATCAGACTATGTTGCTTTGTTCCTTGTCGAAGTAGTGCTATGAGCACATGCGCAGTTGAGATTGTGTTAGCAGATATTACAACCCAAATGAAAAAAAAATTATCGTTCTTATCTCGTAGAGAATCTCGACATTCGATACGTAGATAGTTTACAGATTGTAGAAGTATAACTACCACAATTAGGCAATCTCACGAAGCGACAACATGAAGCAGCAGTCATACGTCTTTCCATAAGTTTCTTGAAATAAAAGTTTTCACCCATCGCACATTTCATATTCCGTCTGTTTAGCCTTTCATTTTAAAAATTCTTCTCGGTGTAATTACTGCATTAGTATCCTATGATACAGTGAACAAAGTGCAGTTTATTGAACTTTGTGGGTATATTAGCATTTCATACGTTTCACATTCTTCCACGGTGAAAGTTCTTTGTTACACTCAGTTTGGCTGAAGAAGATAAAGTTTAAAAAAAGGTATGATGTGGATCAAGTAGTGATCATTCACATAAACTGTTACGAGATGGAACACCAGGTTTCATTACATCAGGAAAGTTTGGTTCGTAAATGATAATAATGGAACAATAATGTAATTATTCTAGTTCAGTACAGAAGAAACGAACAAAACATAAAAAATTGTAGTCTCTTAATGGTCTATCTGTACTATGCAAGATCTTCGCTAATCAAAAATTTCATACAAAAAAAGTTGGAATATTATCAGAGAAAGGAACATGGAGACTTCAGAACCGCATATAGCAAAATGTGAGCCATGGACGAAATGATTAAAATGGTTAACCTTTTTTTCCGAGAAGGATTTTAACTCATATTGAACAAAATCTGTACATGATCTGTCGAGACAGGGACTATCTTTTATACTGTGCTATAATGGGTCGTATATATGTCCTTTCTATAAATTCCTTCTATCAGCAGAGTGATAAGTTCAGAAATGGAAGAGAAATCAGGTAACGATGTTAGGTATCAACATCATTAAATGATGTTTTCTGATCTGCAAACTAGGAATGGAAGATAAAATACAAGATTATGGAAGATGTACGCACCACATGCATATTGGTGATGATATACTATTTGCCTCTGGCGCATGAAAACTTCAGCTACAAATCTAGGAACCGAACAGAGTAGTTTTGAATATAAGCACATAAAACCAATCATAATGGAAAGAAAATAACCTATACGTATCGCATTGAAAAGAAAATAGCACAAATTAATAATGAAGTTATGCAACTGCTTGAAAACGGTTTTGTTTCTTCAGCAGCTTTATACAACGATTAGATGGGGACCAAAAAGAAGTAAAGAGCAAATATGCTCTGCATAAATTTTTGTGGCGAAAGAAAGGTTTTCAGAACCAAGCACACAATGAGTATGATATGGAAGGTTTAAAATATGTGCGTCTTTCCATCTGTTAAAAAAGCCATGGAGGTTTTCAGAGATATACTGTCAAAAGCTTAGCTTTGTAAATATGCATTTTGTTAATTCCTAGTAAAGCGGCAGAATGACAAACACCTCTAATTCATATTCTGACACAGTCGACTAAACATGAAAATTAATAATAATAACAATGTAGTAGTTTATTAGACCAACAAAACTTTTTGTGTATTATCACTATATATTGATTTGTAATGACGCAGATAAATTTTCTATTACTCACGTAACTGAAGTAGAAATCCAGTCCTCTACTATTGTATGTATGATGTAAATAAACAACTGCATTAAATAACTACATTTAGTTAGCTTCAGATATGCCATTTGAAAATCTGGGTTAGTATTCAAATGGTAAAGAAAAGTGAATATTAATGCTGCATCATTTGGGTACTGACATTAAACAACTTTGCTGCACGTTAAATTTTAAAAATGATTACACAAAATATTATAGTCTTCTAACTAAATGAGAACCTTTTAATTAATTCTTGGTTAAATGATGTCCACCGGCTGTTGCTGTCACGGTTTGAAACCAGATGAACTTCGTAAAACTGCTTCCTCAGATTATATAATTTTGTTGATATCACAGACTTGAGAGAAGCGAGGGAACCAGACGGACTTAACTTTATACTGCATTTCGGCTGGACCTCTGCTCACTGATGCTCCTTAATTTCTGCGTATAGTGCTGGGCCGAAGAAGACAGCGCACGACCGCAATGGCGTACGCCCTCTAGTTATATTAAAATTAATTATTTGTTAAACGTTAAGCCAATGTAAATTATTGCTGTGAAGCTAATACCGATTCCCCTCCCAGAACGTTTAGCTTGTCTGTAACCACGGGAAGTGTCACAATCGTATTTTTAGGTTTGATTGTTGGGTGAAATACGGCATACATGAGTACAATGTACACATTCACGTCACTCTTATGCGTGCAAATTTATTCAGGTTTTCTTGAAATTCGCACGGAAGACTCACGAACGGCCTTTACGGTCCGTGTATAATGTAGATCTGCTGATACTTTATTCAGAATGATTGATAGCGTGTGACTTTCGCTGCCCTATACAACAGTTCTGGTGGTCACAGCTCACACTCGAACACAGGTAATGTAGCTGTATCAAACTCCAGCATTTCGCCTCGTCCTTCTGCTGATCATTTTTCTTCCTTCTACACTATCCAGTTGCTCGCTCTAAATTTACAATGTTGCTTTTCTTTAATAACGGAACAGCCTGCCATTTGTTTAACAATGCATCAGATTGAATGACGATCCCACATTGTCCATACCGAATCAGTTCAGCAAAGCACTTCCCAACTCTTCAGTCTCTCAAAATAGTTTCCGGCTCGTATTAAGTCTTGAATTCAAATCCCCGCAAAACTGGATGGAAGTTTCCAAAATCAGCTGCACTGTTTTAATCCTACGTTCACTACCTAGCGCAGCTACTCTTGTCTCGTGTTTTAACAGAGTGATCTTCCGATTTTGTAAAAACCTACAAATATTACGAAAGTGCCTAGCTGCACTACTGCGTTATATACAGGGTCTCCCAGCTATCTTGTCCACCCAAAATATCTCTGGAACAATAACAGCTTTTGGAAAACGACTTTCACCGATATCAATGTAGGGCTGGGGCCCATGAATGTACATATTTGGAAACATTCTAAAACGAAAGCATATGTGTTTTTTAACACAAACTTATGTTTTTTTAAATGGACCTCCTATATTTTTTCTTCAGCAATCCATAGCATGACAAAGCACATACACAATGGCGTTGATTGCATCGCAATATTCCCATTACATCCCGAGATATTGAGACGCGAAGTTGACGCTTGAAACACCCGGTATGCGCTGCTAGCGCACGTCCTGAGGCTCAGGCGTGAACCCCATGCTGCCCGTAATCGCGATGTGATTGACATGTGTAATCACACCTCCATATTTATGAAGAGGTCCGAAACGAATAATACGGTCTGCTGCCATCAGCTCTGATAAGCACATAATGGTTTCCCTCTTGCACGTTTTACGTATCTATGTACACAAAATGAACCAGTACCGATCGGTGTACAACCGCGAGGTTGTCTTATTTATCCTGCACACCCAAAATAAGGTTTATCTAATGCGTTATATGACCCATTGTGCCTGTCGCGCAGGGCCTGGCTCTACCTAGTCAAGTGTCCAACGTAGTTCCCACTACTGCCACAGTTACCACTTCGCCTTGTTTATGATTTGCGACCCATGCAAACTCCTGTACTCCACCACCCTCCGAGCATCCCATTTGTTGTTGCTTTGGCGTGCCCTACACCGCTTGCCAGTGTAGTCGTGCATCAGATTAATCTAGTGACGGCACGGAGGTAGTACACATTGTAAATAACATTGTGTTGTGGAACTTATACTGTACAGTATAATGTACAGACATGAAGATATGGTAGAAATGCTGCTGATCTAAGGAGAATGTACGTTGACGGGAAATACGTTATGAGATTGATTGTTTGTTTATAGTACTGTTAGCGAACATTATGATTATTAAGTTAATATGTCTGTTTTCTACCCAACTCTACATAACTGTACTGTACCCTGTTGTAGGTGGACGAAATGCTGTTCAGGCAGAATAACTGTACAGAAGACGATTCCCTGACAAGCCATCGCCGTCGCGCCGGATGTTTCGTCGTCTCACATCTCGTCTGCGTGAAACGGGAAGCTTAAATCCAAGACCTCGACATCGTCCTAGAACACGCACAGATGAACGTGCTGAAGTTGCTGTGCTCGCTACCATAGCTGTGAATCCTCAAATCAACACACGTCAAATTGAACGTGAAGTTGGTGTGTCGAAATCAAGTGCACAGCGTATTCTTAAACGTCATGTATTTCATCCTTACCATGCTCATTTACACGAGGATCTTCATGGAAATGACTTCCGCAATAGGGCAACATTTTGTCGGTGGGCTCAGCAAAAACTTGACACTAATCCAAAATTTTTTGCAGATGTTCTCTTTACCGACGAGGCATCATTCTCCAACAAAGGAATTGTCAATATGAGGAATATGCATTACTGGTCCGCAGACAATCCAAATTGGCTCCTTCAGGTAGAGCATCAACGTCCGTGGAAAGTTAATGTTTGGTGTGGGATTATTGGAGATACCATTATCGTACCTTTCTTTATAAATGGCATCCAAAATGGCAGACAGTACTCCAGATTTATAAGACACAATCATCTTGTTCTCTTGGACACCGTACCTCTGAACCGGAGAATAGTCATGTGGTATCAGCATGACGGATGCCCTGCACATAACGCCTTACGAGCACGACGACTTCTGAACCGTAAGTTCCCTGGTAGGTGGATTGGACGAGGTGGCCCAGTTAGGTGGCCTGCCCGATCTCCGGACCTTACACCGATGGATTATTTTCTTTGGGGAGCAGTGAAGGATGCTGTTTACCAACATGAACCAACAAAATCAGAGGACCTGAAGCAACGCATTATTGATGATTGTACAGCCATCAAAGAGGAAACAGTAGCAGGAGGTAGGGCATCCTTCATCCGCATCCGATGGGCATCACTTTGAGCACGAGCTGTGAGCGCTATATTTAGTATGTAGTGCTGGTATCACAGTGGAAGTTTCTACAAAGGGCCATTTCACCCAGTGATGTTAACAAACTTTTGTTGCCAACAATTTGTCATTTAACGCATTAGATAAACATAACATTGATAGTTATGTCAAAATAAAACTAATTGGTTAAACATGTTTACATTCATCTTCTATGTCCTACCTGATCTTCCCAAATAAAAACATTTTTACCTAAACAACGGTAAAACTTTTAGTCCTCTTGCTCGTTTCACTAAAACCATCAACATGAATTTTACTATTACGAGTGAATGATTAACTGTCACTTGCGCTAGATCTACAGTAAAGTTTTAACGTTGAACGGCATTACCTTTTTAGTAACGGATTAACGATAAGCGAAGTTAGCTTTGTGACTAACGTTGCGGTACACAGATATGTTACAGAACCGCATCACCCCTAGCCTATGGGATAAATACCTGCTGGAATGTACGACGTTAATGCAGGATGGCAGCAGACCGTATTATTCGTTTCGGACCTCTCGATAAGGATGGAAGTCTGATTACGCATGTCAATCACATCGCGATTACGGGCAGCATGGGGTTCACGCCTGAGCCTCAGGACGTGCGCTAGCAGCGCATGTCGGGTGTTTCAAGCGTCAACTTCGCGTCTTAATATTTCGGGATGTAATGGGAATATTGCGATGCAATCAACGCCATTGTGTATGTGCTTTGTCATGCTATGGATTGCTGAAGAAAAAATATAGGAGGTCCATTTAAAAAAACATAAGTTTGTGTTAAAAAACACATATGCTTTCGTTTTAAAATGTTTCGAAATAAGTACATTCATGGGCCCCAGCCCTACATTGATACCGGTGAAAGTTGCTTTCCAATAGCTGTTATTGTTCCAGAGATATTTTGGGTGGACAAGATAGCTGGGACACCCTGTATAATAAACAGTAGTTGTTTATGCACGATGCATTACGATCAAAACAAAAATATTATTCTAGAGAGGCCTGAAGTGCTCAGTTGTGTTGAAAATCCAGTTCTAACAGAAAACAACACGCATATAAGAGGTGTTTGAACTGTGAGTTTTAACACAGTGTTAGCTATCAGTTGGTAGCAGATACTGTGGATGTATGTTTTTTATGTATACCGATCTGATAGTAGTACCCATTTGATAATATAAGACGAAACAGCACATGTTAGAAACTGTATATTATGAAGACTTTTATCCCTTTCCGTATTCTGAGTGTCTCTATTGTAACAAATCCAGCGTATGTTTGACTGCTCAGTTTTTTCCTTCACTATATTACCAACTACTGTTTTTAATGATGGGCGAAATAAAATTGTCCCAGCCCGTGACATGTTAGGGGATCATAAATCATAAGCTGCATTATAGCATGTAACTAGCTGTAAAACAATTTCAGTTAACTCTTCATCATTTACTTGTGTCAACATTCTTCCGCCATGGTGTGATGGCAGGACGTGACCCACGCATTAATATTTAAGTTACAGACTACTGCCTGCATTACAAGAGAGAGTTCGGCGAGTGGGAGAAGATAAAGATTCCTGGAACGGAGACGAGCTTCACGCTGGGGGGCCTGCAGTGCGGCGCCAAGTACCTGCTCTACCTGCAGGCGGAGGGCCGCCGCGGCGACAGCCACCCCACAGACACCATAGCGGCGCGCACCCAGGGCGCAGGTAGGTCATCCCGCAGACTCCATTGGAGTCTACACCCAGGGGGCAGGTAAGCAACCCCACAGACACCATAGAAGTCTACACCCAGGGTGCAGATTGGCTACCCCACAGACACCATAGGAGTCTACACCCAAGGTGCAGGTCGGCTATCACACAGACACCATAGGAGTCTACACCCAGGGTATAGGTAGGCCACGCCACAGACACCATAGGAGTCTACACCCAGGGTGCTGGTAAGCCACACCACAGACACCATAGGAGTCTAGGCCACCCCACAGACACCATAGGAGTCTACACCCAGGGGGCAGGTAGGCCACCCCACAAACACCATAGGAGTCTGCACCCACGGTGCAGCTAGGCTACCCCACAGACACCATAGGAGTCTACACCCAGAGTGCAGGTAAGCCACCCCACAGGCACCATAGGAGTCTATACCCAGGGGGCAGGTAAGCCACCCCACAGACACCATAGGAGTCTACACACAGGAGGCAGGTAGGCCACCTCACAAACGCCATAGGAGTTTGCACCCAGGGTGCAGGTAGGCTACCCCACAGACACCATAGGAGTGTACACCCAGGGTGAAGGTCGGCTACACCACAGAAACCATAGTGGTGCATACGCAAGGTGCATGTAAGCCTTGTGTATTACCTCTGTCTGGTGTTTGAGTAAGCAGGCCAGTGCTTGGTATATTCTATCAAGACAGTGACACAGAATTTTTCACATAATCTGTCTCTGTCCAATGCCACATGATCTGGCTGTTACCTGCCCTACTACCAGCAATACTACAACGGTTCATCGTTTCTACCTCTGACGGTCAAGAAAAATGTATATAATCAGAAAGCAGTAGCTGTCACTTGTTAACTTCATAGTTGTAGTGTTTGCTTCATCCCATCCACTAGAGTGGCTAGGTAGATTCGCAATACCTGAACTAATATGAATATCAGTGCTGAAAATTTCACTAGCAGCGCAATGTAGACGCTAGAGAGAGCTACAGCAAAATGAAACGCTTGGGTATAATGGCATGTGGTACACTTTCCCTTGTGTCTACGCTTCGCCTGTCACTCACATTCTTGTGTGCACCCCACAATATCAACAACAAGAAGTACATCTTCAGTAGAACCAAATTAAAACACTATACCACAGTGTTAAAACAACCTATTTACGTAAAAAATCTGTTTTTTATTAATCTTCTTTTTATTCATCCAGACTCATTTCGACATCTATATGTCACATTTATTTCGGTAAAGCATAATACAAAATTAGTAATCGTATATCTATTGTCGGCATTTAGTTTGGTTTATGTCGATTGCCCACCTGGAAGTTACATCGCCAGTAAAAATGCATTTTTACACTTGGGTTTTCTTGCCCTTTTTTTCTCGTTTTGGCAGCATGTCATGTGCAAAACAGTCATAAAGAAAATTTGTACATTTTTGATGTACTTTTTTGTGGGTAGCGATTATGTAAATTAATATAGTTACATTTTCCGTCTTCTTGTATATTTCTGGTGGACATTTCTTTCTACTGCCATTTAGTACACTGCTTTCATGCCGTTTTTCATTTAATTACACTTTTTACAATATCCTTCGCACGTATTTTCCAGAAAACGTGATTTGGGCAGATATTTAATAACACTTATTCGCATGTAAAAACTTAACAGAGAACCATTACCTTTACAGAGTGGAAATACTTGAAAATCAGATTACTGGAAAAATACTTACTCGGGATAAGCAATAGAGAGTGGTAAAATAAGATCTAATGTTTAGATCTGAAAAATATAAGCAAAATACTTGAAGTAGAGTTAAGTGTAAATCAGTCTTGTTCAGAAGCCTCTACCAAATAAATGAGAGTAATCTAAAAATTTTCTGTGTTACAGAAACAAAAAAGAAAAAGAAGGAAAAAAATGTATATAAGACTTGAAAATATCAGATACGAACTATTTTCAGAATAAAATAGTAAATACTGCATGCTCTCGAGGCATAAAAAATAAGAAATCGGGAACAACATGGGCGGAAGAAAGGCAAAGACAACATGGAGAGAAGGTGGAATGTCCAAGGCATAAGTAACAGTGAAGAAAGGAGAGGAATGGAAGGTATTAGGGGGATAAATAACAGTAATGGGGGAAATGACAATTAACAAGACCATAATTACAATAAACACAGCACATAATAATAACAACAGAACAATCGAAGGAGCTATGGAACTGCGAAACAACGAACAACTGCGACAGCCAAGAAAATCGAAGGACACGAGGTCCGGATCAAACAGTAAGGGCTAAATTAAGCTTTCCAGTCCAAACAGTGGCAGTTCTGCGAGCGTCTGAATCAACAAACACACTCAGAATTGAAAACGCAATGATAAAATGGCTCTAAGCACTATGAGACTTAGCATCTGAGGTCATCAGTCCCAAAAGCAAGGATAAATGGACCAGTTCAGTTCTGGGAAGATCTCTACACACTGAAAAAAACACTGCAACAAGAATGCTAGATGTTTCAACAACTTTGAGAAGAAATTGCCTTAAAACAGAATACAAGAACTGGAGACAACACCTGAAACGATAAAAAAAAAAGAGTGGAGGAAGTCAAGAACTGGCAACTGCACGGCTTCCAGCTGAAATTGGGAAACAACTTGGAAAACATATTTAATAATGATTCAGCTTAACTAGCAAAATCTAAGATTACAGGCCACCACGTCGAAGCTGTTATGAGGCGTTATAAACGACAGAAGCCAGGACTTTGTAAAAGACAAGAGATAATAACATTAGATCAATAAGGTAACAAGTGAAGAAGCAGGAGTGTACAGGACCCGATCCTTTCCGACAAAATGATTTTGCAGAACTGAAGATACCGGAAGTGCCAAGAAACCACCGGCACCAGCAGAAAAAACAGCAAATTCATTGAACTGTGTTGGAGCGCTGAAAGACAGGACTATCTTTAAGAAATAAATAATACTGACCAGTCAGTATCAAAGGAGACATTTTCAGTATGTCCTCATTGCGACAACTGCTATTCATCATCATCTAGATCGAAACATCCTGGCAGATTAAAACTGTGTGCCGGACCGAGACTCGAACTCGGGACCTTTGCCTCTCGCGGGCAAGTGCTCTACCAACTGAACTACCCAAGTACGACTCACGCCCCGTCCTCACAGCTTTACTTCTGCCAGTACCTCGTCTCCTACCTTCCAAACTTTACAGAAGCTCTCCTGCGAACCTTGTAGAACTAGCACTCCTGAAAGAAGGGATATTGCGGAGACATGGCTCAGCCACAGCCTGGGGGATGTTTCTAGAATGAAATTTCCACTCTGCAGCGGAGTGTGCGCTGATATGAAACTTCCTGGCAGATTAAAACTGTGTGCCGGACCGAGACTTGAACTCGGGGCCTTTGCCTTTCGCGGGCAAGTGCTCTACCAACTGAGCTACCTAAGCACGACTCACGCCCCGTCCTCACAGCTTTACTTCAGCCAGTACCTCGTCTCCTACCTTCCAAACTTTACAGAAGCTCTTCTGCGGACCTTGCAGAACTAGCACTCATGAAATATCCTTTCTGTCAGGAGTGCTAGTTCAGCAACTTCCCTCCCGTAGCTAAGCCCTATCTGCGGCAACAGGAATGACGCACAACCGCAAGTTAAAAAAATAAAGTTCGCAGTCTTTAGAACAGGGAGACCAGTACTAAACTTTTTTTATTTTATGTATTTATTTATTTTTGAATCATCACTCTTCTGACTGGTCGGATGCGGCCAGCCTCGAATTCCTCTCCTGTGCCAACTTCTTTATCTCCGAGTAGCTCTTCCGCGTACATCCTGAATTATTTGCTGCTGGATGTACCCCAATCTCGCTTCCTCTACAGTTTTTACTTTCTACAGCACGCTTTAGTACCATGGAAGTCTGGCCTGATGTCTTAACAGATATCCTACCATCGCGTCCATTCTATGTTCCCCATATATACTTTCCCTCGTTGAAAGTGCAGAGAGCATCCTCGTTCCTTACCGTATCAGTCACTCAATTTTCAACGATCTTCTGTAGCACCCCGTTTTAAATGCTTCTGTTCTCACCTGTTTCGGTTTTCCGACTGTCTTCGTCTCACTTCCATATAATGCTGTGCGCCAAAGGTACATTTTCAGAACTTTCTTCTTCAAATTAAGGCTTATGTTTGATACTAGTAGACTCCTCTTGGTCAGAAACGCATTTTTCGGCAGTACTAGTCATGGATTATTTTGTTGCCTAGACAGCAGAACTCCTTAATTTCATCTACATCGTGACAACCAATCTTGATCTTAAGTTTCTTGCTGTTCTCATTTCTGTGACTTCTCATTCCTTTCATCTTTCTTCGATTTACTCCCAATCCATATGCTATTCCGATTAGACTGTTCATTCTATTTAGCAGATCCTGTAGGTCTTCTTCACTTTCACTAACGATAGCAGTGCCATCAGTGAATCTTTACATTGATGTCCATTCACCTTGAATTTTAATGCCAATCTTGAAACTTTATTTTTATTTCTTTCGTTGCCTCTTCGACATATAGTTTGAACAGCAGGGACGTAAGACTACATCCCTCTCTAACACTCTTTTTAATCTGTGCACTCCATTCTTGGTCCTCTACTCTTATTGTTTCCTCTTTATTCTTGTGCTTATTGTACATTACCTGTCTTCACGTAGCTTATTCCTATTTTTCTCAGGATTTCGAACAACTTGCACCAATCGACATTGCCGAACGCTTTTATCAGGTCAACAAATCCTATGAACGTCTCCTAACGCTAGTAAAGAGAAAGGTGAAGCACTGCAGATGTTAGGAGATAAATATCAATTTCAGAAACGTATTACTTTAAGCAGATCTTTTTATTTAGTCGTCTTTCCAATAATGAAACAGCTGTTCTCCAGCATAAAGGGCAAGAAATTTGAATAACCTGTTAGAATTTTCACTGACTTTGTTGCTGTAGAACTGTACAAAAGAAAACCATACGAGAACCAATGGCACTGCAGTCATCTTGTATTATCTCTACATCACAGAGAGAAAAATACTTAGAGGTGTATTGGCGGTAGCCAGATTCGAAAGGCAGAGAAAACAGGCATCGTCAGATGATGTCGAGACGGCATTCGTCGAACGAACTGAGATGCAGTGTCACTGGCACAGTGGAGATGGGTTAAGTCCCACTACATTAGCCAGTTAGTACGCCAGTCAGTACACGGTGGCGTTGATTTCAAATCACAGAAGTGCCATATAAAATATCAATCAACCCGCTTGCAGTTAATATGAGATAACTGATAAATGTTATTTGCTCTTATGAACCCTTGGTACTACATCTGGTATTGTTCTAATTACTACAAGCGAGTGCTGGTCGCAGTGGGTTTCGTGACGGTATTGTGTAAGCGAAGCGACTGCCCACCACAGGAGATGAAGTTATCAGAGGGCACATGAACATATTCTGTATTCTCACTCTTTCTTTCTCTCCCTCTCCTTCTCTCTCTCTCTCTGTCTCTTAATGTGTGTGTGTGTGTGTGTGTGTGTGTGTGTGGAGAGAGTGTATGTCGTATGTTGTGGCACTGTCGTAACACCTCGACTTTCGGTAAAGTAGTCATGCTGATGCAGATTTCATGCGACCACTTCATATCCCTCGTGCACAAAAGGCTTGACCTGCCCTGGAATATGTTCAGAACCAAATCATCTAGCCCACGCAGAGCATTGCTCAAGCTTCTGAACTGTATCACCGACAGCTCATCTCAGCGAGTTACCAATGACATTCCTATTTTCTCACTTCATTGACACGCTGAGAGGAACCCAATAATAAAATTAGCAGAACTTTGTATTGAGCTCAAAATTAACTTTATTAACTGTGTCAAGCACAGCTTTGTTGTTCCTTGCGCTGCACAAGATCAACGCATCCTTGTTGTACCGTTGAAACATTTTTTTCGTTTGCGACTGTAGTTTATTTACAGTGAAATCTGTTACGAGCCGCAGCAACTGTCCCGTCTTTGTCTCGAATCGTGGGGACTCGTTTGTAGTGTACAGCTTTTCACTGCTTTTGTGCGACCAATATTCGTACCAGATAAATAAAACTATCAACGTTCACTTGAACTGCAACGAACAGCAACTACAGCAGCTCTTCTGGCGACTCTTGATAACATTTATATTTCGTGGGAGACAAGGATTCGAATCTCGAAAGTACGCACGTACATAGCGTTTAACGTCCCGTTGTCATTAAAGTTATTTGAGATGGAGCATAAACTCGCACTGAATAAGCATAGGAAATGTAACCAATAGCGCCAGTTTCAAAGAACCAAACATAAGAGTTTTCACAGCAGTGTGCTTTAGTGAAGCGACGTGAAAGGTAATTGTGTTTCCAACACCGGCTATTGAACACCTCTACGTTATCTTGGGAAACAGTCACCCAGTCACCGGTTGAAACATACTATTTAGTTCCGCGCTTTCCAATTCCACGTTTGTAAAAGTATCTGTTTATACGCGACTACTGGATAACAGAGCCGTGCGGTTGGCCACGCAACTCTGTTAGCAGTGTAAACGTTTAGTCACCCTGTGATTTCACGGTAAATGTTCGAGTAAGAGGTGGTGGAGAAGGTGCAGTTTGATACCGAACATTCCATCAAAGAAGTCGAAAAACCAAGTTCTTTGTGGGACATGCAACCTGTAGGACATAAACGTAGAATTTATTAAAGAAGGAAGGGACTGCATATACAACTCTGCGATTTTATTTTTTATTTTATTTTTTGAAATGCACTTTCCATCTAGCTCGCAAAATAAATTTGTAAGGTCTAGTGTTTGTTACATGTTTCAGCACATCCACATTTCTGATACAAACCTTTGAACACCAACATATAAATCGAAAAGTCAAGTAAGTGATCACCATCAACGTCATATAGACGCTGATCATTATCAAGCGTTTGACAATGAGCTTCAGATGTTAGCGAAAGAAGAGTATCATCACAAGATGGCATGATTAGAAACATTTAATAAACAGAAAAGATATTTTTCAGATATAATCTCTGGTACCAAGCGACTAAGCTGAAACTCGATATCAGTTGCAGTTTGCCTATCATCTAACATATTCTAGGGGCAACAAAAATTTTATTTTCAATACTTCACGTAATTAATTATCGAATTTCAAACTTTAAATGCTGCGATAAGCTACTTATTACTAGATATAATCTTATGTCAAAATTTTAACGCAATAAGGCACGTACATTAGTGTCTCGATTATCCGACCTAAACCGGCCGCGGCAAGGTTGGATAAGCAGGGAGGTCGGATAACAAGGAAAATAATACAAAAAAAAACACAAAAATTAAGCTAAAGTAGGCCAAATGAATTAAACAATTAATACAATACAAATCAAATTAGACTTAATAGATATTTACTGTGTGATGAAGTTAGTAATTGTCTTTTGTTGCCTGCTGTTTGCCGTTTTCTTGCCGTTACATCGCGTAGTCTCTTAAGAAGTAAAACCTCGGTAGACGATGTTTTCCAGTTGCTCTACATATTTTAAAGCAGTTTCTAAGGCCTTATGTCCTTCGGTGTCAGAAATCTTGGGTGCACTTTCCTCCACTACATCCGCTTCATCGTCTTCTTCTTTTTAGTCTACCACGTTGACTATTTCTTCATCTGTCACTTCAAATTCTTCTTCTTCGACAATCCATTCATTTATGCCATCTTCTGTGCCGTCAGCACATCCCGGAACTTTTCGTAACAATGAAAGCAGGGTAGTATTTTCTGGTTCTGTCTGCTGCTGTAGATTTTCGTCATCTGGAGAATTTTCTTGATTTTCGTGTAGCAAAATTTTCCAGAATTTTGCAATTGTATTTGCTCCAACACTCTCCCTAGAGTGGGCCACGTCATAAGGTACATCTTTCAAATTAATACGGCGCAACTGCTTTAGCATTAATTAAAGAGGAAAGCAAGTTTCTGCGGTAGTTTCTCTTCAGTGTTTCTAAGGTCTATTGGTCCATAGGCTGACATAAGGATGTGACATTTGGAGGCAAAAATATGGCCATTATATCTTGATCTTAAAGTTCATCTTTATTAGGATGACAAGTGGCATTGTCTAGAGGCAACAGTGCGTTGGGGGGAAGTTTTTGGCTTTCAAAACCTTTTCAGTTTGTGGCACGAACTCGTTAAAAACCATTCTTCAAAAATGTGTGAGTTCATCCAAGCATTTTTTTGGTTGTAATATTTCACTGGTAAAGCATTTTTAGATATATTTTTAAATGCTCTACGTATTTTTGCCTATCTATCATAGACAGTTTGCTTTTCAAATTTGCTGAGGCGTTACCGTATGCAAGAATTGTCACTATTTCTTTGCTACGTTTGTAGCCTGACGCTGCCTTTTCGGCCTTTGACACTAATGTTTTTTCCGGTAACATTTTGTAATTGAGACCAGTCTCGTCGCAGTTAAAAATTTGATCGCCTGTTAAGTTTTCCTTGTCCAATACCTTGTGAAGTTTACACCTAAACAATTGAACAGCTTCGAAATTGCTGAAAGCTTTTCACCACATACATTAAGTTGCCGAATTCCGTATCTTTTCTTCCATCTATCGAGCCAGCCTACACTAGCTGTGAAATCAGGTTCACTTTCGCTTAGATCCTTACGAAACTTTAACGCTTTTTCCTGCAAAATAGGTCGCGACATGGGTACACTTCTATCTCTATGTTGAGTAAACCATAGGAACAAAGCTTCACTTACTTTTTCATAATGACATTTTTTCATGGTTTTCCGATCTTCCAAAACAGTCGAGGTCGCTCGCTGAGAACACCACTTCTCAATTTCACTGCGGTTCCTTTTCCAGTCTCCAACTGCTGTTTTCCCGACGTTATAATCTTGCGCCACTTTTAATAAAGTTTCACCATTGTCTATTCTTTTTAAAGCTTTAAGTTTTTCTTCCATTGAAACGACCACCTTTTTCCGTTTTGAAGGCATGACCACAAATTTTTACAATAAACAAAGTGCAACACGTCCACTCCACTACAGATCTAAGCACTGAGGAGTGAGGAGTAGCAGACGGCGACAGTGAACTGAGTATCAGCAAACAACACGTTAGTCACTGAGGTGTCGCCGGCTGTCCGGCTGTCGCACGGATAAGGGTCGGATAAGGCAGCAGGTCGGATAACCGAAGATCGCATAATCGAGACTCTACTGTATTATAGTTAGACACTGTGTGTCTGGAGGCAGTGTAAATGATGCATGCAAATACAAGGAACCTGTTTCTCTGCTTTTGAGAATGAAAAAACAGCGACTTCCAACGACCTTTACAAATAATTTCGGACCTTTACGAAACCTAAACTCACAGATACCCACCTCCTCACCCCATCTCACCTACCCCCCACCCCCCACTCAAAAATTATGGAAGATAAACAATTCATCGGTGACTAAGTTTTCTTTGTCCATAAAGTCAAACTTCAGCATCACGCATGACGTTTTACTTTATTATTTCTTTACCACCGACTCTGTTTGCGATACAGTGTGGAGGCAGTATCCACATGTAACACTGAATGTACCTGCTCAATTATATCATTGTGCCACTCGTAGTTCGGGAGGTACGACGTTATAAACGTTCAGGTACGTGATAAATTATCTTTTACTTAAAATAGAGCAGAAGTTACTATGAGTACATTCATCCAGCGTTTCGTACTGACATTGCGGCGTGTAATGTATCCAGTAACACTAACGTGACCGCATGCCGAAAGCCTGAACCCCACCTTTCTCAGTGTGCACGCTGCGGGGCGTGCAGGAATAAAGTCAGTGAGATTCTAGAAGATACGGCAGGGACGTGGAGCCGTCATGACTTCTGTGTCGCCGCCAGCTGCGCTAGGTTTCTCGATTGAGAATCCATGTCGTGAACACCCACAGATTTCGACAGGATCTAAATCCTGCGAGACTGGTAGCCAGGGGAGTACGGTGAACACATCCCGGTGCTCTTCCACCCACACACGTAAACTGTGGGCCGTATGACACGTTGCATTGCCTGCTTGAAGATGCCATTGTGCCGATGAAAAACAACCGGCAGGTAGGAGTGGACACTGTCCCCATGACTACATTCATAATTCATTTTGTCTCGATATCACCCAGAGAATAGCGCGAAAACATTTCAGAAACCATTATGCTCCCATTTCTCCTGCTCTCAGACATTTCACGCGCAAACGTCCATCCGCCAGATGCAGCATAAAACCTGATTCATCTGGAAAGGACACCTGTCGTTACTCAGTGGACGCCCACTTTTTGTACTGAGTTTAAATCAGGGAATATGATGGCCCGGTGCACCTCCAACCAAGCATGTACAGTGCCATCTGTGTGACACGTTGCATTTTCCTACTGGTAGATGCCTTCTTGCCAAGAAAAAACAAACTCCATCCAGAAGTAGACATTGTCCACATGAATAGATGCATATATGTGTTGATTCATTGTGACATCAAGAGTGAGGAGATAACCCATAGGATACCACAAAAACATTCTCCAAACCATAACGATCCCTTCTCTCTCAATTACCGTAATTTCATGCAGTACATGCCAACACTCATCTGCTCGAAGGAGCATAAAACATGGTTCATCTGGAAGGGCCACCTTTCACCACTCAGTGGACGTCCTGTTGTAGTTTTGGTGTGCAAATTCCATCCTTGGCGCCAATGAACAAAAGTCAGTATGGGTGCAATAAAATAGCACCTGCTGTGGAGGACCTTACGCAGCAACGTTCGCTGAGAGGTCATTGAGGAGATATTTTTTGCAGACCCCTCGTTCCTCTGAGCAGTCAGTTTCTCAACAGTAGGACGTCTATTCGCCCGTACATTCCTCCGTAGCCGTTGTTCACTCCTGTCATCTATGGCCTGTGGCTCATAGTTGCCTCGGCGCAGGTTCTTGATAGCGCCATTTTCCCATCTGTCTTCTGACTGGTTTGATGCGGCAGGCCACGAATTCCTCTCCTGTGACAAAGTCTTCTTCTCAGAATAGCACTTTGAAACTACGTCCTTAGTTATTTGCTGTCTGTATTCAAAAAAATGGTTCAAATGGCTCTGAGCACTATGGGACTTAACATTTGAGGTCATCAGTCCCCTATAACTTAGAACGACTTAAACCTAACTAACCTAAGGACATCACACACATCCATGCCCGAGGCAGGATTCGAACCTGCGACCGTAGCGGTCACGCGGTTCCAGACTGAAGCGCCTAGAACCGCTTGGCCACAACGGCCGGCATGTCTGTATTCCAGCCTCTGTCTTCCTGTGTGTGTGTGTGTGTGTGTTTAAGGTTTACGGGCGCTAAACAGCGAGGTCATCAGCGCCCAAACGTATAAAAACAGGAACACATGCAGTGAAGGGACTAAGACGAACAGCGAACAAGGGGAACAGCGAAAAGACGCAGTTCCAAATCCTCACGTACAGAGGCAAAACAAGAGGAGAAGGAGTGCACGAAAAAAGGAAAGGAAACACAAGGAAGGGAGGACAGAAACCGAAGGGAAACAAGGAGGTATTCGTGACTGGCGGACCTCTTACCTAAAATCTGGGGGAGCCAGTCATCCAGCAGCACATTAAAACCCTCTCCCTAAAATCCGTGGCAACAAATTGGACAGGACACAAAACCGTAAAACCTTCACCACAGATGATGCGTGGTCTTGCAAAATAGAGGGCAAATCCGATGGCAAAGAAACCACCGCCCTCTGGTCAGAGAATAAAAGACAATCAAGTAAAATGTGGCGGACAGTAATCTGGACGCCACAAGCACTGCAGATTGGGGGATCCTCCCGCCGGAGTAGAAAACCATGTGTGAAGGGACTGTGCCCGATGCGGAGGCGAGTGAGGAGAACCTCATCCCGCCTGCATGACTGGGAGGAAGTACGCCATGGCCGCGTGGTGGCCTTCACCAGACGCAGCTTATTTTCACCGACTGCCAGCCACTCCTCTTCCCACTGACGCATAACGCGAAAACGCAGGAGGGAGGTAACAGCATGGAGGGGGACGGCACATTCAACAACGTCAGGGAGGGAACATGCATCTTTGGCAGCCACATCCGCCAGCTCGTTTCCCGTAATTCCCACGTGCCCCGGCACCCAGCAGAAGGAAACCTCCTTCCCCTGCCGCTGCAGGTGGAGTAGGGCATCATGGATGTTCTGGACGACCGTATCCGCTGGGTACAACTGTTGCACGGTCTGAAGGGCACTCAGGGAGTCAGAACAGATGAGGAACTTACGACTGGGGACACATCTCATCTGCTCCAATGCCCGCATGATCGCAAACAATTCGGCATCAAAGATGGTAAACGCCGCAGGAAGCCGTAACTTGACGAGTCGATCAGGGAAAACAACAGCACAACCAACAGAGTCCCCCTGTTTAGAGCCGTCCGTAAATACTGGTACATGGTCGGGCTGCTGGTTTAAAATATCGTAAAATAAGGCGGTAAAAACAAACGCAGGAGTGCAGCTCCTCCGGTACTCCGTCAAGTCTAAAACGACGCTGGGCCTCTGGAGCAACCAGGGAGGCAGGCGAGTAAAACCTTGTCGTTGGGGGGCCACACGCTCCACACCAAGGGACTCAAGCAAATGCTTGGCACGAATCCCAAACGGTCTCGTTGCCCTGGGACGACTGGAAAAGAGACGTTCCATAGGCGGTCGGGCAACGGTAGGGTACGCAGGGGAGGTAGGACAGGCAAGGAATTGACACACCCGTCGCACCATGAGGAGTTTCCGCCGGATGGCGAGCGGCGGTTCCCCTGCCTCAGCACACAGGCTGGGGATGGGACTAGTACGGAAGGCACCAGTGGCCAGCCTGATACCCTCATGGTGTACTGCGTCAAGAATCTTCAGATACGAAGGCCTTGCTGACCCATACACGGTGCAACCATAGTCAAGTCGCGATCGGACGAAAGCCCTATAAAACTGCAGCAGACGCGCCCAATCTGCTCCCCAGGACCGATGGCTCAGACACTTCAAAATATTCAGTGCCTTCAGGGCCCGCACCTTGAGGTCTTTAAGGTGAGGCAACCACGACAACTTTGAATCAAAAGTGAGGCCCAGGAACCGCACAGTGTCGCTAAAAGGAAGAATGGTGTCCCTCAGACGCAATTCAGGGGAGGTAAAAGCACTCTAATCGCTGTATCGTAAGCTGCAACTGTCGACCAGCAGTGACAAGACTGGAGGAAGAACAGAAAACAGCAAAATCGTCCACAAACAAGGAGCATTGGGCAGGACTCCGGATAGTGGACGTGATACTGTTAATGGCGACGGCAAAGAGGGTGACACTTAAAACGCTTCCCTGAGGAACACCATTCTCCTGCACATACAAATCAGATAGCACATTACCAACCCTATAGCGAAAGAGGCGGTGGGAAAGAAAGGACCGAATGAAGATGGGGAGACGGCCACGAAAGCCCCATTCATGGAGTTGATTGAGGATATGGCGGCGCCAAGTAGTGTCATACGCCTTATGAATGTCAAAGAATACACCTAGACAATGCTGGTTACGCAGGAAGGCCTGCTGGATGGCCGCCTCAAGCAGGGTCAAGTTGTCGATAGTGGAACGCCATCTCCGAAAGCCACACTGAGAGGGGCTAAGGACCTGCCTGGTCTCGAGCAGCCAAACCAGGCGACGGTTGACCATGCGTTCCAACGTCTTCCCGACACAGCTCGTCAAGGCGATACTTCGATAACTACTGGGATGCGTTCGGTCCTTCCCTGGTTTGAGGAGGGGTATCAAAATCGCTTCCCTCCACGAGTCAGGCTACGTGCCGGATAACCATATCATATTAAAACAATTCAGGAGAACTTCCTTGGAAGGCAGTAACAAGTGCCGCAGCATGCTATACCGGATTTGATCATGACCAGGCGCAGTATCATGAGCCACAGACAGCGCCGAATCCAGTTCCCACATTGTGAAGGGGCAGTTGTAGGGTTCAGAATTAGGAGACCGGAAGTCCAAGTGACCCCTCTCGATGGCAGTGCGGTAGCGGCAGAAATCTGGATCACAGTTAATAGTGGCGGTAGATTCCGCAAAATGCATGGCCAGTGTCTGGGCAATGTCTCTCGGCGCCGTGAGGAGACTTCCCTGATGCAGCAAGGCCGTGACGGGTAGCTGGCCGAGTTTCCCGGAAATCCTCCTGATGGCTTCCCATACTTTCGTAGAACTAGTGGAGCGGGAGATGGAGTTCAAGAACGATTGCCATGACCGTCGTTTGCTCTCTTTAATCACGCGTCGCGCTTTAGCCCTTGCCACCCGAAAGGTTGCAAGATTGTCAGCCGTGGGACGGCACTTGAAGCGGCGCAGAGCGGCACGGCGGGCTCGGATGGCTGAGCGGCACTCAGGGGTCCACCAAGGGACAGGACGCCTCTTGGGATGACCGGATGACCGTGGGATTGACAATTCAGCAGCATGGGAGATCACAGCTGTAACATGGTCTACCCATTCGTGGACGCTGTCACGGTGTTCCAAAACGGCCAGGTGGCTAAAAAGTATCCAGTCAGCCCTGCAGAGGTGCCACCGGGGCGGTACCGGAAATGCCATAGCCTCATCCAGGAGGCGAATCCAAAGGGGGAAGTGGTCACTAGAATGGAGGTCAGCATCAACCTCCCATAGAGCAGAATCCGCTAGTGCTGGAGAGCAAAAGGAAAGGTCAATAGCTGACGACGACCCAGAAGCAGTACAGAAATGAGTGGGGGCACCAGAGTTGAGGATGCACAGTTCTTCAGACACCATGAGGCGTTCCAGAATGCGACCCCTGGGGCAAGTAGTCGACGAGCCCCATAAGACATTATAAGCATTGAAGTCCCCCAGAAGAAGAAAGGGGCGGGGAAGTTGGCCAATAAGGTCTGAGAGAGCCTCAGAGTCTATCGCATCCTGAGGAGGTAAGTAAAGTGAACAGACTGTGAGCCGCCGACCCACAAGAAGGTCAACTGCAACTGCTTGCAAGTCAGTAACGAGAGGGAGCTCAGATGAGGGGTGCATGTCACGGACAAAAACCGCAACACCACCCTTTGCCCTTTCCCCCGTCAGATCATCTTTCCGATAGACGGTACAGCCCCGTAAAGAAGGAGCATCAGTGGCCCGAAAATGTGTCTCTTGGAGACATAAGCACAAAGGGAACTCACGTACAAGGAGTTGTAGTTCGGCCACATGCGTCCCGAACCCATTCAGGTTCCACTGTAAGATGGGAGCCAGTGATCAGGGTGGCTGAACTTTCACCCTGCCTCTGTGTTTTGGAGGAGAGCCCGTACTGGCCGGAGATTTATTTCTGGGGCGAGAAGAGCGCCCCCGGTCGACATCAATGTCCATCAGCTCCGATGACGACCCACGGGAGACGTCAGACAGTACGATGGCCTCGTCATCGGACCGACCCTGATCAGTCTCCGCAGGTGGCAAAATCTTCACCTTCAGCGTCTTGGTCTTAGGGGGCTTAGAATGCAGAGCCTTGTCAACAGGTGGAGCTTTACTCGCCTGGGCAGAAGGCGCCATAGGGGAAGAGGCAGGAAGTACCCCAATGTCAGCAACCACGGCCTTGTCCGACGTTGCGGGGAGAGCTGCAGGTTGCAAAACAACCGCAGCAGCACAAGTGCACTGGCAAACGCAGGTATTAGCGCTAACACTAGCAACCTCCGTTTGCGTAGCAACAGTGGCCATTTGTACTGGTTTTTTCAGGGCGGAAGCGAAAGATGTAGTAAACACAGGAGGTTGCATGGCCTTAAAGAGCTTCTTGGCCTCACCATAGGGGATGCGCTTAGATGTTTTGATCTCCTGTATCTTCCGTTCCTCGAGATAGATGGGGCAGACCCGGCTCCAGACAGGGTGACTCCCAAAGCAATTCACGCACTTCACAGGCGATGAACAATCGGCTCCTTCATGGGCAGGCAGACCACATTTACCGCAAGTGGCTATCCCATTGCACCCCAATGTAGTATGCCCAAAGCGCTGACATTTAAAGCAGCGCATTGGGTTGGGGAAATATGGCCGTACTGGCAAACGGAAGAACCCCGCTTTAACATGCTCTGGAAGTCTCGGGCAACTGAACGTGAGAATAAACGAGTCGGATTTTACTAGGTCCCCATCGACTCGCCTCATAATATTCTGCACGTCAACAATACCTTCGTCAGCCCACTCAGATTTCAACTCGTCTGTGGAGATATCCACCAAGTCCCTACATGTCACAACACCCTTACTATAGTTGAGTGTGGAGTGGAGCTCGGTCTCGATAGCGTACTCTCCGAGACAGGGTGCTTTCCGAAGAGAAGCGACTTGACGGGAACTAGAAGTCTCAACTAAGAGAGTACCATTGCGCAGTCGCTTAACAGATTTCAGTGTACCTGCAATTCCTTCAAGACCCTTGTGGATGTAAAAGGGAGAAACCCTCTCAAAGCTACCCTCCTTTCGTTTAATAATCAAAAACACATTCTGATTATCAGCATGTGCTCTGTTACAACAGTCTGATAAATCTCTAGCAACACCAGGAGCTGGAGGACTCGAAGCACGAAGTCGCTTTTTCGAAGGGGTGTGTTTGCCTACCAGCGGCCCACCCAATCCACTGGTAGGGGGAAATGTAGAAGTCGAAGGGTCCATTGCGGTCCCACGAGCAGCTAGGGAACTAAAGGTCCGCTCAGACAGAGCCCCGCGTGCCTGAGTAAGCCTAATACAACTGGGGTGCGGCAGGTGCCCCAGAGGTTGCCCGCTTGCGACTGTTCCACCTCAACAGCCATGCATCTCATAGGCGCGGAGCACACCGGAAGATTGAGGGGTTTTTTATAGAGGTTTGTTCCATCCTCGCGATCCGGGCGGCCAAGCCAAGATCCCCATTCCCTGAGACACACAACATTCCACCGCCGCGCCGCACGGTGGTCGCTGAAGTGTACTCAGAGCTTACGGTGACGGGGGACAGGTGGCGCTTACCAGTCCCCAGCTCAGGAACCCCGGGGTCGCCAAGCCCGTACCCAGCAAATGAATGCTGAGCCCCTGGGGGCCTCTGTCTTCCTCTCCAGATTTTACCCTCTACAGCTCCCCCTAGTACCATGAAAATTATTCCGTGATGTCGTAACAGATGTCCTATCATCCTGGCCCTTCTTCTTCTCAGGGTTTTCCATGTATTCCGTTCCTCACTCATTCTGCAGAGAACCTCCTCATTGATTGCTTCATCAGTATACCTAATATTGAACATTCTTTTGTAGCACCACACCTCAAATACTTCGAATCTATTCTTTCCCAGTTTTCCCACTATCCACTTCTCACTACCATAGAATGCTGTACTTCAAACGTACATTCTCAGAAGTGTCTTCTTCAAATTAACACTTATGTTCGATGTTTGTAGACCTCTCTTGGCCAGGAATGCCCTTCTGCCAGTGCCAGTCTGCTTCTATGTCCTTGTTACTCCATCCGTCATGGGTTATTTTGCTCCCTAGGTAGCAGAATTCCGTAACTTCCTCTACTTCTTAGTCACCAACCCTGATGTCAAGTTTCTCGCTGTTCTCATTTTGCTACTTCACACAGGATTTACTCTCAATCCGTATTCTGTACTCGTGACACCGCTCATTCAGTTCAGCAGATTCTGTAATTCTTCTTCACTTTCATTTGGGTAGCAATGTCATCAGCAAATGTTAACACTAATATACTTTCATCCTCCATTTTAATTCCTCTCTTCAACCTTTCTTTAATTTCTGTCATAGCTCCTTCAACGTATAGATTGAGAAGTAGGGGCGAAAGGATTTATCCTTGTCTCACAACGTTTTTAGTTCGTGAACTTGGTTCTTGGTCTTCCCCTCTCATTTTTCCCTCTTGGCTTTTCTAGATATTATATATTACCACCTCTCCCTGTAGCGTATCTCTATTTTTCACAGAATTTCGAACAGGTTGCACAATTTTACATTGTCGAACGCTTCTTCTTGGTCGACACACCCTAAGTACGTGTCTTGAATTTTCCTTATTCTTCCTTATATTATCAACCATATCGTCAGAAATATCCCTCTGATACCTTTACCCTTCCTGAAGCCAGACTGACCGTTATATGATACATTCTCAATTTCATTTTCCATTCCTCTGTATATTTTCCTTGAAAGCAAGTTTAACGCATTAGCTGTTAAACAGATTGTGTGATAATTCACGCACTTGTCAGCCCATACAATCTTAGGAACTGTTAGGATGATGTTTTGCCAAAAGTCAGATCGTATATCGTCAGACTCATTCATTATACATACCAACGTGAATAGTCTTTTTGTTGCCACTTTCTACAATGATTTTAGAAATTCTGATGGAATGTTATGTATCCCTTCTGCCTTATACGATCTTAAATCTCTTTAAAATTATGATTCTAATATTGGATTCCCTGTCTTTTCTATATCGACTCCTGTTTCTTTTTCTATGACGTCATGAGTCAAGTATTCCCCGTCATAGAGGCATTCCATCTATCTGGCAACTTCTCTGCAAGTAACTTTGTAACTCACGTTGCACTCTTATTTTGACTTTTCCATATTCTGAATCAATCCTTCTAACAGTTATTTCTTTTTGGACTTCATGATAATTTTGAAGTAGGCATTTTGCCTTAGCTTCTCTGCTCTTCCTGTTTATTTCGTTCTTAAGTGACTTGCATTTATGTATTCCTGAATTTCTCTCAACAATTTTGTACTCTCTTCTTTCATCAATCAACTGAAGTGTTTCTTCTCTCATCCTTGATTTCCTCGCTGTTACCTTCTCTGTACCTATGTTTTTCTTTCCAGCTTTTGTGATTGGCCTTTCTAGGGATGTCCATTCCTCTTCAACTGAATCGCCTTCTAAGCTATTCCTTATCGCAGTGTCTAAAGCTTCAGAGAACTTCAAACCTGTCTCTTCACTCCTTAGTACTTCTGTATTCCATTTCTTTGAGCATTGATTATTCCTGGCTAGTCTCTTAAACTTTAGCCTTATCTTTACTAAATTGTGGTCAGTGTCTATATCTGCCTTGGATAAGCCTTATAATTCACTACCTGATTACGAAATCTCTGCCTGATCATGGTATAATCTAACTTGAATCATCCTATATCACGTTGTCTTTTCCAAGTTTACCTCGTGTTCTTATGATTCTTGAACAGACTATTCGCTATTACTATCCGAAAGTCATTGCAGAACACAATCATTCTTTCTCCTCTCTAATTCTTAGTACCAAGCCCATATTCTCCGTTAACCCTTTGCTCATGTCCTTCCCCAGCAACTGTATACCAGTCACCCATGGCTGTTAGATTTTCATCTCTCTTTACGTACTGAATCACTTTCTCAGTATCGTCATATACCTGCCCTAACTCTTCATCTTCAGCTGAGCTATCGTCGTCGGTGTTAGTTTGCTGTCGATTCTGATGAGAACAATCTGTCACTGAATTGTTCACAAATGGCTCTGAGCACTACGGGACTTAACATCTTAGGTCATCAGTCGCCTAGTACTTAGAACTACTTAAACCTAACTAACCTAAGGACATCACACACATTCATGCCCGAGGCAGGATTCGAACCCGCCACCGTAGCAGTCCCGCGGTTCCGGACTGCAGCGCCTATAACCGCACGGCCACCGCGGCCGGCAATTGTTCACAGTAACTCACTCTCTGCCCTACCTTCCCATTCTTAACGAATCTACTCCCGTTATGCCATTTTCTACTCTGTACTAATTTTTCCAGAATTCCTTGTCTTTTTTCATTTCAGTTCAGTGATCCCCACTATATCTAGACTGAGCCTCACCATTTTCCTTTCGAGATTTTCTAGCTTCCCTATCACGTTCAAGCTTGTGACATTCCTTGTCCCGGTTCGTAGAACTTTATCCTTTCGTTGGTTATTCAATCTTTTTCTCATTGTCATCTCCCCATTGGCAGTCCACTCCCATAGATTCCAATCGGGGACTAGTCCAGAATCTTTTGCCAATCATTGTGACGCTTTTTCTACCACTAGTCACATCTCATGTGGATGCTCAATATCTGTCTTTAATGCATTTGTATGCATTGCCTTCTGCATCCTCAAGCCGTTGATCATTCCTGATTCTTCCGGCTTCAGGGGCAGTTTCCCACCTAAAGGGCAAGAGAGCGCCGTGAACCTCTGCCCGCTGCTCCGCCCATTTTGACAAACCTGTTGACTGAATGAAGGTGACTTCTTATGCCGGAAGTCTTCAACCGCCATTGCTGATGATTTTTGTTTAAGATTTACGTCGTGGTGTAGTTCCAACATGTGAGCGAGGGCATCTTGGTTACTAATTTTTACCCGTAGACGACGGTTGTCCGCCACGTAGGTCGTACTTTAACCACGGCACCACGCGAGCAGTTTACAGACTTCGCCTTGTAGGAAATGATTCCGCCCGTGGCCCGAAAGCCAGGGATCAGACTTTTCTGGATGTGAGGTAAATCACTCCGTTGCTGCGTTTTCACAACGACTGCACTGTGTTCCGCATTCCCCCGAAACGTTTTATATACCATCCACAGCTCGTGCTGCCACATGACGTCTCTGAATGGTTATTAAATGTTTACGTCGAATATGGGCAGCGGTCACATTAATGTGACTGGACCACGTATCAGTTCATTATACAACTCACATCTCTAGAGCGTAATGTGTAATCACTATTTTCAACAGTTCCATACGTAAAGCGGCAATGAGCACCAACACTATTAGAAAAACGATGGTAAAACTTCGTAGTTACAATGTAGTATCCCGTAACATATCCTGATTCTGAAATAGTGGTCATCGGTCGCATGGATGAACTTCGGAATATGAGATTGTTTTCTAATATTTTGCCAGAATTTATCAATTCTCTGTTGTCATCACTGATCAACACACGAAGCGTGATCAAAAGTAAACTGAATTTTTGTTTTCCAAATGAATAAACATAATCTTTGACGCCTTCAAAGTAATCTCCCTCATATAAAGTAAGCTTGTGCCAGCGCTTTTACCAAATTTGGAAGTACTTCTGGAACTCACTTTTCGTTATGTTGCAAAGCTCCTTCAGCGATTCTGTGTTTATCTAATCAATGGTAGCAAAACGACGCCCTTTCATGGTTCTCATCAGCGTCGGGAACAGAAGTATGCCGCAAAGGGCTATGTAAGGCGAAGACGGTGGCTGGGGCAACATAGCGTTCCTTTTTTCCCGAAATGTCGGTAACAAAAAAATGGCTCTGAGCACTATGGGACTTAACATCTATGGTCATCAGTCCCCTAGAACTTAGAACTACTTAAACCTAACTGACCTAAGGACTTCACACACATCCATGCCCGAGGCAGGATTCGAACCTGCGACCGTAGCAGTCGCGCGGCTCCGGACTGAGCGCCTAGAACCGCTAGACCACCGCGGCCGGCGTCGGGAACAAACATTGAAAACACTGAGGGGGCTGCGGGAGCAGTATCGTGATGCAATTTCAGCGAGTGGTTTTTTCTCAGTTCTGGTCATTTTATTCAGACTACTTCACGCAAAACGCTCTTATCTTTCTGGCAGTATTCCTTATTAAGCGTGCGACCATCAAGTAGGAACCACGAGAAAAACCTTCACGTGTGGTCGGACTTGCCGATTTTTTTTCTGTCTTGGCTGGTCAATCAGTTTCCATTGGGATGAATGTACCTTTGCTTCGAGGTCATATCCGTATATCCATATTTTGTCACCTGTTATAACTGTCTATAGAAATTCTGGATCGTTGTCGACTTGATTCAGCAATTCCTGAGCGATGTCTAGGCGCCGTCGTTTTTGATCGAAATTCAACATTTTCGTAACAAACTTTGCTACTACACGTCATGTCCAAAACATAAAAAATAGCTTGGCAGCCTCAGGATATGCAGACGTCATCAGTAAACTCACTGATGGTGGTTAGGCGATTATGCAGTACCATTGTCTTTATATCTTCCAGGCAGTCGTCAGTGATTGAGGTGCTAAGGCGTCCAGAGTGATCGTTACGTGCAACGTTTTCTCGACCCTCTTTTCAATGTTTGTATCACTAGTAAACTATTTTCTCTCTCAAAGTAGAATCTCCAAAAGCCACGTTAAACGTTTAGAATTAAGTGCTGTAGTTTATTCCATTTCTCAAGCAAAATTTGTTGCTAATTCTTTATCCATCTCTTTCGAAAGTCAAACTTCGTCGAGCACTCGAAAACATGTATAACCTTTTCCACAGTAAACAACAAAATAAACATTCGAAACAGCTGAAAATGCCAACATACATCAGAAACGTGTGTACCAACAACAGAGAAAAATTTGAAAATCGGATGTATAAAGCCCGCGAATTTAAACAATCCCCATTACTCCATCAATTTTTGATCACACCTCGTATCGCCTGTAGCACCTTAAAAACGTTTACACGTGGTATGCAGTAATCCTCCCTTTTTCAAGTTGTGTATTTAAGGTGTAAGCCTGCAGTGGAACAGCCAAAAGGAAACAATATTTTCTTAGAGAAACGTCACCGAAGAACGAATAGCATTACAGTCGATTTTGTAACGTCACTAAAAAGGACTGTAAGGCTAATATGGATCTGGAAAAAATGTTGTTTTTACAGAATGTAGAACAAGCCAAGAAACTTAGTAATTGACTACAATATCGAAATTGCTACAGTCGAAGACAGCTCAGTAATAGAGAGGGGCTTGTACTGGAAGATACATAAAACCAAATAGTCCATTTGAGACGGAATTGAAAACTTACGTTTGTGAATCGAATTTCATAGAAGTTTTAGAAGAGCGGTTGGCTACTCTGGAACAGCAAGACAAGATGAAACTTGAATAACGCAGGCACATTGTTTCGCCTTTCAGTTTATAGATGATTACAGAAAATGCCTAGCGCTAGCTGTGTTACGATGGGAGCAAATTAACACCACATTTCGTACTCGTATGATGATTGAAATACCTAGAATAATGATGCGCATCCACGTTTGGTAGTTACGCTGTTCGCAGATTTACTACCAAATTCATAACGCCGGGGAACCAATTATTCATTATACGTTTATGCTATGGTGCTACTGCCTCTTATGTGTCACTCTCTGACAGAGTACCTACTGCTCGATTCTGCTTGAAAAGAGGTCGGGACAAAGTTCTTTATCACACAGGTGGTGATTGGAATACTAGTGGAACAAACACCCAGTCCGGACAGACCGGTAACGACGGAGATCATGTAGCGCACGGTTAACCTGACGGAGAGTTTTGAATACAGCTTTGGCTGTCGTAGAGCTAAATAAATCCGTCCAGATGGTAACCCAAATCGGGAAATGTAAATAGACGACGTCTAACCGGCGTGTTAGCTGAGGGTTCATCGAGTACAAGGGTATAACCAGCGAGCTGCTGGCTGCAGTATTTACAGACGATAACGCTTCAGTTGACACAAATATGAGGACGCTTCACGTTGACTGCGCACTTCACATCACCTCGAAACAATGTGTGGGCTGCAAGCCTGAATTTCTCTGAGGGCACGACTGTAGTGATACTTGCACTGGGAGGGTAATTTGAATAGTTTCTTTTTTGGGTCGTTTCACTCTTCCACTGGCAATAACACTAGCAACCAATATCCTATGTTATTTGGTGGATACATTCTAACCAGTTTCTTACCCGACAGTTTTTACCCTCTTCAACTCCTTCTAGTACCATGGAAGTTATTTCCAGATTTCTTAACACACGTCTTATCAGTTCCTTTTTCTCATCGTTGTTTTCGATGTGCTCATTTCATCGCCGATTCTGCAGAGGACCTCTTTATTCCTTGCCTTATCAGTCCACCTAATTTTCATCATCCTTCCATAGCACCACATCTCAAACGCTTCAATTCTCTACCTTTCCGGTTTTTCTTACAGAACTCCTGATTCACTGCCATACGGTGCAGTGCATGCTCAGGAAATTCTTTCTCAAATTATGACCAATGTTACAGGCTAGTAGATTTCCTTTGGCCAGGAATGCCTTCTTTCCTTGTGCCGATCTAACTCTAATGTCCACTTTGCTACATCCGCCCTATGCTATTTTGATTCAAAAGTAGCATAATTCATTCACTTCGTTTTTTTTGTGGTCACCAATTTTGGTGGTAGGATTCTCATTAATCTAATTTCTGCTACTCCTCATTACTTTGGCCTCTCTTCAGTTTACTCCGAGGCCGCGTTCTATGCTCAGAGTAGTGTTCATTCCACTCAGTATGACCTGTAATTCTTCCTCGCTTTCATTGGTGATAGCAATGTCGTTAACGAATACTGTCATTAAAATCCTCTGACCAGGAATTTTAATGCCATACCTACACCATTTTTCCATGTGCGCCATTTCCTCTCCAATTTATAAGTTAAATGGTTGTAAAGAAAAATCTGCACTCATATCTTATACCATTTGTAACCAGAAGACTTCGTTCTTGGTTTCCCATTCCTGGTTCAGAGACAGATTTTACTCCCGGCGTATAAGCTACATCAGCGCGGACTCTACAGCAGCAACTTAAACTAATGACTGTAAAAACAGATGTGTCTTCCTCCAATCAGTCACTTGTGAGCACTCAGAGTTAAGCAATGGACGTATTATGAATACGAACCTACATCACAACGAAACAGAGCAGGAATTCACGTGAAGTGTCAACACTTTGACGACGTAACCGATATTCAAGCCAATGTAACTTGCGAGTTGAATAACATCTCAAAGAAACATGTTTCTGGCAGTTTCACATGTTTGTATTAACGTTCTAGGTGCTGTATGCAAGAGGACAGATGAAGAGTGAACGGGGGGGGGGGGGGGGGGGGGGAGGGAGGAGAGATACAATGTAGAATGTTTGAAGCATTAAAACCACCTTGTTAACGTTGCTCTATATTTTATGAACACATTCCAGAGTCTTCTTGGTCTGACGGGACATTACCAGCCTTTCTCTATAGTTTAGACCAAATTTTCAGAGAATTTCGAACATCTTCATCCATTTTATAGCCATTAAATGCTTTTTCTACGTCAAGAAATCCTACTAAAGAGTCTTGATTTGTCTTAAGGGTTGCTGTCAAGCGCAACGTCAGAATAACTCTCTCTGGTTCCTTTACGTTTCCTAGAAGCAAACTGGTTGTCATCTGACAGATGCTTCCTTTTCTGTTCTTCTGTTCTTCTCTGCTGGCCGGTGTGGCCGTGCGGTTCTAAGCGCGTCAGTTTGGAACCGCGTGCCGCTACGGTCGCAGGTTCGAATCCTGCCTCGGGCATGGATGTGTCTGATGTCCTTAGGTTAGTTAAGTTTAAGTAGTTCTAAGTTCTAGGGGACTGATGACCTCAGTAGTTAAGTCCCATAGTGCTCAGAGCCATTTGAACCATTTTTTTTGTTCTTCTCTACATTGTTATTGTTAGCAACATGAATGCATGGACTGTTAAGCTGACTGTGCGACAGTTCTTTCTCTCATCTGTCATTGCCATCTTTGAGATAGAGTGGATTATATTTTTTTCAAAAGCGTAACGGTTTTTCTCCAGATTCATAGTTTCTACAGACCAACCTGAAAAGACGTTTGAATGCCACTGCCTACACTGATATTAGAAATTCCGAAAGTATTTTATCTATGCTTTCTGCCTTATGTGATTGCAGGTCTTGCCAGGCTTTGTGAAACGCTTACTCTAATTCTGGATCTCCTGTATCATCCATGTCGACTCATACTTCCACTTCTACCACATCATTCGACAAGTCCTATCTCAAGTAGAGACCTTCAATATAGACTTCCACTTACACACCGTCTGCGCTGGGCTTAACAATGCAGTTCTTCTTGCACTTTTGATGTGAAGGGCATTGCTTTTTATTTCGCCGAAAGCTTTTTTGACTTTCCTGTACGTCGAATCGGTTCTGACGGCGATCAGCCATTTCGCGTTGGTCTTCCTGCACTTCCTACTTACTTCATTCCTAATTGACGTATATTGTTGTACTCCTTTTTTATGAACGTTTTTTTATTTATTTCTTCCAGTGATCATTTGAAGTATTTCATCTGTTACTCATGGGCTCTTCATCAATGCATACTAAACCTAGTGAGAGTAAATCAGGTATACAACTGAGGCGCCTCAACCAAGAGCTGAACAGCAAATCAATGCAGTTCGCCTAATGAGTTCAATGAATTACAATAATAATTGATAAAATGTTCTTCAATCTACACTAATTGTGGGTAAAGATAGAATAAACGGCAGAGCCTCTTTCTTAGAATAGAATGAATCCAAGAGCGACTCCATCTCGTTGTTGTATAGAGAGTAGAGAGAAAGAGACACGTTATTTACGCCACGTCCATTGTACCAGTAAGAGAACATAGCCCAAGGTCGACACACACCAGGAGCGTGATACCGAACCTGGGCATCCAGTGGGACGAGATATGCGCCTTCACTACAACGAGTATCACACTCTGCAGAACACGCCGGCTCTTCGTCACCTAATGCGAAACGTGAACTAATGCGATGGAATATCGAGTTTACGTAATAGGCTGAAACGAGCAGCTGCCGTATTGGAATACATTTCTGTTGTGGATTGGCAAGACAGCCAACCCACTATGAGAGGAAGCCGAAAGGCACGCGTTTTAGCTCACGCAGGCTGGCGTGAGGTCTGGTACAGGTCAAGGAAGTGAGACTAACAAAAAATGTACGTAGCTGCTGGAATACTTAACTTTAATCCATAATTGGTGAACATCGCTCTTGACGGTACATGTATTACAGCATCAATAGTAACGGGTAATGGCGCCTTGCTAGGTCGTAGCAAATGACGTAGCTGAAGGCTATGCTAACTATCGTCTCGGCAAATGACAGCGTATTTTGTCAGTGAACCATCGCTAGCAAAGTCGGCTGTACAACTGGGGCGAGTGCTAGGAAGTCTCTCTTGACCTGTCGTGTGGCGGCGCTCGGTCTGCAATCACTGATAGTGGCGACACGCGGGTCCGACGTATACTAACGGACCGCGGCCGATTTAAAGGCTTCCACCTAGCAAGTGTGGTGTCTGGCGGTGACACCACAATTTCTCTAACGGTTAAAGGCAGCATTTGGAAGTTTAGTGTAATAAATTACGCATAATGAAAATATGCTGCTTCTAAGTAGCGGTGCAGTACACAGTTATCCAAAACGAATTGTTTTTGGTACCATCTATTACAATGACATCTTGGGAATAGATGCGGCTGTGGTTAAATACGTTATAATATTTGCACGTAAAAAAAGTAGATGGAAGTGGGAACCTCCCAGGAGTTGCGGCCAAGCAATTTCTTTGCTCTTGGGCAATGTTCAGGTAGAGACGAAAACCTTGGATTCATATGAAGCTGTAATATTTGGAGTCAAACAAATTAAAAATGCAAACGTTAATGATGTTCACACCATATACCAAGACCGCATTTTTGTGTTGGTATAGGATTCGCAATGCGGAAATCCACTTTGATTCCTGGTCGAGTATTAAAGTTCGTCTCTTCACAAATGTTCGAAATCTGGTTTCCTTATAATAAAATCTTCAAGGGCTTATGGTGCGTAAGACTAAAGTGTAAGAAACGTTTTCCATCTTCTTGTGAAGTGACAGTATATTTCTTCTTTTTTCGTTATTGTTATTCCATCCTCTCTCCCGGTACGGGGGCGGGATTGGCTGTCAGCGGTACAACCTACCCACTCTTCAGCCGAAGGATTTTTAACACACAAAGACGAAAAACAATTACTTAAAAGGTAAGATATATACAAATTATTATAAAATTTTAAGTATGAATTTAATTATGGTTTTATATAAGAAATTCAAGCCTAAAATAGGGAAACGTAAAGGGAAACGTAAACAACATGGATAAATTTAAAACATGATGTAAGAAATGTAGCCTTAAAAATAAAGCACTGCTTTATAACTAAATGTTGAACGAGTTCGAATGGGACAAATGCTCTGTTTTTCCAGAGGAATAGTGTAGGGGCTTCGTAGGGTAGGAGGATGTGTGTGTATGTATGTATGTGTGTGTGTGTGTGTGTGTGTGTGTGTGTATGTATGTGTATGTGTGACGGTGTGATTGGTACTATCGATGAAGACGGAATGGAATTTCGCTGATGTGGAGCTTAAGTGGGTGGGGTAGATACCTGACGCGTTACGGTTGTTACAACCAAATCTGCGTGTTTGATTCACCACGTATAGCCGACAAGCGCCGCTTGAGAGTGCTGGCGTGGCGTATTACGTTTTGGATCACGTCCCTCCGTAAGATCGTTTCCGAGCACCCACCAGCCAAGTTGGCTGTGTCCTCCACGTTACGACGACATTCATGTACGCATTTGCGACTCGCATATGCGCGGTTTACAGCACTGCACCATCTCGATCGTCGGGAGACCGAAGAGACGGAGTGTAATAGTGGTTTCCCAAGCAAAGGACCGACTTATGGAAGACGTTTCAGATGAAGCAATATTGGAAAAAAGCAGAAAACATAATCAAAGAAGTCGTTAGGAGGCACAAGACACCGGTTTCTGAACTAATGGCTATAAACGTGACACCAGCTTTTGGGTCTGGAATTTGGAAGAAATTTCGGAGATGTTTGCACCTATGAAAAAGGAACTGAATATGTTTTCCTCCTCAATAAGAGCTTATGCACGTTCTTGAAGTGGGTATCGCTTTTATACTATGATTTCCTTACATATCACGCAACAACGCGAAATCTATCTGCTAGTCATGCTACATGATCCATTTTCTTTACGAAAATTGGGCTATTTGAACACTGTTAAAAAGGTTTATTTCGTTCATGTAAGACATAATCTGTGTTTAAAACCTGCCGTCCGTAGTGGCCAAGCGGTTCTAGGCGCTACAGTCTGGAACCGCGAGACCGCTACGGTCGCAGGTTCGAATCCTGCTCCGGGCATGGATGTGTGTGATTTCCTTAGGTTAGTTAGGTTTAAGTACTTCTAAGTTCTAGGGGACTGATGACCTCAGCAGTTAAGTCCCATAGTGCTCAGAGCCATTTGAACCATTTTTTTGTTTAAAACCAATTATCCTAAATACGGAGATCTATAGGAAAGACTCCCCACACACACCTACTCTATAAGCAAACAGCCGCCACCGTAAGCACACAGACACAACGACGTTACCTGTTAAAAAGTTTCTTAAAAGTAAAGTATTTAAATTTAATTTAACCCTGGATTTATTACCTATCAGCCTCTGTGAATACTCTATCCAGTCACATTAATGTAAGCACCTATAATACGCCTTAATAATGACCTTTTGCAGTGCTAGACATCCCTGAAGGGAGTCAGTATGGATCAGGAAGGTACCAACACAACTGCCGTGACACGCTGCTCGCCGGCCGGTGTGGCCGAGCGGTTCTAGGCGCTTCATTTTGGAACCGAACGACCGCTACGGTCACAGCTTCGAATCCTGCCTCGGGCATGGATGTGTGTGATGTCCTTAGGTTAGTTAGGTTTAAGCAATTCTAAGTTCTCTGGGACTGATGACCTCAGATGTTAAGTCCCATAGTGCTCAGAGCCATTTGAACCAATTTGAACCCGCTGCTCTTGGTTTCTGGGTTGAGGATCCGTAGCGCAAATAACCTGATCGAGTTCGTCTCACAGGTCCTCGATCAGGTTTAAATCTGACGAGCTTAGTGCAATGGGGAGTACGGTAAGCTCATCCTGGTGCTCTTCCAGTCAGGCACGTAAACTGCGAGCTGTGTGACACGTTGCGTTCTCCTGCTGGTTGATTCCATAGTGCCAAGGAGGAACAAACGGCATGTAGGGGTGCACTTCGTCCCAAAGGATATGCGTACTTGTACTAATCCACTGTGCCTTCCAAAATGACGAAATCACCCACCGGATGCCTCGAAAACATTACACAGACCATAACACTCAGCTGCTCCGTCCTGGGCTCCTCCAACGATTGTTGCAGGCATTTGCTTTCTGTCCAGTGGAGCAAAAAACGTGAGTCGACCGAATTGACCACCTGTCGACAGTGAACTTCCAGTTGCGGCATTGGCGTGCAAATTTCAGCCTCAGTGGCCGTTGAACAGCAGTCAGCATGGTTGAATGAACCAGGCGCCTGCTGCGGACGCACTGTTCGCTGAACCGTCGTTGAGGAGACAGTGTTGGCAGCCCCTTGGTTCATCTGCGCGTCAGTTGCTCAGCGGTTGCACACATCTCAGCAGCCGTCGTTCACACCTGTCATCAGTGGCCCGTGGTGCAACACAGTTGCTTGGCCGTCTGACTTGCATACCGCCAGTTTGCCATGCACTGTATACTATAGTCATGGCGGGTCACACACACTTTACTCATTTAGCTGTTTCTGTATTGCTTCAACCCGTAGCCAGAAAGCCAGTGATCATCCCATTTTGTCTGTTACACTATTCGCTCCGTTTCCTCAATACGACAACGATGGCGCCGTTTTTCAGCGTCCTCCCGGCACGCTATATACGCCCTTCACTGCTAGTGCTTTCACTGCCGTCTGTAGGAGGTTATTACATGTGAACGTCGAACTGCCGGTGGTTACATTAATGTGGCTGGACAGTGTAACTGTTGACTGGTGGAACGCGGCGAGAAGCTTTCTTGATATACGGAACACATGAGAAAAGTGTGTGCAGTACATTCGAAGTTGTTCGTTTCTTACAACCATTGAACGAACTGAAACTTCCTCGCAGATTAAAGCTGTGTTCCGGACCGAGACTAGAACTCGGGACCTTTGCCTTTCGCGGGAAAATGCTCTACCATCTGAACTACCCAAGCGCGACTCACGCTCCTTTCTCACAGCTTTACATATGCCAGTATCTCGTCTCCTATCTTCCAAACATCACAGAAGCTCTCCTGCGAACCTTGTAGAACTTGCACTCCTGGAAGAAAGGATATTGCAGAGACATGGCTTAGGCACAGCCTAGGGGATGTTTCCAGAAAGAGATATGCTTTCTTCCAGAGTCCTCTCTTCCAGGATATCTTTTCTTCCAGGAGTGCTAAATCTGCAAGGTTAGCAGGAGAGTTTCTGCGAAGTTTGGAAGGTACGAGTCGAGACACTGGCCGCAGTAAAGCTGTGAAGACGCGGCGTGAGTCACGTTTGCGTAGCACGGATGGTAGAGCACTTGCCCGCGAAATGCAAAGGTCCCGAGTTCGAGTCTCGATCCGGCACACAATTTTAATCTGCCAGGAAGTTTCATATGAGCGCACACTCTGCTGCAGAGTGAAAAACTCATTCTGAAGACTGAATGAACTCTCCACCCTAGCATTAAAGGTCCGAGGGACGTCGGCTGCCGGCCGTATCACCTCCTCCCACTCGGCTTTCCCGACCATGTTATCAACCCTCCAGACTTTGGAGCCGCTACTTCTCACTCACAGAGCTTCTCAGTCGGTATTATGAGACTGAGTGTGCCCCCTTCCAATCCTCCAACCACGGAAAAATCCTTCGCAGTACCGAAACTCGAAACCGGTTCCTGAACATTGTAGCTATCTACATTGACCACTGTCCGCAGCTCGTGGTCGTGCGGTAGCGTTCTCGCTTCCCACGCCCGGGTTCCCGGGTTCGATTCCCGGCGGGGTCAGGGATTTACTCTGCCTCGTGATGACTGGGTGTTGTGTGCTGTCCTTAGGTTAGTTAGGTTTAAGTAGTTCTAAGTTCTAGGGGACTGATGACCATAGCTGTTAAGTCCCATAGTGCTCAGAACCATTTGAACCATTTGAACATTGACCACTCAGTTACAGATGTGGACGTAATCATTATTGCATAGTATGTTTTGATTTCTTTTATGCAAGGGATACTTTATGTCTGAGGGAAGAGATGCCCCAAATTATTTTCATGGTAATAAGTCGCTGTGGACAAAGTAAATTGAATCAACTGCTGTACGAAGGGCGAACAAATACGTTTGATTAAAGTACTAACATTTGTCAGAATTTACAGAAAAGTTATTAAACGGTTATCACTTCCGATGGAAGGTTAAGTTTTCACATTGCGTAGAAGATGAAGTCACTGTGGCACTACCTTTTGTTGGGGAGGGACAGGATAGGAAATCGACGTGCTCTATCAAAGAACCGTGCATGCCTTTACCTTAAGTGAGTCAGGGAAATTTTGGAAAACATAAACCTGACTAGTCGAAAGTACAATTGAACCGCCATCCTTCGCAATACGTCAGCGTCTCGGCACTTCGTCAACTCGCTTAGTTCTTATTTCAGTTTAGAAAATTTGTGCCGCGCGGGATTAGCCGAGCGGTCTAGGCACTGCAGTTATGGACTGTGCGGCTGGTCTCGGAGGAGGTTCGAGTCCTCCCTCGGGCATGGGTGTGTGTGTTTGTCCTTAGGATGATTGAGGTTAAGTAGTGTGTAAGCTTAGGGACTGGTGACCTTAGCAGTTAAGTCCCATAAGATTTCACACCCTTTAGAAAATATTTGAAAATCTGTGGTAAGTTCCTGTGGAACGGAACTCCTAAGGTCATCGGTCCCTAGGCTTACATACTACTTAATCTAACTTAAAATAACTTGCGCTAAGGACAACACATACATCCATGTCCGAGGGAGGACTCGAACCTCCGAAGCGGGGAGCCCCGCGAACCGTGACAAGGCGCCTGAGACTACGCGGCTACCGTGCGAGGCACAGTTTTGAAAAGCTGTAATTTCTCAATAACGTGAAGCGAGGACGTTTAAATCCGCTGAAGAGCCCGGCTACCGTTGTATCGAACTAGATTATGAAAGTTGACTTGATACTTTTTTGAACTGATAACAGATTTCGGCTTTCCAGCCGTCATCAGACCTGAAAATGAAAAAGTTTAAACAAAAACATATCAATATATCTATAAAACAAGAAAATGGATATCAAATGTTTGAAGAAAATGAACAAGTTACATAAAAATTACAGTAGCGATATGTAGGCGCCTAGTTAATACGTAAAAGAAAAAGAGCAGAGGGTGCATATTTAAAGATCAAATGAAGATTACCATGTCTGACCCTAGTGACGGTAGGAAAATACCAGTTACAGATAACTGAGGTTATACGATTAAAGCAGTGTAAGGTAATAGAGGGTAAATATTGGTAATTAGTTTTTAGGGTGTTTATGATACTTATACCCTTGATTATTTTCGTACAACTATGGGCTATTTCCATAAAAGGATATTTGAAGAATATGTATGTGTAATACATCATGTACTTCCTGTACTGAATTCTAGTTAAGTTTGCGTAGAATTGCACAAGTAACGCGGCAGAGAAATATTCATTTATCTATTTGGTCTCCAGCAACTAACGGCCATTTAGCTAAACGTTAAATAAGAGACATGTAGTACAGCCCACAGATTGAAGAAATAACGCTGATAAAAGTTGACAACAATAAAGATTAACACCACAAGGTAATACATGAAACGACAACTATAACTAAACATATAAAATACCGCTATACGTGCGAAGATATCTTGGCAGCTTGTAAAAATCTGAAAAACTCTTTCTTGTATGCAGCATTATTCAAAGAAAGTATATGGGTGGCACTCGTAGGAAACTCTACTTACAGACGACGTAATTGATGCAAAAACGATTTTACACATGCAAAGAGGATGTGATTGGTGGCACCATCTGTAGTGTGAACACTGTCACATAGCGGGTTGGACGAATTCCAGTGCGGTAGACGTGCATCAGCAAGCTTCCGTGTTTGACTCTCATACAGCAGACAGTAGGTATCCGCAATCTGGATAAACAAACATCGCGAATCCAGGATCTACGTGGGCTAACAGACTGAACACAGGTGTAATATCTTCCTCTGAATAGTTGAGATAACTCCCAGTCTTCTTGTTATTGTTGAATGCCATTCTGTGTGGGCAGACGGTACAGTTAATAGAATGCTAGTTTCGGAGTTTGCGGCTTCTTTAGCAAGAATATTGGTCGCTTTGTTGTGAATTATGGCACAGTACTATTCAAATCACAGAATTTCTATCGCCAGCCTTCGGATTTCACTCTGGATGCATTGCGAAATGACTGACAAGATGAGATCACTGGTTTTAGAATTCCACTTGCGACACCATGCATATTCAAAAACAGACAGAGAATGAGATAAAATGAGGATCTTGCAATCGTATAGGAAGGTGAAATATTTTAAGACTTCTAGTAGGGCTAAAGCCCCCACAGGAAAAATTTAAGTTTCCATCGGCAATTGAAACATTTTTGAGACATGAATTTGTGGAGAGAGAAAGGCACATGCCTTATTTTCTCCCTCTCTTAATTTTGAGCCATATTTGAACAATACGTCCGGCCATTTCTGGTGTAAAATGCACATTATATCACCGCATACGAGTAGATTTTTTGTGACTGACTTGCCGTCTAAATGTATATGCAGGTCACGGGAAAAGGTGGAATAATTGTGCACATTGATAGGAAGAGAACCTATGCTGAGGATTATTGTTGACAGGTGACACCATGTTGCATGGATAATCACTAGGTAAGAAGGAGGTGAGTGGTGCTATTACGGTAAATGAAGTCGATTGCCTCCAGTATGAAATGCAAACGATGATTTTTAAAGGATATCCTGTTGAGCAGAAATCTGTCCGCCTGCAGATTCCATCTGACATGTAAGGGCATTTCATGTTCTTCAGTTAAGAAGGCGTTCGTTGGCGTAGAGCCCGTAGCGTTTAAGCTCGAAAATGGTTCAAATGGCTCTGAGTACTATGGGACTTAACATCTGAGGTCATCAGTCCCATAGAACTTAGAACTACTTAAACCTAACTAACCTAAGGACATCACACATATCCATGCCCGAGGCAGGATTCGAACCTGCGACCGCAGCAATCGTGCGGTTCCGGACTGACACACCTAGAACAGCTCGGCCACACGCGGCCGGCAGCGTTTAAGCACTGTCGAATACATCTAAGTTGATATTTGTTAAATATCCTCAGGATGTCTTTTCGACTAGTATGAGACGCCACACTTCTTCTTCTTCATCCTCATCCTCCTCCTCCTCTTTTTCTTCTTATTCTTCTTCTTCTTCTTCTTCTTCACTTCACGCATTAAGCGAATTGCGTGTTACGGCACCCATCTCTTGCCTGGTCTTCCTCCATTTCTTCTTCTAATGCATTTATGATTTTCAACCTTTACCGGAATCTTCCTCCACCCATACGGTCTACACGTTCATTCCATTTTTTCCTATTTTCCTTTATCTTCTCGTTTACGATATGTATTTCTAAGTCTTTCCTTATATTATCGTTTACTTTTCGATCTTCTCTTGTACATCTTCCCACTCTTCTTATAAATCTCATTTGTCGAGCCTATATTCTACTTTCTTAGTGTCTTGTTTCGCCCATGCTTCACTTCCATAAGAGATGCCTGGTACTGCCATTGTTTCATAAAACTCCAGATGGACCCTTTTCCTTGTTTTATTCTGTAGACATTTTACGATGGTTTCACATATGGAAGTAAATTTATTTAATTTTTGGTCCACGTGATTGTTATATTTGTAAGCGCCGTCGCAACCTGTGTGTTTAAAATGATTTACTTGCTCCAAGAATTTATTATTCAGTACTCTTTTAGAGCTTATTGTTTGTCTGCGCTGAAATGCCATCACATTCATTTCATATACCGACAACCTTAGGTTATAATTTGAGGCTTTTTACTGCTGAAGGTCATCCTCATTCACAACACTGTGTGGGGAACGCCGCACTAGCGCAGTAAAATCTTTATCGAATTAAGGCTTTGAACAAAGTCAATAAATGCGTGGGATGAGAGCCGCATCAAACTCGGGAGACTGATGGGTTAGTATTTAATGCTTTTTCTCAATCACTTATTACGTGTTTAATGTGTGGGGCCCTTGACAATCGAGAATTAAGACGACCCCAAGAATCTAGCCTTCAATGACAATGGGTAATACTCAAAATATAGGATAGTTCTATCGGGAATCTGTGGAAAATACGAAGAGGTGTACCCTATCAGCCGAAGCGTACGCGCCGTGCTTTTTGCATGCGGCTGCCATCCAGAGAGACTGTACATAATGACACTGTAACGTTGCGTGCTACAAATGGTGCCGACTCGCTGGTTCTTTATGTATTATAAAAAAAAGTACCTAACAGCGTTTGGAGCCCAACTTCTGTTTCACTTCTTGTTGCTGTCGTTTCACGATTACTTCTCGATGAATACCATTGTGATTCTTAAGGTGTGATATTTGAATGAATAATAAAATGTGTCGTCTTACATGTGTGCCCTTCATAAAAAAATATATCAACTTTAAACCAGATTCTAAAGATTGAATTGCAATATCATCTTCTGTGATACATGAAATCAAATTAATAGCCTTCAGTTGTCCAAATGTGGCTGACATAATGAGCCTTCAGCTCTACTGCATTTTCATTTATAGTGTGCTTCGCTTGGTACGTTTATCTGGTGCAGGTAATTAACAACGAATTTCAATTATCCGATTGTTTTTCCACCACATAATTTAGAACCTGCATCTCTTGTTACGTAGTTTGACGGTCATAGTTTAATTAATGATATTACGTGACATACATTTATTGGCGTCAGATACGACGGCGAGGAGGAGTGATACTATATGTGTACAGCAGAAACAAACTTTTAATGATAGTGGCCTACATGGCATAGGAGTTTAGACATCTTGGGGAATCCGAGCTCTGGAACAGCACATGCAGCTGGCTGAACAAATGTTGTCAAGCAAGTGTGCGCACTTTCCCAAAGCAATTAGCCTATATTTTTTAGTTACACTTCAGCATTTACGTTTTACAGACAGTTATTCACAGTTATCAGAAATGAACTGAACGTGTGCTTCATATTGTGCGTTATAACGCATGCCACCACTCACCACACTCGCCACATTTAACCCAGTCCTCAACATCACAACACTCGCCACATCTTGGAGAGATGTAGTCAGTGTTAAATATTTTTAAATGTTTTTTTATTCCAGTCTTTGATCACAATATCAATTCTTTTGACGATGACCGGTTTCAGTCCGTGATGACCATCCTCAGATCTACAATATACAAATATATAAATCTAGTGAGCAGTGTGTCTTTCAACACAATACAGCAACACTTATCACAATATACTATCATACAACCAGGGAAATGTACAGATAAAATGCAGTAAAACGTACCTTTTCTACACCATGTCCTAAATTGATAAGGCCATAATAGCATCGTCAAAACATATGAATATAGTCACCACAGCATCGTCACACAGGTCTAAAATAAGGTGTAGAATAGGCCACATCGTCCACACAGTCTTTATTGCTACTGGCTACTGAAGTACAGTAGCTACCAGAGATATGTTTGCCTACATCCTACCTAGATGCGGCTACTATGGGGTTGGATGTAGTCATCATTTAAGCAAAAAACATAATCTGATAAAAACTCATTATGTAAAATACATGTAGCAGACTTTTAAATATTCATAACTATCATAGAAAACAATTGTAATACAGTAAAAGACGAATACAGTTTACCCATTTAAAATTATTAAAAGGAATTATATGTAGTCAGTGTTGTCTGAGGTTCTGTATGTTTCTGAGGTGCTTGGTCCAACTTGTCGCTGTTGTGGATTTGAAGGTATCTTCTTTCCTGCATGTTTTTTCGCTTTTCTCGTCGTGTTGATCTGTTGAGGATTTGTCATGGTGAACAGTTTTGCAGATGTTACCATCAATTGCTCTTACATTTTCCTTTTCTTCTTGTTCTTTTAACATTTGTTTATCCTCAAAGATCTTCTTACGAGGAAAGAAGTAATTACCTTCAATTTCTCGCCACTTCGTTCCATTTTGTTAAGGTTTTGACGTTTATAGAGGCCATGGATGTTGGTGATACGTATTCGGAATGAAACAGAGGGACTGACGGGTTGATTTCTTTGACCATTGGTAGCTGATGATCGACCTTCATGGAAATTTCTCCTCCTTCTTTCTCCTGTTGGTCACCTCATCACTGTAATCATCGTAAGTGTGAGTTCAGGTTACTGATCAATCAAGATGTTTTACCACAGCCAAGTCGATTTTCGTTTTTTAGACTGATAAGAAATATTCTTGTCACGGAAAGGAGCCACAGCCTTGCCAGTAGTTGCCACTCATTCAAACGAGGTGCGAGATAGACCGGTCACGAGTAACAGCTCCCCCAGGACTGATACAATGTCATTTTTCAATTTCTTCCGTATAAAATTTCTTCAACAGGCCAAACATGTCACTATCAAATGGCTGTAGGGTGTGACTTCCATGACGCGGCAGGCTTAATGATATAATTCTAGAAGCGAGAGGGGGCAGTGAGATACACAATTATCAGGAGCCAGTAGGACGGTATAAACCGCAGAAGCTTCAGATATATTTCGAACTGCTGCAACCAAACTAAGAAGATTTAAGAATTCATGTAACCTGATTCATTTACCCGACCAAGAGATCCTACTGGAGTACTGTTGAATAGCTCGGGTTCATTCTGCTCACGACGAAATGTCAATGCAGTTGTTATGGAATGTCCACTGTGATTCAGACAGCATACGGCTGTTAATTTTGGACCTCTCTCAGCTAATTTCATTTTCCTTATAGATATCTTGTCCTTTGTTGCCACGGCTTGGGAGTCTCATCAGGAACTGCAAACACACCAGTCTCGTCCCTGTTGTACAGTCAATGAGGATAGAACTTGTACTTCTCTAGATGTTCTTTCAGATTCTGAAAGTAAGTTTCTAGTTGTACCTAGTTGAACCCTGTTGATCTTCCTAAGCTGCAATTCTCTGGCCTACATAAATCTTGAAGAAAACGGTAGAGCCAGTATTTTCCCGCAACTTACACTGCCGCATCCAATTCTGTTCAGAAAATTCATACGCCAGTTTCATGAACGTTCTACAGGTAATTCCGTAAAATCTAGCCTCCACACCTTCAATGTATTTAGCTAGCTGCTCTTCCATTTCCTCACAGACACTTTATAGTGTCTTTCCATGGAATTAGCTGCGGTACCGTTCCTAAAATTATAATTAATACTAATTCAAATAAAGTAATACTATTGACTATTAGGTTATACATAAACGTAAAAAAATGTTTATGTCCCCAGTCAACTCTGTTAATGCTAACCAAATCTAACGGGCTCTCTCATAAACAAATTTTCTCGTTTCATCATATAGCCCTCGGGTGAGGCATTATTTGTCGTTCTTTTTTAGTATTTTACCTTTTATCTAACCTGAAAATACATAAATGCGAATACGTACTCTCACTTGATATATACGGTATTGTTAAACAGACACATACCTGCGATGAAACGCTGCAACATCAGTCTATCAGATTCACTGTAAACTTGGAGGTTAAGTGTACGGAACTTGAATATGGCGCGTACACTTTACCGACCACACCTATGAATCGTTACAGCTTATATAGATGGAAATGGTTGTACCATTATCGGCTTGAGAATAGTAACATCCTAAGAAACTTCCTGGCAGATTAAAACTGTGTGCCGGACCGAGATTCGAACTCGGGACCTTTGCTTTTCACGGGCAAGTGCTCTACCAACTGAGCTACCCAAGCACGACTCAGGCCCCGTCCTAACAGCTTTAATTCCGCCAGTATCTCGCCCTTCTAGTAACATCCTAGTCAACTAAAATGATTTTGAAAATAATTCAAAAGCCAAGATCGCTTAAATACTATTTACTGGATCACCGGTTTCAACACACTAAAGGTGCCATCATCGGATCTGTGAAGATATAACATGACAGGTTTGAGGGAGGGCTTACATGAGTTATACTATATACGTTACTCTTAGTGCAGTATCACACACCTTAATGTAGCTTAACATTTATAAACCATTTGAATATAACGATACATGAGGCAGGCCAGCTGATATGAAATCATTGTCACAAAAAACAAAAAAAAATTGTGCTCCTGTTCATTCTTTTCGATCAGATATGTAAAACCGAAGTAACAAGATAAAACTATTTGGTACATGACCGCTGCTCGCCTAACAACGGTCGGCATCACACTGCCCATTCCGCGCCGGTTTACCTGCTGCGATTCTAGTGATTCACAACCAGCCACTAGGTAGCGCTGTCCTAGCAATGCACACACAGTCCCACGGTATAACCACTCATTACTACTACAATACAACTTTACTATTTTTCATTTTTTTTTCTTTCGCTTACGCCATAGTCCCGCAGCGATGGCAGGGTCGGCATGGTTAGAACGGATTTGGAAAGGTTAGCTTTAGGGGTGGCCGGATGCCCTTCCCGCTGCCACCCCGTACCGCCAGGGATGGAATCAGTGTACCCAGCTGTCTGCATGTAGTGTATATTGTGAAATAGTGCGAACATGTTTCAAATGTCTGCGACGCGTGTAACTGAAGCGGAACGTGGGGACCAGCCCGGTATTCTCCTAGTGAGATGTGGAAAACCGCCTAAAAACCACATCCAGGCTTGCTGGCACACTGGCCCTCGTCGTTAATTCGCCCGGCGGATTCGATACTATACATGCTATGCATAATATGCATACTATAAATACTATAAAGTACATCAATTACAGAATAAAAACATCTGAAGCAAAGGAATTATCCATACTAGTGCCATACAAAACTACATATTATAATTTACCCTTATTCATATATGGAAGTCAGGGATTTACACACAATAAGCTGTTCATAACACAACATAGATACAATGTGACGAGTGATTAGAACCTATATACTAGGCTTTACCTGCCAGAACACTGCGGTCTTAGATACCGTAAACGCTAAAAAAGTACTAACGTGCTGTAAAAGACTCTCACTATCTACACACTCCTTATGAACGTAGTACGATCCGACTATGAAAACTTGCATACAGTCATGAAGTTAAGGAAGGCTCTGAGCACTATGGGACTTAACATGTATGGTCATCAGTCCCCTAGAACTTAGAACTACTTAAACCTAACTAACCTAAGGACAGCACACAACACCCAGTCATCACGAGGCAGAGAGAATCCCTGACCCCGTCGGGAATCGAACCCGGGAACCCGGGAATTAAGGAAGGCGAAGTCAGAAACAAACCGAGGGAGCACGGGAACAGGGGGGAAAAACCAGACATGCGCACCAAGATTCACGGTCACTCCACGTGCGCCCCCATCGGCATGGAATTACTGGCGAGGCAGACCAACTACACGTCAGGCCTCGTAAAACACATTTACCATAACATGGCAGGCACGCCTTGCAAACAACCTGACCAATAAATGACATTGGCAGTACTCTATAGGTGTGTGAATAGGCCGCACAGGATCTGTAGAGCACCGCATCAACTATGTCAAAGAAATTATGGTCCGCCGACTCTAATAGTTCGTTCAACAGTTTGCATGGAAACCTCTTTCTGTTTTTGTAAATTTCGATGTTTTCCAAAGCGTTGCGTTGGCTTCCTTTAGGTACTTTATGCAAGATTTTCATACCTTGTTGCATATCAGTAATTTTATGGTTTGAGATCCGCAGATGGTCACCCAAAGCGGACATGATTTCCCCACATAAAAGCCTTCACACCTACCACATTGTAATATGTATACCCCTGTGTTTCAAAATCTATCAGTGCTGTCTTCCGTCGTATGCCTAAGTTTCGAGCTCAAATGCCAGGACGACGCCGGACTTACGAAACTGTCGGTCTATTTTGTCAGAAAACGGGCCTTGATATGACAGATCCAATGATGGCACCTTTAGTGTGTTGAAGCCGGTTATCCGGTAAACAGTATTTAAGCGATCTTTGCTTCTGAATTATTTCTACAACAGAGTGATCGCCCCACTACGCACTGTGTGTTCTCTACAAAAATGATTTTCTCCGTGGTATTAAATCAGACATGTTTATTTATTCTGACGGCTTTGAGAGCGTATCTAACGCCACCGTAAAATTACAGTGAATATAGTGAAAAATTATTTCTTGCCTGTATCACCACAATAACCGCATAAATGAAGTAGTTAGACGATTACACTTTTTCTTCACGTAGCACACTACCACTGTGCTACCACTGCACACAGAGGTTACAGAGGTCATGGGATAGCGATATACAGTTGGCGGTAGTGCCGCGAACACAAAATACAAAACGGCAGTGCACTGAAAGAGCTCAGGTGATACACGCGAAATGGTTCATGGCGTGATTATGGCCGCACGACAGGAGTTAACAGACTTTGGACGCTGAGTAGTAGTTGCGGCTAGAGGCAAGGAATATTCCGTTTCGGATATCATTAAGGAATTCCGTAGTCCGAGATTCACGAGTCAAGAACGTGCCGAGAGTACTAAATCTGTGGCGCTACCTGTCACCACGGACAACGCAGTGGTCGACGGCATTCATTCAACGACCGTGAGCAGCGGCGTTTGCGTAGAGTTGTCAGTGCTAGCAGACAAGCAACACTTCGTGAAGTAACCGCAGAAATCAATGTGGCGTTAATGCGCAATGGCAGCGAACGATCGACAAGAATACGTTTGCTAATAGCACGACACGGCCTGCAGCGCCCCTCCTGGGCTCGTGACCATATCAGTTGGACCCCAGACGTCAGGAAAAGCGTGGGTTGGTCATATGAATCCCAATTTCAGTTGGTAAGAGCTGATTGTAGCCTTCTATAGTTCAATTCTTTTATCTTGGCGGCTCGCGCATGCCCGCCCAGACGCGGGAGATTGCTGCGTTGCCAGTTGCACACGACGCACGCGCTAAGAGAAGCAGCGCCATAGAATAGCATAGTTCGCAAGCTTACGTTTAGGGGGGGGGGGGGCGCAGTTTATGAAGTAAAGGCACCACGGCCGCATTAACCCTTTCGCTGTTACACAGACGTGCTTCCCGCATTCCGCGCTGTGCGTGATTTTGTCACTGCACTGCTCGCCCGTGCAGACACATGGTGTTCCGACTGCTTTGACACTCTTTATCATTCGATTCCACAAAAACTATTTGGCCCAAAAATTAGATTTTTACACATCTTCTTGACTGATACCTTCCCCCCATAAATGACTTAATTTTGTTTCGATGTTCAACGCAGTTATTATGCAGCATTAAATATAGTAAACCATTGCACGAAATTTTGAAGAGTTTGCAGAGGTAAAAGTCCATATGAAATTTAGGTATCTTGTCCACATTTCATTCTCAACATTGTGGCAACTAAAATCGACCATACGGAAAGTATACGCTATGGACTTTTACCTCTGCAAACTCTTCAAAATTTCGTGCTATGGTTTACTACATTTAATGCTGCACAATAACTGCGTTGAACATCGAAACAAAATTAAGTCATTTATGGGGGAAAGGTATCAGTCAAGAAGACGTTTAAAAATCAAATTTTTCGGCCAAATAGTTTTTGTGAAATCGAATGATAAGTGTGTCAAAGCAGTGGGAACACCATGCGTCTGCACAGGCGAGCAGTGCTGTGATGACAAAATCGCGCACAGCGCGGAATGCGAGGAGCACGTGTCTGCAGGAGCGAAAGGGTTAATGAAGAGACAAAGCACTAGAAATTTCAAAAAATTGCATTCAAACGAATAAAAACCATTAAGTAAGGCAATTATATTGTTTTTAAATAAAGAAAATATTAAGCACTGCACAAGGTTTGAACTCATAACCTTTCCATCAGCAGCCCAACACCTTAACCATTACGCTGACACAATTCATCAGACAGTAATTCTCCATGAGGAATCTGAAGAGTGACGCAAAATACTGACAAACACTCTTGGAATGACTATGAATTACTCACGCTTCGTCGAAGTACAATAGGAAATAAACAATTACCACTGTTCTTTATTGAGAAAAAGTGGTTTGTGAGATTGATACAAACACCTTTCCTTGCTATCGCCTGAATTAAGACTCTTATTGCTTGTTTGGTTTAACTAATTAATAGAATATGAAGCAATTGGAATAAAGAATGCTTTTTCCCAAACATTCTATAAAAGAAAGTCTGCTATCAAGACATTGCTTTTGTTCTATTACTTTATTTATGACTGAACGTTTCTAAAACTGAGGACACTCGTCCGTGCTCTGCACTGCAGTCGAGATCTGGCAACGTCGTTCTCTGTTCATTGGCTGGCTGTGTTTTGTGACGTCAGATGCGCAGAACGAACCTAAACTCGGCCGCCAACATAAATGACGCGCACTTTAGTATAGCGCGGACCCCACTTAGCCTGGCACACAAGTTGTCAACAAGGCACTCTGAAAGCTGGTGGTGGCACCTTAATGATGTGGGCTGTATTTACATGGAATGGGCTGTGTTCTCTTGTGAAAATTAACCGAAGTGATGGTCTGGATAGATGTCTGCCTATCACACGTTACGACCCTCTTCAAATGTCGGCGGTCACTGTTAGTCAACAGACGATGTCGGCCTGTACGTTTTTGTGCTGCACGTGTCCATTCACGTTTCCACTTCAAGGTCACATCGGAAACAGTGGACCTTGGGATGTTTAGGAGTGTGGAAATCTCGCGTACAAACATATGACACAGGTGACACCCAATCACCTGACCACGTTCGATGCTCGTGAGTTCCGTGGAGTGCCCCATTCTGCTCTTTCACGATGTCTAATGACAACTGAGGTCGCTGATATGGAGTACCTGGCAATAGGTGACAGCCTAGTGCACCTAATACGAAAAACGTATGTTTTGGGGGGGGGGGGGGCGGGGTGTCCAGATACTGGTGATCACATAGTGTACTTGCCACACTTGCTCTAGGTGGCGTGCCAATTCGCCCTTGCCACCTTTTCAATTCCCCAGAGCCACTTTCGTTTTAAACAAAAGCACACTGACTCTTACGTAACACCTATTTCTTATACTGTTACTAAGTGTGACCATTTCTTAAATTATCGAATTTACATCAACGTGAACCATTTATACACACAAATATTTTTAAATACAAAATGTTATCCGAAAATTATTTAACGTTATAAACAATTTATGTTGTATTTTATATGTATTACTCACATACAATATAAAGAACTTCAGTCTCCAGTATAGTACACTTTACACCTACATAAGCCGGCCAGTGGTGGCCGTTCGGTTCTAGGCGCTACAGTCTGGAACTGCGTGACCGCTGCGGTCGCAGGTACGAATCCTGCATCGGCCATGGATGTGTCTGATGTCCTTGGGTTAGTTAGGTTTAAGTAGTTATATGTTCCAGGGCACTCATGACCTTAGAAGTTAAGTCTCATAGTGCTCAGAGCCATCTGAACCATTTGAACACATACATAAAATATGGTACCGCTATGCTAAAATTTTAAAGCAAATAGAAATTATAAAAATTTAAATGAACCATAAACAAATATTGTTATAACTTGTCTTAGATTAGTTTTTTGGTGGTTTCACTTTACAACGGCAGCATCCTCACTGTTGTAGTGACCGCCATTTTATACTGACTTGGGTGGCATGAATTTGCGTTAACAATAATATCTGTGCAGATTGTCTTTCTCTATATCGCGAATTCATTTTCCCCTTCCTGCTTAGTTATAGCTATGTCAAGTAAATTAATTCGCCTATTTTCTTCAGTGTTAACAGTAAATTTAATCTTAGGGTGCATGGAATACTTTTTTAGGCTAGTTCTTTTACATTTTTTGCTTCACCTTAATATAACGAAACTGTCGATTACTGATATTTTTCTAGCGCCGACAGCGTCGATCATTGTGAAATTTCCTTAATCTGTAAGTAAGTGCTCCCGGCTCTTATTCTTTTATGTACCGACTACGAGCCTCTGTGTGAAACGCTGTGAACTTTAGGTAACCAGTTCATTCTGTCTGCCCAATTAGTGTACATTTTCTTGTTTTATAAAGCTGTTCATATGATTTATATTTTCTCATGATAGATGAAAAGCAAAGCACTGATTTTTATAGTTGAATTTCTCAATGGAGATCATTTACTGTTCATAAGCCGATTCATGGTCTATTTTCTTTGAACATTTGAAGATAACAGTAGTACAACATCCACATCTATAACGTCAGCATCACTAGGCCTGGAAGACGAAATTCAGTTTCAGAAGTACTTGAGCCCAAATACTAAACAAGTAGAGAACTTAGTTACTTCTTTTTGTGTAATCTTAATGATATAAGCGATGCTCCGCTCATTCAGTCTTAGAGTTTTGGGAAGTAGAAAAGTTACAATGGCATTATTTATTCGTAAAATTTCCAGGTAATATACTGTCGGCGCCTACTAACTTTGTTTTATCGCTTATAGCCGCTCCACAAGATAGACTATCAAACTTCACTTCGTCGTAGTTTGATTGATTATACCGCTACGAAGCTCCGCCTCGGAGCTCGGGCTGTTTTCGCCCACTTCCATCATGCTTAATGTGGGTGCTGTTTTGACGTACCTAAATTATTTGTATTTTCTATGCTGCTTGTGAAAGATTGTTTATCATGCAGAATGACACATCGATCTCTTTTTCAGATAACATTTGAATGTGCACTGAAGCGGACGACAGATAGAAGTGTTTGAAACATGAGGTTATTTCGTACATAATGTTACCCCCGAAACACTGACATTAAGTAAAACATTCGGGGAAAAATCGTTACGTTGTCTGAATAAAACATAATTAAACTTTAGGGAATAATGACGGAGATTAGTAGCTCTCAGTACTATCGACAGTGTAATGAGTACAATCATTACTTAATAGTAATTTCCAGCTGACCATGATTCCTAACAATACTGTCGTCACAAAAAAAGAAAAAAACGTAACAATCAAAATGTTATCTTGAACAAATCCACTTGCAAACGACGATGCCCAAAAATCTAAATGTTCGGAAGGAGAACCGTGAAGTCGCCGGAGGACTGAGTTTAATCTTTATTGTCTTCGCCCTAAGTTAGTAAACTCGAGCTTTATCAACATAGCGCCAGAGTGGAAGGAATATTCGAATCGTATAATTGCTTGTTTATTCACTAGCTTGCAATCTTTGCGTTCACTGTTTCTCTCGGTTCAAATCAGAATCAACCCTGTCTCATTTCCGTTGGCAACTGAGGTGTTGTACATTGGAACACATGATGCTTTCTGGTCGGTACTCCAGTCTAGTGACTGACATTAAAATCACATTACGAGATGTGACTGTAGACCACAATAAGCAGTTTCCGCCATTTTCTGCAGTTTTCCTTGTTTCTAGACATGAGGTTGTGTTTTGTGCAGCATTTCCAAATTTCTCGAGTTCAACACATTTAAGTGCTGTTGTCGTTGTTGTGGTCTTTAGTCCGAAGACTGGTTTCATGCAGCTACCCATGCCACACAGTGAAGCTGCATGCCCTCGGAAAAAAATTAGGCGTTAGTTTCCCTTTGCTTTCACCCGTTCGCAGTACCAGGACAGCAAGGACGTTTTGTTTGATGTTTCAAGGCCAGGTCAATCAATCATCCAGACTGTGGCCCCTGCAGCTACTGAAGAGGCTGCTGTCCCTCTTCAGGTACCATATGTTTGCTTGGCCTCTCAACAGATACTCCTCCGTTATGGTTGCACCTACTGTACGGCTATCTGTATCGCTGAGGCACACAAGCCTCCCTAGCAACGGTAAGGTCTTTATTTCGTGGTGGGATTAAGTGCTGTACAATATATTAAAGATATATGGAATATAATCTGAATTCCAGTTGCAGAATTTAATGACACGTGAAAGTCTATCTATTTTTAAAAGTACTTATATAATTTGTGCACGGTAAAGCCATACTTCTTCGGTAGGCAGCATTTTGTACATTGAAAAAAAAAATATCTTTTACCACGGAACATGGACTATTTGTAAATTATTTTCTTTAATTTCACAACAGTTTCACCAGTCTTGAAAATGGAAATTTGTGTGACATTCTAATAGTTTCAGTTTCAAAATGCATTCTATTTATAACTGATTTTTGATAGTAATTCTACTTAATCTGATTTGATTTACTGATTACTGGTGTGTAGTAGAGTAACAATGTAACTGATAACCGTTAAATATCAACAGAATACTTGTTCCTATGTATATGACCATCTTCTACTTGTGAATTGCTTTAATATTTGAAAATACTCTAATTTTCCGAAGTACTTTCTGTCATTTCAGAAAATGACTGTGTTCCATTTATAAATGGACTAGAAAAATATATTAAACTTATGCTACTGTGATTATCAGAGGCGAAAGTTGGAAATGTGTACCTACGTACACTTAATGGTTATGGATTATGTGTTTCCTTCCTTCTTCTCACGTACTTGTACTGCATATCTGCCATTGGTGTGCGATATTCTCCTGGCCTCTTATGTCTCTTGTCGCAGAAGTTCAGCAGCACTTCTGCAAGATGCTCGGGGATTCGAATTCCGCCCATGATATCCCATATCTTCTTCCTTAATTCCTGTCAAGCGTTGTGTCATAGTGTATGAATACAATGCTGTAATAAAGCTGTTAACTAATAACTGCAACAGCTACGAAAGAAATCCCACTTGGCATAAAATATTTGATAGATTGTCATTCCTGTATTTGCAAAAACAATTCTCCATGAGTCAGTGCAAGCCTCTTAGCAGACAGTAAACTTGAACAATGGTGACAGTGCCGTAGTGACGCAAAGCGTCAGAATCAGGTTTCACTTGTACCACACATTCACTTTCCTTACGTCAGAGCAAATGGAGTCGCTTTTCCCACATAACATGCGTGCGCAGGTACGAGAAGAATAAAGCTTAGTGCAGTCTAACACAGTGCTGTCAAAACGTTCTCGAAACAAGAAAAACGGAGCTGGATAAAAATCGAACATTCCGGAGGAAAAACAGCTCGTCAGCGTCGTCAGATGTTCAAGATGCTTGTGGAGTGTCGGAGTTACCTTAGTGAACAGTGGCAATATGGCTAAAAACTTTCAACCACAGACACCAAAACATATCAGACATTCGTCGGTTAGGTCGTCCTCGTGTTAGCGAAGAAGAGACGTCTGCTCTTACAGGCTTACAGAACAGTGATCGGCGCCAAACTATTGATAAACAAGTCCGAGAGACAGAATGAGCACAGACGACCGTGTTTCATGCTGCTAGTCTCTTGAAAAGCAATGACAGAGAAAGAACGGCTTTCTCAAGCCATATCACCTCGCTGGATAGGACATAGCCCAAACAGTGCGGACCACATTAAAAACACCGCCATTAAGGGTCACCACGACAACCGAAAGTTGGTCAAAACCCCAGAGATGTGAAAATTATGGTGATACTCATGTTCGACCGTGATGATGTTGTCCTGACGGATAACGTTCCCGAAAGGCAGACCATCAGTGCACTGGGTTCATGTTTGTAACACCCTCGCCAGCAGCTCCCAGAAAGAAACGACGACAAAATCTGCAGAATCCAGTGCATACACCACAAGCTGTGACTTATTTTTCAAGTGCATTGGCCTGGGAAGTGCTGTTTAATGCATCATTCCGCCTGGACTTAAGGAGTTATCACTTTGATATGATTCCTAAGATGAAGGAAACACTTCATAAAACTCACTTAAAACTGTTAAAGAATTTTCTCGAACAACTGCTCCATTCGAATTTTCAACACAAGTCACGCTGCTAAAGGTAGCGTACGACTTCTAAATCTCTGGGCTTATTATGCGCTGTGGAGGTGACTGAAGGAGAGCAAAAGTATGACAATGTGTTGATTTTGTATTAGTTGCAAAAAATGGTTTCCACTACTAAAGTTAGTCTTGATTATGGAATAGAGAATTCCCTCCCTAGGCCCGACAAGACGCCTCCTGAGACGTGACATGGTAGCACTAGGCAAAACGCAACAGGGAATGACAATATTAATGTGGTAATAGTAAACTGTAGGAGCGTCTATAGAAAGGTCCCAGAACTGCTCTCATTAACAAACGTTCACAATGCCCACATAGTACTAGGGACGGAAAGTTGGCTGAAACTAGATGTAAACAGTAATGAACTTCTAAACTCAGATTGGAATGTATACCGTAGAGACAGGCTGGACAGTGAAGGAGGAGGCGTGTTTATAGAAATAAAAAGTGCAATAGTATCGAAGGAAATTGACGGAGATCCGAAATGTGATATAATTTGGGTGAAGGTCACGGTTAAAGCAGGCTCAAACATGATAACTGGATATCTTTATAGGCCCCATGGCTGAGCAGCTGTTGTGGCAAAACACCTGAAGGGAAATTTGGAAAATATTTCGAGTAGATTTCCCCACCATGTTATAGTTTTGGGTGGAGATTTTAATTTGCCAGATATAGACTGGGAGACTCAGACGTTTATAACGGGTGGCAGGGACAAAGAATCAAATGAAATTTTTTTAAGTGCATTATCTGGAAACTACCTTGAGCAGTTATACAAGGAAACCACTCGTGGCGATAACATATTAGACCTTCTGGTGACAAACAGAGCTGAACTATTTGAATCAGTTAACGCAGAACAGGGTATCAACTATCATAAAGCGGTTATAACATTGGTGATTCAGCCGTAAATAGAAATATTATAAAAGGTAGGAAGAGTTTTCTGCTTAGCAAAAGTGACAAAAAGCAGATTTCAGAGTACTTGATGGCTCAACACAAAAGTTTTATCTCAAGTATAGTTAGTGTTGAGGATCACTGGACAAAGTTCAAAACCATCGTACAATATGCATTAGATTAGTATGTGCCAAGCAAGATCGTTGTTGTACCACCACCGTGGTACAACAACTGCGTTAGAAAACTGCTACGGAAGCAAAGGGAACATCACAGCAAACGTAAACATAGCCAAAGCCTTGCAGACAATCAAAAACTACACGAAGCGAAATGTAGTGTGAGGAGGGCTATGCGAGAGGCATTCAACGAATTCGAAAGTAAAGTTATATGTACTGACTTGGCAGAAAATCCTAAGAAATGTTGGTTTTATGTCAAAGCGGTAGGTGGATCAAAACAAAATGTCCAGACACTCTGTGACCAAAATGGTACTGAAACAAAGGATGACGAACTAAAGGCCGAAATACTAAATGTCTTTTTCCAAAGCTGTTTCTCCGAGGAAGACTGCACTGTAGTTCCTTCTATAGATTGTCGCATAGATAACAAAATGGTGGATATTGAAATAGATGACAGAGGAATAGAAAAACAATTAAAATCCCTCAGACGAGGAAAGGCCGCTGGACCTGATGGGACCCCAGTTCGATTTTACACGGATTACGCGAAGGAACTTGCTTCCCCCCTCCCCCCATTTTGCAGCGTTGTACCGTAGGTCTCTAGAAGAGCGTAACGTTCCAAAATATTTGAAAGGGGCACAGGTCACACCCGTTTTCAAGAAGGGACGTCGAACAAATGTGCAGAACTATAGACCTATATCTCTAACGTTGATCAGTTGTGGAATTTTGAACACGTATTGTGTTCGAGTATAATGAATTTTCTGGAGACTAGAAATCTACTCTGTAGGAATCAGAATGGGTTTGGAAAAAGACGATCGTGTGAAACCCACCTCGTTATTCGTTCACGAGACTCAGAGGGCCACAGACAGGGGTTCCCAGGTAGATGTCGTGTTTCTTGATTTCCGCAAGGCGTTTGATACAATTCCCCACAGTCGTTTAATGAACAAAGTAAGAGCATATGGACTATCAGGCCAATTGTGTGATTGGATTGAAGAGTTCCTAGATAACAGAACGCAGCATATCATTCTCAATGCAGAGAAGTCTTCCGAAGTAAGAGTGATTTCAGGTGTGCCGCAGGGGAGTGTCGTAAGACCATTTCTATTCACAATATATATAAATGACCTTGTGGATAACATCGGAAGTTCAATGAGGCTTTTTGCGGATGATGCTGTAGTACATCGAGAGGTTGTAACAATGGAAAATTGTACTGAAATGCAGTAGGATCTGTAACGAATTGACGCATGGTGCAGAGAATGGCAATTGAATCTGAATGTAGACAAGAGTAATGTGCTGCGAATACGTAGAAAGGAAGATCCTTTATCATTTAGCTATAATATAGCACGTCAGCAGCTGAAAGCAGTTAATTCCATAAATTATCTGGGAGTAGGCATAAGGAGTGATTTAAAATGGAATGAATATATAAAATTAATCGTCGGCAAAGCAGATGGCAGACTGAGATTCATTGGGAGAATCCTAAGGAAATGCAGTCCGAAAACGAAGGAAGTAGGTTACAGTACATTTGTTCGCCCACTGCTTGAATACTGCTCACTGGTGTGGGATCCATACCAGATAGGGTTGATAGAGGAGATAGAGAAGATCCAACGGAGAGCAGCGCGCTTCGTTTCAGGATCATTTAGTAATGGCGAAAGCGTTGCGAAGATGACAGATAAACTCCAGTGGAAGCCACTGCAAGAGAGACGCTCAGTAGTTCGGTACGGGTTTTGTTGAAGTTTCGAGAACATACCTTCACCGAGGGGTCAAGCAGTATATTGCTCCCTCCTACGTATATCTCGCGAAGAGACCATGAGGATAAAATCAGAGAGATTAGAGCCCACGCAGAGGCATACCGACAACCTTCCTTTCCACGAATAATACGAGACTGGAATAGAAGGGAGAACCGATAGAGGTACTCAAAGTACCCTCCGCCACGCACCGTCAGGTGGCTTGCGGAGTATGGATGTAGATGTAGATTCAGTAGCTTCATATATGACGACGTGTTCCACCGCAGCTATTATTGAGATAAATTGTTTTCGGCTTTTGTGGCAATTATATGTTACAGTTCATTATGAAATGCGTCAATGCTGCAGCATTGGGTCGATATCACCTCTGTTACATCAAAATTAACACGCAATACCGCAGTCCATATAATGCAAGTGACGCGAAATATATACACTGAAGAGCCAAAGAAACTGGTACACCTGCCAAATATCGTCTAGGGCCCGGAGAGCAGGCAGAATTGCAGCAACACGACACGGCATGGACTCGACTAATGTCTGGAGTAGTGCTGGAGAGAAATGACACCATGCGTCCTGCATGTCTGTCCATAAATCGGTAAGAGTACGAGGGGATGGAGATCTCTTCTCAATACCACATGGCAAGGCATCCCCGATATGCTCAATAATGTTCATGTCTGTGGAGTTCGTTAGGCATCGGAAGTTTTCAAACTCAGAAGAGTGTTCCTGGAGCCACTCTGCAGCAATTCTGAACGTGTGGGGTGACACGTTCTCCAGATGGAATTGCGCAAGTCTGTCGGAACGCACAATGGAATGAATGAACACAGGTAATGAGACAGGATGCTTACGTACGCCTAAAATGTCAGAGTCGTAACTAGACGTATCAGGGGTCCCATATCACTCCAACTGCACATACCCCACATCATTACAGTGCCCCCACCAGCTTGAACAGTCGCCTGCTGACATACAGTGTCCATGCACTCATGAGGTTCTCTCCACACGCGTACACGTCCATCCAGTCGATACAATACGAAACAAGACTCGTCCGACCAGGCAACATGTTTGCAGTCGTCAAAAATCCAATGTCGGTGTTGACGAGCCCAAGCGATGCGTAAAGCTTCGTCTCGTGTAGTCACGAGTGGGCCTTCGGCTCCGCAAGCCCATATCGATGATGTATTGTTGAATGGTTCGCACACTGACACTTTACTGATGGTCCAGCATTGAAATCTGCAGCAATTTTGGAGAAGTGTCCCACTTCTGTCAAGATGAACGATTCGCATCAGTCGTCATTGGCCCCTTTCTTGCAAGATCTTTTCCCGGTCGCAACGATGTCGGAGGTTTGATGTTTTACCTCATACACAAGTAAAATGGCTGTACGGGAAAATCTCCACTTCGTCGCTGCTTCAGAGATGCTGTGTCCCATCGGGCGTGCGCCGACTGTAACACCACTTTGAAACTCACTGAAATCTTAATAACCTGCCATTGTAGCAGCAGTACCTGATCTAACAACTGCGCCGGACACTTGTCGCCGTATATAGGCGTTAGCGACCACAGTGCCATATTCTGCCTGTTTACATATCTCTGTGTTTTAATACGCTTCCCTGCGCCAATTTCTTTGGCGCTTCAGTGTATATCTGAGTTCTAGGAGCCAACCAGGTGCAGCCACGAACGCTGTACACAACAGGCAGCGTGGACAACGGCCAGTTGTCCCGCTCGACCACCAGTTATCTGCCCGACCATTACCTAGAGGTATACAAGTCTCAGACTGACTTTGTCTCACATATATCCCCCCAAAGAGTATTAACTTCAAAAAGGGTTACTGTTACGGGGAATACCTGGAGCAATAACGGAACGTTAGAATCTACTAAATAAATAAGGCACCCACAACCATGAGTCAGAGTTACAGCAAATAGTAAGAAATACTATCCAATAAAACGTGCGTCCCAAGGCGATGACGAACACGTTACAGCTTAAACTCTTTAACTAAATAATCCTATCCTGTTAATTCCAAGGCAGTGCACTTACAACATTATTAAACAAAACAAAATTGAAATAGTGCAAAATCACGTTGAACAAGATGTTACTGCCTGCGAGAAGTAAGCAAATCACTCTTAAATCCCACATATTCTAAAATATTTTAAACAAAGATTTCAAATCACAGTTACGTAAGTTTACCTCAAGGAAAGGCATAAAATGATAAATTAGCCTCACAATAATTACACGTCCTTGATGGACCCAGACATTCAAGACTGCGCGGAAAGATCTGATAAAGGCATAAAATGATAAATTAGCCTCACAATAATTACACGTCCTTGATGGACCCAGACATTCAAGACTCCGCGGAAAGATCTGATAAAGGCATAAAATGATAAATTAGCCTCACAATAATTACACGTTCTTGATGGACCCAGACATTCAAGACTCCGTGGAAAGATCTGATACAATGACCATACACAGATGCACCCGTCTGTTCAAAGCTTTACAGCGCTTTCTAAAACAGACTAAGCACTAAAATTAACGAGGGATACACAGTAAGCCACCAGGTTTAAATGGTAAACCAGAATATCCAAGCAATTGGATGTCAACACGAATTACTACACTCAGAACGGGGCAACAAGTTTCGCAGCTGCGAACCACAGCATAAATTGTGCACAGAGTTTCCTGATTGAGAAACAACGGGGGCCGGCCGAAGTGGCCGTGCGGTTAAAGGCGCTGCAGTCTGGAACCGCAAGACCGCTACGGTCGCAGGTTCGAATCCTGCCTCGGGCATGGATGTTTGTGATGTCCTTAGCTTAGTTAGGTTTAACTAGTTCTAAGTTCTAGGGGACTAATGACCTCAGCAGTTGAGTCCCATAGTGCTCAGAGCCATTTGAACCCATTTGAACCATTTGAGAAACAACGGGTAATCTGTCACTCTTGCAACACGGAGGGCAGAAAATGTGTCTCCAATGAATGACATAAATGCATTGAAAATTAGAATTTTATATTAATACCTTCAGATGCTGACGGGCGATGATATATTTCAACGGGGTCAGGTAAAAGTGTGTGCCCCGACTGAGACTCCAACCCGGAATCTCCTGGTTGCGTGGCACACTCTCTATCCACCTGAGCCACCGAGGGCACAGATGATAGTGCGACTGCAGGGACTATTTTACGCACGCCTCCCGCGAGACCCACATTCTAACCTTATATGTTCACACACTACATTCGTAGTGTCCCTACATACCAACACACTCATTGCTCGTGGAAGACGTTCTTACCAAGTCCCGTAAGAGTTCGGGTAATATGTGTGCATCCGCACAGAACAGGAAGGTCATGGCCGATATTGGCAGAACTACATATTTTTATGGGTATGGTGTCTGTTCTCTCCGACATGTCCGAAAGAACAGACACCATATCCACATAAATGCACTGATGTCACCTTATTATGTCAGTTGAAGTCTGTGGCCAATAGCATCGTAAAGGTAGGTCACGAGTCAGGACCACCAGTAACATGTATCGGCTAACGACCACCAAACTCTTCGCTACACAACCCATCCCATAACGCGTCCAATAGAGCCGGCGCCGACCCGAATGGACGTTTTCATAGCGACAGCATTCGCCGCCAGGGTGACTTCCGTGTCCACTGCTAACCACACTCTGTCACTAACTACCCCTCACTCCCCACGTTCGCTCGGGAAATCACCTCTCACCGTGCACGCCACTTCACGACGGCATCAAAGGGTACGACCTCTGGAGGAGAATCAATAGGACAAAATCCGGCACGGTTCATAAACAATATAAAAAATTTCTCCTAGCCAAACAGATGATACTGAAAATTCGTGCTTGTGAATTTTCAACAGCTATGAAAATATTTGTAAGATATAATTTGATGTATGAAACAGATGAAACTGAAGAGGTGAGCAATTCATGCCTAAATTAATAAGTAGTTTAATTGTAAGGCTGTAAACTATTCATGCATCTATTATGTGTAGGATGCACCTCACGGCTTCCGTCATAAATCTTACAAAAATTATCATACCTATTAGAAGTTCACTGTCACATATTTTAAGGGTATATATATGGAGTGAGGAATCTGTATGGGGTAAGAGAAATAATTTACACTTTTAATTCTATTTTAAAAATATCGTACATTAAAAATTCATTTTTTAATCATTTGTGTGTAAAACATTTCAATCGATTTCAGACATTCTGATAAGATTGTAGCAAAGACATTTGGTGAATTCCAAGGTTATTTCCTGCTGCTTTTCGTATGACTCAACCAATACACCGCTTTCTCCTACGAATGCCTCGCAAAAGACTGTGAAAGTTTGAGACGTTCGGACTGACATGGAGGCCTAACAGTAATCGATCTTCCCACGAACCTTTCACGAAGGGAACTAGAAATGTATGGAGTAAGAAAAATACTCTCCGCCACAATCAACATCATAGATCGAGTTAATATTGCGTTGTCATCCAGTTCTGAGCTCAAGGTTTAAAGTCTCTAGCTCATAGAGAAATGATAGTACTAAACTAAGTAGCATCCACGACGTACTAGACGAGCAAGCGACTTCATATTGCGTTGTCATCCATTTATGAGTTGCATTTCCAATTTCATGTCTCTTGCTCATCGGTATGTTAGTTTAAAATAAATCGACTGCAGAATATTTAAGAAATAATGTATACTGTAACAATCACTTGTCACTAGCATTTTATTAGCAGCACGCATTTTCGCGGCATGCTGACATCATCAGATGCATTAGCAGTTAATTTTACCTTGTAATTAATATGAAGTGAGGTTAGTTTCCTTTGCTGTATGTCGAAAATGAGCTCTGTTCAGAAAGGTAAATACGTTATAGCGTATAGGTTATGCGATAAGCGTGATTAGTCATTTTGTTAGTGCATTTACTTACTTTTTGTTGGCAATTTCGTTCTCTGGGCACAGAGCACAGTAAGATGTACATCGAAACTGAACACTTTCCGATTAATTTGTTTACATCATCCTAAAGAGTGTGAAACGCTAGGATAAACTAGTTTCTACCGTAAAACAGTAGTATATAGTGAAGATTAAACACTTATATCCAGATGTATTTATGTCATGGCATATATTAGGTGAGTAACTGGGCCGGCCGTAGTGGCCGTGCGGTTCTAGGCGCTGCAGTCTGGAACCGCGTGACCGCTATGGTCGCTGGTTCGAATCCTGCCTTGGGTATGGATGTGTGTGATGCCCTTAGGTTAGTTAGGTTTAAGTAGTTCTAAGTTCTAGGGGACTGATGACTCAGAAGTTAAGTCCCATAGTGCTCAGAGCCATTTTTTAGAGTAACTGGTAAAGACGGTTCTTTTTTTCGGTGAAATAGGCGTTAAAGATTTGAGAAGTCTTTGTAGAAGTTAATATTATTACTTTCAAGTTTATCATTTGCTAACAAGTCTTCATGTAGGCCTACTCTGCCATGAATGAAAATTTACAGTTCTTCATGTAAGTCTCTTTGGTGTCCATTGTCCATTTTAATCTATGAAGATCATGCTCAATATCATGATATGCATGGCCTATGTTTTATGCGTGGATGGCTATTCCTGATTATTACAGTTTTTAATGTGGTAGGTATTTATTTGTTCGCTGTATCTTTTTTGGAAGTCTTGCCCATTTGGGCTAACAAAGAGGACTTCGCTGGTATTACATACTGCTCTAAAAATGCTTGATTGTGAGTGTTTATCTGTATGTTTGTTAATATTGTGTCTCAGTGTGTGTCGAAGTTTGTTTGTGCCATAAAGGCAGTGTTAATGCTGTGAGGTCGGATAATATTTTCTATTTTGTAGGAGAGTTTGTCTTCGAAAGCGATGCAAGCAGTGAGTTTCTTTTCCATTTTCTGTGTGGAGGTTTTTTTAATACTATTTTCTCTTTTTTGTGAGAGGCTGCCAATTAGTGTGCACACACCACATAGGAAACTAACCTCAATTTGTATTAATTATCATCTAAAAGTAATTATAAGGCACCTGATAATGGCAATGTGCGGGTAAAATGTGTCGTGCTAATGAAGTACTAACGAGTGACTGTTACAGTATGTATTATTGGATAATAATATTACAATACATTTGAAGTCCTCAAACAGCATTCATATAACATGGATAAATTTAAGCTCAAATTTAAGTAGAAATTAATGGCAGCTTAATTAGTATCAAGTTTGTGGGACATTATGTTTTCACTCGGAAAGAGAAGCGTGGAGAATTCTACAAATTAGTAGGGAATATGGGCGGAGAAGGGTATGAAGATCCGAAAGGTTAGCAGAGAGCGTGGTGGTTCAGCATCAGTAGGGCTTGGAAGATGTTTCGAGAAGCAGTAATCCATGAGGTATCTGTTTAGCATTGAACGAGTCCGATGAGTTATAGTAGGATTTTGGAAAGGTGGAAACACCATTTTCGGTCGGTAACTACATTCATCTCCACCGCCCATAGTACTCCTTTTTCGTCTAGATAGCTTACGACAGAAACAACTGAGTGTCTTATTTAAATAATGAAAAACTGAACCATATAGTAATACTTTTATGCTTAGCACAACAGGTTTCGAGGATTTATTCTCATTTTCAAGGGTATTTTTGCCCTTGTTTCCATGAATATCTCTGATGATGTCTGCCTCTCTTTCGTCTTTTCGAAGTTAGATTGGAATAGGAAAATCTGTCAAAACGAATGTTTGAGGATTTTTAAGTGCTAATGTTAAAAAATGTATTTTTACTTGTTTCCTTGCAGGTATTGCGTCTCCTATGCTGTACACAGAACCCAGTACACATTCAAATCATCACTTACAATGTTTCTTTACAACACATGCTGCAGAAGATATAATGACACTATGGATTCACAAACAGTTTGTACACAGTCAGAGTTATTACAGTGATTTGGATTACATTTTATATATATATAAGGTTATGTACACAAAAATATACTTTTTTATTCTTTGCCACTTTTGACTACTAAATTATCGAATATGATTATTTTCTCTAATAACGAAATATACATATCTATAAAAATTTACCACAGTTATCAGAGACAGGAGAAACATTTGAAGAAATTAACTAATTCACGATCTAGCGTGTCACTGAGAATTTTTCTCCTTGTTCTTTGCATTGCACAAAAATTTAAAGATTCTGCATTAAAACCATTGTATGAGATTTTTGTAGGTGATGAAGTATCTTAAGGTTTTCTTCTTTGTTTTCGAATGTGTGTCCCCTGTTCGTTATGTTTCTTGCTATTGCTGATTTTGTAAAATGGTTAGGTGTGTAACAGTTAATATGTTCAGTGTATCTACGAGTAATTTGGAAACACCTCCCATTTTGTCCTACATAATAGTTTGCACCAGTTTTACATGTTACTTTGTGTGTTCTGCATCTGAGGATTTACCTTTTTATTGTTTAAAGTGTGGACTAGTTTCTGTTGTAGTTTGTTGTTTATGGAGAAAACTACTTTCACTTTATTTGACCTAAATAGATTTGCTACTTTATCAGTAATGTTACCTACATGAGATATGTTAGACATATGTTTGATTACATTATTGCTTCCTTCTAAAGAGCTAGGAATTTTTTCCTTCTTGTTATTCGTCTCTGGACATTGTCTATCATTGAGTTGGGGAAGTCATTCCCATTGCAATTTGCTCAGAGGTATCTAATCCTTCCTTCCGGTCCTCTTCAGTCATTTGGAGTTTGTTTACTCTATGAATCATCATTCTGTGTAGAGTTTCCTTGTTTATATCTGGATGATATGATGTGGCAGGATTTGTGTTGCTGAAGGTGGTCTTATTTCTGTATATTTTGAAAATGTGCCTGTTTTCTTCTATGCACAAGTCTAGAAAATTAATGTTACTGAATTTTTTCTTGGTATTCAACTGCGAAATTTATTTTGTTGCGCACTTTGTTTAATACGTTTATGATGTTACTGATGATACTAGTGTCACCTTTCAGTGAAATTAAGTTATCATCTACGTATCGTTTGCAGTAAACTGTATTTGTTATACAGGGTTGCTGGCAGCTCAATATTTCCTGCAAGATGTGCAAGAGCCCTTGGCTGATCCATTTTGTTGTTGATAAATGTTACCATTGAATGCAAAGTAGTTCCAGTAGAGTATTACCTCGTATTTCTAGTAACTCTATAAATTAAATAATTTCAACTTGTGAACTCTTTTGTGCATTAGTAGGTTGTTCTTTATTAGTGCAATGCCTTCTTTAGCGGAATTTATAACGTCTAGTGATATAAAATGGGCACTTCCTCGAATGTTTATTTCTTCTATTTCAGTGACTTGTGTGATACTGTTTTTACTATATGTTGTTTCATATGTGAAATTCCGTTTTAGAAGCTGATTGAGCTTGTGAGATAGTTTGTTTGCAAGGCTGTGCACTCTTAACTACAGACATTACAGGACATCCTTCCTTATGCACCTTCAGTTGGGGTATTAATAGGGAAGCTGTAGGGTTCATGCAGGTGATGTTTTTTTTTTCTCATTCTGTCAGTAAAAAATGTGTTTTCTTTAACTGTGCTTTGGTTTTGTTATGGGTTTGTTTCATTGGGTCTTCGTTAAGCTGTACAATATTTTCTGTGAATAATTAAAGTTTTCTCAATGTATTCATTTTCTTTCATAATACAATTATGTAACTTTTATTTCCTTTAAGGTTAGTGCTTGATTTTCTCTGAGTTTGAACCCTCTTTAATTACATACTATGCCTGTTTTGTTCACTACTTTACTGTAGAGTATGTGTGCGGCTTTGATAATGTTTCCTTCTTTACTATTCTGATGTACTTTAACTTTTAGATTGTTCAGATCCTCATTGTGTGTATTACAGATCTTAATGTACTCCCTACAAACTGTGTCATGAATTTTTTCCCACACAGTGTTCCATGTATTATGACAAATGGTGTTTACTATTTGTAAATGTATGTTTAAAAGCAGTTTGTTTAGAATGTCCTTCTTCTTGTACTGAAGCATTGTTTCTGTATTTAACAATATTGCTTCAGTTTTACCCTTTAGAATCTTTGTACAGTGACTTCTGTATCCCACTTAAACGTTAAAGTAGTTAGGAATCGCACATAATTTTCGCCACCCTTTGTTGAATTTTCTGTGTGTAATCGTTTTGAAAACTTTCGTTTTCATGATTTTGAACTTGTATATTACTTTCATTGCCTGGCTACTTTCTAGTAACTTAATTTCGTCCATGGCATTAGATGTTTTTGGAAATCCTGCAACTGTATCATTAATGATTTAAATAATGATAACTGCGCCAGTCACTTTTTTTCACTGCTTAACATAACGCGTTTAGAGATTTATTCTCATTTGCAAGTGCTTTGTTTCCATGAATATGTTTGGTAACGTTTGCATGTGTGATTTCCTGTCTCTGCAGCGTGTTTTCGAAGTTAGAATGCAATCGAAAATCAGACAAAACGAGTTTTTTTAGAGTTTTTCTATGGTAAAGTTAAAAATGGCCTTTTTGTTTGTTTACTTACAGGTATGTACCCTCCACCATTATACAGAGTCTCACACACAAACAAATCGTTAATAAACTGTTTGTTTACAAACCATGCGGCAAAGATATTATGACAAGCCAAACAGTGAATCAGTCAGTTTCTTCAAACGCTTTTGCTACATCTGATGACTGTGACTATTTTCATTAATATGTAAAATTTATCATTAGCAAAAATTTTAATTGGTAATTTCGTAGTTAACAGCCGTAAGAAATACGTTTTATTATACGTAGCCTTATACATACACATACTGCACACCAAATCACTGTAATAGGTCTTACTGCGTACAAGCTCTTTGTGAAAGCATAGTGTCATAATATCTTTGTAGCATGCTTTGTAACCAAGCAGTGTAAGTGATGATTTGCATGTTGTGTTATGTTCTGTATAACGGAGGAGGCACAATACCTGTAAGTAAACAAACAAAAATACAATTTCTAACATTTGCATTTCAATACACTCTAAAGTTTATTTCCTCCCACTTTCCGATTGCAGCACGATTTCAAAAAGAAGCAAGAGAGGCAGAAAATCACACATGCAAAAGTCACCTGACTTATTCACGAAAAAAAATGCATTTGAACATGAGAATGAATTCTCGAAACGAGTTGTGCTAAGCAGTAAAAAATAAGTAACTCGTAAATTGTTCATTACTTGAATCATGAATGACACAGCTGTAGGCTTTGCCAAGATACCTAATATGATGAACGACAATTAATTATTAGTACATAGCTAGGCAATAAAAGTAACATACAAATTCAAAAAGTGAAAATTGAAGTTTCCTAAACGATTGCACACGTAACATTCAACAAAGAGTGTCGGCAAGTTAGGTCTGATTCCTGACTACTTTCACGTTAAACAAGGATACAGAAGCCACTATATGAAGATTGGGAAGCGGAAAATATAAGCAATGTAGTTAAATAGAGAAATAATGCTTTTGTACAAGAAGAAAACTAGTTTAATACACACATTTACAAATATCAAACAGCTTGGACCAAAATATATGGAACCTTGTAAAGGACAAAACTCACGCCATAGTTTGTAAGTGGTACCTTAAAATCTGTAACATACAATAAGCAACTGAACAATCTAGAAGTTAAAAAACCAGATTACAGTAAAGAATGGAACATTGTCAAAATCACACACATTCTACAGGAGAGTAGTCAACAATGCAGACACATTATTTAATGAAAGATGGTTGAACCTGCTAACAAAGGTTCAAAATATAATGCAAAACGAAAGCCATCAGACAACATATTGAAACACCTCATAGCAACAAGAAAGACTGCAATAGATGTTGTAATCTAAACAGCAATGAAGAATCTCCCGTAGGTCACAAACAAAACAAACTCCTTAAGAAGGAAGTAATGAAGTAGAAAGATAACCATAGACACTTACAAAATGATTCGAAAACAGTAGGCAGTATAAACAAAAATTTAGAGAAAATCAGTAACTAACCTTAAAGCAAAATAAAAGCCACATAATTTTGTTATGAAAGAAAGTTAATACATTGAGAAAACTCTTAAATTATTCACAGAAAATATTGTACAGCTTAATGAAAACCCAACGAAACAAATCCATAACAAAACCAAAGGACAGTTAAAGAAAACACATTTCTTACTGACAGAATACGAAAAAAAAGAAATACATCACCTGCATGAACCCTACAGCTTCCCTATCAATATCCCAACCGAAGGTGCACAAGGAAGGATGCCCTGTAACGTCTGTAGTTAACAGTATGCACAGCCCTGCACACAAACTATCTCTCAAGCTCCATCTGTTCCTAAAAGGGTATTTCACATATGAAAAAACATATACTGTAAAAAACAGTATTACATTAGTCACTGAAATAGAAGAAATAAACTTTACAACAGATGGTGCCCATTTCATATCACTAGACGTGACAAACCTATATTTCAATATCCCTATAAAGAAACCATTTTAATAATGAATAACAACCTTCTAAAGGACAAAAATTGTTCACAAACTGAAATTATCTGATTTATAGAGTTGCTGGAAATAATCCTCAAATGCAAATACTTTGCACTGAATGGTAACATTCATGAACAACTCAATGCGCTAGCCATGAGCCCATCCATATGTGGCCCAATAGAAGATATTTTCATAAAACACCTAGAACAGAAAATATTCAGCAGCCAAGAAAGCTGCTTAAAAAAAGACAGAAATAGTATACTGAAAAAGATATATGGATTATACCCTAATTTTACTCAAACATGGCACCCATAACATCATAAACGCATTTAACAATGCGCATAAGAAAATGAATTTCACAGCTGAAAATAAAAAAGTAGCATTAATTTTCTAGACTTGTGCATAGAAAAAAGGCACATTTTCAAAATATATAGAAATAAGGTCACTTCCAGCAACACAATTTCTGCCACATCATATCACCCAGATATACCAAGCGAACTGTACAGAAAACGATGATACAGGGGCAAACATAATCCGAATGATTGAAGAGGACCAGAAGAACGAAGTAAACAACTCTGAGCAAATTGCAATGGCCAATGACTTCTCCAGCTCACTGATATACAGTATCCAGAGACAACTATCAAAAAGAAAAAAAGCTCTGGCTCTTTAGAAGGAACCAATAATGTAGTCAAATATATGGCTAGCATATCTTACGTAGGTAACATTACTGATAAAGTAGCAAACATATTTAGGCCACATACAGTGAAAGTAGCTTTCTCCATAAACAACAGACCACAACAGAAACTAATCCACACTTTAAACAATAAAAAAAGGTAAATTCTCATACCCAGGAACTTACAAAGTAACATGTAAAACTTGTACAAGCTATTGCGTAGGACAAAATGGAAGTTATTTTCAAAGTACTCGTAGATACACCGAACACAGCAACTGTTACACGCCTAATAAATTTACAATATCAGCAATAGGAAGACACATAAAACCACTGGATACACATTCGAAAAGAAAGAGGAAATCCTTAAGATACTCCATCACGTACAAAAATCTCATACAATGGATTTAAAAGAACAGCTTCAAATTTTTGTTCACCACAAAAAGCAAGGAGAAAAATTCTCAGTGACAAGCTAGATCGGAAATCAGTTAATTTCTTCAAATGTTTCTCGTCCTTCTGCTTACCTCAGTTGACTTAATTAGGGATATTATTAAGCAAAACCTGAATATTCATGTAACCAATTATGGAAGCAGTTTTAGGTACCCAAGCAAATGACTAGCTTTCTGTGTTCCCCTTCTACTCTTCTCAAAAGAAAGTGAAGTGAAACACAAATTTTGCAGCCTCTTAAAATTTCAAACGCTCAACAGAAATTTAGGAACCTTCTGAAATGTCAATAACGTATCAAATTATTTCATCTCTTCACTTCCATCAAACATTACAATTTGAATCTTAAGAGCAAAATGTGAGGTAAACGTTACAAATAAGGGAATACTAGGGACAAGAGGTACCAGTGCGACGTCCCCAGAAAATTTCTGCGAGCCTTACAACATTGCAAACTGGAAGAACAGTGAACTCCCGCTTCTGTGACACACAGTAGAATATCTCTTAAAGCACATGTATCTTTCAATAAAAGGCCAATGGAAATGTAAGAAATACAAAGCACATATTAATTACAAGCCTAGAGGATTTATAATTTTGAAATACACGACTACGGGTTAAGATACTTGGAACAAGCCAATAACGCCTTTTAAAATGTGCTTGAAAGTGCGCTCAAAGAACGAAACCATTTTCCCAAAAACGACAACAGCCTTTTAAGCCAAAACACACGAAAGAACTGTACCAAAATTCGCAACTGACGGTATCTTGTTAAGGGAAAATGTCAACTGGGCCGCTGCGAGAAGAGCCCATTCGGCACTTACCAGATCCAGTTTAATCAGGGAGGACAACTTATAAACATTAGCACCCGTTACCGTTTAAAGGCTACTTAAGGCAAAATTATTCAGGCTTATCAATCGAGACGCTGAGTAGAGTACCAGGCTTCGATAATACCGGGTAAGAATGCGCAAGATAGCCCGGAAGTAAAGTCACTCCAAAGGGCAACGAATTGACGGACAGGCTGACATCATTCGTCCCGTCAAAATTTTGAGTAGGTTAAGCAGCTTAGAAATCACTAAGCAGTACATTAAAATCCGCTCACCATGTAATCAGAGGCTGTGGCGACGCTCCGTCTCCAAAGTCAGCGCAGAATTGTGCAGCGGCCGTAGGAAGGCACAACTGAAGCGAGAAGTCACGGTGGAAGGCGGCAGGAAACTCCACTGGGAAGGTGCGAGTAATCAAACCTTCTCCAAGGTAGCCTTCCTCGCGTACCGGGGGCACGCTTCGACTCCATATCGGACTCCGGCACGCCACTGCCGGCGCCACATAGGCAACTCAGCAAACCAAGCCTGCTTCCGTCCCCCTTCCTCCAAGCCCACTAAGAACCAAGTGAGAACCACCCACCACTTCGTTCGCTGCCCTAGACTACATCCGTAAACAAAGATGTCGTTTTAGGCGAGACATGACTATCGACGGTCGCGGCACAGCCCATGACTGTTAAATCATCTTGTCAGTAGTATACACCTGTGTGTGGTCCGATAGGCAGAGACCGAACGATCCCGCCTCGCTTCCCGCAGCGCCGGAGGCGCCACCGCAGTCGGAGCTGCTGGTGGTGAACGCGACGCGCGTGTCGCTGGTGGTGTCGGCGTGGCGCACGGGCGGCTGCGCCATCTCGACGCTGGTGGTGGAGTACCGGCGGTGGGACCGCGCCGGCTGGACGCTCGTGTCCAACAGCGTGCCGCACGCCGACGCGCCCTTCTCCGTGCTCGACCTGCGGCCCGGCACGCGCTACCTGCTGCGCCTCACCGCGCACAACAGCGCCGGCTCCACCGTCGCCCTCTACGACTTCGTCACGCTCGATGACGAGACAGGTCAGTTGTAAACCACTCGCTCTTTTATTACATTCGGACTACATGCAAATATGTTGTAACTAACCTGTTTCTGCGTTAAGATTAGGGTCACCACCGATTCTAACCATACAACTGATCAAAGGTTTGGCCGAGTCGGAAAATAAATCAATTTGATCACAGTCCAAAAACTCATAAAAATGCATACGTCGTGATATCGCTCCTAGGGGATGCGATGTAATTAATAGTATTGCCCGTGCACTCTTCACGAGAATCAAACATTTAAAATAAAATAGAAAATGTATCAACACAGTGCATAAGATCGGCTCCCAGAAAAACACCTGAAAATGAGACTTAATCTAAAGCATTTGTTTTATAATAAAAGGGGAAACTAATCACTGAACCTGTGCGTAAGGAAACGCGTTGGATGTGCTAACGGGAAAGCTACGATGTGAGTGGCTTAGGTGCAAAAACGTAATCTCGGAATACAAGAGAAAATGGTGAAAAAAATCATTTATTCCTAAGACATGGATGTGAGGCATGTACACAATTCCTGATAACATTAATTGCTAAAACATGAAAGAAAAGCATCGATACATTCACCGTTATAATCATACAACGGCTGTTGCCCGATGACTGATCGCAATAACTCATGAAACGGGACACGTTTCGCTGTACACCCGCTTGCCCACGTCGTTTGTGGAGACGTAATTTCTAGGTATCGCGGCCGAGTTGCAACAATATCACACCACACAATCATGAACAGTTAACATTCTTTAAAACAAACATGAGGTCGGACAGTTAGTGATAACGGTAGCCCAACGAACTCTAATGTCCAACCACGTGGTTGGCTCCGCACGCGCGAAAGATACATAAAGCAAGGAAGATTTACGAGAAGGCAAAGCTATTAACATCTAGAAAAATAAAAGCTTATACAGGCACAGCTGAAGGCAAACACACATTCATACAGAAGTATGTAAGGTGTCAGGCAAATCCAACACCTTCCATGAAAACGACATGATAAGCAAATACAGTAGTATGTCACATAGCTCCGAATAAATCGTGACATTAAATTAACCAAAGTAATACGAGTAACGAGTGAGCAAATGGAATACCACAGACTAACACAAGAATGCCTAAATGCATGTCATACCTTCCCACCGTGAGACAGACGCAGTTCCGAGGGGAGAAACGAGAACAGAAGCCGAGAGCAGAACCGTGTTAAGTTAGAAGGCCCTACGATAAGGGACGGACACCCACGTCGCTAGCTAGCAGTTAGGACCACCCCCCAGCCCATGTTAAAAGCTATAGCCCTCCAGAAGAACAGTATAGATCTTACGATAACACAAAAAGGGCCACCCCAACCGCAAGTTTTAGCGTGAGACTTTTTCGCGTCTCTGTTACGTTGCAAACTTTAAAAACATTGCCCCACAACGAAAATTATAACGTTTCTCATTGGACAGACAGAATTTTTGTAGGCGGAGCTTAAGGTTAACATTGGGACCCTGATTGGTCAGATGAAAACACAGCCAGATAGTTTTTTTTTTTAAACCAACTTCGGTAAATTGTAGTAAGGAGAAGTTAGGACAAGAGTTGCTTCCGAGACGGAGAGGTGAGCGGAGCTGTGTTGGTCGCCGGCCCCTGACGAACCCCGACAAGGTAATGAAAGCACGCGATGCCGCATACCAGCGCATAAAGCTTCACTCAGAACTGCAGAAGTCTCATCTGTTACACCCCCTTTTCGCGTAATACTAGTGTCGATCGTCAATTAAAGCTCATGGTGTTCACATTTGCCACTTGAAGTAAAAATCTGAAACGCGATGATTTTTCTGTTATATAGTTATTGAGAAGCCACATCAGCCACTGTAATGTACGACAAGTTAGATAAATAATTAAAGATAATTGAGGGTCACTGTAGACTATTTTGATAGTTTTCTCTCTTGTGAAACTTAATTTAAACCTAGATTATAGATGTGATATGGCATAGGTCATCCTTCGATCCATTGTAGAACTTGGAAGCCCATTCAGGGAATATTCGTTCACATTTTGTTGAATTCAGTTGGTTTTTACCATCCTGTATTAAAACATTTCCTTTTATCAATAGTGCAATTTATAAACAATGCTTTGTGAGTAGAATAAAATTTCCAATGGTAAACTTAACTGCTTTTTCGAGGTTATTTTACCAGCTAACTAAAAATAGGAAAGCCTTGAACCCCTTCCACTAAATTTAGTTAGTATTAAGATTCTTTTACAGGGAGTGCAGTGGAGCTGACGCTGAAATCATTAAGTATTTGGTTATATCATCGCTAGTCTCACTGAATTCTTCTGAATTCTACATGTCATGTGTGGTCTGGCGTCTCCTTACCAGCAACAGGTCCCAGGTTCAAACTAGTCAATTCCCTAAAAAACACGCTCAGAGCGTCGTTGCGCGAAAGTGGTAGGGAGACACGATATAGAACAAACAGACACCAAGCAGAATGTTAGAATTAATATCCAGAAAAATAAAAGCTTATACAGGCAGAGCTGAAGGCAAACACACATTCATACAGAAGCAGGGGCTCACTTCTTATCGACACCTTTGTGTGGCACTCTTCAGGCGGATAGAAGTCTGCTATAAAAATTTACTAAAAGAAAAATCTGCCAAAGTCTTGCATTCCCTGCTGCGACAAGGCAAAGCAATCTTTCAGACCTGAAGAGCGAGACCAAAAGCTAACAGCTTTCCTCTCGCCAAGTAGCAAAGCGCCGCGCGGTCACTCTAACTCACCTTTCTTCGACTGGAGCACAGCTGTGGACGCTTCCCCTACCGGCGGCACACTGCCTCCGTTTTACTTCTCCAGCCTCTTCCACGCTCCTCGTGGCCCGGAAAACCCAAAGATGCCATTTCCGCCACCAACCTAACGCAGGTGGATTTCTCACAAGTAGCGCAAACCTCTTTTCCTTCTTGACCACTACGAGAGTTGGCTATTCTGTACAACTGCTGCTGAATCTGTATGACTATCGCAGACTTTCTGCAGCAGACTACGCCACCGTCTAGCAACGTGACACACAACCACATTCATTCAATCACACCACTATGGGAGTTATGAGAAAAGATAAACAAGGAAAAGAAGGAGAAACGGTAGTGAAAATGGGCTACCGGACTAATGAAAGGTGGCTATAGGACCCTTTCAATGTATCCAGAATATGCCCTGGGATGAAATACCCCTTCAAAAATTAAATTTAGGCCCATGAATTCATTAAGCTGGTGCACAAGCTGGTAGCGTTTTTCTGTAAGTTTAATAAACACATCTGATGCCCATAGCGTCCGCCGCCGGTAGCTGAATGGTCACCGTGACGGATTGTCAATGCTCTGGTCCCGGGTTCGATTCCCGGCTGGGTCGGGGAATTTTCTTCGCCAATGAACTGGGTGTTGTGCTGTCCTCTTAATCATGCTGCCATCCTCATCGACTGCCGGTCGCCGAAGTGGCGTCAAATTGAAAGACCGGCACCCGGCGAACGGTCTGCCCGCCATGGGGCCCTAGCCATACGATTAAATAAATAAATACCCATAACAGAGACTGTAGTCATCAATAAGATACTCTTCTCCACTGTTTGTTACACTGTGCCAACACTGGGATAACTTTTCGCCTCCACGACTGTAGTTCCTGCAAACATTCGTCTACGCCACTTCAGAGCGCATTTTCATCCAAATAGGTTCCGAAAGAACAGACACCACGCTTTCATATAATTGATCGGCCTATTGAGCATTAGATCTACCTTCTATGCGGATGCACAAGTAAGTTCGACCTCCTGTTGGTATCTCAGAGAACGAACTTGGAAGAAATGGACAGGGCAATCAGTGATAAATGTTTTTATGATATAAACAGCTTTGGCTGCCTAGTAGGCATTATTATTTTATATTTTGCCATTAACACATTTCACCTTGTTTAAGGCGTCTTCGGATTGGCTGGCATAAAGGGTGTTATACACGTATGCTGCCGTCCATGGAAGTGTCTTAGCAGGCGAACACCGTTGACAATATTTTAAAATTTTATTAAGAATTGGTGGTGCCCTGATATAAAATAGCATTGAATACACGGAAAGACCCGTTTTGAAATACATAAAGAGTTCAAGCAGTAATGGCTCTGGTCGAGTTTTACGAGACTTCACGCACTATATGGCATTGTTAAAACGACCTGATCCTGTTTTTGATGTCCTGCGGACTGCACCATATACAGTACTGGCCATGAAAATTGCTACACCACGAAGATGACATGCTACTGATGCGAAATTTAACCGACAGGAAGAAGATGCTGTGATATGCAAATGATTAGCTTTGCAGAGCATTCACACAAGGCTGGCGCCGGTGGCGACACCTACTACGTGCTGATATGGGAAAAGTTTCCAACCGATTTCTCATACACTAACCGCAGTTGGCCGGCGTAAAATGGTGAAACGTTGTTGTGATGCCTCGTGTAAGGAGGATCAATGCGTACCATCACGTTTCCGATTTTGATAAAGGTCGGATTGTAGCCTCCCGCGATTGTGGTTTATCGTATCGCGAAATTGCTGCTTGCGTTGGTCGATATCCAATGACTGTTAGCAGAATATGGAATCGGTGGGTTCAGGATGGTAATACGGAACGCCGTGCTGGATCCCAACAGCCCCGTATCACTAGCAGTCGAGAGGACAACAATCTTATCCGCATGGTTGTAACGGATTGTGCAGCCACGTCTCGATTTCTGAGTGAACAGATGAGACGTTAGCAAGACAACAACCATCTGCACGAACAGTTCAACGACGTTTGCAGCAGCATGGACTATCAGCTCGGAGACCATGGCTGCGGTTACCCTTGACGCTGCTTCACAGACGGGAGCACCTGCGATGGTGTACTCAACGACGAACCTGGGTGCACGAATGGCAAAACATTTTTTCGGATGAAACAAGGTTCTGTTTACAGCATCATGATGGTCGCATCCGTGTTTGGCGACATCTCGGTGAACGCACATTGGAAGCATGTATTCCTCATCGCCATACTGGCGTATCACCCGGCGTGATGGTATGAGGTGCCATTGGTTACACGTCTCGATCACCTATAGTTCACATTGTCGTTACTTTGAACAGTGGACGTTACATTTCAGATGTGTTGCGACCCGTGGCTCTACTCTTCATTCTATCCCTGCGAAACCCTACATTTCAGCAGGGCAATGCATGACCGCATGTTGCAGGCCCTGTACGGACCTCTCTGGATACAGAAAATGTCCGACTGCTGCCCTGGCCAGCACATTCTCCAGATCTCTCACCAATTGAAAACGTCTGGTCAATGGTAGCTGAGGAACTGGCTCGTCACAATAGGCCAGTCACTACTGTTTATGAACTGTAGTATCGTGTTTAAGCTGCATGGGCAGCTGTACCTCTACACGCCATCCAAGCTCTGTTTGACTCAATGCCCAGGCGTATCAAGGCCTTTATTACGGCCAGAGGTGGTTCTTCTGGGTACTGATTTCTCAGGATCTATGCACCCAAATTGCGTGAAAATGTAATCACATGTCAGTTCTAGTGTATTATATTTGTCCAATCAATGCCCGTTTATTATCTGCATTTCGTCTTGGTGAAGCAATTTTAATGGCCAGTAGTGTACTTTGCAATGTCACTGCGTTAAGCTTCTTAAAACTCGGTAAATGCAATTACTGCTGATGTCTTTTATGTATTTTTAAACGTAACTCCCACTGTACGCAGAACTATTTTATATCAGGGCACGACAAAATGTTAATAAAATCTTAAAATATCGACAACAGTGTTTGCTTGTTAAGATATTTGCATGGATGGTAGCACATGTGTTTAACACCGATTATGCCAGCCAATCTGAAGACGCCTTAATCAAGGCGAAGCGCATTATTGGCAAAATATAAAATATAAAATAATAAAGCCTGTTTTGCCACCAAGAGTGAAAAAATTAATCGTTTTGTTGTAAATGCAGTTGGTAATGAAGAACCTGTGCATAAGCAAGTAAGTTGGTACTAAATGAGGATGAGTGATTTTACTTGTGATGCTCTTTAGCGTTTCTCTTAACGGTCGAAAATAATTTTAATGCGATGTTTTACAGGGCAATTTAGTCCGTGAAGATGGTGAATCTGAGGAGGATTTTCGTCCGTGAGAAGGACAAGTAAGATGACATGGAATTTCCTCTTCCCATAGCGTGTGGACTGGACCTACCTTTCGAAAGCTTGCTGAAGAATACGTATAGTGACTTTCGTAATCACGATGCTAGATCCAACTCCTCTGGCTGCCATGAACCAGGTGAAAGCAGCACAAAATAGTTGCGTAACCATGGAGGATGTACTCAGTCACGTATGGAAACATCGGACCGAACGATGCCACTGTCTCATAACCATAGGGTATAGAACATCAGCCGCTTGCGTAATGTTGATAATAGTAAGTATTTTGTGCTCCCATTTTACACGTGGAGTTGCTCAAATCGTTCGCTTACCTTCCTCCCACCAGCGGGTCCACTGTATCCATATCGTCACCAGTGCGGAAGTGACTCAACCACAATAAGTAATGTTAAATTGTGGTGAATGAAGTAGAAAACAGCGGGATGCAGAGACTGAGTGCTAAAGCATGGAAAAATGAGATCATGCAGCTAGTGTAGTATGAAAACAAAATGAAGGACACGCTAAAGTTTTTCCAAGATCAGACGGGAAAAATGGCAATGAAGTAGCATTGATATGTTTGTTTCTGTTACAGTCATACCAAAAAGATATGTACCTATGGGAATGGATTAATCTAAGGAGTGAGAAAATGTGCTGTCTTGGCATGTGGCAGCTTGGAAAGCTACCGAACAACGAAACGAGTCCGCACTCCTCTAGCCGTTGCCGTGCCAACTCAGCAACGTAAGCAGTGTCACCTCTTCCTCAGTCGGCCCTTCTGCGGGTCAACCAGAGGGACATCACACGGTTCCCTGCCACATAACCAACCAACGTAGTATTTACGCCATTCCTTGCCATCGATCCCATTCTAGACACTTAATCGCGGCCTCAGTACATATGCCTTCCGCAACTGTCAGCATTTAAACCACGGGGCCTAGCCCGTCATGGTGTCGTCGCAGCTGGGCCATCCAATGACGCTCAGCCTCTGTCAGTGATCGCCGCACCGGTGCTTCTGGTTCCGCGAGGCCGTGAAACGACGACAGCTGCCTAAGTGTGCAATCGGGTAAACGGAAGTTTCGTCCCTGCAGCGCCGCCATGCAGCAGTCTTCCACCTCATGCTGTAGTGGTTGGTCCTCCATTTCCATCCACGGCGAACGACTGGATCAGCGTATCCGTACCAGCATGCATGGAACTGGGGATCACCTCCTATCTTCTGCAGTCTGTCTGTTTCAGTTGCGCTGAACCATGCCTGTTTGTGTCTGTCAGTAAAGTGTTCTAACAATTAGTTGGCAGCATTCATCGCCCACTGCTTCACCAGCCTCCAGCAGAGAAGCACTCGTCCACACCTACCCTACATCTCTCTCACCTCTTCATTTCTTTACATGTCTACTTTTCTGTATCATGTACTAGAAGAGCTTCACGTGTGTCGTCTATAGTCTGTCTTCTCTGCTTCTCGGTGGTTAAACAAAAAGGAAATCGTTAGGATACAATTTCTCTATCAGCTTTCTGAAGGACTGCCACAACTGCATCCATGTGTGAATAAACATGGCTCGTATTCTATGTCCAAAATGCAAATCGCTAACACATTCAGTAAACCCTGCTATATTTGTTTCATACATTATCATATGCCATAGACAATTTGCAACATGTACAACTTGCCACCATATTCAACTCACTGCCTGGACGTCCTATCAAAACGCACGTCAACCAGTGACTGACAATGCATGTAAACTCACAATGTCTCTACAGCATATGTTAGGAGTGATTCGAAGCTGCCCTTCGACATAGTATGTTAGTAAAACTATAAATTCTTCTGAACCCGATTTAGACCGTCTCTCATGGCTAGACTGTCTCCAGAAATTACATGTCCAACTTTTCCTCATCTTTGTGGAGTTACATACCTGGCCTGATGTTTTTTGGTCGCTCTTCCCTGTTCACTGCCATTACTACTGGCACTTCATCCATTATTTTCTCCAGCCTAAATTGTACTTCTACATCTACATCTACATACGTACTCCGCAGTCCTCCATACGGTGCGTGGCGGAGGGTACCTCGTACCACAACTAGCATCTTCTCTCCCTGTTCCACTCCCAAACAGAACGAGGGAGAAATGACTGCCTATATGCCTCTGTACGAGCCCTAATCTCTCTTATATTATTATTGTGGCCTTTATGCGAAATATAAGTTGGCGGCAGTAAAATTGTACTGCAGTCAGCCTCAAATACTGGTTCTCTAAATTTCCTCAGTAGTGATTCTCGAAAAGAACGCCTCGTTTCCTCTAGAGACTCCCACCCGCACTTCCTGAAGCATTTCCGTAACACTCGCGTGATGATCAAACCTTCCAGTAACAAATCTAGCAACCGGCCTCTGAATTGCTTCTATGTACTCCCTCAATCCGAACTGATAGGGATCCCAAACGCTCGAGCAGTACTCAAGAATAGGTCGTACTAGTGTTTTATAAGCGGCCTCTTTTACAGATGAACCACATCTTCCCAAAATTTTTCCAATGAACCGAAGACGACTATCCGCTTTCCCCACAACTGCCATTACCTGCTTGTCCCACTTCATATCGCCCTGCAATGTTACGCCCAAATATTTAATCGACGTGACTGTGTCAAGCGCTACAGTACTAATGGATTATTCAAACATTATGGGATTATTTTTCCTATTCATCTGCATTAATTTACATTTATCTATATTTAGAGTTAGCTGCTATTCTTTACACCACGCACAAATCCTGTCCAAGTCATCTTGTATCCTCCTACAGTCACTCAACGACGACACCTTCCCGTATACCACAGCATCATCAGCAAACAGCCGCACATTGCTATCCACCCTATCCAAAAGATCATTTATGTAGATAGAAAACAACAGCTGAACTACCACACCACTTCCATATATAGTTCTTCCCTTATCACAAAATCATCAGCTGTAGCCAAGGCATTTGTATTGCATGAGCCTTCTTGACGTTCTGTATTGTTTCATCCACGATAGTCAAAAATAGCAATGATGCAGAGCACTAAGTTCTGAATTCCTCCTTTGGTCTGAAACCAGAATGAATGAAGTTTGCCAAATCGCACAACCTTATTACAGTACTCAGTAAACGTTCAGTCTTTCTTCTTTTTCTCAAGCACTCTCGGAACATTCTTTTCACTCTCATATGGGATCCCAACATCAAGAGAAATTGCAGTCATGTCTTTACCTTTCTCTCAGTATTTTTACGGCAATATAAGAGCACTGGAGAACCGATCTCTTGTCGACCGTTTCGGCTTGAATCCGTCCTTGGACAATACCGTTTCTTTTCTAATTCCCCTTTTATATCTTACCAACACTCTCCAGTTCACATTCCTTATTCCCACTTCCACTGAACTTACATCATTTTCATACATCTTCTTTACGAACTCCCCAACAAATTCAACTACTCATTTACTTGAAATACTCACCAAAGACATAGTAAACTTCGTATATTAATCGGCATTATTTTTAACCTTTGTTTCATTATTTTAAAATAAGTCTTTAAGTTCAAGACATTATTATAGAGTGAACAGAGCTTTAGAAGCAGCTGAGAGCCCTTCTCCATAATGGGGAAGAGATGGTGAGTGTAGAAACAGAACCCATTATTTCAAGTAGAGGTGCATCCCACCTCGTCGTAAGAGGATGGCCAACACGCAATGGCATTCAATTTTCTCTTTAGTTTTAGTAAAATTACCACCTGAACTATATATATATTACTGTTGTGTTTCTGTTATTTTGTGAACGCCCACTTACAAAGGGAAAAATGGTCATCATAACAAAGTAAGATAAATCAGGAGCTGTACTGAAAGCTTTAAGTGTTCGTTCTTCCCGCGGGCTGTTCGAGACTGGAAAAGTAGGGTAATAGTGTGAAAATGATTTATGAATCTTCTGCTCAGCACTTAAGTGTGAATTGTTATGTTTATGTAGATGTACGTTTGGCTGTCCGACTCTCGATCAGCACATAAATGTAGACATCGAAGGAACACGACTCGTTCCAACGTCTGCTACAACGTAACAGTCGTTACAGCACAAATGTTGAATGCCATACTCTGCTTTTTATAGCACATGTCGATTGTACCGTGCGGAAATAGATGATGAGGAATTTAATCACTCGTACATTATAATCGATCTACACAGAAAGCATATTCTGTTGCATTCGTTTGAAACATTGTACCATTCGTCACCTTCAAAAGTTAAAATTTTAAAAAGATATCTATGACGAAAGTATTTTGTTTTTCTTTGCTGCATCATGATGTGATCTGCTCCCATTATCGGAGCACTTTCCACGAGATTTTGGAGTCGTAGTTCTTGCTCTTACTAGACATTTTTCTTTGTGAATTAGCCCATCTATAGCGCCCAGTACGTTTTAATTTATTACATTTCGGCAAATTCTTTCATCAAATCAAAACTTGAAACATGTAAAAAAAAGTTCATCGTCAGTCTGCGCTAATGTAATGCCTATGTGAGGCATATGAAAGAGAGAATACACTGTTTCGCTCAGTAATTTTTTTGCTGAAGCTCTATCTATATAAAATATTACTTTCACTCAGATATTATTCTAATTGTTACTGTTAAAATTTTTATTTCCTGTTGTATATTGTAGTTCTCTTCTTACTCTTCATTCAATGTAACATGAACAGTGCAATGTAACAGTAATATGACAGTACACAGAAAAACGCAACTAACCCAATAACATCGTCACCTACTAAGGCGACAAATATTCACGTCGTTATTCTTACAAGGGAACCTCCCCATCGCACCCCCCTCAGATTTAGTTATAAGTTGGCACAGGGATAGGCCATGAAAAACTGAACACAGATCAATCGAGAAAACAGGAAGAAGTTGTGTGGAAGTATGAAAAAATAAGCAAAATATACAAACTGAGTAGTCCATGCGCAATGTATGCAACATTTAGGAGAGTGCGAGCTTACTAGCGCCGTAGTCCCGTGGTTAGCGTGAGCAGATGTGGAACGAAAGGTCCTCGGTTCGAATCTTCTCTCGAGAGAAAAGTTTATTTTTTTATTTTCAGACAATTATCAAAGTTCAGGCTCTCACACATAATCAACTTCGCTCTCCAAAATTCCAGGGCATGTTCAGATTTGCTTGGACATATGCACAATTTTACGGTCTACACATGGAACCATTTGAAAACGTAAAAAACATATGTTTTGACAGAGCACAGGGAAAACTGTACGACTGTGAAACTGTTGCATTCATTTGTTGCAGTTTATGTGACAAACCCTTGTGTTTCCATCACTTTTTTGGGAGTGATTATCACATCCACAAGAAAACCTAAATCGGGCAAGGTAGAAGAATCTTTTTACCTATTCGCCTAGTGTGCAAGTTAGGTGGGTCGACAACATATTCCTGTCATGTGACGTACATGCCGTCACCAGTGTCGTATAGAATATATCAGACGCGTTTTCCTGTGGTGGCATCGGTTGACCTATGAACATGCGATCAAATGTTTTCGGTTCCCATTGGAGAGGCACGGGTTTGCGGTGCGGTGCGGTCGCAAACCACAGACACTAAACTTATTAGAGTGAACAGAGACGTCAATGAACGAACGGACAGATCACAAGTCTGCGAAAATAAAGAAAGTAAAATTTTCACTTGAGGGAGGACTCGCACCGAAGACCTCTCGATCCACAGTTGCTCACTCTAACCACGGGACCACGGCGCTCCTCAGCTTACGTAGTCCCTAATGTTGCATATCTTGCACATGGACTACTCAGTTTGTATATTTTGCTTATTTTTTCATAGTTCCACACAACTTCTTCCTGTTTTCTCTATTGATCTGTGTTCAGTTTTTCAAGGCCTATCCACTGTGTCAATTTATAACTAAATCTGAGGGGGGTGCGATGGGGAGGTTCCCTTGTTAGAACCAGGAGAACTTCATTCTTTTAAACCATAAATGACAGATTGCTTCGCTACTGTAGCAGGTTCGAATCCTGCCTGGGGCATGGATGTGTGTGATGTCCTTAGGTTAGTTTGGTTTAAGTAGTTCTAAGTTATAGGGGACTGATGACCTCAGAAGTTAAGTCCCATAGTGCTCAGAGCCATTTGAACAGATTGCTTACGTTTTGGCATACAATCTTTCAAATATACAAAATTTTGCTATGTATATATGAACGTCGCAAAGTTACATTAATTCTTAAGGTTCTTGTTGCGTACACATTCACTGAAAGTCTCATTTTCATTGCATTTAAAACCTTTACATGTTGAAGCTTCCATTGTCAACTTTCGTTATATTAAAAAAAACAATATATAATATCCTATCCAGTAGTTCTCACATGTAATCAGTACGTCACTATTGTTTAAAACGTAATATTGAACCCTTCCCAAACATATTCTAAGTAATCATTTTCACTGAAGGCAGAACTGTAGGAACGGGACAACACTGTAATGTCTCTAAAATGGTTAGCATTTCACTCTCACTATTGTTTGGGGCGTTCCTTTTGCCTTTGATATATATGAAGGTAAATTGTCGGCTGTAGATCTGAAAAGGTATCCAAATATAAGTGCAGTGACGTTCTTTTCAGTTAGTTAAAGAATAAATTTTGTAAATCTACTCCAGCAGCTGTTATGATCCACACATTGATACGGTCTGCCAACTGTAACTAATATTTTTCACTTATTTATGAACTGAATGATATTACCTCATTAATTTATTTCACTATCAATGAAATATAGGTACTACGGAATAAAATTTTTGCCAAGCAGCTAATGTGTCCTGGAAACGATTTCTGAGGTCACATATGTTGAAGAAATTTATCGTAGAGCTTAAGTTTCAGTACAAGAAAGAACAGTCAGGACCTAGCCAGTAAAACATAAGATATTAATCCTTATAATATGGAACTTATGATCGCTTTTATCAGGGATTTTTTCATAACTCACAGATGATTTTATAAACTGTATAATCTCACAGAAATTAGAAGCGTTAGGTAAGTATGGACTGAAATGGATTACACAGACATTCTGGAAGTTATGTACAGCTCAGACAAGGATGTCATTAAATTAATTACTACACTGCAGTTTTCAGACACTTCTTACATTACCATGGACTTATTTTTTAATAGCAGCAGATTTTCACATGGTTATATTCTGTATGGAACCAACTGGTTGTTATAAACGAAAGTCAATTACTGTCTCCACAGAATGAGACTTAGAGGACATCTTTGGCTCAACTGATTGCAGTGTCTTATAACTGGGCACACTTTTACTAACTACTTCTAGTATATGTTGCTTTGTTCTCTTGGAACCCGCAGTCAAGGAAAAAACGCCATCACTTGGTACATAATTGTAAATACAGATTAGTATAATATTTCCTATCTTATATGACTAAAACACAGTTAGTGCTGACGATGTGCTTGACAAAAGTTAAAGTTTCCGTGACATTTGCAATTAATTTATAACAATGTAACCAGTACATCTTTAATTTTTATGAGGAAAGTTAAAGTTCTTTCACCTTGAGCAGCTTTGACAAATGTAACATATACAATAAAATGAATTTAACACAGTTTATTTAGTGAAACAGATGGACTGGCACTCAAGCGGACATGAGATCTCTTTAGTTCTTATGGAATGAATTAAATACAGTGAAATGTAATTTAAAGATCGAAGAAGAAGAAGTACATGAAGACGCAAAGACACTTAGATCAGTGGAAATCGTCCATATATGCTGCAACTACATCATACTGAAGGCGTATAATTCGGCTTACCACAGGTTTCCAATCGTCCCTCTATAATCATAATTCGCAGAATGTGTGACATTTATTTATTTCTGAAACATTTCTTGTATCCTAGTTCTAGCAGCAGAAGAGTAGTATTCAGTTGAGTAGTTGGTTCTCTTGGGTATTTAACAATCCAACCTTTTCTTTGTGTAATAAAACAGTATGCCTTCTTTTCCCTCGTCCCTCGCTTCTCTGTTTTAAATGGCATTCTACGCATTAATTTATAATTCAATTACTTATCGGGTCGGATGTTACGTTGCTCATCCCCAGGCCATCACGTGTACTCTATAAAACTTTTGAGGTAAATAACCTAAATTTAGTAATTGGTCCGATAGTCATAAAAAAATCCTTTCTCCTCCCACACACATAAAAATCGCATACTACTTGATTAAAAGCATACCCGCTTAAGCGCCTTCCAATGCTTTACAAACCATTCGGCATCTTTTAGTTGCGTTAAGAAGGTTTAAGAAAAATACTGCGTACTATTTGTTTATAAACCAATGAAACGGAAGAGAAATAAAATTAAATAAAAGTTAACGACCTGTCATTAAAATTATAGAGGTTTCTGTCATAAGCACATACAACTGTATTATTATTTTGTAGGTGTCGTCGCGCCAGAGCTAATTGTGCAGGCTGGCTGGAGGAACGGCCATTTCTGGAGAAATCCCGCCATCATTGTTACTCTTATAGCTGTCCTCGTGGCTTTTATCGTCGCTGGAGTGGTGCTCTTCTCATACTTACGCAGGAAACGAGAGAGGTTCCCAGGTAAGGCAAAAAGGCTGTATATTTTAGATATTTAAATTGTGCAACATTTGTTCAGATTTAAACCGTGAAAATCGTTTTCTCGGTTAGGTCCTATGTTACCTTGGAACGAGGACATAAAAACTACACAGGAAAAGACGGCATTCAGAGCCAAAAGAAGTGTACCAGTTCTACGTATTGGCCTTAATATGAGCAAGAAATTCCTGAGAAAATACATTTGGAACACAGCTTTGTATGTAGTGAACCACAGGCTGTGGTGAAAACAGAAGAAAATAGAATTGAAGCATGTGAAAAAACGTTCAAATGTGTGGGAATTCCTAAGGGACCAAACTGCTGAGGTAATCGGACTTACACACTACTGAAACCACCTTAAACTAGCTTATGCTAACAACAACACAAACACCCACGCCCGAGGGAGGACTCGTACCTCCGGCGCTATCCGTGATATGGCGCCTCTAACCGCGCGGCCGACCCGCCCGCCGAAGCGTCTGAGATGTAGTGCTATACAGGGATGCTGAAAACTAGTTAGACTAACAAGATAAAGTATGAGGGCATTTCCACAGAATCGGTGAGAGGTGGAACGTATGGGAAACACTTCAAAGAAGGAATGACTGGACATGCGTTATAACATCAGGGTATACCTTCCATGATACAAGAGACAGTTGTAGAGGATAAGAACTGCATGGGGAGACAAAAGTTGGAGTATATCCAGCATATAATCAAGAATATATGGTGCACGAGACGGACTGAAATGAAGAGATTGGGACAAGTAAGCAATTTGTGGAGAGCAGAAGCAAAACGTGTTAGAAGGCTACTAAGTAGAAACAAATTAATAAATAATCCAGAAAATTCTCTCACATTGGTATTTGTAGTGACAGTGGACAATATTTTCGTGCACGAATGTACTTTGAGTTCCTGCCCTACCATCAAGTTACACATTTCCCTAAATTTCTCTGTACCACTTAATGCTAACGTCGGGACTAACCCATAACATGGCGCAGCAATTCTACTTCATCCTGCTTGAAATGATCTGGCACGGAGCGAGATGGTGCAGTGACTACGACACTGGATTCTGATTTTGCTGAAGAAAGGTGAGGATGTCTATCCCCATCTGTCTTCCACTATTGTCTTCTTTCGCTACAGTAACACAACGATGTAGTTACTTTGTCACAAACACGACCGAGTCCCTTTACCATGTCATCCAATACAAGTAGGTATCGTCAAACTAAAAAGTTACTACTTCTGCATAATTGATGTAACATTTAACTATTCGTAACAAAAATAGATGGTGTGTTACAAAATGCTGGATTGTGAATTTGTTTGAAAATATAAAAAGGCTGAAATTTTATCTGTAATATATTAGATGGTCCTAATCATGCACATTTTATAGCTGCAGCATGTGAGGCGAAAGCACAGATGTTATCACAACTTTGTCCTTGAACTACACTGCGGGCCGCAGAAGCACCCGTTAATTAACGTTAAGTTTGTGGCGCATCAAAAACTGGGCTATCTTGTAGTTTCTGTAGCTTTGGGGAGGTTCTCTATCCAATATTGTGCTTCTTTTCTGAGCATCAGGTACTAAACTGCATGTGTAGGTACCTCCCGTAGGACGGGTCAAGTGTTTCACTAATATTTTTATCAAGCTGGAGACAAGGTGTCTCTTTCTTATCGAAGTCGTGGTCAGGACAATTGGTAGCAGGGAATGGGCGTCAGTGATGGCATGTTGAGTGGTGGTCCGATATCGGATGTCACAGTACTAAATACTTAGTGAACAGCAGTCATGAACAGCAGTCACTGCTGCAGTCGCTGTGCTCTCTTCTGCAGCTGACTCACTCTTGGCCAAAAAGTGAAATTAACTGCTTATGGTCTGTGACTATGTAGAATTCTGTTCTGTAGAAGAAAACGTGGAATATTTTGAAAACGTAAATAATACACAGCTGTTCGTTTTCTTGTTCGCTGTAACTCCCCAGTGCTGCTGTTAGTGTTTTACATGCATTTACAGCCTAATCCTGCCAGATGTCTCTAAAGGGGACCCCACCAACCCCAAATTGCGATTCCTCTGTCGCTCTGTCGTCAGGTCTTCTACAGGTTTAGTGCAACCCACCAGGAATTTCTCTCGTCACAACTGTTACATCACAGATTAGCACTTGCACCCTGCATCCTCAGTTATTTACTAGATATTTTCCAAACTCTGTCTTTCTGTATTGAAACCTCAAGATGTAGGTTGAGATAGGAAAAGAATCACATGGAAGGATGGTTCCCCAGCTCTAGCATCATTTGTCCCTCGAATGATCATGATTATTTGCAACGCACATGAGAGCACCAAGTAAAATTCAACCATCACCAAATACCACTGAATATAAGAGGTTATTAAATGAAAATAAGCCTCTTTCAATTTTAACAAAAGATTGACGTGACTAAAATTTCTATTCTTGCTACACCAAGGAATTTGTGCCAGAAACAAATAAAAAATAAATCATAATAAAATCTCACTTGATCAATAAGTAAGTAAAAGGTAACTCTCGCACTCTCTTCCTCGACAGTGGCATTTATTATGGTAGGAGTTGGTAATTTAGAGTAAATACCCAAGCATGGCAGATCTGACAAATTTTCTTACAGCTATAGAATGGATTCCCCCCCCCCCCCCCCCCCCATGAACCATGGACCTTGCCGTTGATGGGGAGGATTGCGTGCCTCAACGATACAGACAGCCGTACCGTAGGTGCAACCACACCGGATGGGTATCTGTTGAGAGGCCAGACAAACGTGTGGTTCCTGAAGAGGGGCAGCAGCCTTTTCAGTAGTTGCAGGGGCAGCAGTCTGGATGATTGACTGATCTGGCCTTGTAACACTAACCAAAATGGCCTTGCTGTTCTGGTACTGTGAACGGTTGAAATCAAGGGGAAACTAACAGCCGTAATTTTTCCCGAGGACATGCAGCTTTACTGTATGATTAAATGATGATGGCGTCCTCTTGGGTAAAATATTCCTGAGGTAAAATAGTTCTCCATTCGGATCTCCTGGCGGGGACTACTCAGGAGGACGTCGTTATCAGGAGAAAGAATACTGGCGTTCTACGGATCGGAGCGTGGAATGTCAGATCCATTAACCGGGCAGGTAGGTTAGAAAATTTAAAAAGGGAAATGGATAGGTAAGTTATAGTGGGAATTAGTGAAGTTCGGTGGCAGGAGGAACAAGACTTTTGGTCAGGTGAATACAAGGCTATAAATACAAAATCAAATAGAGGTAATGCAGGAGTAGGTTTAATAATGAATAAAAAAGTAGGAGTACGGGTAAGCTACTACAAACAGCATAGTGAACGCATTATTGTGGTCAAGATAGACACGAAGCCCACGCCTACTAAAGTAGTACAAGTTTATATGACAACTAGCTCTGCAGACGACGAAGAAATTGATGAAATGTATGATGAGAAAAAAAATTATTCTTGTAATGAAGGGAAACGAAAAGTTAATAGTCATTGATGACTGGAATTCGAGAGTAGGGAAAGAGAGAGAAGGAAACATAGTAGGTGAATATGGATTGGGGGTAAGAAATGAAAGAGGAAGCAGCCTGGTAGAATTTTTGGCAGAGCATAACTTAATCATAGCTAACACTTGGTTCAAGAATCATGAAAGAAGGTTGTATACATGGAAGAACCCTGGAGATACTAATAGGTATCAGATAGATTATATAATGGTAAGTCAGAGATGTAGGAACCAGGTTTTAAATTGTAAGACATTTCCAGGGGCAGATGTGAACTCTGACCACAATCTATTGGTTAGTAACTGTAGATTAAAACTGATGAAACTGCAAAAAGGTGGGAATTTAAGGAGATGGGGCCTGGATAAACTGACTAAACCAGAGGTTGTACAGAGTTTCAGGGAGAGTATAAGGGAACAATTGCCAGGAATGGGGGAAAGAAATACAGTAGAAGAAGAATGGGTAGCTTTGAGGCAAGAAATAGCGAAGGCAGCAGGGGATCAAGTAGGTAAATATACGAGGGATAGTAGAAATCCTTGGGTAACAGAAGAAATATTGAATTTAATTTATGAAAGGAGAAAATATAAAAATGTAGTAAATGAAGTAGGCAAAAAGGAATACAAACGTCTCAAAAATGATATCGACAGGAAGTGCAAAATAGCTAAGCAAGGATGGCTAGAGGACAAATGTAAGTATGTAGAGGCTTATCTCACTAGGGGTAAGATAGATACTGCCTACAGGAAAATTAAAGAGACCTTTGGAGAAAGGAGAACCACTTGGATGAATATCAAGAGCTCTGATGGAAACCCAGTTGTAAGCAAAGAAGGGAAAGCAGAGAGGTGGAAGGAGTATATAGACTAAAGAGGGTCTATACAAAAGCGATGTACTTGAGGCCAATATTATGGAAATGGAAGAGGATGTAGATGAAGATGAAATTGGGAGATACGATACTGCGTGAAGAGTTTGACAGAGTACTGAAAGACCTGAATCGAAACAAACTACTGACAGCCTTGGGAGAGCCAGTCCTGACAAAACCCTACCATCTGGTGAGCAAGGTGTATGAGATAGGCGCAATACCCTCAGAATTCAAGAACAGTATAATAATTCCAATCCCAAAGAAAGCAGGTGCTGACAGATGTGAAAATTACCGAACTATCAGTTTAATAAGTCACGGCTGCAAAATACTAACGTGAATTCTTTACAGACGAATGGAAAAACTGGTAGAAGCTGACCTTGGGAAGATCAGTTTGGATTCCGTAGAAATATGGGAACACGCGAGGCAATACTGACTCTACGACTTATTTTAGAAGCTAGATTAAGGAAAGTCTTAGGTGGAGATTTCAATTTACCAGATATAGACTGGGACACTCAGATGTTTAGGACGGGTGTTAGGGACAGAGCATCGAGTGACATTATACTGAGTGCACTATCCTAAAATTACCTCGAGCAATTAAACAGAGAACCGACTCGTGGAGATAACATCTTGGACCTACTGATAACAAACAGACCCGAACTTTTCGACTCTGTATGTACAGAACAGGGAATCAGTGATCATAAGGCCATTGCAGCATCCCTGAATATGGAAGTTAGTAGGAATATAAAAAAAGGGAGGAAGGTTTATCTGTTTAGCAAGAGTAATAGAAGGCAGATTTCAGACTACCTAACAGATCAAAACGAAAATTTCTGTTTGGACACCGACAATGTTGAGTGTTTATGGAAAAAGCTCAAGGCAATCGTAAAATGCGTTTTAGACAGGTACGTGCCGAGTAAAACTGTGAGGGACCGGAAAAACCCACCGTGGTACAACAACAAAGTTAGGAAACTACTGCAAAAGCAAAGAGAGCTTCACTCTAAGTTTAAACGCAGCCTAAACCTCTCAGACAAACAGAAGCTAAACGATGTCAAAGTTAGCGTAAGGAGGGGTATGCGTGAAGCGTTCAGTGAATTCGAAAGTAAAATTCTATGTACCGACTTGACAGAAAATCCTAGGAAGTTCTGGTCTTACGTTAAATCAGTAAGTGGCTCGAAACAGCATATCCAGTCACTCCGGGATGATGATGGCATTGAAACAGAGGATGACACGCGTAAAGCTGAAATACTAAACACCTTTTTCCAAAGCTGTTTCACAGAGGAAGACCGCACTGCAGTTCCTTCTCTAAATCCCCGCACAAACGAAAAAATGGCTGACATCGAAATAAGTGTCCAAGGAACAGAAAAGCAACTGGAATCACTCAACAGAGGAAAGTCCACTGGACCTGACGGGAGACCAATTCGATTCTACACAGAGTACGGCGAAAGAACTTGCCCCCCTTCTAACAGCCGTATACCGCAAGTCTCTAGAGGAACGGAAGGTTCCAAGTGATTGGAAAAGAGCTCAGGTAGTCCCAGTCTTCAAGAAGGGTCGTCGAGCAGATGCGCAAAACTATAGACCTATATCTCTGACGTCGATCTGTTGTAGAAATTTAGAACATGTTTTTTCCTCGAGTATCATGTCGTTTTTGGAAACCCGGAAACTACTATGTAGGAATCAACATGGATTCAGGAAACAACGATAGTGTGAGACCCAACTCGCTTTATTTGTTCATGAGACCCAGAAAATATTAGATACAGGCTCCCAGGTAGATGCTATTTTTCTTGACTTCCGGAAGGCGTTCGATACAGTTCCGCACTGTCGTCTGATAAACAAAGTAAGAGCCTACGGAATATCAGACCAACTGTGTGGCTGGATTGAAGAGTTTTTAGCAAACAGAACACAGCATGTTGTTATCAATGGAGAGACGTCTACAGACGTTAAAGTAACCTCTGGCGTGCCACAGGGGAGTGTTATGGGACCATTGCTTTTCACAATATATATAAATGACCTAGTAGATAGTGTCGGAAGTCCCATGCGGATTTTCGCGGATGATGCTGTAGTATACAGAGAAGTTGCAGCATTAGAAAATTGTAGCGAAATGCAGGAAGATCTGCAGCGGATAGGCACTTGGTGCAGGGAGTGGCAACTGACCCTTAACATAGACAAATGTAATGTATTGCGAATACATAGAAAGAAGGATCCTTTATTGTATGATTATATGATAGCGGAACAAACACTGGTAGCAGTTACTTCTATAAAACATCTGGGAATATGCGTGCGGAACGATTTGAAGTGGAAAGATCATATAATATTAATTGTTGGTAAGGCGGGTACCAGGTTGAGATTCATTGGGAGAGTCCTTAGAAAATGTAGTCCATCAACAAAGGAGGTGGCTTACAAAACACTCGATAGACCTATACTTGAGTATTGCTCATCAGTGTGGGACCCGTACCAGATCGGGTTGACAGAGGAGATAGAGAAGATCCAAAGAAGAGCGGCGCGTTTCGTCACAGGGTTATTTGGTAACCGTGATAGCGTTACGGAGATGTTTAACAAACTCAAGTGGCAGACTCTGCAAGAGAGGCGCTCTGCATCGCGGTGTAGCTTGCTCGTCTGGTTTCGAGAGGGTGCGTTTCTGGATGAGGTATCGAATATATTGCTTCCCCCTACTTATACCTCCCGAGGAGATCACGAATGTAAAATTAGAGAGATTCGAGCGCGCACGGAGGCTTTCAGACAGTCGTTCTTCCCGCGAACCATACGCGACTGGAACAGGAAAGGGAGGTAATGACAGTGGCACGTAAAGTGCCCTCCGCCACACACCGTTGGGTGGCTTGCGGAGTATAAATGTAGATGTAGATGAAAGGCAAACCTACGTTTCTAGCATTTGTAGACGTAGAGAAAGCATTTGACGATGTTTATTGGAATACTCTCTTTCAAATTCTGAAGGTGGCAGGGCTAAAATACAGGGAGCGAAAGGCTATTTACAATTTGTACAGAAAGCAGATGGTAGTTATAAGAGTCAAGGGGTATGAAAGGTAAGCAGTGGTTGGGAAGGGAGTGAGGCAGGGTTGTAGCCCACCCACGATGTTATTCAATCTGTATCTTGAGCAAGCAATAAAGGAAACAAAAGAAAAGTTCGGAGTAGGTATTAAAATCCATGGAGAAGAAATAAAAACTTTGAGGTTTGCCGATGACATTGTAATTCTGTCAGAGACAGCAAAGGACTTGGAAGAGCAGCTGAATGGAATGGACAGTTTCTTGAAAGGAGGATATAAGATGAACATCAACAAAAGTAAAACGAGGATAATGGAATGTAGTCGAATTAAGTCGGGTGATACTGAGGGAATTAGACTAGGAAATGAGACTCTTAAAGTAGTAAAGGAGTTTTGCTATTTGGGGAGCAAAATAACTGATGATGGTCGAAGTAGAGTGGGTATAAAATGTAATGGCAAGGAAAGCGTTTCTGAAGAAGAAAAATTTGTTAACATCGAGTATCGATTTAAATGTCAGGAAGTCGTTTCTGAAAGTATTTGTATGGAGTGTAGCCATGTATAGAAGTGAAACGCATACGATAAATAGTTCACACAAGAAGAGAATAGAAGCTTTCGAAATGTGGTGCTACAGAAGAATGCTGAAGATTAGATGGGTAGATCACATAACTAATGAGGAAGTATTGAATAGGATTGGGGAGAAGAGAAGTTTGTGGCACAACTTGACGAGAAGAAGGGATCGGTTGGTAGGACATGTTCTGAAGCATCAAGGGATCACTAGTTTAGTTTTGGAGGGCAGCGTGGAGGGTAAAAATCGTAGAGGGAGACCAAGAGATGAATACACTAAGCAGTTTCAGAAGGATGTAGGCTCCAGTAGGTACTGGGAGATGAAGAAGCTTACACTGGATAGAGTAGCATGGAGAGCTACATCAAACCAGTCTCAAGAGTGAAGACCACAACAACAACATTGAATGGATACAATGACATTAAGTTGAAGCAAAGAATAATCAGCTATAATTACAAGTGGAAATGTAAGAAGCTGGCAATCAGATAGGGGATTATATTAAAATTTCCCTCAGCACACCAAGTATTTATGCAGATATTTGAACAGGCGAAGGAAATTCCTCATAATTTAATTACGACATCGCTCTTTGTGCAGAATGTTTAGAAGTTAAAGCAAGCACATCAGAGCCTTAAGAAGGGAAAGGCAAAACTTAACGTAAGAAAGGCAAGCGGCCATGGTGAACAGTTCCAGTACAGCAATAGCGGACACACCTCAAACACATCCAGAAGGCACGTGCACCGTACCAGGTCGGGTTGACGGAGGAGATAGAGAACATCCAAAGAAGAGCGGCGCGTTTCGTCACAGGGTTATTTGGTAACCGTGATAGCGTTACGGAGATGTTTAATAAACTCAAGTGGCAGACTCTGCAAGAGAGGCGCTCTGCATCGCGGTGTAGCTTGCTCGCCAGGTTTCAAGAGGGTGCGTTTCTGGATGAGGTATCGAATATATTGCTTCCCCCTACTTATACTTCCCGAGGAGATCACGAATGTAAAATTAGAGAGATTAGAGCGCGCACGGAGGCTTTCAGACAGTCGTTCTTCCCGCGAACCATACGCGACTGGAACAGGAAAGGGAGGTAATGACAGTGGCACGTAAAGTGCCCTCCGCCACACACCGTTGGGTTGCTTGCGGAGTATCAATGTAGATGTAGATCATCAACAGGCCCTCGCGGCCGGCATCGGCAGAAATACCGGCTCGCACTTATCTGTCGTTTGCAAAGGGTCCAGGTCTTACTGCAGCAGAGAAATACAGGAGCTGCAGAAGTTTTATAAAATATAATCTTCGTTCCCTTCCTTGCCTTATTTTTCAGTGGCACAGACGTAATGGACGTATACAGTATGTTAAGGAAAAGTGGCCACACAGAATACACTGTGGTAGTACTGATCAAAACAAGAAAGAATGTCCAGTATACATGGGCACAAAAATGCACGCCTTAAGAGCCTTGGAAACTTGTTCATCTTCGATACTGTGAAACACATCACGAACCCAACAGAGTGGAAAATTCTTAGTTAGTGATTAAGAGTGAAACCATCCAAAATCATCTGGAAAATCGTGACTTCGAAAACAAATTAGTCTTCATTGACGGGGCCACTTTTCGTTTTCCCGTGAAGGTTAACTCATACATATGCGGAACAGAGATCTCGTATGCAACTGTCGAACATGTCTGGGATTCAGATTAAGTTAACGAGTTCCGTGCTGTAACCAACAAGACAATCTGTGAAACTCTCTTCTTCAGTGAGAGAACATATCTCGAGATGCTGCCACGACTTGAATCTGATAGCACGTCTTTCGTATGTGAACAAAGTGGCGGCCGTCGCATTTACACAGTTGTGTACGAGATTACCAGAATGAGACTTCACCGCATCGCTGATTAATCTGTGTTGCGACCGCTGTTTATGTTACTGGAGGGGCCACCATAATCACCAAATTTGACGCATTGCCGTTTCTTCTTTGAGGTTACTACCAGGGTCATATTTACGTTACACCTCTGCCACATTACCTAAACGGTTTGCGACACCACATAGTAACAACTGCTCTTAACGTCACTTCCAGGATGATGGGCCCGGTATGGGCGGATTTAGACTACCGACTAGATTCTGAGATGTGACGAACATTCATAAACATTACAAAAAAATCCTTGTGATCTTATTTTTCATATACTTTTTTATCTGTTACGTTTTTCTTGGCCCATTATCTGTACTGATTTTCAGAAATATTTCGCGAACTTTACACTATTGGCCATTAAAATTGCTACACCAAGAAGAAATGTAGATGATAAACGGGTACTCATTTGACAATATATTATACTAGAACTGACATGTGATTACATTTTCACACATTTTGGATGCAAAGATCTTGGGAAATCAGTACCCAGAACAACCACCTCTGGCCGTAATAACGTCCTTGATACGCCTGGGCATTGAGTCAAACAGAGCTTGGATGGCGTGTACTGGTACAGCTGCCCATGCAGCTTCAACACGATACCACTGTTCATCAAGAGTAGGGACTGGCGTATTGTGACGAGCCAGGGTCTCGGCCACCATTGACCAGACGTTTTCAGTTTTTGAGAGATCTGGAGAATGTGCTGTCCAGGTCAGCAGTCGGACATTTTCTGTATCCGGAAAGGTATGTCAGGACCTGCAACTTGAGGTCATGCATTATCCTGCAGAAATGTAGTGTTTCGCAGGGATCAAATGAAGGGTAGATCCACGGGTCGTTACACATCTGAAATGTAACGTCCACTTCTCAAATTGTCGTCAATGCGAGCAAGAGGTGACCGAGACGTATAACCAATGGCACCCCATACCATCACACCGGGTGATACGCCAGTATAGCGATGAAGAATACACGCTTCCAATGTGCGTTCACCGCGATGTCGCCAAACAGGGATGCGACCTTCATGAAGCTGTAAACAGAACCTGGATTCATCCAAAAAAATGACGTGTTTCCCTTCGTGCACCCAGGTTCGTCGTTGAGTACACCATCGTAGGCGCTCCTGTCTGTGATGCAGCGTCATGGGTAACCGCAACCATGGTCTCCGAGCTGATAGTCCATGCTGCTGGAAACGTCGTCGAACTGTTCGTGCAGGTGATTGTTGTCTTGCAAACGTCCCCATGTGTTGACTCAGGGATCGAGACGTGGCTGCACGATCCGTTACAGCAATGCGGATAAGATGCCTGTCATCTCGACAGGTAGTGATACGAGGCCGTTGGGGTCCAGTACGGCGTTCCGTATTACTGTCCCGAACCCGCCGATTCCATATTCTGCTTACAGTCATTGGATCTCGACCAACGCGAGTAGCAATGCGGCGATACGATAAACCGCAATCGCGATAGGCTACAATCCGACCTTTATCGAAGTCGGAAACGTGATCATACGCATTTCTTCTCCTTATACGTGGTATCACAACAACGTTTCACCAGGCAACGCCGGTCAACTGCTGTTTGTGTATGAGAAATAGGTTGGAAACTTTGCTCATGTGAGCACGTTGTAGGTGTCGCCACCGGCTCCAGCCTTGTGTGAATGCTCTGAAAAGCTAATCATTTGCATATCACAGCATCGTCTCCCTGTCGGTTAAATTTCCCGTCTGTAGCACGTTATCTTCGTGGTGTAGCAATTTTTATGGCCAGTAGTGTAATTACCACTCATCTATGAAAAACTGTTGATTCATATTCTGTGTGACAATTTCAGCTGTACACTCCAAACTATAACGGCGGAGAATCACGTTGTCTGATTGTCTCACAGCAGGAAGGAAAGAGTCAGCGTCGGCAGAGGGTGAGGACGTGGCAGGCCTCGGGGAGAAGGCGAGCTACGTGAGCGGGAACGGCGTGCTGTCGCGCCACTGCCGCAGCCACAGCGACCTGCAGCAGCAGCAGCAGAGGACGCAGCTGGCGCTGCAGCCGCTGCACCACCAGGCCGCGCGCCACGGCGCCGGCAGCGCCACGCCCTCCTCCGCCCACCTCTACGCCACGTTCCGCCTCGCCGAGGAGCGCCGCCTCCGCTGGCAGCAGGTAGGCCTAGACCTACCTCCCGACACCACTCCACGCCAGCAGCAGAAATAAGAAATGAGCTTCGCCTACTCGCTTTAAAGTCCCCAGGGGGACCTGCGACGTCATCCCCGAACTCGGCGTATCTTTATGCATCGTGGATAGAGTCGTGTGTCTCCATGGCTGCAAATTTAACTGTAAATTAGTCAGCTGAGCCTGTTGCCAGATGTAAGTGGAGTCTAAAGGATAGAATGGACGGTGAATATTCAGATTCACAAATACAGACACAGGACTCGCCACACTGCAGCTACATTCGCTACCACTGAAACCACTGGGAATAACGATTGCCATATACAAATACAACGACTGATTGATTAGCACTAAAATATATATATGTATATTGTGTGTGTTGTTAGTGGCATAAGTGGAGATACTGTGACCATTGTTATCTTAATATATACCCACTTCAGTGTGTTAGTTGCTTTAGTTGCATTTCTCTGCATATAACAGTCTTGCCACAACCACTTTACGTAATGTACTACTTGCAAATTTCTGCACAGTCCTACTGCACCACTAAGTACACTACAAGTATCAGTATAGACTGTTAGTTTTGCATCTATGCATTCACACTTCAACACCTGACATGACCAGCAGAAAATATCCATTAATGGCTTGGTCTTGCCAGATGTACTTATAAGTACAAGTCATCCTAAAAATATAAAACTCCTAACAGCTATAATTATTACATTTATTAGTCTACAAATGATGTAAATACTGATGTAATGTTATTCAGTGCAGTGTCTTCAGTCTTCACTCACCAGTAATATCTGAACTAATAAGACTACACACACACACACACACATATATATATATATATATATATATATATATATACTCCTGGAAATGGAAAAAAGAACACATTGACACCGGTGTGTCACACCCACCATACTTGCTCCGGACACTGCGAGAGGGCTGTACAAGCAATGATCACACGCACGGCACAGCGGACACACCAGGAACCGCGGTGTTGGCCGTCGAATGGCGCTAGCTGCGCAGCATTTGTGCACCGCCGCCGTCAGTGTCAGCCAGTTTGCCGTGGCATACGGAGCTCCATCGCAGTCTTTAACACTGGTAGCATGCCGCGACAGCGTGGACGTGAACCGTATGTGCAGTTGACGGACTTTGAGCGAGGGCGTATAGTGGGCATGCGGGAGGCCGGGTGGACGTACCGCCGAATTGCTCAACACGTGGGGCGTGAGGTCTCCACAGTACATCGATGTTGTCGCCAGTGGTCGGCGGAAGGTGCACGTGCCCGTCGACCTGGAATCGGACCGCAGCGACGCACAGATGCACGCCAAGACCGTAGGATCCTATGCAGTGCTGTAGGGGACCGCACCGCCACTTCCCAGCAAATTAGGGACACTGTTGCCCCTGGGGTATCGGCGAGGACCATTCGCAACCGTCTCCATGAAGCTGGGCTACGGTCCCACACACCGTTAGGCCGTCTTCCGCTCACGCCCCAACATCGTGCAGCCCGCCTCCAGTGGTGTCGCGACAGGCGTGAATGGAGGGACGAATGGAGACGTGTCGTCTTCAGCGATGAGAGTCGCTTCTGCCTTGGTGCCAATGATGGTCGTATGCGTGTTTGGCGCCGTGCAGGTGAGCGCCACAATCAGGACTGCATACGACCGAGGCACACAGGGCCAACACCCGGCATCATGGTGTGGGGAGCGATCTCCTACACTGGCCGTACACCACTGGTGATCGTCGAGGGGACACTGAATAGTGCACGGTACATCCAAACCGTCATCGAACCCATCGTTCTACCATCCCTAGACCGGCAAGGGAACTTGCTGTTCCAACAGGACAATGCACGTCCGCATGTATCCCGTGCCACCCAACGTGCTCTAGAAGGTGTAAGTCAACTACCCTGGCCAGCAAGATCTCCGGATCTGTCCCCCATTGAGCATGTTTGGGACTGGATGAAGCGTCGTCACACGCGGTCTGCACGTCCAGCACGAACGCTGGTCCAACTGAGGCGCCCGGTGGAAATGGCATGGCAAGCCGTTCCACAGGACTACATCCAGCATCTCTACGATCGTCTCCATGGGAGAATAGAAGCCTGCATTGCTGCGAAAGGTGGATATACACTGTACTAGTGCCGACATTGTGCATGCTCTGTTGCCTGTGTCTATGTGCCTGTGGTTCTGTCAGTGTGATCATGTGATGTATCTGACCCCAGGAATGTGTCAATAAAGTTTCCCCTTCCTGGGACAATGAATTCACGGTGTTCTTATTTCAATTTCCAGGAGTGTATATATATATATATATATATATATATATATATATATATATATACAGGGTGAGTCACCTAACTTTACCGCTGGATATATTTCGTAAACCACATCAAATACTGACGGATCAATTCCACAGACCGAACGTGAGGAGAGGGGCTAGTGTAATTGGTTAGTACAAACCATAAAAAAATGCACGGAAGTATGGTTTTTAACACAACACTACGTTTTTAAATGGAACCCCGTTAGTTTTGTTAGCACATCTGAACATATAAACAAATATGTAATCAGTGCCGTTTGTTGCATTGTAAAATGTTAATTACATCCAGAGATATTGTAACCTAAAGTTGACGCTTGAGTACCACTCCTCCGCTGTTCGATCGTATGTGTCGGAGAGCACCGAATTACGTAGTGATCCAAAGGGAACGGTGATGGACCTTAGGTACAAAAGAGACTGGAACAGCACCTTACGTCCACATGATAACACCATTTTATTGGTCTTTTTCACTGACGTACATTTACATTACCATGAGGGGTGAGGTACACGTACACACGTGGTTTCCGTTTTCAATTACGGAGTGGAATAGAGTGTGTCCCGACATGTCAGGCCAATAGATGTTCAATGGGGTGGCCATCATTTGCTGCACACAATTGTAATCTCTGGCGTAATGAATGTCGTACACGCCGCAGTACATCGGATGTAATGTCGCCGCAGCCTGCCACAATACGTTGTTTCATATCCTCTGGGGTTGTAGGCACATCACGGTACACATTCTCCTTTAACGTACCCCACAGAAAGAAGTCCAGAGGTGTAAGATCAGGAGAACGGGCTGGCCAATTTATGCGTCCTCCATGTCCTATGAAACGCCCGTCGAACATCCTGTCAAGGGTCAGCCTAGTGTTCATTGCGGAATGTGCAGGAGCACCATCATGCTGATACCACATACGTCGAAGCGTTTCCAGTGGGACATTTTCGAGCAACGTTGGCAGATCATTCTGTAGAAACGCGATGTATGTTGCAGCTGTTTGGGCCCCTGCAATGAAGTGAGGACCAGTGAGGTGGTCGCCAATGATTCCGCACCATACATTTACAGTACGCGGTCGCTGTCGCTCTACCTGTCTGAGCCAGCGAGGATTGTCCACGGACCAGTAATGCATATTCTGTAGATTCACTGCCCCGTGGTTTGTGAAAGCCGCTTCATCGGTGAAGAGGTAGAACTGCTACGCATTCTCTGTTAATGCCCATTGACAGAATTGCACTCGATGTTTAAAGTCATCACCACGTAATTGCTGATGTAGCGACACATGAAACGGGTGAAAGCGGTGACGATGCAGTATGCGCATGACACTACTTTCACTCAGTCCACCGGCTCTCGCAATGTCCCGTGTACTCATGTGTGGGTTCATGGCAACAGCAGCTAACACACCAACTGCACCCGCTTCTCCTGTGACGGGCCTGTTACGGACCCGTTTGCGTGCTAAGACCATACCTGTCGCATGCAGTTGGCGGTAGATGTTTTGCAATGTGCGGCACGTTGGATGCTCTCTGTCCGGGTACCGTTTTGCATACACCCTGCAGGCTTCAGCTGCATTTCATCGACACTCGCCATATATGAGTATCATCTCCGCCTTTTCAGAGTTCGAATACACCATGGTCACAGTTCCTACAACACTACACTATCACAGACGTCTGGTAACACGGTGTACTACAGTTGGTCTGCGTGCGGAGACGAATGCAGAATAACAGTAGCAGCAAGCGCTACATGCGGACACTGCGACAGCTAGACCAAACCACAACAGTGCACTACAGCCACAATCGTAAAAACGGTCGTCATCGTAAACATGTCCCTGCAGATGCTGCTCGCCGACCGTGGCCCGTGTTTGTTACAACACGCAACTGAACGTAGGAGGTTTCAAGCGTCTACTTTAGGTTACAATATCTCCGGATGTAATTAACATTTTACAATGCAACAAACGGCATTGATAACGTATTTGTTTATATATTCAGATGTGCTAACAAAACTAACGTGGTTCCATTTAAAAAAACGTAGGTTTGTGTTAAAAAACATACTTCCATGCATTTTTGTATGGTTTATATTAAACAATTACACTAGCCCCTCTCCTCACGTTCGGTCTGTGGAATCGGTTCGTCAGTATTTGATATATATATATATATATATATATATATATATATATATATATATATATATATTGGTTGGGTGGTTTGGGGAAGGAGACCAGACAGCGTGGTCATCGGTCTCATCGGATTAGGGAAGGATGGGGAAGGAAGTCGGCCGTGCCCTTTCAGAGGAACCATCCCGGCATTTGCCTGGAGTGATTTAGGGAAATCACGGAAAACCTAAATGAGGATGGCCGGACGCGGGATTGAACCGTCGTCCTTCCGAATGCGAGTCCAGTGTGTAACCACTGCGCCACCCCGCTCGGTATATATATATATATATATATATATATATATATATATATATATATATATATATATATATGTGTGTGTGTGTGTGTGTGTGTGTGTGAGGTGCGACTATAAAGTAATGAGACTGAGTTTCTGTGCAAGATTTGGCAACTCTGCAGGCTTGCGTAGGCGCAATATCTTTCACCTTGATCTACAAGCTGCTTCTAGTCCAAGCGGCACATCGATACAACTGCTCAGTCGTGAGTTCTGCTGTAACAAGTTGACATATGATTGTGTCTCTCGTCACAGAAATTGAACCGCATAATATTGCGCAATGGTATGCCATTTCTTTTTTCGTTAAATTGGATGAAAAAGCGACAACTAACGGTAAGCATCAGAAGGCTTTGGGGATGAGGTTGTGTCAAGAGCTCAAGTTTTTCGTTGGCATAAAATGTTTAGGGAAGGCAGAACGAATGTTGAAGTTGAAGACCGCACTGGGGGACCGTCAACCTAACGGAAGAATGTCAACTTGGCCAGGGTGTGTGAACTTGCCCGACCTCATCGAAGATTATCCGTGACAATGATTGCAGAAGAACTGAACATCAATCGAGAAACGGTTTATCTAATAATAACTGAAGAGCTTGGTATGAGAATGATTGGATTCCACAGCACGATAATGCACCATCCCAAACTGCTCCGTCAGTACACCAATTTTTAACCTCAAAACAAATTTCAGTACTACTACAGCCAACTTATTCACCAGATATCTATTTCCAAGAGTCAAAACGGTGGTCAAGGGACACCATTTTCAAACAACACAAGATGAACAAAAAGCTGTGACGAGGATCTTGGAGGGGATTACAGAAGATGAGTTCCATAAATATTATCAACAATGGCAGAAGCGCTGGAAAAAGTGTGTGCAATCAGAAGGGAACTACTTTGAAGGAGACAACACTAAACTTGACTAAAATGGTAAGCATCGTTTTCGTTTTTCACATCAGTCTCATTACTTTATTGTCGCACCCCGTATATACACTCCTGGAAATTGAAATAAGAACACCGTGAATTCATTGTCCCAGGAAGGGGAAACTTTATTGACACATTCCTGGGGTCAGATACATCACATGATCACACTGACAGAACCACAGGCACATAGACACAGGCAACAGAGCATGCACAATGTCGGCACTAGTACAGTGTATATCCACCTTTCGCAGCAATGCAGGCTGCTATTCTCCCATGGAGACGATCGTAGAGATGCTGGATGTAGTCCTGTGGAACGGCTTGCCATGCCATTTCCACCTGGCGCCTCAGTTGGACCAGCGTTCGTGCTGGACGTACAGACCGCGTGAGACGACGCTTCATCCAGCCCAAACATGCTCAATGGGGGACAGATCCGGAGATCTTGCTGGCCAGGGTAGTTGACTTACACCTTCTAGAGCACGTTGGGTGGCACGGGATACATGCGGACGTGCATTGTCCTGTTGGAACAGCAAGTTCCCTTGCCGGTCTAGGAATGGTAGAACGATGGGTTCGATGACGGTTTGGATGTACCGTGCACTATTCAGTGTCCCCTCGACGATCACCAGTGGTGTACGGCCAGTGTAGGAGATCGCTCCCCACACCATGATGCCGGGTGTTGGCCCTGTGTGCCTCGGTCGTATGCAGTCCTGATTGTGGCGCTCACCTGCACGGCGCCAAACACGCATACGACCATCATTGGCACCAAGGCAGAAGCGACTCTCATCGCTGAAGACGACACGTCTCCATTCGTCCCTCCATTCACGCCTGTCGCGACACCACTGGAGGCGGGCTGCACGATGTTGGGGCGTGAGCGGAAGACGGCCTAACGGTGTGTGGGACCGTAGCCCAGCTTCATGGAGACGGTTGCGAATGGTCCTCGCCGATACCCCAGGGGCAACAGTGTCCCTAATTTGCTGGGAAGTGGCGGTGCGGTCCCCTACAGCACTGCATAGGATCCTACGGTCTTGGCGTGCATCTGTGCGTCGCTGCGGTCCGATTCCAGGTCGACGGGCACGTGCACCTTCCGCCGACCACTGGCGACAACATCGATGTACTGTGGAGACCTCACGCCCCACGTGTTGAGCAATTCGGCGGTACGTCCACCCGGCCTCCCGCATGCCCACTATACGCCCTCGCTCAAAGTCCGTCAACTGCACATACGGTTCACGTCCACGCTGTCGCGGCATGCTACCAGTGTTAAAGACTGCGATGGAGCTCCGTATGCCACGGCAAACTGGCTGACACTGACGGCGGCGGTGCACAAATGCTGCGCAGCTAGCGCCATTCGACGGCCAACACCGTGGTTCCTGGTGTGTCCGCTGTGCCGTGCGTGTGATCATTGCTTGTACAGCCCTCTCGCAGTGTCCGGAGCAAGTATGGTGGGTCTGACACACCGGTGTCAATGTGTTCTTTTTTCCATTTCCAGGAGTGTATATGTCGTGAGTCACATAAGATGTAACACCCCTTTAATTCGTGAACGGTTACACATACCGAAAAGTGGTTTTCGGCAAACAGGGTATGGAGGAGCACGTATTTTTTTGTTTGGCTAATTTTTTTAGTGCTGGTATAAACCGAGGTACTGAACCAAATCGTTTTTCGAAAACTAGAATGGTATACGTTTTTTATAACTACATTCATTAGCTCTTGAGAAGACAGTCTTGACGTTGAAATCGGTCAGTAAAAAATTGAGGTACGTCCTTGAATTTGAGAATCGGTATTAGCGGTACAGATACCGCCAAGCAGAGCTCTTGTGCCACCATGTCTAAGAACGTCAACACATTTGCCTGTTTACTTGTCTGCACTGCAGGCCGCTCATTTCTCCTTCAACATTCGTTCCCTGCAGACAAGTACACCAATGAGAAGAAGTTGTATATACTGCTTTTATGTGGTGTATGTAAAAGAAACGCCATAAAATCTATACAGCGGTGTAGGGCTACATATCCGGATCGCTAATATCCGACGCGCCAGGCAATTGCACGAGCTATTAAAACACTAGGAGAGGCTGCTTGAATGTCAAAAAGAGGACAGCAAGGAATACCGCCAACAGACAGAGAACACGAAGAAGCTGTTCTGGCTACGACGCTAATGAATCCGTACAGTGGCACGAGACATGTTGCCAAGGAATGTGGAATCAGCCAGACGCATCCTACATGGACGGAATTTGCGTCCCTGTAATCTGTTACTACATCTGCCACTCAACGAGCGTGATTTCGAACATCGTACAGAATTCTGTCGGTTTGCTCTTCAGCAACTGAGAGACGACCCTGCGTTTTTCTATCGTGTGCTCTTTACTGATGAAGCAACGTTTACCAACCACGCTAATGTAAAATTCCGTATTATTTACTACTAAGCAGCCGAAAATCCACAGTGGTTTCGTCATCTGATATACCAACGGCCGTGGAGCGTAAACGTATAGCGTGGCATCATAGGAAATTACATTGTGGGATCTTATTTCATCTGAGGCGTTCTAAACGGACATTCGTACGCACACACTCTGACGAACATTCTGCCGGTTCTTCTAGAACAGTGGGATATTCGAGTGTGTAACACGATGGTTGTCCAACTCACTCGCCAGGAGCCCCAACACGAATACTGAATGAGAACCTTCCTGGACGTTGCACAGGATGAAATTATGTTGTCAGATGGCCTACGAGGTCTCCCTATTTGACTGCGCCTGATTTCTTTCGTTGGGGAGCACTCACAGATGCAGTCTGTGACGAAGTCCCAACTATGCCAGACAATATGTGTTATTGAATCACCAGTACATACTCTACCATATCATCCACTGGAATTACATCTGTACATCGTTCTTCCGAACGGTGATTGCAATTGTCCCTTTCAGTCCATGGTCAACAGTTTGCACATACGCTGAAATAAAGGATAGATGTATTTTTTCGGAAGGCAAAACTTATGTGATTTGCGTGCTCACTAAATAATTTTAGTTAATTATTTGTTTCACTTACGTGTGTACAAAGTTGCATTACCGTGTCAAATAACTAGACAACGTGTACTGCAGGTAACTGGTAACACTGTCCTTGAGTATCTACGTTTGACATGAAACGACGTTTCGTTAAAACGAATATTTGTTTTGTGGTGTGTAGGTGCTCACCAAAGCAGTTTTGATAAAATGTTTAGTTCAAGAATGTATCCTATATGATATACACTACTGGCCATTAAAATTGCTACACCACGAAGATGACGTGCTACAGACGCGAAATTTAACCGACAGGAAGAGGATGCTGTGATATGCAAATGATTAGCTTTTCAGAGCATTCACACAAAGTTGTCGCCGGTTGCGACACCTACAACGTGCTGAAATGAGGAAAGTTTCCAACCGATTTCTCATACACAAACAGCAGTTGACCGGCGTTGCCTGGTGAAACGTTGTTGTGATGCCTCATGGAAGGAGAAGAAATGCGTACCCTCACGTTTCCGGCTTTGATAAAGGTCGGATTGTAGCCTATCGCGATTGCGGTTTATCGTATCGCGACATTGCTGCTCACGTTGGTCAAGATCCAATGACTGTTAGCAGAATATGGAATCGGTGGGTTCAGGAGGGTAACACGGAACGCCGTGCTGGATCCCAACGGCCTCGAATCACTAGCAGTCGAGATGACAGGCATCTTATCAGCATGGCTGTAACGGATCGTGCAGCCACGTCTCGATCCCTGAGTCAACAGATGGGGACGTTTGCAGGAATATTTCGACGACGTTTGCAGCAGCATGGACTGACTATCAGCTCGGAGACCATGGGTGCGGTTACCCTCAACGCTGCATCACAGACAGTAGCGCCTGCGATGGTGTACTCAACGACGAAACTGGATGCATGAATGGCAAAACGTCATTTTTTCGGATGAATCCAGGTTCTGTTTACAGCACCATGAAGATCGCATCCGTGTTTGGCGACATCGTGGTGAACGCACATTGGAAGCGTGTATTGGTCATAGCCATACTGGCGTATCACCCGCCTTCATGGTAGTGGGTGCCATTGGTTATACGTTTCGGTCACCTCTTGTTCGCATTGACGGTGTGTTACAACCCGTGGCTCCACTTTTCATTTGATCCCTGCGAAACCCTACATTTCAGCAGGAAAATGCACAACCGCATGTTGCAGGTCCTGTACGGGCCTTTCTGGATACAGAATACGTTCGACTGCTGCCCTGGCCAGCACATTTTGCAGATCTCTCACCAATTGAAAACGTCTGGTCAATGGTGGCCGAGCAACTGACTCGTCACAATATGCCGGTCATTACTCTTGATGAACTGTGCTAATCGTGTTGAAGCTGCATGGGCAGCTGTACCTGTACACGCCATCCAAGCTCTGTTTGACTCTATGCCGTTATTACGGCCAGAGGTGGTTGTTACGCTATTGGTCAGTAATGTAATTCTAAGTTTATGTTTTTACGTTTGTAGTTTGAATTATTGTAAGTACTGAAAGATATACAGTTTGTACTTGTACCTCCTTTGATTGTGTGAAACGCTTCTTGGAGAAGCCAGAGACGCTGGAGACACCATCGTATGTTGGTTCCCTTCTACAAAGCCTTAGTCGCATCCACTTACCAGACTATGAAATCCGCTGAGATATATGCGCATCCTCCACATATTCTAAGACATAGTTCGGTACCTCTTCCTCATCACCCTCCCAAATACCCCAACCTAACGTCCAGATACATAAAACCCATAGCACTTTACACAAAAACTTATGAAGCCCATAATACTCTTTTACTGGCACCCTGTATAACTCATCACTTCATTTCTTCCTTGTCTAAATATTTCAAACACTGAAAAATATAACTTCTATCGTTTGATCAATGCAGTTCACCAACTGCCTTTTATTTTGTGAACACATTCATTTTTAACGCTATTTACAATCTGTTGCTAGGTTTTTATTTTTAAAAGAGTTTGACTGAAGAGTGACAAACTGAAATCACTCACAGTCCAATCCCCACCCAGTGGGATAAGGGCGATGAAGTAACATGAAAGAAAAGTAATTATTTCAGTAAAATACATTTTTAATACGACACCTTTTTAAATTAGACTAAAAATATAAATAATTTTTACCCCCATACAGATTCCCAACCCCTTGTACACAGTCTTCAAATCTGTGATTGTGACTTTTTAGTAGATACAAGAATGCTTGGGGCACGTATAAGGTAAAACGTGGAATGCATGGAACAGATGATAGTCGGGAGGAGAACTATTCATGTATTGCAAGTGTCCCACATCTTCCATTATAAATCTTACAAGTATTGCCATAGATACAAAAATTTCCAATCATTATTTTAAGAACTGTCTGTATGGAGTTAGTAGTCTGGTATAGAATAAATTATTTTATTCTTTTACTCCAGTTTAAAATGTGCTATATTAAAAATATATTTCTTTACATAATTATTTTCTGCTTTTTATACTTGTTTGTATGAAATGTCTTAAAGGATTTTAAGCATTTTGATGATATTAGATTTATTATTTAAGTCTTTATTTATGTACATGGTGTCAGGGCTTCAAGTACAGATATTTTTTTATTGGTGACTGAGGACAGTATACTGAACAACACTAACTCATTATTTCCTTTATTTACGGAATAATAACTATAGGTATTAGGAGTAGTAAATTATTAGACTGGTTAGTATCTCAAACTACATGTGACGAAAGCCAGACATTGATGCTTACTCTCCCCTTAGCACAAGATAAAGTGGTGGAGTTTGGTCAAGCGGATCCAAAATGGTTAGTCAGTACTCACAGGGATAGTCCACTTAGTGGTGCAGTTGTGAATATGCAGAAAACATCAGGTAGGAAATTACCTGGTATGAGGGGAGAAGCGATTAACACATTGAAGGGCGTATGTATTAAGATATCAATGATCACAATACATGCACTCATAACCCTAACACCCCTTTTATATACTATCCTCTTCCCTGTAGCTTTGCCAGTGTGCACATATTACACACCTATCCTCCTGTGTCTCTCTTTATCAATCTCTTCCTCCCCTCTCTTTTCTCGTCTGTGCCAGTCCACTTGCATACCACCTGCAATGCATTCCAATACCAACTGCGCAACACACGAGTTCTGCAAGGCAGCCTAGATGTCAGGTGTTACCAGTCTTTTCCACCCCTCCCTGCACCTGTCAGACCAACAATAAAGTGAGTTAGTACTGCATTGCCATTCAGCTCTGAGCCATGTATAGAATTTTAAGCCTATTTTAAAATCAACTGCAAAATCTGTGCTGAACAGTGAGACAAAAGAGCAATCTAATAGAAACGTGTTAGAAATGTTGCTTCCTCGACACGGATGTGTGAAACATATCAAGCTGTATGCATTTTTACTGTGATGTACATAACTAAGGTGTGTATTTTATATATTTACATTAAAACAACAGCCTACGCAGGAAAATTAGTTACTTAAAAAAACTGGTGCTGTGGTACCATGGATACAAAAGACTAACACTGATGCTTATTTCGTATTTTCTGTACTCCACTCTGTACCGAATCTCTACAGAAAGTGCGTACGATTTTGTTCACAGGACGAACTTGGCGACCCCAGGGAGCACCACCAGCTGGAGCTGCAGACGGAGCCCCAGGACTGGGCACCTCTGCGCAGCCTCCATCTGGCCCATAAGTACTGAATGAGTGGGGCACTGCAGAGCCTCCACCTGTCCCCCAAGTACGGAACGAGTGGGGGGCCACTCCGCCCTGCCGCCTCGCCATGTCAAGTGCCTTAACCCAATAAGCCACCCGCCCCCTAAGCTGCCACCGACCAGGCTGGCTGCGCTGCTACTGGCCCTAACTGATACCACTGTTGCTGCTAATTCAGTCTAAGTGGGAAATTTTCAGTTATCCTGGATGATATTTTTCTTTCGTGTCCGACGTACGACGAACTGAACAGCTTACCATAGTCTAAGTAAGACGTCATAATTCGAATGTTCAGTATTAATTGCGTTTTACCATTGTTTATATACGTAACAATATATCAATAGTATAAATGTTCTGCTTAGCGAAGTGAAAGACATCGTCACATCTGTTAAATACCTGTTACCATTTCTACTGTTTTCCTAAAATACATTGCAAAGAAATATGTAACGAAGAGTGGAAATATATGTTGTGCTGCATTATGTGGCTTAATTAATTTTAATAGAAATAATCAAAGACCTTCAAAGCAAGTTTCTCTATCAACAATGTGTAATTACCTGCACAGATGAAGTAACACATTCATCTCCAGTTTAAAGTAACAAGGTATTACTTCGGTTTCGCTAATTGACAAGAAGAGGTGTAAGACTCCGTGTGTCCACTACCACACAGCTTTACTGAAGGGTGAAGCAAGTAACTGTAAATGGTCTTACGTAATTGTGGATTTGTGGATTCAGAGCACCCATTGTGAAGAAATCTTGCTCTTTTTTATAGATTTCATATGAGTAATGACATATTTTGTCTGCTACTTCTATCCATCATCATGTTTTCATTAACTATAGAAAACAGCACACAATAATCTTCATGGAACTGAGAATCACAAGTGAAGAAGACGCGTGTGGTTCAGTATGAATAACCATAGACTGTTGAGGGCTTAGAGAAGAATAGAAAAAAAACGCTTTTTTCCATACACAAATCATTTAGAACCGACCTCCTGTTCTTACAGGACGTCATATTTGTCAGAAGTAGAATTAAAATATCCTTTCATCAATGTCTAGAAACGGAAACTACTAATTCTATTGCATGATTTTTCCTATGTTTGCCACATCGCTGTTGACGTCACACAGCTTTTTCATGTGTACCCGTTCGCATACATCATGAATGGAAGACACGATTCTGTATCTTGTGCATCGTGTCGACTGGTACCGCATGCAGTAACATTTTAAAATGTATTCATTGCCTGAAATCGAGAGGATCCGACAGCACTCATGTGACACCCATGAGACTGTCCTGGAAGAACGTATGACTAAAGCAATCGAGTTCCTGATTCACAGCTGTGTACGATATGGTGTAACCACATGGAGCAGTGTCTGAAGTTTCAACTGATGCACTGATATCGCAAGACTAAACTGCCGGATCTCAAAAAGTCATTGTTCGTGGATATTTTGATCAACAGGGCGTACTGTTACCAGTAAGACGATGGGACACTTTCCGGGAACAGTGTGTGTAGTTTTGATCTCTCATTCTCCACAGAGGCGAGGCTCTGTCTGTTGTCACAAGACGCGAGAGAAGGGGACCTCGGTGTTGGAGTAACACCACTTTTCGTATCTTCCCTTATACACGCAATTTTAGGCTAAATTTGACACTGTTGCTTACTTCAGGGTTAAATGTTTCTGACGGTTAGTTAAAAGTAGCTTTCAGACAAAAAGCAAATATTGAACATGAAATGTTAGGAAGGTAAGGCACTGAGGGAGAATGGGATTTCTAAAGTGGGGAAGTGGAAACGATCCATACATATTTTACGACTAAGTGAGATACTATCAATAAAATTGTTTTGGGTTTGTGACCGCATTGTCAATAAGTAAAAACTACCGAGGTTTCGGTCACTGTTGCAAGTGACCCTGAAGAAGGTGCAACAGTGACAGAAACGTCGGTAGTTTTTACATATTGACAATGCGGCCGCAAACCGAGAAAAATTTTATTGTTTGTGACAATGGCCGCGGAAGCCTATGTTTGTAAGTGAGATACTGTTCGTGAAGAGGGAGATCATTGCAGTAGCGATCGTATGATTTTTCATACTGGGCCACATAACAGTAGCGCAGGAGCGTGAATAATAACAATAAAGGAAATCAACAACAAAGTAATCGTTACATTGTTGGTGAAAAGTGACTCTGTAATCCTAGAGGTAAACACACAAATCATAGATGTGCATTACAGTGAAAGTGAAATGGTGTTAAGACAATTAATGAATGTATACTGAGAAAACAAAGACAATTTTCAGTGAAGGTAGGTGATACAAAAGCGGATTAGCGAGTGTATTGATAGGGTAGAAAGGTTAATAGGCTTCTATGTTCTCACCAGCTCTGAGAAGTAATTATATGTGGATCTATCAAAAGATCAAAGAATATATCAAGTGGACAGATTTTGGTAATATAATGACTTGATAGTTATTTCATTCATCAGTCTTAACCCCTAGCTCTTATTGAGGATCTAATGTACTATTTCGCGATGTCAATATCTTTACTCGAACAAATCACAAAGAAACAAACCAGTGTCTCATGACTTTCTTCATTATATGATAATGATATGTCAACTATTCTTTCCCACAGGATCATCTATACACTGACGAGCTTCAGTTATTCTAAGTACAAGTCCAACATACCTGTGCACCGACAACCAACATGTTAAAGCTAATTTACTTGATGTACCATCTTCGGTGTGGAACCCTGTAGCTTTGAAATTTCACCCATCTAAAACGCAAACAATCTTAGGCGCTAACAAAAGACTTATTACCACAGAAACCAGAGATTCTCTTACACTTTGAATCCTAAACGGCACAGACGTAACCTTTCCATTTTTTGCAAAGAACCTGGCGACAATTCTGTACCATCACATACGCAGTCTATAAGAAGGTGTCAGTATCACTTCATCTACTACATAAATATAAAAAAGTAATTCGTTTCGAACTTGAAAAGAAGCTCGTAGAGTCAGTAACGCTCACCATATCTTACCTCGCTGACGGTACTCAATGACTTAAGGACGAAAGCTTACTTAGGCTAGGACTGGCGATGAATCCATGTGTACGATACATTTGTGATGTAGGCTATTTCGACCATATTAGTCATGCCTATGACCATTTATCGTCGCTACGTGCTGAAAAGCGTAAGTACTATCTCAGTCTGTGATTGCTCTATCGTTCCCTCAGTCATTGCACTCCGTGTTCTGTAAACTACTCTACAAATCATTCCCGTTAATCCCCCTCCCCCACAACGTTTCCATCCACCACTTCGGCAGAGTTCCTAACTTAAACCCTATTCTTTCCTATAGCCGTTGTCATCTTCATTTTACTCTTCCCCTCCATCTTTATCCCTTCTACTTCAGATAATATTAAACATGGCTTCAAATGTACTAAACTGGTCTAAAGCTCTCTTAATGCCATTTACTATAATTTTTATTAGTGTCAAACGTTACTATTATCACTACTATTATCTTTATTATTATTATTATTTCTTTCCTTTCTCGGACGTTATGTCTGGTTAAAAATGGAAAGTGACATGGACCTTGATCAAGCGTGACTTCCTTTTAATTGTACGGTATATGTTACATTGCGTTTAGGATCTTTCGGGTAGTTGAACATGTATCAATAATTACAGATTTCTGTAGTTGTATATATACGTTTGGATGTAGCTATATTGCGTTGATGTACTGGTGGGTATTGTGTGGTATGACTCCTGCAGTTTATAGTATAATTGGTATAATGTCAACTTTATCCTGATGCCACATTCCCTTGACTTCCTCAGCCAGTTGGATGTATTTTTCAATTTTTTCTCCTGTTTTCTTCTGTATATTTGTTGTATTGGGTATGGATATTTCGATTAGTTGTGTTAATTTCTTCTTTTTAATGGTGAGTATGATGTCAGGTTTCTTATGTGGTGTTGTTTTATCTGTTATAACGGTTCTGTTCCAGTATAATTTGTATTCATCATTCTCCAGTACATTTTGTGGTGCATACTTGTATGTGGGAACGTGTTGTTTCATTAGTTTATGTTGTATGGCAAGTTGATGACGTATTATTTTTGCTACATTCTCGTGGCTTCTGGGGGTATTCTGTATTTGCTAGTATTGTACATCCACTTGTGGTGTGATCTACTGTTTCTATTTGTTGTTTGCAATGTCTGCATTTATCTGTTGCGGTATTGGGATCTTTAATAATGTGCTTGCTGTAATATCTGGTGTTTATTGTTTGATCCTGTATTGCAATCATGAATCCTTCCGTCTCACTGTATATATTGCTTTTTCTTAGCCATGTGTTGGATGCGTATTGATCGATGTGTGGCTGTGTTAGATGATATGGGTGCTTGCAATGTAGTGTTTTCTTTTTCCAATTTACTTTCTTCGTATCTGTTGATGTTATGTGATCTAAAGGGTTGTAGAAGAGGTTATGAAATTGCAGTGGTGTAGCAGATGTATTTATATGAGTGACTGATTTGTGTATTTCGCTAGTTTCTGCTCGTTCTATAAAGAATCTTCTTAAATTGTCTATCTGTCCATAATGTAGGTTTTTTTGTGTCGATAAATCCCCTTCCTCCTTCCTTTCTGCTTAATGCGAATCTTTCTGTTCTAGAATGTATGTGATGTATTCTATATTTGTGGCATTGTGATCGTGTAAGTGTATTGAGTGCCTCTAGGTCTGTGTTACTCCATTTCACTACTCCAAATGAGTAGGTCAATATTGGTATAACACAAGTATTTACAACTTTAGTCTTGTTTCTTGCTGTCAGTTCTGTTTTCAGTAATTTTGTTAGTCTTTGTCTATATTTTTCTTTCAGTTCTTCTTTAATATTTATATTATCTGTTCCTATTTTTTGTCTGTGTCCTACATATTTATAGGCATCTGTTTTTTCCATCGCTTCTATACAGTCGCTGTGCTGTGGTTATCCAATATGTAATCTTCTTGTTTATTGTGCTTTCCCTTGACTATGCTATTTTTCTTACATTTGTCTGTTCCAAAAGCCATATTTATATCATTGCTGAATACTTCTGTTATCTTTAGTAATTGGTTGAGTTGTTCATTTCTTGCTGCCAGTAGTTTTAGATCATCCATGTATAGCAAATGTGTGGTTTTGTGTTGGTATACTCCAGTAATATTATATCCATAACTTGTATTATTTAGCATGTTGGGTAGTGTGTTCAGAGCAAGGCAGAACCAGAAAGGGCTTAATAAGTCTCCTTGGTATATTCCACGCTCAATCTGTATTGGCTGTGATGTGATATTATTTGAATTTGTTTGGATATTAAGTGTGGTTTTCCAATTTTTCGCTACTATGTTTAGGAACTGAATCAATTTAGGATCTACTTTGTATATTTGCAATATTTGTAGTAACCATGAGTGGGGTACACTATCAAAAGCTTTTTGGTAATCAATGTATGCATAGTGTAGCGACCTTTGTTTAGTTATAGCTTGATATGTCACTTCTGCATCTATTATCAGTTGCTCTTTACATCCTCTCGCTCCTTTGCAGCACCCTTTTTGTTCTTCATTTATAATTTTGTTCTGTGTTACATGTGTCATTAATTTCTGTGTAATGACTGAAGTTAATATTTTGTATATTGTTGGTAGGCATGTAATGGGGCGATAATTAGCTGGGTTTGCTGTGTCTGCTTGATCTTTAGGTTTCAGATAAGTTATTCCATATGTAAGTGTATCAGGGAATGTGAATGGGTCTGCAATGTAACTGTTAAATAATTTAGTTAGATGTGAATGTGTTGAGGTGAACTTCTTTAGCCAGAAATTTGCTATTTTATCTTTTCCAGGGGCTTTCCAATTGTGAGTAGAATTAATTGCTTGGGTGACTTCATGTTGCAAAATCATCGCTTCGGGCATTTGTGGTATCATCTTGTATGTGTCTGTTTCTGCTTGTATCCACTGTGCATTCCTGATATATTGTACCGGGTTTGACCATATGTTGCTCTAGAAGTGTTCCATGTCTGTTATGTTTGGTGGATTGTCTATTTTAATGTGTGTGTTATCTGTTGGCTGGTAAAATTTCTTTTGGTTTGTGTTGAATGTTTGGTTTTGTTTCCTTCTATTTTCACTTTTTTTGTATCTTCTAAGTCGTTTGGCCAATGCTTGTAATTTCTGCTTCTTTTCATCTAATTGCTCTATCGCTTTTTGTTGTGAGATGTTACCTAACCTTTTTCGCTTTTTGTCTGATATTTCATTTCTTAAAAATTGTGTTAGCTGTCCGATGTCTTACCTCAGTTTTTCTATTCTGATCTGTAGCCTGTGTTGCCATGCTGGTTTTGTGGGTTTCTTCTGTGTGTTGGTTGGTTCTGATCTCTGCCTAGTGTGTATATTTAGTGTAGTGAGTGCCCCTATATAGATCAGTGGTTCTAACTCTTCCACAGTAGTATTTTCATTTATTTTGTTGTGTATGATTGTGTTGATAGTCGTTATTGTTGTTTCGACTTGTGGGTTATTTGGTGGTCTATGCAAGAATGGTCTAATGTCTGTATTTGTGTCTTTGTATTCTATATATGTCAGCTGAAATTTTTCTTCTATAGCTAACATGTGTGTCACTTCGTGTTCTATTTGTGCTTGTTCTGGTGGCTGTCTTAAGATTTCGTTTTCCTCTGATTGTTTAATTGATGTGTGTTGTTCTTTGTTTGTTTGCACTGGGATGTTTGAGTCCATTACTGTATTTTCTTCTTCTTCTGATTGCACATTATTTTGTTCTAGTATTTGTTGTATTTGTTGTTTGATGTTTTATGATTCTGACTGGGGTATCCCATTATTTTTTATTATTACATGGATCTGATCAGCTAGTCGTTGTTCTGTTAAAAATTTTAGTTCTGGCTATCTGGTAATAAATGTTGTGTATACTTGTGATCTGTATCCAGTTGTGTTGGTTCCTAAGTTTGTTGCTTGGTAATAAGAGAACATGAGGTGTCGGTTAACTTCATCTTATTATTAGTAAATTATTATTATTATTATGAGAGTTCTGGTAATATCTCTGTTATGTGTTTTCGCTCGTCATATGTAACAGAAGGCCATATTGTTCGAATCTATTCAAGCTAAATAAGCAATAAATAAATAAGTAAATGATGATTATATAGATAGTGGCTATAAATTGTTACTATTGATATTCCAGTTGAAATGCAGAAACCGAGATATGTTCAAAGAAAAAACTGGGATTGTCTTGGAAGAACGTGCAACAAAACCAGTCATAAAGCTTAAGGGAATGGCAGCTGTTGATAAAAGAAAGAATCGTTGTAAAAGAACGTGTAGAAAATGCGGCAAAAAAATTACTAAGCTTCAAAAATGCAGTCGTGAATAACATTGGAGATAGTTGAATTAACAATCAAACGGCGAAGAAACAGAAATGTTTAAAGTAAACAGTAACAAAATCGGCCAATTAGAAATAAAATTAACCTTGCATGTAGAAAAGGTGGAGGAAACCTAGAGTCAAATTTTGGTTAGCAAACGAGCATGATAATGGCCAAGCTTGCACTAGGACCCATAAACAGGAAGCACAGTAATTATAGTGGAAAGGGTAATTGTGTAATGGAAGTAAAAAGTAAGGCATTAAAAAGGAAAACAGTGCATAATGACATTTTTAACTGCTCAGAGAAATCAGGGCAATTAGAACTGAGTATAGCCTCATCATACTCCATACGTGTAGGAAAATGTACAATGGAGGAAACTGAAATGGAAGTATTAAAAGACCGATGTTTTACCTTACATGAACCTTGAAAATCGGCTAGATTCATCGAGAGAGAAATGAGAACGTTCTGTAATAACTCTACGAAAGAACTCTAGATGAATGGATAGTCGAAACTGATAAAGACAAAGACAGGTCTGTATGTGACTATGTAAAGCATATATAAGTAAACTATGTAAAGCATATATAAGATGCTGCAACTATGCGGAAATTAAGGAGTTATTTGGAAAGATAGGGGAGGGAGAACTGTGACAAATGAAGCTTACAGTTGATTAGTAAAACAGCTGTTTGCTGTTTCCTATTAAAAAGAACTTTACCTTAGTTCTTACTTCGATACAGCTCAGTAAACATCAAACATTGTTAAGCCGATCATTTGGACACACATCAAAGTTTACAGTATCAGAGCTAAAATTTCTTTAAAGTATTGTGGTCAAAATTAACAAAATGAAAAACGTCGTTTTACAATAATGAACAAAATATTTTTCTACAACTATTTATGCCTAGAAATTCACTCACTCATTTGCACATAAACACACATTTTAGCGAAATTGTTTAGTTTGAAGAAAGATTTTCTAAGAACGAAAAGGGAAATCAAAAGAACTCGCATCAGCAACTCAAACCATCTCACAGCTTCTGACTGAATAGACCAGAACACAAATTACGTCTATCCTACAAATAGTGTCTGTCGTCGAAATTGTGGTAACTAAAGCGAAATTTAGAACTAAAGTGAAACAGTTACTCAGTGAGAACTAATAGCAAAAGAGATTCCCACTTACAAACATTTGTTCAATCATTTTACTATAATGTGTTTACTATTCTAAGTTGCCATTCTCGATCAGCAAAACTGAACAAAAGGCAATCGGTAAGCTACTGCGATTTTCCGTAATACAGTGATTTCTCTCGAACACAATAACACATTTGGAAATTATTACAATGATTAGTACTCAGATTATATTTACTACATGTTCCTCCAGATATTCCGATCTCATACATCTCTTCTTCTGCATCAGATGTTCGAACTGTCATATGTCCATTTTGGTGTCAGGCATACATGTGTCTCTTTGTTTTTTTATCTTACTTTCGTACCCGAGTATCGGTCGCGGAATTTTTGTTTCCCCCTGTCTTCTTACGTGTAGTTTCACTGTAAGTTTCTTTGTTACAACACATCACACATTACTTCTTCCACTTCCATTATCTTCTTAGCTAAAACAATAAGAACAACAAATAAAATTGACTCAGGATGCAATTAAGGCGGTCGTTGGCAAAAGGGTTCATTGGGCTACGTGCCTCTTGTCCACCCAATGGTTAAAATAATGCCCCAAACTTTCGTCTATAATGTCTGCAATATCTGTTTCAAACAATTAACTCTGAGGTTCAGGACATCAGTTCGATAAAATCGCTGCGCAACTGGCTGTTGTTGCATAAGGATGGTAGGTAACCTACAGTTACTTTTAACTTAAACTTTAAAGTTTTCTTATCATGGAAGAAGTGACAAAACCAGTGTGGTACCATGCTGCATTAACTCACGTAATTTTTATCGTGTCTAAGATGAAAATACAATTGGCCTAAGGCGCAACAGGTCTGTCCATTGTAGTGGAAGAAAACCAATAAGCAGGCAGTCTTGGATTAAGGAACGTGGAAAAGCAGCAAGATATACAGGCAAACAAAATTTTACTGCTTCGAATAATTTAAAACCAATACTGTTAGAATCAGGAAAATTTAAATGCAGAATAAGAAGAAAACGTTTTCAGTAGTTTAGGATACATGAGTATAAGAAGTTCCATGGCACAATGCTAGCTAATTGTGTGATATGTAACTAACCAAAAGCTATAGCTCTAAATATGGCAAAGACTCGAACACATTTCTGGGCTTATAGATTACATCTGCAAAGATAGAAGTCAAAGTTTGTCAGAAATGATTATTAATTTTACTTAATCTGAGTGTTAATAGGGGACGCTGAATTCAGAGGAAAGTTGTTCTAAAGAAATTTGTTGAGGAAGCAAGAGGCACTCTTGCTAACAGGCAATATAAGTTTGATCAAAATATACGGCCACTGATGACAGAATACTTCCAGCCTATAGGTCACAACAAGTAATTACTATCTACTATTATTTCAATGATACCGATTGAAATGATAAAACACTTAATGGAATGATCAGAAAATATTTTAAGGATCAAACTGGGAAAGCTGTTACTATGGAACAGGACACCTACTTCAAATTCTTCAGACAGAAACGTTAATTCTCTTTTGGACTACCATAAAGTGACTACTGTATACAACGTGAAATAAAACTTGCAAGTAGTCCTAATGATAGCTGAAAAATTTAATATTTACTTCACAAGAAAAATGTTGATAAACACTTTTAAATGAAGAGAGCAGTTTTAGAAGATGATGAAGACAGTGAGGAATGTATTGTTATAGAATCCGATTGTGCCCAAAACATTCCGGTAGCAAAGCGGAATGTTACCAGACAGTTTTACAAAGTATTGCTGCGGATGAACGTGTTCAGCATTCATGTTTATAATGACAAGACAACCTACACGTACTGATTCGTGGAAACACAAGACAGGAAAGACTGCACCTTTGTTTTATGTTTTCTTAATGGCAGCCTTACAAAGGAAATAAAATACAGAGGTTTGAAAAAAAATTCTTTCTAATGCTGCAAGTGGGAAAAATAAGAATAAGGCCACGGCTGCTGTTTTTCCATGCCATTCACATATATGGAATGTCACTATCCATCATCTATTCCCAGCAGGTGGACACCCGTTCTCCCAATGTGATAGACATTCTAGGATAGTGGAACCGGCTCTAAAGAAGAAAACCATTATCCCTACAACTCATCCATTCCTCGACTCAATCATTTTATGCTGATCTCAACCTTCAGTGTTTACTTCAGTGCCGAGATCTGAATTTGGTAGGGACTAATGAATAACTTCGACCTACTGCCACCTTTGTCTAAAAGAAATCATTAGAAACTAAGAGTCATGTTCATCTACAGTAGAACGCATACAGAACACTACTTGCTACAGGAACTTATACGCAAAGCTATCTCCCTTTCACATTTTGACGTGTGTTTCACATACAAATACTGAAACAATTTCATTCTGATGTTAGTCCATCGGTGATGGCAATTGCGAAGAAGATAAAGGATGTTTGAGACTCAAACTATTTCAATGACGAAGAGAGCCATGACGGAAATGAAAGTTGTCTAGTGGAATAGGAGCCAGCTGCTCCAGGAGCAGAGGAGGTAATATCTGATAATCAACGTGACTTATATGTTTTATAGATACTAATTGGTTACACTGGTACATTGTTTGCAGTACTTCTATGAATAGAGATCATATATAACTTCTATGATAAATTGTATTATCTGAAAAAATATTTTTCTGTTTACAGGCTTCTTCATTAATAAATTATTATAACACTTCGAAGGTAGGAAAAAAAGCACATATTTTAAAAACTCCATCATAATAAAATAAGCATTGAAATGTCAACATACTGACTTATTACAATAAGGAAGCTTAAAATTCAGGACGTGAGAACTGTAGAGGGAAATAAATAAAATAATTTTAAACCGAAAACAAATCTTTAACGCTCTTCAACTCGAAATATGTTTTCTGGCTATATGCTCTTCTTCTAATCACCACCTCACTCACCTCACTCGTGGTGACACTAGTTTTACTGTATGATCCATTTCTGGACTTCACGCCTCATCCTCAGATGCACCCTGTACACACCTAATCGACGGGTACAAGCTAATTTCCTAACACACTGACACAGATAGACAGGTGAAGCACCGGTAACCACATGTTACATCCACAACCCAATGCAAGCGACACTTCGTTGAGCCTTACGTTCTCTTTTCTGGAAATTATTTCCGTCGTTCTCGAGAAATCCATTTCAAATCTTTTTAGCTTGTTTATACATACCTGATGTTTTATCCGAGTCTCTGCCCCATACAGGACTATACTCTCTGATATCGACTTAAATATGAGTCATATTTTTACGTTCCGTTGGGCATGCAGCTTAGTGTACGTCATTCTAAGGCGTAATAAAAATGAAATCTTTAAACCTGCTGCAATGACGTAATATATATTCATATTTTATACGAAAAGCCTGTTTCACCTTTTTTCCGTTACCAAGTAACCGTCAAAAATAACATTGGGGAGATTATCTATACCTAAATCGTGGCTGTTTTATGTTTACGTTTGCATTGGTACGTACATTTAGTTGTAAGTGACTACCATATTTCATCCATAGTAAATTATTCTTATCATGTCATTGTAAGTGTAGAATTTTTTGTAGTTACGGAACATATAAAATACGTATCTGACAGATACTTTGTCGGTTCAGTGTTTTAACAATTCTTTACTACGATACCCTTTGTTTACAAAAGTATATACAGCTTACTAGAGAAGATGTTTCATTTCGTTTTTCTCATTTTTCTTTGAATTTCACCCGACATCTACATATATTTTGTTTTACATATGACAATCCCTTTTCGTATTTTATAATGTCAACAAAGTTTTCGACAGTGCTAACCGATGAGTCTTTATAAAAAAGAAATGCATGTTGTAAGTCACAAAGAAATAAATGTGCTTGCTTTACTGAGATACTGTTTCTAGTGATCTTTCAGTCAGCGACAGTTTTTGTCCTTGAACTGAATTGATAAGGAACCTCAAAATTGAGATACTCAGTAGCGTCGGAGAAACTGTAAAATCTATTTCAGTCCACACTTAGAAATATATTACATTCCACTGTAAGTACATATGTCATATGTGTTCCTCTTTATTGTTTGTTCCTGTTTTGATATGTATGGCTGAATTCTGCAGAATTAACTTCTACCATCGGTACAGCAAAAAAAGGAAAGAAAGGTAATGATGTAGCTTACTACTATGCTTTGTGTGTACAACTACTTTTTTGTTCAGCATAAAGATATGACAATGGTTCTAAATCAGAATTCGATTATGTACTCAAATAAATTAAAATTTCACCAGACAGCGAATCCTACCATTTGTAAATAAGACTCATCGATCAGAATTGGTGGCACTTAAGCGGAGAGCCTCAACACGCTTCCCACATGCTGCTGACTTACCAGCTTTAGTATCTTGTTGCGTCTCAAGCCCCGAGTCACATCTTCAATATACTAATTCTTCTGTCTTACTTTTCAAGCTTCAAATAAACTTTTCAGCATATTTTGACACACTAGCAGTCCTGTTAAGTAGAATATTACAGCCAAAAGCAACAATTACATTCGAATTACGATGTTAACGCTAAAATATAAAAACTCGAATAAATAAATTTGTTCGGAAAATACACTTCCTGACAAAAACAATGAAGCACCCAGGACTGGAGGACGGAACGAAATTACAATCCCTATCATCATCAGGGCATGAAATTTGTGAACGATATGTGTCCACTGATATCTGTCCTGGTGCAACTTCCCTCTCTCCATTGCATCTTACGTTACTCCTCTCATCTTGAGATCTTCCTTAACCTGGTCTACCTATCTCTTTCTAGGTCGCCCAATCGGTCTTTTTACTGGTACCTCTGCTTCCATTCGTTTTGCATGGTCTAACGCTTCAATTTCGCAGCACTCATTCTTCCCTCTGTAGTAATTGTCACATGCAGGTCTATCATTACATACACGTTCCTGAATGTCTCACCCGCTTTTTTGTAGTGCTGGTCTAAGAAATTTAATTTCGCGAGCTTTTGTCTGACTTCCTCCTCTGTTAACTACTATACGTGTCTCCATACTACACGTCATTACTGGTGGGAGATATGTTTTATACATGGTCTGTTTTTCTTTTAGAGGGACTCCCTTGTCCCACATTTTGTTTCGTACTTGGTGGAAGGAGCAGGATCCTTTTGCTACTCTGTTTAAAACTTCAAGTCTGACATTTCCATATCTTGGTATGATACCTTCCAGATAACTGGAACTCTCCACGCGTTCAATCTTCTCTCCCTCCAGCGTGATGTTGCAGGGTGTGGATGTCCTTCTCATCCTCATTGCCACTGTCTTGCTCTTACTCATTATCAATTTGAATTCTTTAAATTTTTCACTTTAGCAATCCAGTCTCCTCTGAACCTCCATTTCCGTCTCCAATCAAATGGTCATTACATTACCATGTCAAATTTACAAAGAACTTGGCAGTACAAGGTCACTCATCTGTATGCTGTTACACCCTCTCTGTCCTGGATGCATGCACTGATTCTGTCGCCAAGGACGTCATAAACCCGCTCTCTGCTCTTCTGAGGCAAACTAGTTTACGGCTGGTGTAGCTGATCCTTTATATCCTGGATACTGGCAGTGGGATAGAGTTGAAGTTCTAGCTGGTCCCAAACACGTTCTCTCGGAACAGATATGGGGATCTTGCTGGTCACGGGAGTATCTCAACATCACACAGGCAGTTGATAGAGGCACGTGCCGTCTGTGCACGAGCATTTTACCATGACACTGTCACATGAGGAGTATTACATGAGTACACAGGATGTACACGATGTACCTACGTGCCGTCAGAGTTCTCCAGTCACTACCAGTCGTCACCTGATGTAATATCCGGTGGCTCAGCACGCCAGGAGGACGCGACTATGCCTCTCCAAAACATTAGAAGAATCAGATTTCTCTCCAAGTAGCCGCCATACACTCTGACGATACTCTCTGAGTAGTGCAGTGCAGTGATTCGCTTATGAACACGTTGCGACGGCATTCATCAGCAGTTCCTGGTTCCCGATAACAGCACTACTCAAAACGTAGGTTTTTATGTTGTGGTGCTAACGGCAGCCCAAGCGCGGGACTGTTATTGTCTAGGACAGTTGCAGCTACTCTCCGACCAGTAATGTGGGATCATACAGGCGGTACTGTGTACTAAGCACGAGGCGCAAATCCTCCCCTGTGGTGGCCAGACGTGGTCTACTTGATTCTTGACGACAAGTATGTCTACCCTCCCACTGCAATCCTTTACATTACCTGACAATTGTCACATCAGAAAGCTCTACATTGATGAAAGTGATCCACAATGAGGCCCTTTTCAAATTTTGTAGGTGGTGGTAACGCTGCCCCACAGAAGTGGGTTCCATCTGAGTACCCTTTGCACAAATCACTCAACATCTGACGCTGTTTACGTCCCTTATGTACCGCCCGACCCCCCTCCCCCCCCCCCCAGGCTATGAAACCTTGAAACAACATCACAACACCAAAAGTCAATGGGCTTTCTGATCATGACATGCAGCTTATTCTGTTAAAAGTTGAATCTTGTCAGGATAAAAAATCTATTAAACCTGAGCACAGGAGGGCAATAAACCAGTAAACAATTAAGAATTTTAGGAGATTCCTCAGAGGTATGTAATGCATAGGTGTTTACAATACTTCTGACTCAAATGGAAAATAGAAAGCATTCATTAATAAAGTGACTTCTTTTGAAAATTGTTTTCCCCTAAAGGTAACTCAAATCAAACAGAATTCTGAAAGTAAATCATGAATTACACGAGGAATAAAGATACCATGTGGGACAAAAAGGAGACTGTATCTACCATCTAGAAATAGCTCTGATGTTAGCATTGTAAGCATTACAAAGAATACTGCACAATGTTTATTATGGGAAAAAGATAATGACACCAGACAACAATATAAAAATTATGTGGGATACAGTAGAGACAGGGACAGTTGGGGCCAAAGAGGAGGAGGAACAGATAGCTCTACAAATAAATGAGGCATTAGTAACAATTGCCTGTAGTACTGCAAATCTCGTAAACAAGTACTTTATTTCTGTTACTAACAGCTTGAGGTTATAAGATTCAGTAAACAGTGAAATGGAATCTCTGAGGCCAGTATTTACAATTAATTTCGCTAAAATGGAAATGACACTCACGTCTCCCAAAGAAGTAGTATCCATCATAAAAATCCTTAAAATCAAAGTATTCTAGTGGTTATCATAACATATGAATGTAGTTTATCGAAGAGTGCTCTTGGGAATTGATTTCTGTCTTAAGTTATTTATGTAATCAGTCGGTTATCAACGCAACATTTCCAGGCTGCCAAAATACGCTGAAGTTGAACTTCTTTACAGGAAGGAAGCTAAGGAGATATCGTCAAATTATCGACCAATTTCACTTTTTCAAAAATATTTGAAATGGTTGCGTTCAAGCTTCTTCAGCATCTGATTGCAAACAATATATTGTCCAAATCACAGCTTAGGTTCCTAAAGGCTTCCGAAATAGAGAAGGCTATTTCATATTGAATGAGAATGTACTTAATTTATTAGGTAACTAATTAGGGGCTGCTGGCATTTTCAGTGACCTATCAAAAGCCTTTGACTGAGTGAATCACAGCAGTCTCTTGAGTAAATTAGAATATTACAGTGTCACTGGCCATACTAGGAAATTGTTCAAGTCTCACATGTCTAACAGGAAACAAAGGTGCAGTCCGAAATACCTGTGGAGTAATCAACCTGTCTTCATACGATTGGGAATTAATTACATGGGGTATTCCTCAAATTCCACCTTGGGTCCATTGCTTTTTGTTGTCTACAATAATGATCTCTCGTCTATTACATTTTCATATGCTAAGTGCGTTTTGTTTGCAGATGATAAAAACATTACAATAAATAGTATGTCAAGTACGGATTTAGAAATGGCTGCTAACCAAATTTTCACTAACATTAATAAATGGGTAAAAACTAACTCAGTGTCATTAAACTTTGAAAAGACCCACTATATACAGTTCAGAACCTGTAAGACATTTCTTTCCAGCATGTGTATAGCATATGAAAACATGCAGATCGAAGACATTGCCAGTGTTAAATTTCTGGAACGGTAGCTCGATAATAAGTTCAGCCTGGTAGGGCATACTACAGAATAGATGATGCAGCTAAACAAGTCTATATCTGCAGTGGAAACGATGTCAGATGTAGCAGATACAAATATAAAAGAACTTGCACACTTTGCTTACTTTCATTCTCTTGTGTCGTATGGAATCATATTCTAGAGTAACTTGTGATATCGACGAAGAGGTTTTAACGTGCAAAAGCGTGTAATAAGACTCATTAGTGGTGTAAATTCAAGAACATCACGTACAAACCTGTTCAAGAAACTTGGTATTCTAACCACTGCTTTTCTGTATATTTATTCCTTAAAGAAATTTGTTGCAAATAATATGCCTCTATTTACAAGCAATAGCTCAATACAGAGTACCATTACTAGGAATAAGAACAATCTACATGATCACCTACCTTGGTCAAAAAACGGGTCCAATATTTGGGAACATATATTTTCAGTAAATTGGAAGCACCCATTAATATCTTGGTTTCAAATAAAGCATAGTTTAAACAGAGTGTGATAGACTTCTTGATAGCCAACTCCTACTCTGCGGATGAGTATCTTAACAGGGTCTGTTAGGTCAACTAAAGTAAAAATGTCTGTTAGATTTCAGTTTTGGCAGCACTTTGTTAAGATAGTCGAGATTAGGTATTATGTGTATGATAAATATATTGAAAGTGGATAACTATCTTTCTTCCTGCAAGTCTATTAATTCTGTAAATATTGACAGTTCCAGTTTACTGTAATGTATTCACATATTTTGACAATCGCCTGACAAATGATCAGGAAAGTGAATACTATACTCAAATGTTTTATGGTTTTTGTATTATACTTTCAGACTTTTCTACACCCACGAGTACAATCTCTCTCATAGAGAGTTGAAAGTGTAACCATTTACATATCCGCTTATGGTGTCGAAGTGTACAAAGTCACACTGATAATCAACCATGTCTTCTTTGCTTTAGCTTAGCTTTTTTTGTCATGCAGTGTTTATTAATCACAAAAACATAATCATTACAACAGAAGGAAATATTAATAACCTCCAAATGTGTCACAAAATGAAAATGGTGTCAAAATAGCTTATGTGCACAAAAAATCATATACTATCCAAAATCTTTTATTTCTAAGAGACTGGCTGGCAAAAACAGCTTATTAACGCAATGAAGTATTTTTTCACAACACTGCATATAAAAGTTCAGTAAGTGCGATATGATGATTAACCACACAATTGACACGCTATGGCTCACAACAAAAATTGCAGAGTAAGTCCCAGTGAAATTATGGTCTGCCCTGTAACTGAGAAACCGATGGCACTCATTCAAAATTTGGCCCTTTCACAGATGTATGCCACAAGCATCGCGTCCTGGAGTACCTCCTTATCTTTCATAATGCAGTCCTATACACTTATAAGCCAAACATTATGACCACCTTCCTAATATCCGGTGTGGCCGCCTATGGCACAGATAACAGCGGCGACGAATCGTGACATGGAAGCAATGAGGATTTGGTAGATCGCTGGAGGGAGTTGGGGTGACATCTGCTGACACATGTCACCAAATTCCCGTAAATTACAAGGTGGGATGGGACCATGAGCCGCAGTATATCACGTCCAAGATGCGTTTGGTCGGGTTCAGATCTGGTGAACTGGGGGCCAGCACATCAATTAGAACTTGCCACGGTGTTCCTCAAAGCACTCCGCCACGCTCCTGCCCTTGTAATATAGCGCATTATCTTGATGAAAAATACCACTGCCGTCTGGAAACATAGTTGTCATGAAGGGGTGTACTGCAAATAGTATACAGCACTCCTTGGCTATCATGGTGCCCTGCACGAGCTCCACTGGATCCATGGATGCCCGTGTGCATGTTCCCCATAGCATAATGGAGCCACCACCAGCTCGTCTCCATCCTGCAGTGCAGGTGCCAAGGAGCAGTTCCTCTGTAAGACAATGGATTCGTGCCCTCCCCTTGGCATGATGAAGAAGGTACAGTGATTCATCAGACCATGGAATGCTTTGCCACTGCACCAACGTCCAGAGACGATGGTGACATGCCCGTTTCAGTCGTAGTTGCCGATGTCTTGGTGTTAACATTGGCACATGCACGAGTCGTCGGCTACGGAGGCCCGTCGTTGGAAGTGTTCAGTGCAGTGTGTGCTCAGACACACTTGTACTCTGCGCAGTCTGGTTAGTTCCACAGGGTTCGCTCACTGTCCCTTTTTACCAGCCTGCTTAGCCTACGACATCTGAGACCTGTAAAGAGTGGTGGCCGCCAACCTACGACGTCTGGACGTGATATGAAGCAGACAGTAAGCACAGCTCTCCTCGAACGCCTAACAAATTGTGCAGTTCCCGAAATGCTCGTCCTGAGCCTCCAGGCCACCACGGTATGCCCTCGGTCGAATACAAGAAAATGGCTCTGAGCACTATGAGACTTAACATCTATGGTCATCAGTCCCCTAGAACTTAGAACTACTTAAACCTAACTAACCTAAGGACAGCACACAACACCCAGTCATCACGAGGCAGAGAAAATCCCTGACCCCGCCAGGAATCGAACACGGGAACCCGAGCGTGGGAAGCGAGAACGCTACCGGACGACCACGAGCTGCGGACTCGGTCAAATACAAATAGATCGCCCACCTTCCCCATGCTGCACACGGACAGCACACTCACTGACACTACACAGACCATGGGTGTGTCTGGCTAGTATTCATTCCTCACCAGGATGGGTGTATATCCATAGTAGGTCGGTGGTCATAATGTTCTGGCTGATCTGTGTAAACGGAGTGGTTTAGAGATGGGTCCATTACGCCGTGTCGGCTGCAAGGAGCTTCACCATGCCTGGGTAGATCATGCCAGTCAGCCATCTATTCCAGCCGCTCCTCCTCCATGTGAAATGTCCTGTACCTCGATAACGAGGTTTCTGAAGATGATTTCACAGTTCGCAACAGTCGGCGGTATAAATATCACGTCCGCTGCATCTTAACCCTGAGTTCTCACAGACTCGTGTGCCCAGCGAAGAAGGATATCTTGGATGGTGTAGAATAGCGTCTCCTGATGTGCAGTGCAAGTAGGGAATCGGTGTAGACGAAGAATTTTGAGTGCAAAGTGTCCACTGTTTTAGCGCTCTAGCAGTCTACGCTCCTAAGTTGGTATTGCCTTTTTTGCTAGTGGCTCCTCTAGTCTTCCCCCGGAGGTCCACGATGTTTCACCCAGGAGGAAACCATCATGATATTTTGGCAGGGAACTGCAGCTATCACGTGAAGATAATGTCTACAGGTAACATCGCAGTTGTCCTACAGACTTCCCTGGTTTCCACCAACTGATTAAGAATTGCTGCCATCCTCAGAAACTAACTTTTTCTGTGTACCGAGCCCATCATAGAGGTTTACTGTTCTGTGAGCAGTATTTGTGATTTACTTGTCTCATTGGCGCTCAGATACACATGGGCTCCGCCCAGTATTAAAGAACAGTGTAGCTGGGCACTGTAATTCTGAACGGAGGCCCTTACAAAGATTTTCAAGGAGGTGTTACTTTTCCATCACTCCTCTATATTCCGGTTTGTCACTAAAAGGACGCATCGCCTTTCGAAAGCGACGCCATTCAAGCGCGATTATGTAACTTTAAAATCACCTTGGGCCTCTGCAACTCCCAGCTTCACTGTTAGCTGCATCCCTGCGCAACACCCGATGTCAGGTCTGATTCAGTACGAATCCAGTATGGTTCTGTCTCTTGTGGGCGATGAAATGGGTGCCACATAAGTGAGATAAACCTTTCCGTCTATCAAGAAGACAAACAGATGCTACAGCTGACGACGGAGTCATTCAGCACAGAAACAGCTGTTCTTATGCACTGGAAGGCATCGGACACTTTCCGACATCTGCATTAAACCGTTTTCCCTACAGTTTCTTAGTTATATTTCTGTCAGCAACCCGTTGACGCCTTTTAACGGCTAACTTATAATGACAGTCAGGGAAATTTTTTGGCTGGTTCAAATGGCTCTGAGCACTATGGGACTTAACTGCTGAGGTCATTAGTCCCCTAGAACCTAACTAACCGAAGGACATCACACACATCCATGCCCGAGGCAGGATTCGAGCCTGCGACCGCAGCGGTCGCGCGGTTCCGGACTGTAGTGCCTAGAATCGCTCGGCCACCCCGGCCGGCGAATTTTTTTTTTTTTTTTTTTGTGGGGGGGGGGGGGGGGGGTAAAGGACACAAGATCTACTGTTGTTCACAGTGGCGTTCCAGTTTCAAGTGACACGTGACACTAGACCAAGAAATTCGCCACATAAGCAATACAATACAATACAATACAATTAAGACGATTCTTTAGACGTGTCAGATGTGTAAGCTACGTAATAACGATATAGTCTCCAGACGTGTCAGATGTGTAAGCTACATATTAACGATATAGTCTCCAGATAGTATCTTTGTATTTTTTTTTCATTAGTGTTACGTCTGTAACATTTATCCTACTCTCATTTCTTTAAAGATTTTTCCTATTAGTTCTCCATTTCCATAACAACAGATCACTTTCCTCGGCTTGCCGAGGCGGGATCAAATTTTCATGGTAAATTTATTAACATAATGTGCTCAGTGGCATCAGTGTATGTCATCATAAGATAAAAGATCGCATGTACGAATTTCAGTCACAGAGATTTTTAAAATTCCAGAAGAGTATGGGAATAAGAGCAATTGCTTATTTACATTGTTAGTGTTAATGCATTTTCTTCGTGTTGAAGCAGTAACCAGAGATAGTGTTTGTCCACGAATATTTTCAACGCCTGTTATCAAAGAATACTGTAAATGCAAGAGGTCGTCATTATGTGCCACAAACATGGGTTTATGAAAAATTGGACGTCACCTATTTGAGAAGTTTATTTTGTAATTTCGTATTTACTAACTACTAGAGATTCGATATATGGCAGTTCGTTATGCAGTATAGCCCTTGGTCACAGGTGTAGTCGAATATGAGGAGGTTTCCAAACTTTGCTAACAGCTGGCGCTAATACCAAACTACAAAACAAGCTGTGGACCTAAATCCGACAAACTGCTGACGGCTCGAAATGAAATTACACTCAAAGCTGGAAAGCCAATAATGCCGCGCGCTACTTATGTCAACCGAAACCAAGCAACAGCGTGTGGCTCATGGTTATGACAGCTGTAATTCAGGAACGCCATGAGACTGGTGGTATTGTGTCTCTAGCTCTGAAAGCACAAATTTCGTATTGCGCTACAGAATAATACGGCTCCGAAAGTTGCTGGATTAAATGTTCTTGGCAGCAGGCGTCCAAATAGGGCGATTTTAAGCGTTTTACGTGGTATAACATTGTCTACGCTGCGACAGAATATGCTTCGCAAGAAAACAAGAAAAAAATTCATGATGTATCAAACGATCTGTCTCGCGATAGTTCTTTCAGTTTGTTTTTAGAGTTGATCGGCGAAGCTTTGTACGCTTCTGTTCAGTTTATTAATCTTACATAACTGATGTGATGCAAGCCTCACATTTTTCATTATAAAACAATGCGACTGAGGAACTGAAAAACTTATTTTATATTGAACGAGGTCTTGAAAGTCAGGTAAGTTTCAAAATAAACTTTTAAATGGTTGACAAGCAATATGGAAAAATTATCTGCAAAATCAATTGTTACTACCCACAATTTTATAAAACTGTAGCCGATTTACACAAGTGCTCAAATATTAAATAAATACGTTTTCACGACTTTACCAAGCACGTATCCAACTGTCGTTTATCTGCAGGCATGGGAACAACATAAATTACTTTAAAGACAAAACGAGTGATACCATACGCCACTAATTTCAAAACCGAGATTTCGTTTAGTACTTGAATTACACTGGTCATTTCTGTTACAAGTTATGGAAGGCATACAATTCATAACGTCATTAACGTATATAGGCACACAATGCATACTTTTGAGATACAGATAATACATAAGCTTACAAATACAATTACGCAATAGAGAAATCTAGAGATTTTACAAATATGTCAACATTCCACTTCAAGAATACTTTCTTCATGCGGTAATTTAGCACTGTAGGGAGTCAACTATGAAATTTTTGTCGGTGTTTATTACTTTTTTCCTCATTTTTTGGTTTTCCTTTATTTTGCATCTCTCTTTGTGTGATGATGTCCTATGAACTGAAATACAGTACGCAGTAAACACTGATCATTTATGTCGGTTTCCGAGTAAGAAAATCTTACAATCACAGACACTTCTTATGAGTAATAAATAGAGTAATTCTTTTTCATAGAATTTGAGCGTTGCTAACTAAATAATATATGCTATATCTGTGGGCACCCATAAGATTACTTCTGGGGAGGAATGCTAAGAAAAATTGTATTTAGCTAATTCGTAATTAGTAATTATGCAACTAGTACCACATTTTAAAAATTGCAAATTAAATACAAATCCCGAATTTCTGTTCAGTTTAAAATTTTATCAACATTAACAGCGACAGTAGAAATTATGCCTATGGTAATAAAACAGTCATTGAAATACACTGTTTCCCAAAATTAAAGCAACAAACCGCTATTTCCCCGTTTTTTGTCTAATTCGCGATGTAATCAAACAAACTGTCAACAGATGTCCATACGATCGTGTTCTGCACCGAAGATCGCATCCCAGTCAACGGATAACCACGCCAGCGATGACGTCAGAACACCTATCAAACGTGATACTGTTTGCCTGGTAGTGCCTCATCCACAATTGCTGTGTAGCCAGGCGCAGACGGTGAAGTATTGCACAGAAGACACCAACCAGACTTAGAAACTGATGTGGGCCGATGGCTTAATGTGGTTTTGTTGTTTTTCGAGAGTGAGACAGAAACTATAACCCTAAGACCAAGACAGAGCCGATGATTTGTGACATCAGAAAGAGAGGAACGTTATTTGGCTGTAAGGGCACGATAGTACCGTCTTAGTACTGAACGACAACTGCCGTCTAACCCTGTAGCATCCACTGGACGTGTTGTATCAAGGCAAACGGTGTACAGAAGGCTTTGGCAGATTGGCTTTTATTGTCCAAGACCTGCTGTATGTGTACCTCCGACGCGTCTTCACAAAAGGGAACGTCTAGAACGGAGTTGTCAGTGTGGTACTTGGACGGTGGAAGAGTGGGCCTATGTTCTTTTCACGGATGTACACCGATATAGTCTGGAGAGTGACTGTCAACGGATTCGCATCTGGAGGGAACGTAGAACTAGATTTCGGGACCGAAAAATTGTGGAAAGAGACCGATATTGAGAAGGATCCCTAACGGTGTGGGCTGGGATTATGTTAACTACACGAACACCTCTTCACGAAATTATAAGGGTGAATATTCAAGGTTTAACTGCTGTCAGGTCTCGGAACGAGGTCTTTGGACCTCATGTGCGGTTTTTGCAAGGTGCTGAGGGTCCAGACTTCTTATTTATGGACAATAATGCTCGCCTTTATGGAGTACGGGTTGTTGATGTTTTCTTGGAAACGGCAGATACTGCAACCATGGCGGGCCCTGGTCGATCTCCCGATCTGGAACCCACAGAGCATATCTGGGACGCACTGGGAGACGGGTTGCATACGTCAGCTTCCACCAATCACTCTCCGAGACTTGCTAGCAGTATGAACAGGAGTTATCGACTCATCGTGAGACTGAAGACGTCATTCACAGCACGCCCCGTGGTTATCATGCCTGTATTGCTGCCATAGATGGTCACACCCCATACTGAGCTCATTAACCACTAGCCAGAACATGTGCGCAAATCCGTTAAGTCGGGAAAAGCAAAGAATATTTTTGTAAACCATTAAGCATGTTTCAGTGGTTTACGTTTTGTATTTTTACATTGTTCCTACCTTACTATCGCCTGCGTATACTGTATTGTGGCCAAAGAAACACAACCTTGTGAAATTTCCGTTATTTGCTTTAATTTTGGACATCCGTGTGTTTTTCAGAACGTTCAATGGCACATAACAAAATATGTTATAAATTAATTTGAGTTTAGTGCCTATTTTCTTTTATGTTAAGGAATCTACAGTTGAGTAATGGAATTAAATAAACAGCCAAAGTTTTTTCAGGTTTCTGATGGAAAAAAGTAATAAGTACTGGTACACCAATATACCTTCCGCTTTGCACAAGAAACAAGCCGCAGACATCATTTATTTCTGGGAACGTTTTCTATGGCTGTATGTCCTTGCTATAGGTAGGATGACACACAACCAGAAGAATTAAGTTATAGCATAAGATAGCTGTTTCAGTTGTGTACTGCTGTTCTGTATTGTCACTGATATCAATCTATAAAATAATCGGATAGTTTTAGACGTAAGGCTTCATGAAACACTTTAGTGTGGCAAAAGAGTAGAGCCACATTCAGGCTCTTTTATGGGCTTTCTTCAATGTTTCATCTTTAGTGTTACTCGCTCTAACAGCGCAGTCTGAAGTGCGAGTGGGCAAGCAAATGATTTTATACTGAGAGAAGAGAGTCATGAGCTTTCCGTTTCGTCAGCCGTATGTAGAAAAATAGACTACAGAGACCCAGGTCAAAGCCTCGTATCGTGTTACGCACCTAAATCTGTTATAACCAGGCACACTGTGCCAACTTAAAAGAGGTGGTCATCATTTCTATCACAATGACCAAGAGAGAGAACTCAGCAAGTTCGCATGATGCATGATTGGAGCGTACTACATGTCTAGCCACTACATTGAAGATATTGCAGTAGTAAATTATTGTGTATCAGAATCATCAGCTGAGTACAAAACCCAATAACATCGCACAGCTATTGGATATGAAAGTAAATAGCATTTCAGTGCAACTGGAAACGTCATCTACATTCTGTAAATATGAAAACATTACTTAGAATTTTTTTCATATACATCTCGCATTTTAGTTGTTGTTGTTTGTATGACGGTAATGTTGTACCTCGTGTAAGAAGCAAAACATCTACCAGCACTTGCCGGATTCATCAACGGACAGGCGCATCGATACAGTGGTTTACCGTACCGCGACATCACTGTTACGTTGGTCAGGAACCAACGATTGTCATGCGAATAAGCGGTTGATGCGTTCAGGAGGGCCGCAGACAAAACCGTGCAAGATCTCAACCGATGCGGCCAAATAGCTCCCGAGAGGACTCACATTGTTCCCTCGGCTGTGCAGGATCCTACAGCCGTTGATGTACCTTCAGTCATGAAACGGAATTTTTTGCAAGACTGATATCCACACTGAGTGTACGACGACAACTATAGCATAATAAGCGCTCATTATGGCAGCATCTGTTGAAATTCATCTTCGTGCTGCAGCAGAGGCGCGCCAACAGTAGTTTTCACAATGACGTAGCTGGATAAATTGTAAAACGCCAGCCAAAACTGCAAGTTGTTTGACTTCCATAATATTCTGCACTGGCTGGACTGGCTGGGAGTCAGATCATTACCCAAGGACACAGATACGTAAATGATTCTGTTGTGCAATAGACTGAACGATAACAACAGAATGGAAAATGTGAATAAGTCCCATGCGTTGATTCTTACATAAAGAATTAAATGTTTCGAAACTGAAATGGAGTTTCGGCTACCTGTGGAATTAAATGTCTTAGCTAAATCGGACTCCAGTTTATTACAATTATTTCCCAAAAGCTCAATGTGGCGCGTGCCCCCGGACTCCAACCGCGTGCTGATGTAGTCGACGCCGTAGAGCTGCTACTGCCACAGCTCTCGCGGCAGAGTGGAGACACGATGCGACATAACGTCAGTCACCGTAGATATACGGGAGAAAAAACCTGAAAAACTTCCGAAAAGGCGTTCCTCACGTAATCGTTGAATCTCAATTACAAGTCCGCAGCGTTTCCACTTATGCGAACTCGTATAATTGATGCTTTTTATTATTAATATTGAATTGTTAATTGCCCGGATTTGCAGTAGTTATTAATTCTTCTCTCGTTCGCATAGCACACACAACTGACTGCGAGGAAATATTTCAGTTATCAGGTTTTTCTTACGCTGTTGTCTCGTTGCTATGGAATTGTTGTGTTGGTATGCAGCGAGATCCAGAGATATTCTTTGATTCAGTCTTTGTAAGATTGCGTCGTAATACGAAAATATTTTGAAGTTCACTTCTCGACTAATGACGTGAATATTTGCACTTCAGTGAAATAGTCTTTCAAGAGTAGTCGTTGATTGAGTCATTTATCAAACTATTTAGTGATGTAGTCCACACCGGATATTTAACTGGTAACGAACAGTTTGTTGTTATTTTGTCACTAAATACTTATAACTCCCGCACCACACGCACACGGAATAGTTTAGTTAAGTCAGTCCGATTGAGTTGTAGTTTCTTGGCAATTACCACAACTCAACACTTTAGCGTAATTGTTTTATCTTCACGATGTCGTGTACTTGGGTCCTACTCAAGACTAATTGCGTGTATTCTTTCATAAAATGGTCACTTCTCCTTAAGGTCCAACTAATTTAAAGTCAAGTCCAATGTTCACTAATTCCGTTATTAGATTTCAATTAACCCGCAGTGCACGGTTAAATGAGTCTATCTGTTCCTGTCTCAGTTCATAAAATCAGTTTCTTAAGCCGCGAATCCCGTCACGCAACAAACACCTCTAAACGCGAAAGCAATCTCGTCACGATTCGCAATCTCAGTAATTCAGATCAGAACTGCTCTCGTACGTCTGCACTGGATGAGTTCTAGCAAGCGACTTCTTCTGTGGAAGAGCATTGAAGGCGCATTGAATTTCTTCGTTGCGCTTACAACTCTCTTCCACATAAAAGTTATCTCTGATGACATTACTTTGGACCTAACTTTTGAGATATTAATTTCACATTTGTCACATTGATATTTGTCCATTGCTGAAATACGATGTTTCTTCTTTCTCTTTCGCTAACAAATATGCTCAGTGGTGTCCAATGTAGTCGTTGACAAGTCTTCCGTGTTAGCCCATCGGCAAAGATGTCGTAACTGCCAAGATGACTTTCCCTACTTCATGCTCTTTCTTAACTGACTTTAAGGTGGTCGTTGGGGCGTCACATCATGTATTATCAAGAAAGCAAAATTATCCAGTAACGTGAGCAATAAACTGCGAAGTGAGAGGAACTGCCGATTATGCACACTGAAAGACACTTAAATCAGAGGTGGACTGGTCTGGAAAAGTCCGCAAGGAAAAAGTAGGACTGAAGTGTACATCGTATTACTAGGTTATTTTAGAAATTCATAACTGCGGATGAGTGTGAAGAGGTTAGCCCGATAGTACTGGAAAGGGGTATGAGAACTGCATGCAGATGGATGAGCAGTCGAATCCCTGCCCAGGTGTTAAGTCATGAAACCTAAACAAATTTAGAAACTACGAAAAATGCCTAACTACATCCCTTCCCAGCTTCCCCACTCTGCTTGACAATCTCACCTAACTTGGTGAGTCAAAGCAGCGAGGGGCACCTGCTGCTGATCATCATCTTCTATCAGATCGGCTGACGTTCAGAAATACAACTTCAGCTTCTGCCTTGCGTCTGAAGTCACAACGTTGCTTCTCCACGTCTCCAATACACAAACCTCTGTTTCCGTGAAAGGCAAAGGTACCGAGCTCGTACCTCGGTTCAGCACCCAGTTGTAATCTTCCAGGAAGTTTCATATGACGGTATACGCCCAAGCGATCTCTGGAGACTGGACGTCGGGGTCCCCTGCTCACATATTTTTAGAGGAACCATCGAAGATGCCGCCAGGTTCATACGGCACACCAGGTACAGAACATGCAATTGACTACAGATACAGAGGAAGTTGAAACATGTATTAGCTGCTCTATTTTTACATGCACCAGTATCTCCCGTATTATCAGCATCAGACATTAATCGACCGGTAGAAACGCTATAGCAATTTCGATAAAATGAATGATGTATGGCATGTGTCAATGCATCACTTGACTGACGTCTTTTAACGGTAGTGTTACCATGATGCTTTTTAGAAGAGTATCAGTCTTGCAGACAGCAGCCAGATTGAGGTGCCCAAATTGGAGCCTCTGAAGAGAATATACGTTGTTACACAACATTCATTATTGCCATACAGACCCAGCCCTCACGCTATGCTATGGGGCGCGATTGTGTATACAACGCCGTCACCTCTGGTTTGCGTAGAGGGTTTTTGAAAGGCAGCCATTACATTTCTGACTTGTTGGTTAGTGGCTGTAACCTATCTTCGACGTCTGTGTAATGTTACCTTTGAACAGGATAACGCGACATCGCATACTGTTTGTGTTGTCCCGACTTATCTCAACATACACTGTTTGATCAGAAGTATCCGGACACCTGGCTGAAAATGACTTACGAGTTCGTGGCGCCCTCCATCAGTAATGCTGGAATTCAATATGATGCTGGCCTATCCTTAGCCCTGATGACAGCTTCCACTCTCGCAGGCATACGTTAAATCAGGTGCTGGAGATCGGCCTTTACGCCTTTGTGCTGTACGTGTCCCAATGGACCTAGGGATGTTTAGGAGTGTGGAAATCTCGCGTACAGACCATGACACGAGTGACACGCTATCACCTGTAAACGTTCGAAGTCCGTGGGTTCCACGGAGCGCCCCATCCTGATCTCTCACGATGTCTAATGACTACTGAGGTCGCTGTTATGGAGTACCTGGGAGTAGGTGGCAGCACAAATACACCTAAATATGGAAAACATATGTTTTGGGGGTTGTCCGGATACTTTTGATCACATAGTGTAGGTTGTGTTCGTTTGTTGCCATGTCCAGAAAGTCCTCTAGATCTCTCATCTTTTAAAAACATCTGGTCTTGTATCGCCGAGGAACTGGCATGCCACGATTCCCAAAATCAGTGACTCTGGCATAGAGATGAGGCAACAAGAATCACAAACTCGCATCTGGTACCCAGCCTCCGCTCCACTTGATGCCCAGCTGAGTAGGAGCCACTGTTGCTGCCAGATGTGACAACTCTGTGCACTAAATTTTGCACCCTTTATAGTCCTAAACCTCCTATATATTTAATCAAGTGTTCCTCCCACTATGCTGCTTATGCACAACATGTACAATTTCTTTACTTATCACTCTTCCAGGCCCAGCAATTCTGATTCCAGGAGTTTACAAAGATCTGGGGTTCAGTCCTCAGTCAGTTCTAACACTTCTTTTCATTTATCGGGTCTTTCACTTATGATGATGATTGAATGAAGTGAAAATGTTTCTAATTGTATCAGCGTTAGGAGTTCTCGTTAATATATATATATATATGGTGTCACAAAAAGGTACGACCAAACTTTCAGGAAACATTCCTCACACACAAAGAAAGAAAATATGTTATGTGGACATGTGTCCGGAAACACTTACTTTCCATGTTAGAGCTCATTTTATTATTTCTCTTCAAATCACATTAATCATGGAATGGAAACACACAGCAACAGAACGTACCAGCGTGACTTCACTTTGTTACAGGAAATGTTCAAAAGTCTTCCGTTAGCGAGGATACATGCATCCACCCTCCGTCGCATGGAATCCGTGATAAGCTGATGCAGCCCTGGAGAATGGCGTATTGTATCACAGCCGTTCACAATACGAGCACGAAGAGTCTCTACATTCGGTACCGGGGATGCGTAGACAAGAGCTTTCAAATGCCCCCATAAATGAAAGTCAAGAGGGTTGAGGTCAGGAGAGCGTGGAGGCCATGGAATTGGTCCGCCTCTACCAATCCATCGGTCACCGAATCTGTTGTTGAGAGGCGTACGAACACTTCGACTGAAATGTGCAGGAGCTCCATCGTGCATGAACCACATGTTGTGTCGTACTTGTAAAGGCACATGTTCTAGCAGCACAGGTAGAGTATCCCGTATGGAATCATGATAACGTGCTCCATTGAGCGTAGGTGGAAGAACATGGGGCCCAATCAAGACATCACCAACAATGCCTGCCCAAACGTTCACAGAAAATCTGTGTTGATGACGTGATTGTACAACTGTGTGTGAATTCTCGTCAGCCCACACATGTTGATTGAGAAAATTTACAATTTGATCACGTTGGAATGAAGCCCCATCCGTAAAGAGAACATTTGCACTGAAATGAGGATTGACACACTGTTGGATGAACCATTCGCAGAAGTGTACCCGTGGAGGCCAATCAGCTGCTGATAATGCCTGCACACGCTGTACATGGTACGGAAACAACTGGTTCTCCCGTATAAAAGATTGCTGTATGGTGTGGCAGGTGGCAGTTGACGCTAAATAACGAAAAGTGTGAGGTGATCCACATGAGTTCCAAAAGAAATCCGTTGGAATTCGATTACTCGATAAATAGTACAATTCTCAAGGCTGTCAACTCAACTAAGTACCTGGGTGTTAAAATTACGAACAAATCAGTTGGAAAGACCACATAGAAAATATAGTGGGGAAGGCGAGCCAAAGGTTGCGTTTCATTGGCAGGACACTTAGAAGATGCAACAAGTCCACTAAAGAGACAGCTTACACTACACTCGTTCGTCCTCTGTTAGAATATTGCTGCGCGGTGTGGGATCCTTACCAGGTGGGACTGACGGAGGACATCGAAAGGGTTCAAAAAAGGGCAGCTCGTTTTGTATTATCACGTAGTAGGGGAGAGAGTGTGGCAGATATGATACGCGAATTGGGATGGAAGTCATTACAGCAAAGACGTTTTTCGTCGCGGCGAGACCTATTTACGAAATTTCAGTCATCAACTTTCTCTTCCGAATGCGAAAATATTATGTTGAGCCAAACCTACATAGGTAGGAATGATCATCAAAATAAAATAAGAGAAATCAGAGCTCGAACAGAAAGGTTTAGGTGTTCGTTTTTCCCGCGCGCTGTTCGGGAGTGGAATGGTAGAGAGAGAGTATGATTATGGTTCGACGAACCCTCTGCCAAGCACTTACATTTGAATTACAGAGTAGTCATGTAGATGTAGATGTAGATGTAGCACTCTCCATACAGTGACGTGGTCAACGCTACCTTGTACAGCAGCAACTTCTCTGACGCTGACATTAGGGTTATCGTCAACTGCACGAAGAATTGCCTCGTCCATTGCAGGTGTCCGCGTCGTTGAAGGTCTTCCCCAGTCACGAGTCATAGGCTGGAATGTTCCGTGCTCCCTGAGACGCCGATCAATTGCTTCGAACGTCTTCCTGTCGGGACACCTTCGTTCTGGAAATCTGTCTCGATACAAACGTACCGCGCCACGGCTATTGCCCCGTGCTAATCTATACATCAAATGGGCTTCTGCCAACTCCGCATTTGTAAACATTGCACTGGCTGCAAAACCACGTTCGTGATGAACACTAACCTGTTGATGCTACGTACTGATGTGCTTGATGCTAGTACCGTAGATCAATGAGTCGCATGTCAACACAAGCACCGAAGTCAACATTACCTTCCTTCGCTTGGGCCAACTGGCGGTGAATCTACTAAACTAAAATGAGCTCTAACATGGAAATTAAGCGTTTCCGGACACATGTCTTACTGGATATGTATGTTCAACGGTCAGACAGAAGAGTGTATCGCCACCAACAGAAACATACCTTGTAAGACCCAGAGGTGTTCAGGTAAAGATCTTGGGGGCGGAAAGCTTTACCCTTTTCCATGAAAGGAATTCTTTCAGAAATGCAAGGACCTTATCATCCCGTTCCTTGTACATTTATGCAGCTTCTGTGATATCAAGAAGTAACAACTTAAAACTTTAAACGATATCACTAATATACTGGAGCAACGCTTATTTGCCACGTCAACTTTCAACACTCGCCTTGCGTTAGCAAGACCAGTCACAGAACCTATTAGTGGCAGATCGTATGAACTTGGCGAGGTTGCTTGTGGGGACAGGCACGTCCATAGTATATTGCTGCGTCCTTTCCTGCGCCTTGCAGATGATGATGTATACACTGCACATTGGAAGAGCTGGTCGTGGATTGGCTGGACTCAGGATCTGGGTGAATGGCTGTAACAGTGTGCATTGATTTGAAGTCTGACACGAAATAGTGGTCGAAAAACAGCGTGTACGGTTTACGAAGAAATGCCCTCTTTAATTGTAGTAATTTCCTTTGTGGGGATTTACAAAAGATTTTAACACTGTCAGTTATCGTTCATCTGCACGCCATAGAGATTACAGAGGTCTTACACTGGTGTATCGAGCCAAAACAATGACAGTCACATTTAACAAACTTTCTAAAGCGCCGCAATTCGACTAATAAGGCATATTGTACCACGATCAATGACATCTATTCCTGACACCCAACAGCCAACCTCTGGCGTCCCTTCCCGACTTCCCTTTATTACCTTGACACAGGGTAGGAAACTGCGACCCTCTGTTTCGGGCCAATCAGGGCGCTCCGTTTTGTTGCATATAGATAAGCTGCCTTCTGGGGTCGACCAATGGCCACATGGCCGAGGTACTGCCACTTCACTGGGTCCACTATGCAGGACGCCCTGTCCTCCAGTTTATTTACCCTCTCTCTCACACAATACAGTGCCAACATATTGCCCAACACTGAGTAATCGTAGGTATCAGTCATTCAGTACTCCCTGTTAACATACTCATTATAAATCCATCAGAAATGTTGAAGGAATTGAAACAAAGACAGCCTTTAGAGTATTGAAATCGCAGTACCAGAGTAATGATGTGGTCTATATAAAGGCCTGTATAGTTAGACTGTTAGAAATAAGTAGCTGACATACAGGTGACATTTTTTAAGATCACCCATTTTACTAAATTATTTTGTGAGACAAAGTAAAAACTGTGCGTCACACCTGGTATTAAAATCCTGATGCCAATCTTTTGAGGGCATCCTAAGACCAACTCAGAAACCAAGCAGACAGCATACTGACTTTCCACCGTTTCTTTTCGGATGCCTTTGAACAGGGCCGTGAGTCTCATTAAATGATGTGGAGTTAACAGATTCAGATATACGGACATACTGCATGCGTGTTATCGTCTGCATCCAATTATCAGATGCAATTATTTTATTTTTTATGAATTAATACTGTGTTGATTTCATGATCACCTACTTGACGCTAAATGGACGGCGATCGTAGTCTGCTATCCCAGTACTGGTTCGTGCGCAACGCCAGACACTGTTGTTGTAAGCCATACACCTAGGAAAACCCTCCAAGATAATTTGTCCTATCGATTAGACAAACACACAATGAAACAGTGCAAAAGAATGGACACAAGTCAACTAATATTGGAATTTTTTAAAAATATCAGTGTGTTCTGTCGCGTATCGCGAAAAAGTTTCATTGTGGTGATGACGGTACTTTTGCAATCTCAGAATCCAGCAATCACATGGCCAAGTGGCCACCTGACCTGTGATGTGGTGGTCTTAAGCACTAGGTGGTCGATGATTGTCCCTACAATCTCAACGCTATGTCACGCAGAATTCAAGGTCTTTCTATATTCACCCAGCTACTGAGTAGATATTTGCCATGGGTAGATGATAACTTATATTTTAACATCGTCTGTGCACCATGTACTCATTGTACCTACTTCTCTTAGGGCGCTTTCATAAATACGTGTTAAGTGTAGTATCGCGTACACAATCTGATCAAAAGTATCCAGACACCTCAATATAATACGGAATGCACCACTAGACGTCAGGAGACGCGGAATTGCCAGTATAAAAGGAGTTGGGGAGTGTTATGTTTTCAGAAGAGAAGCAGTATGGCTGAATGGATCGATCAGTAGATTGAATTTCATCCGAGTAACAAGCCCAGTTGGTACATATCAGCCATTCTGATGTTCCCCAGATCGATTGTTGGTGATGTGACTGAAGCTAATACGCGAAGCAACACCTCAGCTAAACCGAGACCAGGCTCACTTCATATTCTGGCGGAGTGGGACCGCCAAGCATTGCGAATGGTGGTTATGTTCAAATGTTCAAATGTGTGTGAATTCCTAAGGAACCAAACTGCTGAGGCCATCAGTCCCTAGATTTACAAACTATTTAATCTAACTTATGTTAAGAACAACACACACACCCATGCCACAGTGAGGACTCGAACCTCCATCTAGAATGGCCGCGCAATCCGTGACATGGCTTCACTAACGGCGCGACCACTCCGCGCGGCTGTGCTGCCTATAGAAAATTGTATATTTGAGTTTGATGAATCATGGAGAATGTTAATGTCATCACGTGTTGTGCCAACAGTGAGGTACGGAGGAGGTGATGTTACAAAATAAAGGTATGGTTAGGGTGTGCTTCACTTATTGCAGTTAAGAAAGCACAGAATGCAGAAGGATGTGAAGACTTTGACAACATTGTGTGCTACGCACAGTGGAGAAATATTTCATAGTCAATGATTGTTTGAATCAGCATGACAATGCATCTTGTCATGAAGCAGCATTTGTGACGCAATTGTTTGTGGACATTAACATTCTTGATATGGACTGGCGTGCCCAGAAACACGACCTGCACCCAATGGAACGCCTTTGGGGTAAGTCAGAACGTCGACTTAGCTCCAGCCTCATGTGTCCAACACCAATACACAAAATGAAGAACAAAAAGACTCAGCGCCTTGATGACATCCACCCCGAAACCATCAAACAAGCTGCTCCATTTATCGTACCATACCTGACAGACTTGCTGAATGATGCTCTACTAGAAGGACGAATGCCGACTATATGAAAGACAGCAAATGCAGTTATAATCAGGAAACCGAAGGACAAAGACTCGACTGACCCTAAGACATACACACCAATATGCCTCATTAACATTTTGGCAAAGGTACAGGAGAGATTGCTGTGAGACAGACTTCAGTCGCACCGGCAGCTCTTCGGCCTTAGCCCACATCAGTTTGGTTTTCGACCACATAAATACATCGACGATGCAGTAAATAGGGCCACAGAAATGACACAGACAGTACATGACAAATACATAGTAGTAATTCTAATTGACATAGCTGGTGCTTTTGGCAAACTTTGTTTGCAAGACTTAGAGACATGAATGTTGCACTGGCTCTGTACAACAGCCTTATTGAGATTATTGTAAACAGAGGATAGTGGAACGGAAGACTGGTCGCCGAAAGGTTATAAAGAGGGTAAGAAAGGGTTGTCCGTAAGGATGCACATGCGGACCAATTTTCTGGGACGTAGCCATAGAACCACTACTGAACCCACTAGCAGACAACGATATGGCTAACGGGTTGGTTGTGTACGCTGATGACATTATGGTCAGAGTATCTGAAAACTGCAGGTACCCATTAGAGAGTAAAGCTACGTGGCCCCTCGCGTTCACCGGTGAATGGTGCACGACAGCAAACTCACAATAGCAACAAACAAAAATGTTTACTTATTTCTAAGAGGCATGCTGAAAACAAATCCAATTATAAAGTTAAACAACATATCTATGACAAGGAAAGCTATGACAAGGTACCTTGGCATTTATATTGTCGAACATTTAGACTTAAATGAACATTCCAATTAATAAAACGACGAAACTCGTGGATAAACTAGCAGGACTGAACACTACAAGATACAGACTACCCCTTCAGACAGCTAGGACGTATTAGACAGCACTCTTTGAGTCAATAACCTGTTTTGCGGCTACTGCTTGGGCACATCGATTATGCTCAGGTACGCATAAAACCATTGTGAAGCGCGGCCGGTGAAGTGTTCTACTCAGAATGTCAGGGGCTTTCAACACGACCTCGATTGAGGCACTGTGCGTGTTACTGGACGTTTTCCTTATAAATATTATAATACGCCATAGAGCAGCTGCCTACTTGCAGAAGAGGGGAAGACGCGACAAAATAAAGAGAAGTATTGGACAAGACACAAACGACAAACGGAAATCAAACTAATGGAGAACTGATACATGGCAGACAGAATGGGACACAACTAATAAGGGAAGAGGAGTCTACTCTTTCTCCTCCAGTATACAAGAGCGGATGAATTTGAAGCAAGTAAATCCAACAGGTGGCATGGTACACTTTCTCAGGGGCTATGGCCCGTATCCTGTGCCTCTCCACAGGTTTGGTCTAAAATAGAATCACACTTGTGCCTGAGGTGAATAACACACCTGAACACACAGTGCTCACTTGTGATGCCCTAGGACACGTAAGACCGAGTTTAGGGAACCATGGCATAGGGTAGTTAATACGCAGACAGGATGGCTGGAACTCTATAAACAACATCGCTGACAAAGTATCGCGAGCACTATAAGCGACATATAAACAGAAGACACCAAATGATAGACTAAGACAGGCTCCACATCAGACAGATCAGCAGTACATAGTAAACGACAAAGACACAAGCACAGACAAAGAATCGGATGCTATATCACACATAGGAAGTGAAGACGAGATAAACATATAAACATAGCAAAAGTAAACGAAGGTTCTACCACACTAAATCGAATCAACATGAAAATGTAATTCTCTGTATAGTTGTTTGTCATATCCTATTATAGCACGTAACACTGTCTGAAGATGTGAAATTTCTTCTTCTTTCGCTGCATCATGTGTGACTGGCTCGAAGGTTTACCAAGCCCTCGCACTGACATTTTAAATCAACTCTCAATCTCCACTGTTACTTTAAGTTCGGAAACCCAGTATAACCTAAATAATAAATACATTAAATTTAGTATTAGCACTGTCAATAAAACAGATGTAACCGTACACGCAAAAGGTAAAAAGGAAAAACTGTCACATTATATCCAAGTCAAACTGCCATCTCTTGTTTCTTCCATTAAATACACTTTTAATTTTAAATACTTCCACAACCTATTATGTACCTTATTTTCTATCACTATCTAAGTTAGCAACAAGTTTAAACCAAATTTTATGTATACATGTAAATTAAAAAATAACAAATTATATATATATGTATATATATATGTATACATAAAATTTGGTTTAAATTAAAAAATAACAAATTATATATATAATTTGTTATTTTTATATAACAAATTATATTTTTATATAACAAATTATATATATATATATAATTTGTTATTTTTTAATTTATATATATATATAAATTTTTTAAATTCCAACCAAAAAATGTACTAGTTATAAAACTGAATTTGATGACATAACATATAAAGTCACACAGTGCACGACCTGCTGTATAATAACAAGTTGCTGGTCTTTACTTGAGAAATGAATAAATGAAATAAAAACCAACACCCTCTCTGGTTTCGACACTTCAGGAATATTGGATTGCCATTCTTCCAGAAGCTGACGCCTAACTGAAAGTGTCCCCAGCAGAGTACAAGTCGTCATAAAGACGAGTGGTGGACACACTCCATGTAAATGTTCACTAGTAAGTGTACAAATACGTTTGATCCGCGGCGCGGGGTGGCCGCGTGTTTTGAGGCGCCATGTCACGGATTGCGGAGCCACTCCCGCCAGAGGTTCGTGTTTTCCCTCGGGCACGGGTGTGTGTGTGGTTCTTAGCGTATGTTAGTTTAAGTAGTGTGTAAGTCTAGGGACCGATGACCTCAGCAGTTTGATCCCTTAGGAACTCACACACATTTGAACATTTTGAACTTCTGATCAGATACTGTACGTAATTTCTGTCGGTGGTCGTATGCCACCAGTGGAGGAAGATCTAATTTCCAATATCATCTATAACGAAGCCGCAAAGTTCATTATAATGATGAGAAGCCAAAAATTTTAAAAGTGTTGGCTTAAATGGCTCTGAGCACTATGGGACTTGAGATCTGTGGTCGTCAGTCCCCTAGAACTTAGAACTACTTAAACCTAACTAACCTAAGGACATCACACACATCCATGCCCAACGCAGGATTCGAAACTGCAACCGTAGCGGTCACGCGGTTCCAGACTGAAGCGCCTAGAACCGCATGGCCACACCGGCCGGATTTAAAAGTGTTGAAGAACCAAACAAGGAACATGAATATTTCTGAAGACAGTTGCATGCAGACACTGAAAACGTCTATCAGACACACAGGACATATACATGGCCAATAAATTAGAAAATACAGAGTCGCATATTTTTCCACGTAGTCCTCATTATGTGCAATGCGGCATCCTTCCGTTTCGGAGTTGAAGGGATACTGAATGACAGAATCATTATTTTTGCGAATGCAGCCACTCATGCAGCGCGGTATAAACATCATTATCGGTTCCAGTATTCTTGCCTCACGGTGCTCTTTCGAGCAGTCCGAATACGTAAAAGCACTCGGGACGACTTCTGGCGAGTACTGCTGCTACGGTTGAACAGGTGGTTAGTGGAGTAAGCGTTGTCATATTGCCACAAAACATTTGCAATCAGAAGGCACGTCATTTACTCCAGACTGCAGCCTGAACGTGATTTCATAAAGGATTAGAATATGAATTACTGATTACTGTTACTCCCCTTTCGATTTAACATCCCAAAGTAGCCCTTATCCATCCCGGAGAGACTGAACATGTCTGTTCCTGCCGACGGCTGAATGCGTGATGCTTTCGCTCTCAGCGAAATTCTGTGGCGCGCAATTTCCTCCTCGATAGTTTCAGATTGATGGTAGTGCACCCGTGTTTGAATTCCTTAACAATTTTGGCCAGAAGTCCATTATCTTTGACCTGGAAATGGTACAAACGTTCTTCCTGGCCATTAACGCGATGATCCCTCAATTCAGCAGGCAACTCAAGTTGTGCCCATAGGGCATAGGTGGCCACAGAGGAAGCAAGAGGGGACATCTCTGCGCCACCCCCACCCCACCATCCCCCAGCCCCACACCATCCACCATCCTAGAATCTGCAGTACAGAGTTCTGTTGTACAAGGGAGTCCATAATCATGCGTTCTGTGAGATACAGTAACAGTTTTCTACCACTCAAGGAATTCAGTTCTTGTGGCATGAAACGTACTGAAACTCACCAACTAATTTACGCAAGAAACAGCGGTTTTAGACTCTTTGCCCTCTGTCTCTTCGAATATATTTCCGGAGAGTATTGAATCACAGTACGTGATGACAATATTGTTTGCTGAACCAAAACTACTATCCAAAATTAGTGGCTTTGTCATTTACAGGGTTATGCTTGTAGTTTCTTCACAAGGCCTTCAATTGGAGCAATGTTTTCTTTCATCACTGCATGGTGTGCTGGTTTGGTGCGGAGCGTCTTCCACATTCGTTATGCATCTCTTAAACTTCCTGCACCATTCCTAGCCTTCTGCAGGGAGACGCACGAATCACCGCACTGTGTTCTCATCCTGGGATACATTTTCAGAGATTCAGCAGTTTCAATGCTCAAAAAATTGTCACAGCCAGTTCCTCCATTGCGGTGCTAGTCAACAATGGAGGAGCCTTCTTTGCAGTGACGCATCATCCTTTTTACGAGAGGCTGCCAATTCTCCGTCGTTTATAGAAACGCAAAGGAAATTCCTACCGGCTTTCAAATTGACAGTAAAAATCTTACGAATTTTATTACACTTTTAACATTTTCATTTGAGTCATTCACATACACATATGATTCTATGGACGTATCTGTAATTCAATGCCATAACAGTGTCGTAGAACTGGGAAGAAATTTCATAACAATAATCCTTTTAAAATTATGATTTCTTGATGTTACTGTAGTGGCTTGAAGATGCACCACTTGGAGTTTTATGTTTCTTTCAACAGTAAAATATTGCTTATTTGAGCATTCTGACACGGGATAGTACATCCGTAACTGCTCAATACTTAGGAAATTGGATAATTTTTTTTTGTTTCGTCCGTGTCAGTTGCACTGATATAAAATTCAGCTGTAGTGGTTACCGGTTTCGGACTGACACACCCATTTTCTAACGACAATTCTTAAAATTGCAACGTACATGTCATAAAATAATGTGTACAAGCAGTATGTATGTCTATATTATATATATGCTTATACACATACCTTACTATTAGCCGTTGTTATTCATACAATACGGTGCCAAAAGGCACAGCAAAATATACAGTGGGCAACAAGTATCCTCACTGATCTTAGCCAAACTTCCGTTGCAACTGACTGGCCCAACCTAACTATCAGATACTACCTACAGCAGTCAATAAGACATCTTTGTAGGTGTCGCCATCATACATAAGGGCATGCGCATGTGACTGCCTATTAGATTTGTATGGTGTTGCGCCAACCATTCACTTTGTATTGATAGGGTTTACGAGTAAAGCAATAACAAATTTATATTGCAGACAATGCTGACAATTTTGTTTTACAAAATAACGTGGGATCCAAACGAAAATATCAATTCCACATTACAGCTCTCCTGTACACAAACCTGTATTTTTGTAACAGGGTACAGTACCAAGCATTGCTACGTTGCATACAAGGATTCAATGCCAAAATCCAAAATACAGTGTTCGTTATAGCATGTTAGACACATGCTGTCTAAAATAAAATAAGACGAATGACATAAAACAGATACAGCTTTACAAATTACGTTAATAGTAAACCTTTGGTATAAAATCCACAGCATCATACTGAGCGTCATCCTACACAACCGTCACTCATGACGCAAAGGCACAATTCACAGCCAAACCTTATTTCTGCACTGATCATATAACCATAAGTTTACAAAGGCGTCCTGTTGACTATTGTAAGTGATATTTGACACTTAAGTTGCGTCAGTCAGTAGCAACGGACGCATAGGCTGAGATCAACTAGGATACTTGTTGTCCACTGTGTACTTTTATGTTCCTTTTCGTACCATATTATATCGGTTATGGTTAATATCAATGCATGTCTGTAATCAGATGACTGCCGATAATATGGTCAAACACGCTGTTTGTGTGATAAGTAATTTGTAATTTTTGGGTGAGTGATTTGAAAATGGGTTGTCATCTTGAAACCGGTAACCGTTACAGCTGAATTTTATATCAGTGCAAGTGAGACAGACGAAATAAAATAGTTTTCCAATTCCCGCAACAGTAAAATGTTTCGCCTGAATAGTCGATAATTAATTCATATTGATCTTCTAAAAACTTGAATCTTCTTCTCCTTCTTCTGTAGCGCTGTAGCCCTTGGTGAGCCATAGTCCCTTCATTTATTTTTCTCCATGTTTCTCTGATTATTGCAGCTGTTTTCCACCACAGGACTCACATTCGTGAAATCCTCTAATAAGTCACCAACGCAGTTTCTTCTAGACCTCTGTTTCCATCTAGTAGCTTGGACCACACCTTTCGTCATTTTCTTTTTCGTTCTATCCTCCGCCGTTCTTCCCGCGTGTCCTATACATGGTATTTGTTGTGATTTGATAAATTTTACTTCATTTCTTCCTTGTATTAATGCATGTAGCTCGGTGTTACAGCGGAATTTCCAGCTTCCTTACACTCTTACTGGACAATAAATTTTGCGTAATGTTTCTCGCTCAAAGGTTCTTAAAGCATTTTTGTCATCTGTCAACGTCCATACTTCTGGTCCATACTTGACAACTGGGCGCATAAGGGACTTACGTACCAAAAGTTTCATTCTTCTTGTAACAAGACCAATTTGGAAAAACTGCAGATTTGCCAAGGAATCCCTGCTCATTGCTTATATCCTTTCATATGTAGTCTTTCTAATGCTGTCATATTTATATGAAGGCTCCCAGGTAACTAAAAGAGGACATTCCTTCGAAATAATCCCCAATTATGCTGGCTTCAGAGAGAGAAATTAACATGTATTTTTTTTTTTATTTACTATAATTCAGATTCCTAAAGCGTCTGTTTCCACTGCCAGGTACGATTCTGTAAGTGTGTTGGCATCTCTTCCTACTACTGAAATTTCATAGGCATACGCATACACCTATCTAGTTTGCTTAAATATGGTGTCTCTTTTATTAATGTTATTTGCTACGCTGTGCAGGGCAGCGTTGAATAAGACAGTGGAGAGGCTGTAATACTGATTCCCTACTTTACTAAAGGCGAAGCTTTCACTTGTGTTGTTGAATACCTTTACTTTACCTCAGTCATTGTCATTTCTTTCAGAACTATGTATAAGTCTTGGCGATTAAGCTGTCAGACCTAGTTTGATCTCGTTGAACAGGAATCGCAGATCTATGTTATGTACATGGAATTTTCAATGATTATCCGTCCGAATCAGTTGTTCCTATGTGTTATCGAAAACCATACCTATATTCCCAAAGTTCGCCTTCCGCTCACTTTCGTATTCTTTCATTTATTATATTTTTGAATATCTTAAAAGCTGTGTATAGTAGTATCATACCTCTATGAAAACTCCAATTAATTGAACTAGAGTCTAATCATTTGTAGATGAGGATTATTAGAACATGTGTTTCACGTAAAGTACTTAGCGCATTAGCGTTATTAATTTCTAAATATTTTTCATGCCTACAGTGATTGTAAGTAATAAAAATATGTCGAAGCATGTACTAATCGACGAATAACGCATAAAGGGCAACTTGACGTCTCTACAACAGCTCACTGGAAGCATAAACTGCATAGTTTAATTTGAAAAAATTAATCTAATGCCCGCATTTCAGAATGGTTCATAAGGTAAAGATAACAAGCCTTTCGTTATTTTACGAGGTGATATGTTTGAAATTCCCTGACTCTCTGTTCAACCGAAGCTACTCCGAGGTTACCACTGTGAAGATGTAAAGTTCCGCCACAGGCAAATACGTTCCGTAAATAACATTACTGAAGCCCATTGTTGGTGCGACGTCTACTCAGAAGAAGGAAAGAAAAAGGCAGAAAAAGAAATCTGTTGTATCGTTTTCACAAGTAACACGGCGGCTGTCATTTTAATTGATTTAGAGGCATTACAGAAAACAAACGTGGATGGCTAAGTAGAGGTAGAACCACGTTTTTCCCGAATGAGAGCCCATTGTATTTTCCACTGTTCTGTCTTCCCATGTCGTTTCCTATTCGGATAGTGAGCTGTCAAACTAATGTTCACACCTGAAGGACGTGTGGCTTTTAACAGTGTCGCAGTTCTATTTTGCGAGAAACGTTTGGTGATTGACCATAGACTTTGTAGCGTCTCTCGTGACCATACACCGAGTAATAAATTGATAATAGTTTATCTAATTATGTTGCTTAACATTTTGCTATCGTAAGTTAGCAGTTTGACTGGTAAAACTAGCAACGGTGTATGACTGTTTGATTACTGAGCCTGTAACAAAATACTATTCTAAATGTGTATGTGCAGAATGAAGCGACGTGTAGTAAATTTGTATGATAACCGGGAATCGAATATGGGTCTCCTGCTCACTAGGAAGCTGTTCCAATCACTGCGCCATCCTGGCACAGTAGGTCTGCACAAATTCACAGGCTGCCCTAACACATCTCCCTCCTTAACCAACATTCCCAATCGCGCCTCAGTCCGCTCTAACCACGAACTGCATTGCAGAGGTTCTCCAACTGCACTGGAATAGAACCTCAGCATTGAACGAAACATGGGATCCTCCCTGGAAGCCAGACATAGGTGCTTTAATCAAATGATACTATATGGTTCCAAAGACCTTTTCAGGTCTGAAACACCTATGATACACGTATGTAGACTGAAGCGCCGAATGAAAATTTTTGCGAAAACTGGGATTCGAACCCATGTCTACTGCTCATTAGGCAGATGTGCTAACCACTACGCCTCCCTGACGCAATCGCTTTCAACAAGTGCACGGACCATTTCAGCGTGCCTCCCTTCTCAGTGGGAATTTGGACTGATGAGGGAGGCATGCTAGGGTAGTTGGTGCATTGTTAAAAGTCATTGTGCCAGGGAGGCGTAGTGTTTAGCAGATCTGCCTAGTGAGCAGGAGCTCCAGATTCAATATAGGCCTTGGTACAAGTTTTCAATTGTCGCTTCAGTCTACACATATACATGATATATGTTTGAAACTTGAGAAGTTCGTTGTAACAGTATAGTTTCATTTGACTTTTTAAATTCTTATTTTCAAGTGATACGACACAGAGCTATTAGCACCGGCTCCAGCGCCACCACACGGGCGCGGGGCAACGAGTTCAGCTGCGGAGACCCGTTGGGTTTGAAAGTGAAACAGCAGGCACGGATAATGCTTATGGCGGAGCTCACAAAAATTCATTTATTCATTAAAATAGAGCGGTGTTCCGTCCAGGATATTACACTGGGCACAAATGCGAGATTACGTCCACTATACGTGGAACTGCATGCGAAGAGATAGGAGCTCCTGCTTCACTGACATTCTTCGGGAGGAAAGATAGCGCGAGTTGGGCGCGTATTCGCTTAATGAGGGTTTTCACAGCCGGCTCACGCAAGGTGTTTGAAGACGCTGCTTAATCGCGTGCCTCTGCCAGAACAATCAGGTCCGGCCCCACGCCTGCAACAGCAGAAGCGCCGCCAGCCGCGTGTTGAATGCCGATGAGGCGCCGCGTCCACGCAGGTCGTGAGTGGCTGGCAAGGGGGGGGGGGGGGGGGGGGGGAAGGAGGAGTAGGGGGGGGGGCAGTGGGCTGTTCCGAGATCCCCCCCCCCCAGTGCCGAGGCGCTGCTGCTTGGCATTCCGTGCTGAACTAAGTGTACCGCTGTTTGCGCACGCAGCGTGAAATTAGCTCCTACTGGAACGGGCAAATATTACCGCCTCACTCGGGTGCAGATACTGTCCTCCGTCCTAGTAGGTGTGGCCGAGACACAAATACTATTTCCGTAGTCTTCCCGATTTCCAGTTTCTTTCCTAGTCCTAGAAGGGCCGAGTTTAATTTCGTTTATTCTCTCATGCGAAATAATGTGCACCACAAGCTGGAGATGCGCTGAATATTCATGTTTTCTCGCTTAGGGTATGGCGGTTTGGCTCCAAGGCAACACACACACACGCACACACACACATACACATACACGTGCAAGCACACACTCATATAAATACACTACCGTGCTGGTTACGTATACACGCAAATAGTGAGAGAGAGCGCGAGTGAGATAGTCCAAGAGTAAGAGGGAAGGAGAATAGAGGAAAGGTAACGTAACAAGGGATGAGTGAGACAAATATAAAGAGAGAGTGGTCAAGAAGATAATGAAAGGTAATTGAAATGAAAGGAGAGCGGAGGACACAAGCATTTAGAGAGGGGAGGTCACATACTACATGACGTCAGTAATCTCCTAACCATGCCCGCACGGTTGGTCGTGAGGTCTAACGCACGGCTTTTCGGGAGGGAAGAAGCGCCTGGTCCCGGGTACGAATTCGCTCGGCGGATTTCTTTCGCGGTCCGGTGAGCCGGCCAGTCTGTGGATGGTTTATAGGCGGTTTTTCATCTGCCTCGGCGAATGCGGGCTGGTTCCCCTTATTCCACCTCAGTTACAGTATGTCGGCGATTGATGCGCAAACACTGTCTCCGAATACGCGTAAACCACCATTACTCTACCACGCAAACATAGGAGCTACTCTCGTCTGGTGTGAGACGTTCCCCGGGGGCGTCCACCGGGGGCCAAACCGCATAGTAACCCTGGGTTCGGTGTGGGGTGGCGGAGGGGTGAAGTGGTCCGCGTTAGTCGTCGTAGGGTTGTGGACCACTGCAGCTGCGGAGGGGACGGAGCCTCTCAGTCGTTTCTAGGTCCCCGGTTAATATACAATACAAACATACAATCTCCTAACCATGTTTACTTGCCACAAATCGTCCCTCAACTTCTTACATACGAGGGCCGTTCAGAAAGTAACCTCCGGTTGATTTTAAAAAATACACCAAGTTAAATAAAAATATTTTAATATATACGTCTTACAACTACATCTTTGCACTATTTTTCTACATAGTCTCCATAGCGATTGAGGCACTTATCGTATCTCTTCACAAGCTTTGAAATTCCTTCTGCATAAAAATCACCCGCTTGTGCCTGGAGCCAGCCTGTGACCGCATCTTTGAGCTCTTCGTCGTCATCAAACCGCTGTGACCCGAGCCATTTCTTCAAATGCATGAAGAGGTGATAATCACTTGGCGCCAGGTCTGGGCTGTAAGGTGGATGGTTGATAACGTCCCACTTGAAGGACTCAAGAAGGGCCGTTGTTCTGCGAGCAGAGTGAGGACGGGCGTTATCGTGCAAAAAAACGATACCGGAAGTCAGCATACCACGGCGTTTGTTCTGTATAGCCCGTCGTAACTTTTTTATTGTTTCACAGTACACGTCTTGATTAATGGTCGTACCACGTTCCATGAATTCAACCAACAACACCCCTTTGGCATCCCAAAACACCGTTGCCATCAGTTTTCTGGCAGAAAAATCTTGCGAGGCTTTTCTTGGTTTGGTAGGCGAATTTAAATGTGCCCACATCTTTGATTGTTCTTTTGTCTCAGGGTTCACGTACTTAATCCAGGTTTCGTCACCGGTCACGATTCTGTTTAACAATGGTTCTCCTTCGTCCTCATAACGTGACAGAAAGTCTAATGCAGAGGCCATTCTTTGAGTTTTGTGGTGGTCGGTAAGAATTTTGGGCACCCATCGTGCACAGAACTTACGGTAACCCAATCTTGCTGTCACTATCTCGTACAAGAGAGTCTTAGAAATCTGTGGAAAACCAGTAGACAACTCCGACATTGAGAAACGTCGATTTTCACGAACTTTTGCATCAATTGTCTGAACGAGTTCGTCAGTCACCAATGATGGTCTACCACTCCTCTCTTCATCATGAACGTTTTCTCGTCCACTTTTAAATAAACGTACCCATTCACGGACAACTCCTTCACTCATAACTCTTGGTCCGTACACGGCACAAAGCTCACGATGAATAGCTGCTGCAGAATATCCTTTGGCTGTAAAAAACCTTATAACAGCACACACTTCACATTTGGCGGGGTTTTCTATTGCAGCACACATTTCAAACTGCCACAAAAACTAAACTAGCGCAGGTACGACGTTCACACGACCACGGCTTGATGCCGACTGACCTGTTGAGTGCGTGAACGCACAGATGGCGTCGCTATTCCCCCCACAACCCGCACTGTGACCAATCGGAGGTTACTTTCTGAACCGCCCTCGTAGATTAACTACAATTTCTCATAGTTTCATATTATGTTAAATTGTCATTACAAGGAGACTGGGTTCGGTATTTATTGCACATAGAAACTGTGTGTCATAGAGCAAAACTCGAATTACAACACCCATGTACAGTGGTGACTGTCCCACTCGAATTTCACTACAGTATATGTACCCACCACTTTGAGAATGAAGATGACTATACTTAACCGATTAGTTATGAACGGAAGATATTAGAGACCAATCTAATTGCTTGGATGCCCTAACCGAGGTTGTTTATTTTCTGATGTGCAATAGACAAATGAGATCTGTCAATTGAGAGTTAGTCCACTAAAAAAAACTGACTTACCGATTTAAACGGTAAAATTAATGGAATGGCTCAGTTCACAATACACAAATTCATCTACACGATTAAATTTCACAGACAGAAGACAATATCGCATAGAACGTAACCAATGACACAACAATATTATTTGTATGGTTCAAATGGCTCTGAGCACTATGGGACTTTACATCTGAGGTCATCACTCCCCTAGAACTTGGAACTACTTAAACCTAACTAACCTAAGGACATCACACACATCCATGCCCGAGGCAGGGTTTGAACCTGCGACCGTAGCAGTCGCGCGGTTCCGGACTGAAGCACCTAGAACCGCTCGGACACCGCGGCCGGCAATTATTTATAAATAATCACAATTACAAACAAACAAATCATACACGGAAACGGGAAACCGGAACAAAACAAAAATATTATTTGTAATTATCTGCATATCTGAGTAAGCGAACGAACATACAGCATAACAATCTAAGAGCAACGTTAAACATATCTTCTCATCCCTTTTGTCTTCGGAGTCGGTTCTACAACGAGCTTAAATTCCAATTTTTATGCTGGAGACAGAATAACACCTGCTTGTATACAGCAGGCAGGTATTCCAATACTAATGACATCGCGCGCGTTAATGCTGGAAATTAGAGAATAATAACTCCATATGTGCTGAATTAATTAAAAATCAAAGCTACTTCACAACAAACACAAACACATGCAGAGCACACTTTCAAAATGTGGAATAACTACCACTAGAACTATAGTGTCATTTACAAACCGCATAAGTAGAGAAGGAAGTGTAATACAGATTACGAGTAAACAACAATGCACGAGTGGATTAGCGTAAAGACTTCTTGCCATTACGGAACACACATCTAAGAAAATAATAACTAATACAGAGGAAAATATAACCGAGGAAACTGAATGACAAAATTGGATATCATCTTCGCTGACTATAACAAGTTTTTATACATACGACTTGACAGCCTTCGTCGTGCACAATTATAACTGTCACATAAATTTGAGTTACTGTATCTATGGCGACAGAGCACACTCGAGATTCTTTTCCTCGGTTGCTGTATAAACAGCTGAATTGAGCTTCGTCGATTGAATGATGGGGTCATAAATAATGAAGATTTTATAGAAACTGAAAAAAATTACCATCTATGGACATGCATTGAAATAGAACCTTTAATCTGAACTGTTAGGTCCAGGTACACTCAGTTGCTTTCACTTAAGATCTACTATTGCTTTCGTAAATTGCTTGACAGCAGATCCTAAATAATATTGAACTAATTAAAAAAGGACACCGCACTGGTGAAATTAACATCTGTTTATGACTTACTCATTCCATACAGTTTATAATTTTGACTACTAAAAGCAAAATCTCTTACACCGCTGTCATGTACTTTTCGTGGTTGCAATTTTACTGAGGTAACTCTAGTTGGCTTGGTCTATCTTTCTGATGCAAAACAATCCAGCAAGTAAGATTGCAACACACTCTTCTGAAATGGGAATGGAACATCGAAATTGGCGTGATATTATTCTCTAAACAAGGGCAACGGCCTTGCCGCAGTGGCTACACCGGTTCCCGTGAGATCACCGAAGTTAAGCGCTGTCGGGCGTGGCCGGCACTTGGATGGGTGATCATCCCGGCTGCCATGCGCTGTTACCGTCTTTCGGGGTGCACTCAGCCTCGTGATTCCAATTGAGGAGGTACTCGACCGAATAGTAGCGGCTTCGGTTAAGATTACCATCATTACGACCGGGAGAGCGGTGTGCTAACCCCACGCCCCTCCTATCCGCATCCTCTACTGAGGATGACACGGCGTTCGGATGGTCCCGGTAGGCCACTTGTGGCCTGAAGACGGAGTACTGTTCTCTGAACGCAGTTTCTCCTTTAATACTTAACTAATTATACAGATTTAGTAGCCCATGAGGTATCACAAAAATGGTTCAAATGGCTCTGAGCACTATGGGACTTAACATCTGAGGTCATCAGTCCCCTAGACTTAGAACTACTTAAACGTAACTAACCTAAGGACATCACACACATCCATGCCCGAGGCAGGATTCGAACCTGCGACCGTAGCAATCGCGCGGTTCCGGACTGAAGCGCCTAGAAGCGCTCGGCGACTCCAGTCGGCGTTATCACGAAACTAATTGCTAGAGATGAGGTGGAATTTTTCTTCTTACTGGTGTTGGAACCGGGGCTGAAGGCGCAGGTCTGATGCCGAACAATGGGAGCAAGAAGTAGCGACAACGCAATTCCGTGTTGTCGCCTACGGCGCTACTGTCTCATTGTGATGTTGCTATTACAATGTTACGTTACTGTCACAATGTGACATTACTGTCACACATTGCTATACGATATTATGTCATTTTCTGCGGTTATTTTACAGTTATCTAGCGAGTATACTAGTGCATTGTGTCTGACATGGCAGCCCTGCTTTCGGAACGGTGCGTGGTTTGCCAGCAGAAAGACATTACGCCGAGCCGGGGCTGCTTTGGGTGGAATGAGCAATTTGTGGAGCTCGGTCAACGATTCGATCAACCGTTATTAAAAGGTAGACTGGCGCCTGCACCCTTTGGGTGTATGTACGCCAGTCCACAGAGAATAAGTGAACACGACATTCTTTCTTTTCTCCGCCAGTTCAAAAGTTCAGAGCCTCAGCACCATTTTGGCAGCGTGGGAGAATCTGTTCCCTTCGCTCTAAAAATTTGATTCAGTCGATAGTACTGTGTCGCTCTGGGCAGTTTTGGGAGCAAAAGTTTGGCCGATCATCCTATCATGAAGACACTGTTTCGGTCGAGTGCCAGCTTCATGTTCAAAACTGTGCGTTTTGTAGGCAAAAGAAATGAAGTTACGTGGACTTTCTCCTGGCATTTGTGAACTTAGCAACAATTATTGCCCGTCACATTGGCAACAGCATCCCCTCCTTGTGGACTTTTTAGAGAGCACCGAGTTGAGGCCTGTGAACTTGGATTCTGAATACTACGCTCGTGACCATCGTGGGAAACGAGCTTCCTGCTCTGGGTCGTGATAGACAGGACATCATCTCCGGCCGTTGTTTGGCAATTGTCGGCGCATGTTAAATGCTTAAGGGAATGTCAGTAGCACAATTTTGCGGTAATGCGATCAATATTCTCTGCAGCACGTTACTTGCTTACTTTGCCACGCAGCTTGTGCAACAGATATAATAGTTGTAAACTCAACAGGTTAGTTTCAATGTGTCGGCATTGTCCTTATGCACAGCGGACAGCTACAAAGCAGTTGACTTTCTGTTTTGTGAAAGCATGAGCATTGCACTTGCTCTACTGATATCAGTACAGTCTTAGTTTCTCCAAACATTAATTTGTCAAAGCAATGAGCATTGAACTCATTTGTCTTCTGCACGTGACTTATACTGTCCTGCTCCTCCCGTCGGAGGTTCGAGTCCTCCCTCGGGCATGGGTGTGTGTGTTTGCCCTTAGCGTAAGTTAGTTTAAGTTATATTAAGTAGTGCATAAGCTTTGGGACCGATGACCTCAGCAGTTTGGTCCCATAGTACTTACCACCAAAAAAAAAATTATTCTGTCCTGATATTCAGCGTCAAAGTATAGAGCATTGCACTGGCTCGTCTTGCATCAGTACATCGTATACTTAAGTTTTATTGCATGAAAGCATCGAGCATTCTGTGCGCTCGACTTGCATCAGCGAACACACAGGCGAAGGGCTGAGTCCGACTCTCTTGCAGCGGTATCCGTCGTCAGCGGTTGGCAGATTACGTCGACCAGCCCGTCGTTCTCACGTAGCTGAGTAGCCGACAAACCTCTATGAAACTTTCAGATAAAAATCAATATTCACAACAACATAACACGACATAACTACAGACATGTTAGTGAGGATGAGTAATTTAATAAAATACCAGAAAAGAATTTTGGAGCGGAAAAAAGTTGAACTAATCTGCGAGATCTATTGGAAGTAAATTCCGTGAAGATTTCATATGGGCCTTTAAACTTCGCTTCGGAGCTAATTAGAAGAAATAATAATCAAAAGAAGGAGGCGGACGGCTTCTCGTATCTTTGAAGCTGGATAACATCTGACAGAAAATGCTCACAAGCCACCGACTTCTTCGACATCCTCTGCGTAGAAAGAAGTGCTAAAATATAGTACATAAAGTAACAGCAATAAATATGCAATGAAATGAACAGAGATGAGGCCTTTGTTCAAAGATAATAATTACATCGAATTTATCGCGATTTATGATGGTCCATTGGACATTGCAAAAGACTAGGCATAAATCTTAGTAGGATGTGTGAGCACCACGGATGGCAATGCATGCTCCCACCCTGGCCACAAGGTTGGTAAGGAGTTCATGAGGTAGGACAGCTTATCGTTGGAGCAAGTGGTCTGCTTCAGTAAACCTCATGAATGCTCCCACACGTGCTCGATAGAATTTAAGTCGCGAATAACAGGTTGGCCTGGTCACTGACGAATTTTCACTCATTCCAAGAGCTCCTTCGCCTGCGCTCTCCGGTGTGGTCTGACATTGCCATACATAAAATTGAAGTTGGGGACGAGTATACACTTCAAAGGACGCACATGGGCAAGGAGTACAGTGTCACTGAGACGTCCTGCTAAACCAAAAGGACAGGACAGGTAGTTCAAGTTGCGGAAAGGGTCCAAAATAAGCGGCTGTCAGTTACACTCGAACATACAAACTTTTATTTGATCAAAAATTACAAGAGCCAAGAAAATTTAAAAAAAAAACCGCAGCTTTAGTTTTGGAACTTAAATAGCGGCTGAATGCGACGTACAATCTGCAGCCTTAAGGGCAAGACCACTTTAATTTAAAAACGGCTGAAAGTCAATAACTTAAAGCTAAAGTTTACAACGCAAGGCCTTATCTTAGACAGCTCCTTAATTAGACTGAAGGCCCAAAAAATCTGACACTTTAAGAGCAAACAAGTTAAATTCAAAAGCGGGTAAAGGCCCAACACTTAAGACTCAATAACATTAATTTTAAAAATGCCAAAGGATTTACATAAAACTATTCTTTAATTAGGCTGAAGGCCCAAACCATCTAACCATAAGAGAAGAACAACTTCAATTCGCAATCGGCTGAAGGCCCCAAGAATTTATCACTTTAAGAGCAAAACAACTTAAATTCAAAAAATGGTTCAAATGGCTCTAAGCACTATGGGACTTAACATCTGCGGTCATCAGTCCCCTAGAACTTAGAACTACATAGACCTAACTAACCTAAGGACATCACACACATCCATGCCCGAGGCAGGATTCGAACCTGCGACCGTAGCGGTCACGCGGTTCCAGACTGAAGCGCCTAGAACCACTCGTCCACACCGGCCGCCCATCTTAAAATCAAAATCGACTGGAGGCCCAATAGTTAAGACTCAATAACCATCTGACACCTTAAGGGCTAAATAAGAATCGGCTAGAAGCCATACAAGATCAAACAACAAGAACAAACAAGAAACGGCAGTACACCCAAGGGTGCTCAGAAGTTCCGAGGGTCAGTCTGGAATTCAAACACTAACGCTCGCTTAAGTGAGACAGAATCAGTCGGCCCAACCATTGTCGATCCGACGACAACCCAACCGAGAGACAGTCAACAGACCCACCGACAAGACAAGACGATGAGGAAAATACACTGCCTGAATTTACCTCAACGGCCAGTGCTGGTAACCGGAACGCTAACGGCCACCAGGCAGAAGATTCCACTCGTGCACTTCAATTCAAATAACCAAGCACAGTTAAACTCCACCGGAGGGTGGCTAAGGTTTGCCAACACGTTGTTGTTCGTGGGAATATCGCAATAGCCGACAATGAACTCGGAACGACACAGTGTGAACAGTCGTGTCCTGCTGGTAGATTAAGTCGAAACTCAACTCCATGTCTAGGATCGGTGAGCGACGAACCTCGTAGCAATGGGAACAGCACCACACACTCCGACAGCACAGAGAGGCCACCAGCGGGCTCGGCCAAACTACGCGCCGCGGAGATTTCCTCGCTGCTCTACGCCAACCTACTAACTTCCAGGCCCGGAAACAGTGAAAGGACCAAATATACATCGGCCGATGAGACGACCAACCGAACGACCAACCAACGGTCGTCGCGCTCCAATCTCCCTCCATCGGACAGTTCATCTGTGTCGCCAGCGGTCGGCGAGCACTGGCTGTCGGCGCCTCACCGGCGCTCCGTCCCCGACTTCACTGCTGCTGCGTACTGACTGCACTGCTGGTCCATCCTGAACTGACTTCCAGACACACGACGACCTGGAAATATTATCGGTCGCTCCAGAGATGGTACGATAGTGCACTTACCGATACGCGCTGCTGCTGCCACTTACGGGCAAGTAAGACGGGGTGTTAGTGACGCCAGTAAATGGAATAAGAAAACGAGGCGGCAGTTCCGTAATAGAAGATGACAAACAACAAATGGGATAAATGGGAGCTGCGCAGGGCTCAGTGACAATAAAGTTGAATGGTGAGCGAGCACACCGTGTTCAAAGATTTGTGGCTAAACGCAATGCACCCACGACCACTGCCGAAAAGGATCGTTTTGCTTGCCCAGGTATTCTGTTGTGGGATGGCATTATGTTGCTGGCGTATTGATCTGCAAATATTTGTACACAGTACACTCACCGGTCAAGGTCGTTGTGACATGGCACTCCTGACCAGTTTGAATCTTTTCGAGAGTGCATTTGGCCCTGGATTGGCATTTTTATGGATGATGCCAGGCAGCATCGAACGTGCATTAGACGTAGACTTAATTTTTTGGACGACAATGCACGACCGCATCGAACTGTGCAGTTGGGGGAGCTCTTAAATGAGGTGATATTTGATGAATGGACTGACCTGCCTGTTCCACCGGACTTAAATCACATGGAGCATGTGTGGGATGCCTTTGGGAGACGTATTACAGTACTTCAATATGCACCAGCGGCCATTCAGTAACTGTCTACCGCTCTGGTAGAGAAGTGGAACGTTCTACGACAAGAACTCCTTACCGACCTTTTGATTAACAAGGAAGTTCGTATGCACTGCCGTCCGAGGTAACTACAAATTCTATTACGAACCATGGCCCGCCTTTTGTAATGTGCCGGGAACCATCATTAATACCAGGGACTTCAGTGAAATTATTACTTTCTGAGTTGAATGTGGCATTTCTGTTCTCTTCCTTTGGTATTTATTTCATTTATCTTCTGTACTATAACATAGCAGTTCTTTCTAATTATTGTGTATTGTTTATTGTATATTCAACCAGGAACCTAGAAACGACGGAGAAGCTTTGCCAGCCTAGCCCCAGACATTGTGTAATTGAGGCGGAATAAGGGAAACCAACCCGCATTCGCCGAGGCAGATGGAAAACCGCCTTAAAAACCATCCACAGACTGGCCGGCACACCGGACACTAATCCCCAGGGTGGATTCGTGCTGGGGACCGACGTGCGCCTTACCGCTCGGGAAGCAGCGTGTTAGATCGCGCGGGTAGCCGGGCAGGCCTTTCTGAGTATGGTCCACGTTTCGTCGAGCTATGTTACCTGGTAGTGAACATCATACGACAGTTACTTTCGTCAACAGTGTATACACAGGTTGGGGAGAACAGGACAGGTTATCGCAGTCCCAGGGTGAACGGATATAATTGCAGGTATTTTTTGCATTTTTTCCTTAACATTAACAAACATCAGTGTCTTGGTGTTTTTTTCTCTACGTCGAACAGTCTTCCCACTTCATGACCTGATGTTTTCTACATGGTCGTAATTGCACCTCTAAGTGCGCAACACCTGTCAGTATAGATTCACCGTGCCGGCCGCGGTGGCCGAGCGGTTCTAGGAGCTTAAGTCCGGAGCCGCGCGATTGCTACGGTCACAGGTTGGAATCCTGTCTCGGGAATGGATGTGTGAGATGTCTTTAGGTAGTTAGGTTTAAGTAGTTCTAAGTTCTAGGGGACTGATGTTAAGTCCCATAGTGCTCAGAGCGATTTGAACCACTTTTTTTAGATTGACCGTTTTGCGTCCATGCGTCCACAGTTCAACACCTGACCTGCTGCCTAGGGGAAGAGAAGCGTTAACGGCTTGATTTGTCCACGCATACTTGGAGGTACTAACCATGCTTAAAACATACAGCTTGGAATATCGATGATTATTAGAGTGCAAGTGGCTTAAATATGACGCAATTTTGTTCACTACTTCGTCCTCAACCAACAACAGAAATACTTGCACTTACTCCTGTTACACCCTGTAAATACACAACTAACAAACATATAGACACGAATTCATCGCAGAATTACAAGAGCTGTATGACGAATATTCAGACGTACAGAAATGATTGATAAGGATTATGCTTATCGAACTATGACACAGTTTTAAAATGTAGCTGTTATACAGGGTGTCCCATTTATCTCGACCACACTAAATAACTATTGGTCTAGATGCAAATTACAAAATGTTTCAAGCAATTGTTCTTTAGCCGTGAGGGTGACATCAATCAGCATGATTGCATTCGTTGTAGCTTTGTTTTTTACAAAGATATGAACAACGGTATGACTTTTTTAAATGGCACCCTATACTTTTTAATCGGCAATTCATTTCCTGTCTTAAAAACCTATTCAAAAATGTATCACAGTGTACCATTCACTGAAACAAAACTTTATTAATTACACAACACAAAATAAACTTTGAGCGCGGAGTCACAAACTCGTCCACTTTCTGGGGTTGTCAGTAAACAAATGAAAACCAAGTAAAAAAATTACATAAAATTTACTTTGACTCTCATGCACAATTGCCCACGAGTACAACATTCAAAGGTGCTTAAAGTGGTGACCATGGACACCGATACCCTGGTGCACTCGTTGAATGAAAGAATTATTTACTTCTTCCAGTGTTGCCTGCTGAAGAGAACTACAAGCAAGCACGATACGTTTCTGCATGTCCTGTGGAGTTGCTGGACTATCACGATAGACAACGTCTTTAATGCATCCCTAAAGAAAAAAGTCCAGAGGATTTAAATCAGGAGACCTAACAATGCCAAATAACTGTTCCTCCTCGACCAATACATCTGGCAGGATACCTTCGGTTCAGAACACGACGTGCACGCAAGGCATTGACGCTGATGTTCCACCTGTCTAGGCCATCGTCGGTTGTCGCTGGACCAATAATTCAGGCTTCTTGTGTTTACCTGTACTTTGTTTGAGTAGGAACATTCATTGATAAATAGAACACTGGAGAAGAAGTTCGGGTTGACGAGGATTTGCTGCTGTGCCCACTGACAGAACAGTACACGATCCTGGGAATTATTCCGATGCAATTCTTGATGTAGGTGTACATGGTAAGGATGGAACCGGTGACGTGTAAGAATACGATGTACAGTGGTGTTAGGAATGCCAACGTCGTGTTCAAGCTGTCGTGTGCTCACATGTGGATTCATAGCAACGGATGCGAGAACAGCAATTTCGGCAGCTTCGTCTGTGCGAGTGCTACGACAATTGCGTTGTCGTGTGTTGAAACTTCTCGTTTCCTGAAGCGTCGCAACAAGACGAAAAAACATCCGTCGGAAAGGTGGGTTCTTGTCAGGACATCGCTCTGTGCACAGTTCCGCTGCCTGCGTAGCATTCCGCCTTCCTTCAACTACAACAATAAAAGAAACGGTATGTCGATGTAGTTTGTAGGAAGGACAACCTTTACTGTATGCCTACTCTACACAACAGTATTTAAAACGACTAAACTACTGTACTAAATGTACCCGTACATAAGAAAACAGTATAGCAATTACTGTCTGCTAACTTACATTCCCCATCGATGAATAGCATTTCAACTTTCTCTTCTTGCTATACGTTATACTCACACAACTCTTCACCTGACGATGGTTGACGGATGACGGGTGTGCATTCTACTTAGGTTTACATTTGTCCTCTGTCAACGTCAGCACGTGGATGTGTTCCATTATCCCGAGTACCTGCACTAAGCGCTGGGAGCGTCAACGTCAATGTTGTGTTACGTAATTAATAACGTTGTGTCTCAGTGAATGGTGCACCGTAATACATTTTTGAATAGGTCTTTAGGAGAGGAAATTAATTACCGAATAAAAAAAAATAGGGTGCCATTTAAAAAAGTCATACCGCTGTTCATATCTTTGTGAAAAACAAAGCTACAACGAAGGCAATAGTGCTGATTGATATCCCCCTGACGGATAAAGAACATTTGCTTGAAACATTTTGTAATTTGCATGTGGACAGAGAGTTATTTAGGGTGGTCAAGATAAATTGGACACACTGTATATAAGGGGCAGTCAAATGAAAAGAGTAGGATGGAAAAAAGTAAGTAAACTTCTTATTATTTCAAAAATAATAGACATAACTGTTAACATGTTTATCCCACTGTGAGATAAGACAGTCAATGCCTTCATGGGAAAATGTTTGTGGTTGACTATGGAACCATTATTGTACCCAAGGATATATCTCTTCAGTCGAAGCAAATCGAAGTTCACTTATAGCCGGGTTCACATTTTGCCAAGGTTGTTCAATTATGATGCTGTAGTTTCGGTGGGAAGTTCTTCTGGGAAGTGGCTGGCTCTGAGCACTATGGGACTTAACATCTATGGTCATCAGTCCCCTAGAACTTGGAACTACTTAAACCTAACTAACCTAAGGACATCACACAACACCCAGCCATCACGAGGCAGAGAAAATCCCTGACCCCGCCGGGAACCGAACCCGGGAACCCGAGCGTGGGAAGCGAGAACGCTAACGCACGACCACGAGATGCGGGCTTCTGGGAAGTCCTTATAAATCCCCAATACTGTCCTTATCTCTTTCCATGCGATTTACATATTTTTGGAGTCCTGAAGAAAGACATTCGTGGTCATCAATTTACTTCTGACGCAGAGCTACACTTTGGGTACCAACATGTTTCCGTGAATAGCTGTGTGGTGTGCGTACTGTAAGACCTTCGGTACACACATCATCAGATTATTTGACTTGCCGCTCTAACGAAGTAGGCGAGCGTCAGCAATATGTCTCGTGGTCTTATCGTGGCGTGTTTATCTTCTGCCGTTAGGTCAGACGATAGAAATGCCACTTGCACGCTTAGAGTAGCAGATTGACGGTGGCCAACTTTAAACAGAACTTGATTAATTTTCACACTCATTTATTAAAATAGTAAAAAGCATGTGACTTAATTCTGGATGCTGTTTAGAATTGACAATCTGAAGTTCCTTTGGTCTTGGAACATTAATCTTATTCTCACATATCTCTGATACTTGACAATGTGTCTATACATATCTCTTCATGGATATGTACAGGAATTTGATAATCTTATTAGGCGCAGACTGAAACTTGACTATAGACTGGTACAGACTAATGCAGACTGGTACAGACTAATGTAGACAAAAGGCTGGTTCAAATGGCTCTGAGCACTATGGGACTTAATATCGGAGGTCATCAGTACCCTAGAAATTAGAACTACTTAAACCTAACTAACCTAAGGACATCACACACATCCATGCCCGAGGCAGGATTCGAACCTGCGACTGTAGTGGTCGGGCGGTTCCAGACTGTAGTGCCTAGAACAGCTCGGCCACCCCAGCCGGCCTAATGCAGACTTGTGCAGACCAATGCAGACTGACTAATCGGAGGTCTGTACACTCGTTATAATACCTCACGCGTTCAGGTATCACTGCGCGAGTGTGATTGCGAGGAGAAAAGGTTCTACGCTAGCAGCGATCTCATTGGCTACGTTACATATTAACACGCGGATCGGCGGAAGCAGAATTTGGTCCATCTCTAAGGCAGCGCCATCTCATAGTGCGGAGACGGACGAGCGCTGCGCCTGCGCTGTTGTGCTTAGCGGGGCGCGCTCTAGTGGGAAAGTTGCGCATGCACTGACTACGTGGAACTATGTACACAACGAACTGCAAAGATTTTACCATGCAAACACTGATCACCTTGTGTCACAGAAGAATAAACATATCAACAGTTACGGCTATTACTTCTGAAGTAATATGAAATATACTGAATTTTCCTCGTGTGTCTCCTTTCCATTTGACTGCCCCTTACACATTTGTGTTTAGCATTATAAAGATCCTTCCAAAGGGATTGCAAAGACATAACAGGCGTGGAACTCGATATCCCGTGAAAAAGGTAGCACCTCCGAAAACCATTGGGTGTCCCTCAGGAGACGTGGTCCAGCACAGGCCTGCCAAAACTAAGCGTAAACAAACACGTGTCTCAAGTACTGTTAGTGTGTTTCTACGCTTGAAGCCCCCTTCATTTGCGAGCTGCTGTTGTAGCTACCATGCAATTTGTTTTTAGAGCAATTCAAACATTCATAAAGTATACGACAGTCGAAAATGTGTATTTTATTTTCCTTGAGGCGAATATTGCCAAGTCGTTAGAGTATCGGTGCGATTGTATGCTGACAGTAATCGTGATTATGCCAACTTTTTCCGATCTGTCTTTGCTAAGACAAAAAATTTTTGCGAAAAACGTGATGTGAGAAGAATAAATTATGTCTATGAAAATGAACAGTAAGTGATGAGAGAACTCCAACAAACATTTTGGCAGCAGTAACACACGATCAACGTGACACTAATTATGAATGCCAAAGTATTTCTCCATATCGACATTTAACCCCATCTACAGTTTCACTGCAATAGCTGTCTCCTTATGGTGTCTACAAAAACTGTAATATGGTGTGGCATTTCTATGGAATTTATCTTTTTAATGATGCATAGTTTATGCACCATGACAGTATCTATCACCACAATATTCGCAACTGGTCAATCGAAAATCCACGTCGATTGAGGCAAATCGATGAGCAATGACATCGGTCTGTCAAAGCTTTTCAACAATCACATCACCGATCCACGTTTTATGGACGGTCTTCTGAACAGCCATATCCCCCAACAGATAAGCTGCTGTTGTTCTTGGAAGACATCCCATTGAACATAAGGCAATCAGTGTGGTACCAAGGTAATGGGTCCTCAGTGGTAATTAGAGACCTTAATAGACCATTTGGAGATCATTGGATCGTCTGTAAGAAATGACTACCAGTCTCTCCTGATTTAACACCTCTGGACTTAAATCTTTCGGGAAATTTGAATCGAATGGTCTACACGGAAAAATCGAAAACTCCAGAAAATACAGAATAGAACAAGCTAGTGCTATGGTAAGTCCAGATGTATTTCAGTGTGTAAAAATGGAAACGAGATCATTAAAGACGGAGCACAAGCTCCGGAGCACAATACTGTGAAAGTATTGGGAAGGAAATCGGCCGTGCCCATTGAAAGGAACCATGGCAGCGTTTACCTACAGCGATCTGGGGAAATCCCACAGAACCTAAATCGAAGTGGCCGCACCGTTATTTGAATCATTGTTCTCGCGAGTGCGCGTCCTGTGTGCTAACCACTAATCCACCTAGCTCGGTAATTAGCGCGTAACATTATGTGTCCAGAATTCATTTTATAGCTTGTATCAATGCTCAGCGCTAACGCTATGAGCAACTGATATGACAGACGCTATAATAAACACGCAAACCGTACTCGACTCTTGTGTTCACCTGCATTTTGTCCACTAGGTTTGTTGGACCTCTTCTCTCGAATGCAGGACTCATGTACGTGGCACTATTGTCATGTTAATATTTGATCGGTTCCATTGATGTTACGTCGTTGAAGTCCTTTTCGAGGACTCTTTCGAATGCCCGTGTTATAAACCATGCCCTCGGGGGTCGTTGGTGTTCCTAATAGACCTTTCCTTCTAACTTTCAGAAAGAAGATTAGAGGTGTTTAGTGGTGAGTGTGCGTATAATTTTGTGTTTTTTGAACCACCATTCCAATGCTCCCTAAATGTTCACTTAAGGTGGTGCGTTATTACATGTGCGGAATGGGAGGGACTTCCGTTCTGTTGGTATCAAACTAATTGTCTTATGTCCAACGGGAAGTCTTTCAGTAACTGCGACAGTAGCATGTGTCAGAAACTCGAGATACTTTAGTGAATTTAGATTCACATCAATAAAACAGCGACCATTCAAGCACATCATGATAATCATGCACCCAACGTTAATAGACCAATAGCGTTGTTTTTATGCATTTCTTTGAGACAATGCTGATTTTTAGCTGATGGTTAGTACACGTTGCGAAGATTGACTTCCCTATGGTTTGTAAACGATGTTTCTTACTTAAACAAATTTTTGCATATGTACGCCACATCACATTGCGCTTTTCGTAGACAGTATTCGGAGACCTGTAACCAGTTTCTGAGTTAACTGCCATGAAGCCGTAGATGCAGCAATATGTGAAGAGGATAGAAATGCTATGGAATGTAGTGTTAGCGAAACACTCGTTTGTTGATCCCTCTCGTTATTCTCATAGTAACACTTGCGCCGGCCGCTGTGACCGAGCGGTTCTAGGCGATTCAACCGGGACCACGCGGCTGCTACGGCCGCAGGTTGGAATCCTGCAACGGGCACGGATGTGTGCGATGTCCTTAGGTTAGCTAGGTTTAAGTAGTTGCAAGTCTAGGGGACTGATGACCTCAGATGTTAAGTCCCATAGTGCTTAGAGCCATTTCAACCATTTGAAGAAACACTTGCACTGTGTGTTACTGCTGCTAAAGCGGCAGATTCATTTCTTTCATCAGTTGCTCTTGTTTTTCCTTGGTGTATTTTATTCTCCACACTTTCATTTTCTAGAACCTTTTACAATGTTTTTAGAGAGTGCTTGCACGATTTGCATACTCTCCAGTACACTACAATTACCAGAAATCGACTGTCGTATATATTGTGAACGTCTGAAAAGCTTAACGAGCAAGTTACGTGATTGCTACAACAGCAGAACACAAGCTGATAGCCTTCAGCGCACAAGTTAACATAAGAAGTGTACCTGGGTTACGTGTTTGCTTATATTTGGCATTTCAGAGCAGACGCCTCATAACGGTGGGCCAGTGGTTTGCTGCACTGTTATCTTAATACTACTTTATCAAGACCCACACGCTCTATATCGCTGAAGTTCTCTCAGAAGCTTCTTTCAAATGCAACACAAAAAATCATATCTCCCATTAGAAAATAAAAAAAAATTAATAAATAAAACTCCTGTGCCCTAATTCGAGGACTATAAATGACAAAAATTACTTCGAAACGTCAGGAAATTCGCCGCATTGTCCTCTTCAACTGGTCGAAAACGGCACCTCGATATAGTTTACATGTATTGAGGGGGGGAGGGGGGAGACAGTCTTAGCTTGCTCAGCCTGTATGTAGATAGTCTGGATATATCAGCCTGAGCTGCAACATTCTATATTCTATAAAACCGCTAAAAATCTTTCAACAGATCGCTTTTCTATACTCTTCTGCTCATGCATATATTTACAAATCTTACCAAACTGAATCTGGCTACACACAAGTGAGGATCTCTGTCGTAAAGCGCAGTTAACGTCTCTGTTGGAAAATATCTGCCATTTCCTTTCTCGATTACGCATAGAAGAGAAACTTTGGACATGCTACAACGCATTCATTAAATAACGAATACAACTGCATCTAGAGAAACTGAGTACTGCATGGTAAATATAATTAATGTTGTAATCCTTGCTGTACACTCCATCAATCTACGTAAGATAAACCGAAGTCATAATACATTCATACTATAATGGGTAGTCAAATGAAAAATGGACAGTTAAAAAAATTTTTTCAGAAGAAATGACACAACGATTAATACATATACTCCACTGTGATGCAAGACGGTCAACATCACCAAGAAATATGTCTCTCTGTTGCCTACAGAATCTTGATTTTAGCACCTCTTCGTCCGAAGCAAGTCAACGGCCACGAATGTTTTTCTTCTGTGCTCCAAAAATACGGAAATCATATGGGTAGAGATTGGGACTGTATGGAGATTGTGTAAGACCTTACCAGCGGAACTTCTGCTACGTAGTGGGGCGTGCCTGTATGTTGTGGCCATATACATGTTCAATATTTGAAAACCAACGCATTGTTTATTCAACACAAACACGCTTATGCGAGCATTTAGCTAACTGTTGCTTACTGTTGGAAAAGAAGATACTCTGAGATACACAGAAAAGCTGTTACACTGAAACAGTGAGTAGTTTTGGCATGTTCAGCTTGGAGGCGAGTATCTCTAGTGATGAGCAGCGATGTGGAAATTACATTGATTTCAAAATGAGTTCGAAATAAATTAGTGCTTCTGATCAAAACCCATATAGTCAGTAACCATGCGTTTCAAGTGCACATGTACTGTACCCTGGGAGCTTATTAGCACTTTATAACACAGAACGACTCAATATGGCATAATTACACAAACAAACCTTGTTTAGTAGGAGTATTTGATAATCACTTGCTTATTCATGTAACTAAAACGTTCTGTAAGTCTATGCTTGCCACTTTTCTATGAAGTTATTTATCAATGTTTACGGTTATGTAGTTGTCACTAATAGGGTTTTCACGTTCAGTGGGAGCAGGTTTCCCAAGAACACCACTTTCTGCAGTAATTTCGAGGTCTTTCGACGCAATTACAACCATGTTTAATTCGTCGAATCGCACAACCTCAGCGTGAAATAAATTACTTTCTCTTCTCACAGGAAAGGCGAAGAGTAGCTGGTGAAAATCGGACCATATTTCAGTAATGTGATTACGAAGTCTCTTCTTTCCGTTCATTGACGCGAAAAATTGCCTGCCGTAGCGCGAAGGGCAGGGTCCGAGAACAAGAGAAGCTCGCCAATTCTTCCGCTTCCTTTACCTTCCTGCCCCGTGCTTTCCTGCTCACTGGTTGCGTTATCAACGCCAGAAAAGTGAAATATTGCAATACGGCGTCACCACCTGCGAGGAGCCCGATGGTGAGCAAACCTCCAAGACTTTGGGTGCCTGACCGTGGTGTAAGTGAATCCTTCGCTCGTGTCCCATGTTAGCTCCAGTGTATTTTTCAGGAGATTATTGCGCTCCCTACGAGATGAAGGAGAAGCTTTCGAAAGATGAATATAAACCCTATCGTTCATGTCCCGGTTCGGCATGCTTAGTGCCACATTAGGAGAGTGGATGACAGTACCGGAGACCATCAGCTGTGTTGCTGGGGATGTGTGCCACTTTAAGGTAAAATAGGGAATCACCGACATGTTCATGTCTAGTCTTCACTTCGATGACAAGTGCCTCATACACAAATATGGAATTTACCGTTAAGCGCATGTATGTCATGATATTAGTATGTTTCCGGCCGGGTTGGCCGAGCGGTTGTAGGCGCTACAGTCTGGAACCGCGCGACCGCTACGGTCGCAGGTTCGAATCCTGCCTCGGGCATGGGTGTGTGTGATGTCCTTAGGTTACTTTGGTTTAAGTAGTTCTAAGTTCTAGGGGGACTGATGAGCTCAGAAGTTAAGTCCCATGGTGCTCAGAGCCATTTGAACCATATTAGTATCTTGTAAACCTTCTCCATAAATTTAGCGAGATGTCGCAATGGCGCAAGCCACTCGCCTCACTGCAGGACGACAGGTCTAACACCAGACCTGCCATCTACCTTTACGTTGTCCGTGGTTAACCTAAGTCACTTTAGACAAAATCAGGGTTGTTCATATGGAAAAGAAAACACTGCTGATTTACTACCTCTCCCTCATCAATTGCAGATTATGCGCCGTGTCTTATTGCTTATCATCGACCGGACGCTAAGCCTATATCTTACATTCTTCACGATGACACTACTGTAAATCAGGACGATATTTGGAAAATATTGTTTTCATACCGGACGATGAGTAATGTATACGACAGCAGCTTGCGTTATATGAGCGTAAATAATATTGTCTACAATGCAAATACACTCACAATAATAATAACAGTAGAAATTATTATGTATTTAATCATTTTATTATCCCCCCCCCCCCCCCATGAACCATGGACCTTGCCGTTGGTGGGGAGGCTTGCGTGCCTCAGCGATACAGATAGCCGTACCGTAGGTGCAACCACAACGGAGGGGTATCTGTTGAGAGGCCAGACAAACGTGTGGTTCCTGAAGAGGGGCAGCAGCCTTTTCAGTAGTTGCAAGGGCAACAGTCTGGATGATTGACTGATCTGGCCTTGTAACAATAACCGAAACGGCCTTGCCGTGCCGGTACTGCGAACGGCTGAAAGCAAGGGGAAACTACAGCCGTAATTTTTCCCGAGGGCATGCAGCTTTACTGTATGATTACATGATGATGGCGTCCTCTTGGGTAAAATATTCCGGAGGTAAAATAGTCCCCCATTCGGATCTCCGGGCGGGGACTACTCAAGAGGATGTCGTTATCAGGAGAAAGAAAACTGGCGTTCTACGGATCGGAGCGTGGAATGTCAGATCCCTTAATCGGGCAGGTAGGTTAGAAAATTTAAAAAGGGAAATGGATAGGTTGAAGTTAGATATTGTGGGAATTAGTGAAGTTCGGTGGCAGGAGGAACAAGTCTTCTGGTCAGGTGACTACAGGGTTATAAACACAAAATCAAATAGGGGTAATGCAGGAGTAGGTTTAATAATGAATAGGAAAATAGGAATGCGGGTAAGCTACTACAAACAGCATAGTGAACGCATTATTGTGGCCAAGATAGATACGAAGCCCACACCTACTACAGTAATACAAGTTTATATGCCAACTAGCTCTGCAGATGACGAAGACATTGAAGAAATGTATGATGAAATAAAAGAAATTATTCAGATTGTGAAGGGAGACGAAAATTTAATAGTCATGGGTGACTGGAATTCGAGTGTAGGAAAAGGGAGAGAAGGAAACATAGTAGGTGAATATGGATTGGGGGACAGAAATGAAAGAGGAAGCCGCCTGGTAGAATTTTGCACAGAGCACAACATAATCATAACTAACACTTGGTTTAAGAATCATGAAAGAAGGTTGTATACATGGAAGAACCCTGGAGATACTAAAAGGTATCAGATAGATTATATAATGGTAAGACAGAGATTTAGGAACCAGGTTTTAAATTGTAAGACATTTCCAGGGGCAGATGTGGACTCTGACCACAATCTATTGGTTATGACCTGTAGATTAAAACTGAAGAAACTGCCAAAAGGTGGGAATTTAAGGAGATGGGACCTGGATAAACTGAAAGAACCAGAGGTGGTACAGAGATTCAGGGAGAGCATAAGGGAGCAATTGACAGAAATGGGGGAAATAAATACAGTAGAAGAAGAATGGGTAGCTTTGAGGGATGAAGTAGTGAAGGCAGCAGAGGATCAAGTAGGTAAAAAGACGAGGGCTAGTAGAAATCCTTGGGTAACAGAAGAAATATTGAATTTAATTGATGAAAGGAGAAAATATAAAAATGCAGTAAGGGAAACAGGCAAAAAGGAATACAAACGTCTCAAAAATGAGATCGACAGGAAGTGCAAAATGGCTAAGCAGGGATGGCTAGAGGACAAATGTAAGGATGTAGAGGCCTATCTCACTAGGGGTAAGATAGATACCGCCTACAGGAAAATTAGAGAGACCTTTGGAGATAAGAGAACGACTTGTATGAATATCAAGAGCTCAGATGGAAACCCAGTTCTAAGCAAAGAAGGGAAAGCAGAAAGGTGGAAGGAGTATATAGAGGGTCTATACAAGGGCGATGTACTTGAGGACAATATTATGGAAATGGAAGAGGATGTAGATGAAGATGAAATGGGAGGTACGATACTGCGTGAAGAGTTTGACAGAGCACTGAAAGACCTGAGTCGAAACAAAGCCCCCGGAGTAGACAATATTCCATTGGAACTACTGACGGCCGTGGGAGAGCCAGTCCTGACAAAACTCTACCATCTGGTGAGGAAGATGTATGAGACAGGCGAAATACCCTCAGACTTCAAGAAGAATATAATAATTCCAATCCCAAAGAAAGCAGGTGTTGACAGATGTGAAAATTACCGAACTATCAGCTTAATAAGTCACAGCTGCAAAATACTAACACGAATTCTTCACAGACGAATGGAAAAACTAGTAGAAGCCAACCTCGGGGAAGATCAGTTTGGATTCCGTAGAAACACTGGAACACGTGAGGCAATACTGACCTTACGACTTATCTTAGAAGAAAGATTAAGGAAAGGCAAACCTACGTTTCTAGCATTTGTAGACTTAGAGAAAGCTTTTGACAATGTTGACTGGAATACTCTCTTTCAAATTCTAAAGGTGGCAGGGGTAAAATACAGGGAGCGAAAGGCTATTTACAATTTGTACAGAAACCAGATGGCAGTTATAAGAGTCGAGGGACATGAAAGGGAAGCAGTGGTTGGGAAGGGAGTAAGACAGGGTTGTAGCCTCTCCCCGATGTTGTTCAATCTGTATATTGAGCAAGCAGTAAAGGAAACAAAAGAAAAATTCGGAGTAGGTATTAAAATTCATGGAGAAGAAATAAAAACTTTGAGGTTCGCCGATGACATTGTAATTCTGTCCGAGACAGCAAAGGACTTGGAAGAGCAGTTGAATGGAATGGACAGTGTCTTGAAAGGAGGATATAAGATGAACATTAACAAAAGCAAAACAAGGATAATGGAATGTAGCCTAATTAAGTCGGGTGATGCTGAGGGAATTAGATTAGGAAATGAGGCACTTAAAGTAGTAAAGGAGTTTTGCTATTTGGGGAGCAAAATAACTGATAATGGTCGAAGTAGAGAGGATATAAAATGTAGGCTGGCAATGGCAAGGAAAGCGTTTCTGAAGAAGAGAAATTTGTTAACATCCAGTATTGATTTAAGTGTCAGGAAGTCATTTCTGAAAGTATTCGAATGGAGTGTAGCCATGTATGGAAGTGAGACATGGACGATAAATAGTTTGGACAAGAAGAGAATAGAAGCTTTCGAAATGTGGTGCTACAGAAGAATGCTGAAGATTAGATGGGTAGATCACATAACTAATGAGGAAGTATTGAATAGGATTGGGGAGAAGAGAAGTTTGTGGCACAACTTGACCAGAAGAAGGGATCGGTTGGTAGGACATGTTCTGAGGCATCAAGGGATCACCAATTTAGTATTGGAGGGCAGCGTGGAGGGTAAAAATCGTAGAGGGAGACCAAGAGATGAATACACTGAGCAGATTCAGAAGGATGTAGGTTGCAGTAGGTACTGGGAGATGAAAAAGCTTGCACAGGATAGAGTAGCATGGAGAGCTGCATCAAACCAGTCTCAGGACTGAAGACCACAACAACAACAACATTTTATTAAAATTGTCAATAGTTTTCTTACATATTTCTCGTGTAAGCATTCATTAATAAATTTGTTTCCAACAATGTAATTTAATTTATGTGTAATAGTGGTAGGTCCAGATGTATGACTATGAGAAAGTATAACGCTTTACCTTCAAATGAATGTAACTTCTGATCTCCAAAAATTGAAATACACGCCCGGTTACACTAAAGACAGTGAACGGACGAAATGAGTCCTAAAGCAGTGAGAAATGTACCACAAACACCACGTCATTAAAGCTGCGGAGAGGTAGTTTACAATTGCCGTAAAAAGTACCATCCCCCAAATGACAAAAGATGCTATATCTCCATCAGCGAAGAGTCGTCGCAAGCAGTGGAAATGTGAAAACCTCAAATGGTGTGATGCCAGCCTGTCAGTGAGGACGGAATGATAAGTAACTAGGGCATGTTTGTATCGGAGAGTAACATTTCCGCTTGCGCAGGACAAATCGACCCAATAGTGATGCGTGCTTGAAACCACAGTAAAGGACATCTGCAGCGAAAGGGAGAAGAAAACTGTGCGACATGACCATAGCGTTCGAAGGCCGAAATGTTGTCCATAGTCCCGTAACAGACCGTTCAACTTTGGTTCTCACTGTTGGCTCTGGAACACTGTAGAGTATATATCAGAGTAAGAGGAGAAGACGGTCATCTTCGGCGGTAATCCGGTAGGATACCGCCCTTCGATTGACCATTCGGTTTAATCGAAGCGTTAGGTATTGTAGGTGCCAGCCAGCCAGCCAGCCAGCCAGCAGTCCAGCCAGCCAGCAGTCCAGCCAGCAGCAGCAGCAGCAGCAGCAGCAGCAGCAGCGGTCCCGGTCCCGGTCTTCAGCAGCGGTCCAGCCGGCAGCAGCCCACCAGTCCTCCTGCAGCAGCAGCAGCAGCAGCGGTCCAGCCAGCAGCAGCGGTCCAGCCAGCGGCAGCGGTCCGGCCAGCAGCAGCAGCAGCAGCCGCAGCAGCCGCCCCGGCCCCGTCCGCGGCAGCAGCAGCAGCTGCGGCGTTCCTGCAACCCGCCGTCGCCGTCGCCGTCGTCGTCGCCGTCGCCGTCGCCATCCGACCCTGGTCTTCGGCCGTCTTCGTCTTCCTCCGTCTTTGTCTGCGTCTGTCCCCAGTTTGTGTCCTTTCCTTTTCGTTCTGTGCGTTATTGTTTCTCCCTGTCGTCATGTCCGCCCCCACCACCACCATCACTACTACCACCACCGCCATAGTTTACACTTCCCCTTCCGCCGCCTCCACCACTATAACATGGTGTGCCCAGTCCCACCCCCCTCCTTCCATACCACCTCTTCTCAGTCTCCCTTCGCCCTCGCTCTTTGTCGCCCCCTCTCCAGCTTCTTCCTGCCGCTCCTCTCGATCCCCCACTCCCCCAGCCTGTCACTGCAGCTCCGGCTAGGGTGGTGGCCCGTCGGGCCACTGTCCATGCCCAGCTCTCCCCGTTGGCTTCGCCATCACAGCCGCCACCGTCACTGTCATCGTCATCGTCGCCGTCGCCTTCACCGTCACCGTCACCGTCACCATCTCCGGCGCCGACTGCTGCGTCCACGCCAGGACCTGTCCCTTCCCACCACCTCCCTATAGCTCCCGTTCCTCATATCACCACCTGCCCTTCTGCCGCCATAAAACGCCCTAGTGGCACCACCACCTCCTCCGCTCCCAAAAAGGCCCCGCCCTGCCCACCTTCACCCCCCCCCCCCAGGGTGCCATGGATGTCTCCCCACCTGGCCCTGCTCCCTCCGCCTACTCGTCCTCCTCCTCCTCCTCCCCCCCCTCTTAATGCAAATACCTCCTCTCCTGTCCCGATCCTTCCCTTCTCAAGGCCCGGAATCTCTCCCTCCTCCTCCGCCAACGCTTCCCTGGTGCCCCCATCTCTCTCCTCACTCCCAGACGAGATTCAGTTCTCATCTCCTCCCCTAGCCCAACCCTCCATACTGACATCCTTTCCCGCCTCCCCATCACCCGTTTTGGCCCCAACGCCTCCTTCAGCCCTGCTCCTTCTCCATCTCCTACCCACCAACCCCCACCCCCGCGTCGCCCGCCGACCCTCACTGCCGTGATCACTCGGCTCAGTCCGTCGATCACGGAGGAGGAGGTGTTGGCGGAGCTCAAGGCGCATCCCACACTGGAGGTGCGGGTGGTCCGCCGCGTTTTCAACTCGGCCGGCCCCACTCGCCTTATGCGGGTTTTCTCCGAGGACGCCCCCTCCACTGACCATCTCCTGAAGGAGGGTGCCCTCCTCTTCCACCAGCGCCACAAGGTCGACCCCTCCCATTCCCCTCCTCAATCCCTGTGCTGCCAGAGGTGTCTGCGCTATAATGCACACCCAACAGCTGAGTGCCGCGAGGCGCCCACCTGCCCGCATTGTAGGTAAGCGCACTTCCTCCGGCAGTGCCATAACCTTCAATCCCCTCCCTCCTGCAATACCTGCAATCTCCCCCATCCCACCTACTCCCAAAAGTTTAAAGCCCGACCCCCTCCGACCACTCCTGAACTCACCATCCCTGTCCGTCCCCTGGACGCCCCCACCCCTCCTGGCAATTCCCTTCGTCCCCCCCCACCGCTGAGGACATCATCAGGTTCCTCACCATCGTCCTCCAAAATGTTCATCCCTTTCAGCGCCCCCACACCCTCCAGCAGATCTCCCTCGCCACCCGTTCCATATTCCAACCCAAGATGTATGTCACCTACTCCAACAACCAGGCCCATTTCACCTTCTCCCGTCTTGACACCCTTGTCTAAATCCCTGTCATGATGCGACAGCAACGTATCCTTTTCAACAATATCCACTCCCTCTCTGCCAACAAGAACCTCTTCCTGCACACCCTTGCCACCCACCGCGTGGATGCCTTCCTCCTCAATGAAACTTTCCTCCAACCCCACCACTCCATCCACACCTCACCCTATCTCCTCCACCACTCCGATAATCCCCTCCCAATTGGATGTGGCGGAGTTGCCATTGGTCACCACCGCCAGATCCCCATTAGGCTCCAACCTCTCCTTCCCGACCCCACCGAACACCTGATCCTTAGTCTCTTCTTCCCCGGCCTTACTACGTGATCGCCGCCGACCTCAACATCCATAGTCGTTCCGCCGCCCAGTTACGGCGGTCGCATCGGTTCCTCTCCTCCCTTCAAGGCGACCTCATCCCCATCCCCCAGCACACCCGTCCCGAATCCAATTCCACTCCTGATGTTATCCTCTCTTCCCCCAACCTCCTTGGCTGCATAACGGTGCATGTCCTGGAGCCTATTGGTAGCGACCATCTCCCTGTCCTCCTCACCGTTTCAGACGGTCGTCGCCCCCACCCCGACCCTTGTAATGACCCTCCCCTAAGTATGTCCATGACTATTCAAGTGTCAACTGGAATGCCTACCGGGATACCCTTTCCACCCAGGTCGATAGCCACCCCTTCACCTACCACCACCCTGACGATGTCACCCATGCTGCCTCCTTTCTCCAGCAGACCTTGTCTGAGGTCGTGGAGGCCCACGTCCCTACTGTCGCCATCCACCCCCACCGTCCTACCTAACCCCCCACAGGCCATCCTTCTCCTCTGTGAATCCGGTCGTCTCTACCGTGCCTTCCTCCGCACGTGTGACCCGGACACTCTACGACGCCACCGGCAACTCCAGCGACACATTCGTAATTTGCTCGCGGCTAAGAAACGCTGGGACTGGCGACAGACATGCACCCGTTTAAATGCTACCATACCAATCAACTCCTCCAAGTACTGGTTGGCCTTCTGTCGCCATACTGGAACTAAACCCTCCCCCTATTATCCTCTTCTCCATGATGATCACCCCTTCCCTGACACCCTTAGTAAGGCCAATCACTTTGCCTCCTATCTCTCCGATGTATTTTCCATCCCCGATGATCCCCAGTTCGATTACTCCCTCTTCCCAGATATCCGCGATCGAACTGACAACTTTGTCCCTCCCCTCGCTCCTGGTTTCCAGTACTTGGACAACATTGCACACATGGAAATCAATGCCCCTATCACTACACAGGATCTCATTGATACACTCCGCACAAAACGCAACACCGCTCCTGGTCATGATCGTGTCACCTTCGTGAAGCTCCCGTCTCTTTCCTCTCCACCCTGGCCAGGCTCTACAATATAGTCCTGTCCACCGGTTACTACCCCGACCTGTGGAAAACCTCTTGTATCCTCATGTTCCTTAAACCTGGCGAACCGCCGTCCGCCGTCTCCTCCTACCGTCCCATCAGCCCATGTCTTCAGCAAGGTCCTGGAATCTATCCTCACCCGACGCATCCACCAGCATCTCCACCAGCACCGCCTCCTTCCCATTACCCAGTGTGGCTTTCGGCCGTCCTTCCCTTCCGACGACCTTCTCCTTCACCTCACTCATCTCCTTTCCGAACAGCTAAATTTCTGTCGCTCCGCCATCTTCCTCTCCCTGGACCTCGAACGTGCATATGACCGCGTATGGCATTCCGGTCTCCTCTTCAAGCTCCAAACCTTCGCCCTTCCCATTAACTACGTCCGTCTGATCGGCTCCTTTTTCTCCCGCCGTCCTTCCTATGTCACCATCCATAACACAGATTCCTACACCTTTTTCCCCTCTGCTGGTGTGCCCCAAGGCTCCGTCCTCTCCCCCCTTCTGTACCTTTTGTACACGGCAGACATGCCGCCGCCGTCAGCCCCTGTCCACCTTCTCCAGTTTGCCGATGACACCGCCTTCCTTGCCCTTGCCCCCACCCTACAGCGCTCCCAACACCTTCTCCAATCCCATCTTGACTGGTTCACCGCTTGGTGCAACCAGTGGTTGCTCAAGGTCAATCCCTCCAAAACCCAGGCGATCATTGTGGGCAAAACCACCCCTTCCTTCCGCCTCCTTGATTTCTATCTCACCATCTATGGCCGTCCTATCGCCCTCACTCCCATCCTTAAGTACCTTGGCGTCACCCTCGACCGTCGCCTCTCCTGGACTCCCCATCTCCGGACAATCCAAGCCAAGGCACGCTCCCGACTCCGTCTGCTCAAGCTCCTCTCCGGCCGTACTGGGGTCTGGACCCCTCCACCATCCTCCACACCTATAAGTCCCTCATCCACCCTATCCTTTGTTATGCCCATCCGGCTTGGATCTCCACCCCCCCTACCTTTTATAAATCCCTCCAAATCCTTGAACGTCATGCTCTCCGCCTCGCCTATCGCATCCGTCTCCCCTCCCCCACACAGATCCTGTATGATCTCATCCCCTTCCCCCACCTGCTCCTTTTCCTTGGAAGGATACAGATCCTGTACACCTCCCGCAAACTTGATCCTCCTCATCCGCTTGTCTCACCCATCCTCTCCCACCCACAACCGCTGCTGCGCCTGTTTTCCCGTGTCCCACCCGGTCTCCATCTCCCCACCCTCCTTACCCTCTCCCAAGGTGGCTTCCGCCAGCTCCCCCTCCCTGATGATGTCCTCCTCCCCTCCATCTACCCCTCCTATCAACTTTGATCCTCCCCCCACTTCCTGTGTCCTTTCCTTTAGGCACCCTCCCTCCCTTCCTTTTCCTTTTCCCCCATCCCCTCCCTCCACCCCTCTTCCCCTGGACTTCCTCTCCCCCTTCCTCCCTTCCCCATGTCTCCCCTGCCCATGGCATCTGCTCTCCCCTCTCCCTCCGTCCCCCACTCCTCCTCTCTTGGCAGGTCCTCGGACTCGTACACAGTTAGTGAACATTCGCGCGCCGGAGATCAACGCCTCGTGTTCTGTGTGTGCCGTCGTTTTGTGCTTAAATGGTTCAGTGTTATTCGTTTTGTGCACCTACGTTCACGTGTGACAATTTTCGTTTCTGTCTGTGTCCAAGTATCTGCACAATTTTATCTTGGACTCTACGCCCGTGAACGGCACCTTGTATTTTATAATGTGTTGTCTCCGTTTATATGTCCACCATGTTTTTTTCTCTAAATGTCTTCATTTGTATATCTGTGTTTCTCTGCGGCCAAAGAGCAGCGTCGTATTCTGTTGCAGGCCTGCCTGTACTACAGGTTTCAAAATAACAATAAAGAAAAAAAAAAGAGAAGACGGTTCGATAAACTGTCGAGAATGTGTGTGTGTGTGTGTGCTATCTTCTCTATTCACGTCGTGCCTATCAGGACTATTACTGGTTTACTTAAGTTTTACAAAAGTCAGTGGAACTTATAAATCACTGACGTGGTCTCCGCTTGTTAACTCACAGACGTGAGAAAAACACTCTCCCCACGGTGTCTACAATGTCCTAACAGCAAGAGTTTAGTAGGTCACAGATTTTAGTACTCTTAGTGTACAACGTAGCATCCAAAACACCTTGCCTATCAAAATACTAGTTTGAAATACCACGCCCCAATGACTGGCTTGGCTTACCTCAAGAAGCTACTAATATGCGAAATAAATCTCTGAAATTCGTCTTACGGCTATCTTTCCCCTGATGCCTTACTCGTGAGAGCAAGCCAAGACATTTATAGACTAGCATCCACACACATAAAATGGCCATAAATAAAAACCTACAGCTACACAAATATGCAAATGCTAGAAAAGTGTACTGTGATGATAGTGGCGGTTAACCGTTCGCCATTAAAAGCTATTATGCGGAGAAGTAACAAGTTATGTTTGATGTAATAGTTCTGCAAAGAGTACGCAAATCGAAATGCTTTACGAGAATTTGTTATGACTTTGGTGCAGCATAAACTCAGATCGAACATAACAACAAAATGTTGATTACAGTAACTATGGTTAAATAATTGAAACGTTATGCAACTTACACTATCATAAACAAAATATTATTTAGCTAACTAGCTAACGACAAAGTGTTTAGTTTAAATCAGCCTGTGCTGCTCTTAAAACAACGCTTTTACTGTGTCAGCGTATTGTTTCTAATAGGAAGATAAAATGTAGATTTTAGCTAACTTTCAATGCATCTAAAATTATTTCAAATACGGAACTGAAACCTGTAATCGGTTAAACATCGTTATGAGGAAAAGTTTTATAAAATTTCATATCTGTTGGTATATGGTAAATTCCTATATTAATGCAAAGGTTGATGAGTGATTTGAACAAGGCGTATATGTTTGTGACAAGGCCTGCAAGAAGCTGGTGAGACAGATGCACGTTTCTCAGCGTAGAAAAGGCGTTGTTCTGGCCACGAGGCCACTGAGACCAATTTTATAGCTTCCTGGTCGTTGGTCCTTATCGCTGCACCACAACGTCATTTCAGCATGACAATGCCCACAAACGTCTAGAGAGGAGTGTCTAAGTCTTTTTCGAAGAACGAGACATACTACTGCTTCACTTTTATGTAGAATTGGACAATTGCTGCACTGTGGGAGAATCGCCAGGAACCTATCTCAGTATATCGAACGTTTAGAGAATATCAAATTTCACAGTGAGAGGTAACGGGCGTTTCCGTAATCCCATTAATTTGTGTTTTCCATTTACCTAATCTGTGATGTAAACATTTCAGTTATAATTTCCTATTCACACAAACGTTACTGTTTCTCTTCTATAACTGATCCATTGAAATGAAACGTTAGCGACATTGGCGACTGAAGTCGTGTGTCATTCATCGTAGCTATATTGTAGAGCATAAACGCCTAGACCGAGTACATAATATTTTTGTAGGAAAATAACGTACCAGTTGTCCACATACACTATAATTGGGGACCTTGACTTTATGCAACAATATTGTGGTTCCTTGCTAGTTAGTGACAGGATGAAAATTATTCGAGAACATCAGGAGTTCTTAAGAAAACGAAACTTTATAGTTTTGTTAAACATTCCTACGCCGTGAATAGGAGATCCACGGCACATCGATATCTCTGCCTCGCTTGGCGGTTGGCGGCAGAGCTAGTGTTGCCTTCCGCCGATTTATAGCGAAATAACCGCTCGCAGGGCCATGATAAGGCGTCGAGCGGCGAGGAGCAGTTTCTCGAACGGAAGTTAACAGGCAACATCAATTTGGTGCCAGCGCAGGGCGACGTGCACAGCTGCCGACGGGTCTCTCTGTTCAACACCGGTCAATGGATGTTGCAACGGCCAACCTTGTTTTGTTCAAAAATAGTTCAAATGGCTCTGAGCACTATGGTGAAAGGGTACAGTACCGCCCGACATTGAAAATAAGTACAACATTCTTCGTTATTCTTGTCAAAACAACATATTTTTTGTAATATTAACTCAATTTCACTTAATACACAGAAACCGCATACCAGTGTAGGAAAGAATGACAATTTATTTAATTGATTACATGTGCACTCCCACAAAATAAATCCCTACATCAAATTTGGTGTGATATGTGAAATGAATGAATGTATGGTCGTCTGCTAACAGTGGATAGTGAATGTGCAATGTATGATCATCTTTGAGACGGTCTTTTGGTCACCTTTGGTGGAACTGTAGAGATGAAATTTTCCTGAGCTTTGAGCGTCTGAAATGTGGCTGACCAATACGGTAGCATGGTGCTTCCCCACTTCGGCAGAAGTGCGAGAGGACCTGAAAAACGGCCATGTTTCAGCACTCTGCCGCTGGATCTAGTGTTGGTAAGACCTGTCTTAGGTGTGCTCCGTAAAGACAAATGTGAAATACTTAAGAGTAGTTTGAATAATAATTTCTCTATTTCAGGAACTTTTGTGGGGAGAATTAAATGTCAGGCAGGTAATACTAAGGGGATCGTAGTAATCTTCGGAAGTGACCAACGGTCACAATGAAACCACGTGTAGCAATAAGTTGAAATACTTCCGAGTGCATAAGTTAAGCTGAATTACTGGCGTGTGTACTATAAGTTGGAAATATTTAAGAAATCGCGTGTGCAGGACTTGAAATTAGAGACGAGTACTTCCACGTGGTGAGTACTGTGTGAGTCTCAATCTGTGTGTGAGATAAAGGATAAGGAGAAGTACTCGTTCATGGTATCAGTTGAGGACTCGCGTGTGTGACGAATATGTTCTTAATATTACTTTGCGTGTTATGTTTCCGTGTGACGCCTGATTCAAACTATAATACTCAGAGAGTGAAGCAAGGTGAGTCGGCTGTCTATCCAGCAACGCCACTTGGCTTGCATTGCACAGGAAGATGTGCATATATCCTCCAGAGTTCATAGTAGGAAAGAAAAGTTATGAAGTGGGGCAGTGTCGTGTGAAACTGGGAAGAATATTAATTGAAGTGGGAAAGCTGAAAGTGATGTGATTATAACGTTGTGACTATTCTTTGTATTGTATGTTGCCAGTGTGATGTATTTCGTGAAATGTAAGTATGCGTGGTTGGCATGGGAGAGTAACAAGATAGTTTCAGTAACAAGATAGTTTCAGAGGCAGTGGGTTATGCATGTTCCTTTTTGTACCACTCGGTCTGGAGGAAATTTTCGTGATGATGGGTGTGAGAGTCGAAGTGTGAGATATAGCAAAAGATCCACCATCCTATCCAGAAAGTGCACTGTAGCGTTAAATAATGACGAGACCATAAGATAGCGAATCACCGATGTAAAGCCACGCCCACTGGGCGGAATTTCTCATGTGTTGCCGGCCGAAGTGGCCGTGCGGTTAAAGGCGCTGCAGTCTGGAACCGCAAGACCGCTACGGTCGCAGGTTCGAATCCTGCCTCGGGCATGGATGTTTGTGATGTCCTTAGGTTAGTTAGGTTTAACTAGTTCTAAGTTCTAGGGGACTAATGACCTCAGCAGTTGCGTCCCATAGTGCTCAGAGCCATTTGAACCATTTTTCTCATGTGTTATTGTTGTAGGTTATAGAATTTGTGTGTTTAGGTTATAGAATTTATCGGAATAAAAAAGATGGTGAAAAGAAAAAGATTGGTGGCCTTTTCCTTCGAATAGTATGTTGTCATGATATCCAGAATTTGTAATGTGTGCGCCATTCATATTCAGTGCGGTGGCCACGTGTTGATCAAAGTCGTAAAATAAGAAAGAAAATGTGGATTGCCAGTGCGTAGTGAACAGTCAGAGTTGTGTAAATTACTAATAGTCAGATGTGCGTTTCCGTTTCCGTTGCGTGATATTCAAACAGAAGAATAACTTGTAACTTAATTGTGAATACTAGAGTTCATGTTACTCGATAAATAAGAATGAGTCCACTCGCTTAGCAGACCACTCATCTTGCAGGCCTGACTGCTTGATGCCACAGTATGAGCAAGGCATGTGGGTGCCTCTCAATGGGACTTAACATCTGAGGTCATCAGTCCGCTAGACTTAGAACTACTTAAACCTAACTAACTTAAGGACATCACACATATCCATGCCCGAGGCAGGATTAGAACCTGCGACAGTTGCAGCAGCGCGGTTCCGGACTGTAGCGCCTAGAACCATTCGGCCACAGCGGCCGGCTGGTGGATTCGCAGTCAGGGCTTGCTTGTAAACACAGGGCTTCGTCCAGTCTGGAGCGTCTGAAGGTGTTTGGGTTTCTGGAACAAGGGAATGCAGCATGGCGAGGAATGTAGTTTGGAAATTTGTGGTATGGTCTTATGGGATCAAACTGCTGAGGTCATCGGTTCCTAAGCTTACATACTATTTAATCTAACTTAAATTAACTTACGCTAAGGACGCCACACACACCATGCCCGAGGCAGGACTCGAACCTCCGACGGGGAGAGCAGCGCGGACCGTGACAAGATACCTCAGACCGCGCGGCTACCACACGCGGCAGGAATGTAGTGTTATTGGCTGTGGTGTGTTGTCAGTTCCGATAGATATGGAAAATGGTGCTGGCTGTGGTCAGTGCTACCTTGTAGTGCAGCGGATTATGTCTGGTTTGGCTAAACTAAGGTACCAAGGGATCACAGATTAAGACTATGGTGCGGCTACTGTCGAGGTGTTGTTCTTGGAATTCGCTTTGGTTCAAATGGCTCTGAGCACTATGGGACTCAACTGCTGTGGTCATAAGTCCCCTAGAACTTAGAACTACTTAAACCTAACTAACCTAAGGACATCACACACATCCATGCCCGAGGCAGGATTCGAACCTGCGACCGTAGCAGTCGCACGGTTCCGGACTGCGCGCCTAGAACCGCGAGACCACCGCGGCCGGCGGAATTCGCTTTATTTTATTGTTTTTATTTATTGTGCAAAGTAGGGGACGACTTGGGCTAGTGTATTCCAGCGCTGATCTTTGCTCCCTTGTTGACTACTTGTGTAGCGTTAGTTAGAGTGTTGGCTTTGATTGCGGGTATTTTAAGTTTTAGTGTTGTGGACTAGGACTAGTTTTGTGTCTGTTGTCTTACTTTTACTGCTGTGTTCTTATTATCTGGATAATATTTCCTGCCCCGTTTAATATAAAATTGGTGAAATTCAAAGGGACAGGTTATTTTATCACGTGTTCTATTGCGTTACATGTTACGTTTGGTATTTTGGTAAATTGAGCACTGAATACCTTCCTTCTGTAAGTGCGAGTTGCTGAAACTTGTTAATAAATATATTTACAGCTTGTTAAGGATTCCGGCCCACACATCTCCCAGCCACTTTCCACTCGCACCATTTTCTGCGCCGCAGTCCTTAGTGGGAATATGATGTAATGACACCTGGTTGTTTATAGAAATTGGCAATCCTTATTCATTCAAATAGTGGTCAAATGAACGATTAAATCACCGTCACTTGTAGGTGATAATATTGCTACTTAATGTCTTATTATGTTCATTCCAATAAATTCATAGGTTCGTACATAGAAACGTTAAACAAACATAATCTGTAAAGAGACTATAATTTGACGAAACTTTGTCAAGTTTAGTGGCACAACTCCGACAACGGCTTGCAGTTATATTCATCTAGACATCGTTAAAACCCTAGTTACTACTTCTTTAGGAGAGTAGTAACAGCTGATGTGCTGGCAACAACTACTAAAACAGCGGCAGACAAATGACTTGACATCATCTCAAGAACTACACCGGGGCACGATCAAACAATAAACACTATAAAATCTAAAACGCACCTACAAACTGACCTGTAGGGATACTAAACTGACTTAGTCATTAACAACAGAAATAGGTCACTGGGAAAAGTCTGCCGTTCGTGACGTGCATGGCAATCTTTCCATTGTTCAGTTTTAATTAAAAGTGTAACTTAATTAACACATTAAAGCTTGAAGTGTTCTCACTTTATTGGTATACTTTTAATTATCGTAGAATTATGAGAATCAGTGAATGACAAATAGTGTATTTACACTGATAAGCCAAAACATAATGACCACTGCCCGCCGCGACGTTGGATGCCCTCTGGTGTCGTTGAGGGCACGTGACGCGGGAACAGATGTATGTAAGCGGAGCAGACACGGACGGGAGACCATCCTAGAGATGGTATGGGCTGCAAGTGGGGAAATCCATTGAGATAAGCGACTTTGACAAAGGGCAGATTATTATTACGTAGAGCCTCTGAACGAGTATCTCGAAAACGGCGAAGCTGATGGAATGTTTACGTGCTACCGCCTTGAGCATCTACGGAAAGATGAAGAAGGACTGTGAAACTACTACTAGGCGCTAAATGGCTGGATATCGACAACTCTACAAAGAACATGAGTTTCGGAGGCTTGTCTGTCCAGTAAAGTAGGATAGATGGTGATCTGCGGCATCTCTGGCGAAAGACACAAATCTGGTTCACGCACCAGTGTTTCGGAGCACATTGTTCATCTACATTGTTCATCTACATTGTTGAATGTGGAGCTCCGCAGCAGACTCCTCCTTCGTGTTCACATGCTGACCGAACGTCATCGTCACTTATGGGATTCGACCGTCGATCAATGGAAACGCTTCGGGTCTTCGGGTGAACCACTTTTGCTACACTAGATCAATGGTAGTGGTCTCTACAAACGCCGTCATCGAGGTGAACGGTGACTCGTAACGCCCAAAACGCAACTGGCGCAGGCCGCTGGAAGCATTATTATGCTATGGGAGACATTCTCCTGCGCGTTCATGGGACCTGTGGTGGTAATCACAGACGCGCTGACAACTGCGAGCCACCTGCATCCCTTCATGCTTGATGTCTTCCACGGCGATGTCATCTTTCAGTTCTATAACTGACTGTGCCACAGTGTTTGGTGGTGTTAGAAGCATTATACTGAACTCATGTTGATGTCTCGGCGACCGGATTCGCCTGATCTATGACACTATCGGGCGCTATCACTGCCCACCACGATCAGCAGGCCGTTCATGCGAATTTCGTGACCTGTGTGTACACATCTAATGCCACGTATCTCCACAAACCTACCAACAAATCGTCGGATCTCTGATACGCAGTATCAGCGACGTATTTCATTACAAAGACGGACAAACAAACAATTAAGCAGGTGGTCATTATGTTTTGACTCATCAGTGTATCTATCTATATCTACATCTACATCGATAGTCTGCAAATCACATTCAAGTGTCTGACTACCTTCACAATTCTCTATTATTCCAATCTCGTATAGCGCGCGTAAAGAATGAACACCTCTATCTTTCCGTACGAGCTCTGATTTCCCTTATTTTATCGTGGTGATCGTTGCTCCCTATGTAGGTCGGTGTCAACAAAATATTTTCGCAGTCTTGTACGTACCTCCACGAAAGTGTGTTATTTCTACAAACCAGCTCAATGAATATTTACTTTACGCCATCAAGCACTGTAAAAATCAACTCTGAGAATAATCAGAATTACATTTACGTTCTGTTTATACACACTCTCAACTCCGTGCCGCTTCATCGTACTTTAAAATGGCAGTGATGTCTAACCCATTCCTTCCTCACACGCAATTCAACAACAAATAACAATGTTCAACATAATTTAAAGTTCTCTACCTGGAATTCGCGTAACTCGTATGGTTTAAGGAAAACTTTCGTTCCTAGCTTAGCAGATGGACTCATATTCCGACGTTTATCTTCGGTTCAGCTGACATCTTTCCACACCGTGGCCAGAAAAGAGAGATGGGGATGATTCATATTTCTTAATTTAATTACTGGATAATTGTTTCTGTTCTCCCTAGAAATAGCCTGCAACACAAATACGTTTTCTGAAAGAACTCACAAATTCACAATCTGTCTTCTAACTTTTAAACGAAAACTTTCAGTTATATTTATGGATAATTCTTGGGCATTTGATGTACTTGAATAATGCAGCATGTTGTGTTCAGTAGTTCAGCAAACCATTCAACTAACGTAGTTTCTACAGAAAATTTGTTGCAGGATAAAAGACATTTCTCACCTATTTCACATTCAAAAGGAGTACCGCTATGGGACATATTATTTCTTTGCCCATGTAGCGTATTCCGATACTGTTTATTGATTTCAACCTGAAAACAACGTTATCGTAAATAGGGCCAAAACATAATTTTCAAGTTTCTCTTAAACTAGATATTTTAATTTTTGCACAATCTTTTGGAAATCTTTCGTTCCAAATTGTATACAGATTAAGTTTCTGGCAGCAGTAGATGTATAATCTTTACATAGCAACAGAAACACGCTTAATCGCCCGATAAAAAATCCTGTCAGAGCACCGTACACACGAGCGAAATATCGCTGGATATCTAAGCATACCAATGTCGCCCGTAATCAGGTGCCATTTTTGATCCCACCACACGTGAGCGATTTATCAGTGCAATCAGTATTTCGTAAGCGACGGCGTTGTGAAGTTCCGTTGCGACCAGGGAGGCTGGGGTCGCGTTGTTGGCAGGAGGCAGGGGACACACTGAGCATGAATGGTGCAGTATGTGCATGGAGGCGACAGTGACACAGTGGTGTCTGCAATAACATTTATTTATCATACTGAATTTAAATAGTTATTAAATGCTTTTACATAGGCAGCTAGGCTTGAGCATGTGCGACAATGAAGTGCTAAGGCCCCGTCAGTGAATCATGACATGGCAGCCGGCCGCTGTGGCCGAGCGGTTCTAGGCGTTTCAGTGCGGAGCCGCGCTGCTGTTACGGCCGCAGGTTCGAATGCTGCCTCGGGCATGGATGCCTGTGATGTTCTTAGATTAGTTAGGTTTAAGTTGTACTAAGTCTATGGGACTGATGACGTCAGATGTTAAGTCCCATAGTGCTTGGAGCCATTTGAACCATGATATGGCCGCCACGGGTCAGTGCGCCACAGCCGCGTGCTGTGCTGGCAGCAAGGGGATGAGAAAGTGTTTCCCGCCCAGACGTTCTACAGTACAGTGCCGCTCCCACCTGAGCACTGTCGTAGACAGCCCATTGTGTGCTCAGATTAGGAGAGCCGACTGTGGTCCAAGTTGTCAGCTGTCATTAAGACTAGGACCTGGTCATCCACTACGCATCAGTTAAGACTGTAGAAGATGCTCACGAGTCAGCCAGGCGGCTGCACGAACACACCACTCCTGATCTATATATGTTGATAACAGCTTGCAGATCATCTAAGATGGAATGTGATAGTTGAACGTTAATACTTCTTTGCAAAGTTGACCAATGATTTAGCTGTGGTCTGCACACACAAACTCTGAATCTGATATATTACTATCGCGAGTAGCAATAAGGGAACAGTTGTTGAGGAGAAGTCGGAAGTGATCGCTTGCAGCCAGCGGCTGGTAGAATCTGCGCAACATTAGAGGTGGCAGCCCGCCGGGATCGTGTTAGTAACGCCGGAGGTGAGTTCGGTATTGTGGTGTGCGTACTGTAAGACCTTCAGTACACACGCCATCAGATTATTTGACTTGTCGCTCCAACAAAGTAGGCGAGCGTCAGCAATATGCCTCGTGGTCTTATAGTGGCGTGTTTATCTTCTGCCATTAGGTCAGACGATAGAAATGCCACTTGCACCCTTAGAGTAGCAGATTGACGGTGACCAACTTTAAACAGAACTTGAGTAATTTTCACACACATTTATTAAAATAATAACAAGCATAAAAATTACTTAACTTGGTTCTGAATGATATTTACAATTGACAATCTGAAGTTCCTTTGGTATTGGTACGTTAATCTTGTTCTCACATATATCTCTGATACTTGACAAAAGTGTCTATAAATTTATCTTCATGGCTATGTATAGGAATATGGTAATCTTATTAGGCGCAGACTGAAACTTGACTATAGACCGGTACAGACAAATGTAGAACTCGTACAGACTAATGCAGACTGGTACAGACTGGTGCAGACAAATGTAGACTGACCAATCGGAGGTCTGTACACTTGTTTTAATACCTCGCGCGTTCATATATCACTGCGCGAGTGTGATCCGCGAGGAGAAAAGGTTCTACGTTAGCAGCAATGTCATCGGCTGCGTTACATATCAATATGCGGATCGGCGGAAGCAGAATTTGGTCAGTCTCTATGGCAGCGCCATCTCGTAGTGCGGAGACGGACAAGCGCTGCGCCTGCGCTGTTGTGCTTAGCGGGGCGCGGTCTAGTGGGAAAGTTGTGTACACGCTGACTACGCGGAACTATGTACACAAGAGGTATAAATACAAGTTTTTTGGCAACTTGCCTTTTCGTTACACGTAAATGTTGCTTGTTTCCGCACTGGAGGGATTTTGTCATATTTGTGTATGCACACACTGAGAGTAATATTCGTGTCTTTGTTGTGGCCAGATATGTGTTTATTGAGTATAGAAATTGTGGAATAATTAAAGTCTGTGTAAAATTTGTCTGTGTTTAAATAACCTATTTTGCGAATATAGTAAATTAAAGTGTTCATTAGTGAACTGTAAAATTACTACTGGTTCACAAAAGGATTTAAATCTCAAACAACACACAAAATGTAAAGTGGATGTAGGTGCCAAGGAATAACTGGTGAAATTACACACAATTTTCAAATGTTTCAAATGGCTCTGAGCACTATCAGACTTAACTTCTAAGGTCATCAGTCCCCTAGAACTTAGAACTACTCAAACCCAACTAACCTAAGGACATCACACACATCCATGCCTGAGGCAGGATTCGAACCTGCGACCGTAGCGGTCGCGCGGTTCCAGACTTTAGCGCCTAGAACCGCTCGGCCACCACGGCCGGCACATAATTTTCAGTAATTCTCTTTATTCAAATTTTGTACAAGACTAAACGATATTAAAAAAAACCACCAATCATTTAACAAATAATTCACAATTTACGATAGGAAAGGACTTTTGAATTATTAAATTATTATAAAAAATTTGACGTCAGTAAATGGCAAGTACAGGCAAACAATTTAACGTATACAACACGACGCTGTATAATATTTGAAGCTCAGCTAAATTACAGGTGAATTTCACTCCATTCATTAAATGGCGCCGAATCGAATTTGTCAGCAACATATAAAGACAATCCTGTTTACAAAAGTTCTCAAAATAGAAACACCAAAATGCTTGAGTCATGCACACGGGGGGACACTCACAGTTAATAACATCAACATTTCTGAAATAGCAGGCCGCGGTGGTCTCGCGGTCCTAGGCGCGCAGTCAGGAACCGTGCGACTGCTACGGTCGCAGGTTCGAATCCTGCCTCGGGCATGGATGTGTGTGATGTCCTTAGGTTAGTTAGGTTTAAGTAGTTCTAAGTTCTAGGGGACTGATGACCACAGCAGTTGAGTCCCATAGTGCTCAGAGCCATTTCAACCATTTTCTGAAATATATAAAAAACAAATTTTACAAATTTGTGCCAGTTAACTTACGGCAAACACACACGCTCGCCAGGTAGGACTTGCGAACTTTTACAACATTCTACTTTCAAGGCAACAATTTCTATGCGTAATAAAATGGCAAACTTTTGCCTGTCAAGAAAATTCACTAATAACCAACTACCTCTATAAAGCACATAAGCACGTTGAGTAAAAGCCTTAAAAGGTATTGAATTGGAAAAACACACAACAGTTTTTGCTAACTAGAAACAATATAAAAAATCCTCTATCGCGTGCATTAACAACCGTGCTTGATTACAGCCAAAAATATATAAACACAAATTTACGTAAGTTACAGCTTCCAGATGAGCAGGAACTCGTTATGCAATTGACTAGTTCTTACCACGAAGCAAAAGAAATTTTTCTTCTTTCTTAGAGTACTTTTACATGTGAGTCTAGTAATACTAGTTATGGCAGGCGAGAGTGTGGATCAGGTCTTAGTGTCTTGCATTTTAAACAGTACAGTCATTGGTGCCTTAGACTTTCACAGCCATGGCAGAGGCTAAAAGTCGAATAAACCCGTAGGTAAGCTGGGAGGGGAAGGAACCAATCCGAACCACAGATTTACTCTGACTCCCCCTTTCATCCTCAAAAGGGGACAAACTGACCACCCTTTCTAATATTACCACCTTCCCGCCGATGGGCAGACGATAATGAATGGCTGGTATAATTAACAAGAATAAGTAAATTGAATTCAGTTAAATTTTATAAAATCTGCTAACAATCAATACTTAACTTCTGGTGCGTTAAGACTCCCAGGACTGAACCAACGGAGCACCTCCAAATGTTCTGCCGAGCCGCCCGCTACCAGCCGTTTCAACGGACGCAGGAAGGCGTGCCAGTTTTCAGAACCTCCTCGCCGGTCGACAGCATGCGGCCGAACTGCAGATTAGGCCCCTTGCGGACCCACGCTCAGGAAGATCCTTTCGCGACGAGCAGTTAACGCCCCATACCACGGAGCCGCTGCTCGCGTCGCTTACGCTGATGCCGCGGTCTGCATGCTGTCCCTCTTGCACCGGCAGATATCGCTTCTTGATTACTCGACTGCCAGCTCTCCACGAGAGCCCATACAGCCACTTCACAAACCCACGCGAACAGCCCACTTTTCTTCTTTCCCGCTAGAGGGAGACACCCAAGCCTTCAATTGTGAGAACGGGGCCACCGCCAGAAAACGGAGGGTGACTGCTTCACGCTACGCGCTGAGGCGCGCTTTTCAAAGCTAACTTTATTACGGCCCAATTGGTTTCTTTCTTTCTTTTTTTACACCGTTTAAGGCTGGTTGGCCATGCCCCTCTTGATCATTTAATCTCTCTATACAAAAAAATATGGCAATCTTGTTCCAATTATCATGACCATGCATTGCACACTGCATGGATCGCAGTACTGCTTTTGAGATATTTTTATCATGTTGCTGATCACACAGTTGCAACGGCAGGATGAGGTAGTTGTCCATTGAGTACAGGAGCATTGCGGGACAGTTGCGAGTAGTTGTTTGAGAAAACTTTAAAACTCACAGTCAGATACTTGAGAATTGATTTCTTAATGAATTTCAGCTGAACAAACAATAATCACAAACAGACACGAGTTCAGTAGTAATTACGAATCAGTTTCCCCTTGAAGGGGGGTTGTTAGGCCAGGCCATATTCCAGTTTTCTCTTCATCTCTGATGTTCCAGTAGACAAAAATAAGAGACCATGGCTGTGTTATGCATCAGTTTGGCCGCGTCTCGTTGTTAAGCCAGGAAGCAGGCAGACCATCATCGATCAGTCTTCCATGGTTCTTGCGATACAGACAGAATGGCAGCACGACTGAACGTCTCTTTGAGCTACGAAAGCCTCGTTATTTAAAGGGGTGAAACCGTGTCCGAGAGGTGTCGGCTCTGTGTGAAGACATTTGCCCTCGTTTATTAGTCTCGTCAGCGCCTCTTCCCTCACAATGCTAACTGAGTAATTATTCTGGGTCGCTGAGCTCAGGTCCTTCTGCCTAAGACTGACTTGGCAGTGGCGCTCTGATACTGAAATTATGAAGTGTTACTTCACATTACCCTGTTATGTAGCACTCCAGCTCCTTCGCATTTCCACTTTCCTTCCTCGGAGGTTGTAAGGCAATGCTCACCTGGTGCCCTGAATTCCGTTACGTGGGCGGTAACTGTAATTCTGACTAGCACATCTCTGCCTTAGCTCGTCTGGTAGAAATTCTGAATATTTAAGATTACAGAGTATTATTGTTCTTCCGTGAAAGATTCCTCCGTTGTTTCTAAAATTTCTTCCCGAATTTTTCCTTTGATTCTCCTCTGCAATAAACTCACAGACACCCACGCCCGGGTTCCCGCGTTCGATTCCCGGCGGGGTCAGGGATTTTCTCTGCCTCTTGATGACTGGGTGTTGTGTGATGTCCTTAGGTTAGTTAGGTTTAAGTAGTTCTAAGTTCTAGGGGACTGATGACCATAGATGTTAAGTCCCATAGTGCTCAGAGCCAAACTCACAGACATGTCCGAAAGAACACACATCACATATACAATAAAGAGCCAAAGAAAGTAATGCACTTTATTAACAGCATGTAAGGCGCCCACGAGCATGCAGAGGTGCCACAACACGGTTGGTATGGACTCGATTAACGTCTGAAGTAGTGCTGGAGGGAATTAACACCATGAATGCCACAGGGCTGACCATAATTCCGTGAGAGTACGAGGGGACGGAGATCTCTTCTGAACAGCGCGTTGCAAGGTATCCCGGATATGCTCAATTAGATTCCTGCGGAAGGGTTTAAACTCCGAATAGTGTTCCTGGAGTTAGTCTAAAACAGCTCTGGAGCTGTGGGGTGTCGCACTGTCCTGCTGGAATTGCCCAAGTCCATCAGAATCCACAATGGACGTGAATGGATTCAGATGATCAGACGGGATGCTTACGTACATGTCACTTGTCAGAGCCGTATCTAGACGTATCAGGGGTCCCATATCACTCCAACTGCACACGCCCCACACCATTACCGAGCCTCCACGAGCCTGAACAGTGAGTGCCCTGCTGACTTGTAGGGTCCATGGATTGATGCGGTTGTCTCCATACCCGTGCATGTCCATCCGCTCGATGCAATTTGAAACGAGACTCGTCCGACCAGGCAACCCAAAGCGAGGCATAAAGCTTTGAGTCGTGCAGTCATCAATGGTACACGAGAGGTTCTTCGGCTTCGAAAGCCCATATTGATAATGTTTCGTTGAATGGTTCGCACGCTGACACTTGTTGCTGGCCCAGCATTTAAATTTGCTGCAATTTGCGGAAAGTCTGCACTTCGTTAACGTTGAATGATTCTCTTCAGTCGTCGTTGGTCCCGTTCTTGCAGGATCTTTTACCGACCGCAGCAAAGTCGGAGATTTGATATTTTACCGGGTTCCTGATATTCACGGTGCACTTGTGAAACGGTAGTACGAAAAAATCTCCTGTTCATTGCTGCCTCAGAGATACTGTGTCCCATCGCTCGTGCACCGACTATAGCACCACGTTCAAGCTCACTTAAATCTTGATAACCTGCCATTGTAGCAGCAGAAACAGATCAAACAACTGCGCCAGGCACTTGTCTTATATAGGCGTTTCCGACACCAGCGCCCTATTCTGCCGGTTTAAATATCTCTGTATTTGAATACGCATGCCAATACCAGTTTCTTTAGCGCTTCAGTGTATAAATAAGGTGAGGACGACTAACTATTGATCACTGCAGAGCATATGCACACCGCGCTCGAAATCTCACAGGAATTGGTGAAGCTGTACGATTACCGACGATAATGGATAATTGTATGGATAAGTTGAAAATTAGGATCTGATGGGGGGCGTGCTACGGTAGACCGTGCAGTTCTGATGACAACTGTGCCCGGATGGCACATCCATCAGCGCATCTGCCTAGTAAGTAGTAAGCTGTCCAGCACAAATTTTCAACTTCCGCAGCGATCTAAACCAATGCACGGTGGCCGCTAATGTCATTAGTTCCTTTGTGTCTTGACTGATTCATAACGATCGAAATTGTGTCTCTTCTTTCAGATATACCTGAAAGAACAGACACCACATGTATTAATGGGGTGAGGATGGGATGCACAGCATACTCGAACGCTCATTGATGTCAGAGAAACGCTTCGAGTAATGAGGAAAATCGCCAATGGTCACTACAATAGTAGAGTGAGGATGTGAACAAGTTGAGAAATAGATCTGACCGGAGACGTGCTAGGGTAGTCTGTGTAGTTGCGAGGACCAGTGTGTCCGGATGGTGCACTGGTCAGTGTATCTTCCTAGTAAGCAGGAAACCCGGGTTCGCATCTTGGTTTGGCACAAATTTCCAACTTTCCTCACTGATTTCACTCAGTGCCCACTGGCAGCGAAGGTCATGTCTTAATTGTCGTACGTTTGATTCATAAACACAAACTACATACTGCAGACATTGCATGGGGGCTTAATTAAATATATATGATTGAAAATGATTTTTTGTTTTTAGTATGTCCGATTACGCAAGTCTCGTAAACGGTTGGCCCTGACTAGTACTATTACGCTATCTGACTGCAACAAACAATGTAAGAAAATTTTCGTATAAACACAGTTAATTAATTAAGTCCCCAGCAACTATAAAACCTACAACACCAATAAGCACAAGAGTAACTGTTCTGTATGTGGGAGTGTGACTCAACGTCCACATCTGGCACGGTTCTTTTCCAACAAGATAAGAATTTTTAAATACCAACTATGCTGACGTGACAAAAGAAAATTAGAAAACTATAATTACGCAAGAAAACCAGAATTCACTCTAATACAAGAACACAAGCCAGATGCTTTGTTGACTGAACCTGTAGTGACGCATTATTTCAGACACACAATTAATAAAAGAACATTGTAGATTTTACCTTCATATATTGGCGAAATGCACTCATTACAATAACATCTGCTATCTCTCCCATCAAATAACTGCATAAAACATGGAACAACACTCTTTACTACCACATCTCACTCCGACTTCACGACAAGCAGTGCCCACTAGCACATCTCGGTACGAACTCTTAACACACACTGTCCTCTCCGATCTCCTAACAAGCACTGACTGCTACGATCACATAACTAGCACTGACTGCCATGAGCTCTTAACACGCACTGTGGAGGCGGCTTAATAGTACTCTTTGGCGCAATCTCTGGCGCAGTGGCACAGTGTAGCCACCTTTCATATGCCCCTCCTCCACAGGCCAGAATTTGATGGTATTTTTGCCAGCATTGGTGGTGAAAATGCCACCAAATTCGTCCAGAAAAATACAGACAAAAATAAAAGATAATATTAATACCTAAATATCACATAATTAGTTAAAATTTTGGCTTTGCACTGACCTTTTACTAACCTAATATATAAAGTACAGTAAGCAATACAACTTCTTTTCATGCATGTGGCTTTACATAATAGTTTACACAATACACAAAAAATCTGTTTATACAAATGTTCCCATAAAATGCTTTCAATGATTAGTTTATACAAACAAAAAAAAAAAAAGACACTAACAGGTGACATCTTTTCAGTAGAAGCAGTTCATCAGTTGCACCCATTAAAGTTTAGCAGGTACACCCAGCAACAAGTCACATTAGTTCAGTAGAAGCAATCCATCAGAGGTACCCAGCAATGTTGAGTAGGTGCAGACAGCAACAAGTGACTTCATTTCAGTAAAAACAGTTCATCAGTTGCACCCAGCAATGTTGAGAGCAGGTGCAGACACCAACAAGTGACACCATTTCAGTAGAAGCAGTCCATCAGAGGCACCCAGCAATGTTGAGTAGGTGCAGACAGCAACAAGTGACTTCATTTCAGTAAAAACAGTTCATCAGTTGCACCCAGAAATGTTGAGAGCAGGGGCAGACACCAACAAGTGACACCATTTCAGTAGAAGCAGTCCATCAGAGGCACCCAGCAATGTTGAGTAGGTCCAGACAGCAACAAGTGACTTCATTTCAGTAAAAACAGTTCATCAGTTGCACCCAGCAATGTTGAGAGCAGGTGCAGACACCAACAAGTGACCATCATTTCAGCAGAAGCAGTTCCATCTGTGGCACCCAGTAAAGTTGCAGAGGTACACACAGCAACAAGTCACATTAGTTCAGTAGAAGCAGACCATCAGTGGCACCCAGCAATATTGAGAGCAGGTGCAGACACCAACAAGTGACACCATTTCAGTAGAAGCAGTCCATTAGTGGCATCAGCAATGTTGATCAGGTGCAGACAGCAAGAAGTAACATCATTTCAGTAGAAGCAGTCCATTAGTGGCATCAGCAATGTTGATCAGGTGCACACAGCAACAGGGGACATCTTTTCAGTAGAAGCAGTCCATTAGTTGCACCCAGCAATGTTGAGTAGGTGCAGACAGCAACAAGTCACATCTCTCAGCAGAAGCAGTTCCATAAAATTCACTAGCACTGATCACACTGTTCATCAGAGTTTATGAGCACAAATTAAACATGTCCTAGTGGCACCAATCATGTTGAAAAGTGCAGGTAACAGTTCAGAATATTTATCTTCACTAATCAGACAGTTCAGGCATGAACAATAGTTTGAATGCACATACAAATGCTTTTACAGTAATATATAAATCATAACAAACACACAAATGATATCAGATAATTGTCCTATTAACTATTACAATACACAAATACCAGTAAACCTATAATACTTATGGGTGTCAGTGCAAGCCACTACAAACAAATAAAATAATATTTAGGAGATAGGTGGGTAGGATTAGTAAAAGAAAACACACAGAACACACTCACTCATCTCTCATCCACATTAAGTACTACTGTGTAACTGAATAGTGTTAATTGTGTAAATGTAATTCTGTCAAAATCTGATGTTCTTCATGTGTATCAAGTAGTAGTGGCAGCAATGTATAACAGTCAATAATAGTTAGGTCAACGTCATAGTCATCATGTCAAGACCAATGTTTGCCAAGCCAGATCAAATGTACTGTTGTTGAACAACTGTCAGTGAGCCAAAATATGCAATTACTTCCTCTCTCCAAAAAAAAGTATATACTGCTTAGTGATTTAACAAAGTGTGTATAGACTATCTTCCTTCTATTTTAGTGTTCTAGTCTGCTATCTTCATCCTCCTTGTTCCATAAGACCAACAAAAAAAAAAAAATATGCTCCTCACTTACTTTACCTCTTATACACCAAAACTCCAACAATCATCAGCTTCACACAATCTCAATAATACCTCAATAATACCTCTTCAATACGTCTTATCATCAATATCATTTACCTTACCTCTTGTCCATAAAAACTCCAATAATCATCAACTTCATATACTCTCAATACCTCAATAATACGTCGATAAATATAAACCTCAGCACCAATATCATTTCACTTCCAACACAACTCTTTCCTCTAGTCAGTCTCCTCGAACAAGTACAGATAAAATCCTAATGCAACTTCAATTCAGCATCCCATACAATCCGAAGACACAGTGTCCACACACAACCTCTGTGTAATCCATCTGACCCAAATTTTCTACTCATTATAAATTATAAGATACATTTTGGTTCCTTGTCCATCATTAAATAAAAGAAATGCATACCTGACCTCTAACAGACTTAGTTCGAATAACTCTCAGTAATTAAGAACGATTACGGAGTGTGAATGATCATAATATTTCACAGTGTGTACACCACTTCAAGAATCATAGCAGAAGCAAACATGTGGAGTATTTCTTGTGTCAAGTGTCACTTCCTATTTCAATTGCTCACGAAAATGCAGTGTAATAACTATTAATGGTCTAAACCTAGTATTGGTATGTCATGTCGTTAGCTTCCTTCCTATTAGCATAAATGTATACAGCTTCCATAAAACCTCAGCTCATGTGACTTCTATGACTCTCTTGTACTAATGTCGTTCGTCGAATTATAGCAGTTAATTTTCTTATCTTAAAAATATAAGGCACTGAGCGTAAGCAAAACAAGCAATAACGAGTAAATATACCAGTAGAGAACAGAATGTCAACAAGTGGATGCAGCTCAAATCCTACAACGAGGCTCTGCCAAGTGAACAATCTATAATTAATCCATAGTGTGACCTAAACTCTATGTTTATACACAGTATATCAGCATTTCTATATACCAAATTAAAGAGTAGTTATGACGACAAAACAGAAACGTGTAAATATGCAATCCACACGCATAGCAGCAAACATATGTTATCTAACATAATAAACAGGTCATTAGCATCATATCAGCATAAGCAAATAAGTGTTCATATGTAATCTTAATAAGTAAACATGAAGGCGCAAGCAGATAAATCACAAAGTATAACTTACATACCTACACATATCAGCACAATAAATCAGGTTACAACTATAATTTAAATAAATAAGCACAGCAGGCACATAATTAAAAAAAATGTGACATCAGTGAAAAAGCAGTGCAGCCAAGCCATGCATAATATACACAAGTTACAACCCAGTTCATTAATAATCATTGTCAAAATCAGTTAACGTACGCAAGCACGTCGCTTCACAAGTAAATTCATAGAACATGAAATTAGCACAAAGTATGAATCACGTAATCGCGAGCAGCAAATTACGTCTAAAGTACGTACCTAAGTGGAAATATGTTACCTGAAAATGAACTCAATTAATAGTTACCCTTTTTTAGTTTATTACTTTCTTCTTCGAAATTACATTCTTCCTGAAATTTTCTCGATAGCAAGTCGTCTTAACGTCGGACACGCACAGAATTTACCTGAAGTTCTTAAATATTTTATAGAACCGTATCCTGCAAAATACTGAATGTTAATAACAGAATTCATCAAGTCACTATAGCTTTATACTGAATTTAGTCGGAGAAATTAGACTGTGTGTTTGTTTACGGCTGTCAGTGCATTCGCACTGAGCGCTCGATCAGCTGTAGGCGCGTGACGTAGGAAGCAATTGTTCGCGGTCAACGACTGCCTTGTGCGGCGCGCAGACTTGACTGTTGCTTTGAGTATGTGCCGCCGCCAAAACACAGCGCGGTATCCTTGTACTCTCCGCATGTTTACATGTAGCTGTTAGTTCTCCAAAGTATGTCATTCCACAAAAATTTTTACGTTAGATATATGATGTATTCCCTTAGAGCGTCGAGATTTAAGAGTTTCTACTTCGACAGTGTTATCATGAATAATTTTACGAATTCTATATGGACCGTTATAAAGCAGAAAAAATTTGCGACACAAGCCTTTTCCTTTGTGAGACAAACGGTGGGACTTAATTAATACCTTTTGACCAACTGAAAAAGTTTTTAAACGACCAGGACGTTTCGCTGATTTCTCTCTTCTAGCAGCCGCAGCTGCAATATTTTGCAGAGCCAGGTTGACAACTTCAGAATGCCGCAGTTTCCGTGAAGGCGGAAAAGGAACGATTTCAGATATGCGATTTGTCGGTGCTTTATTTTTTAATACCAGTGTAGGCGGTAAAGAAGTTGAGTCATTAGGAAGTTCATTCAGAATGTTTTGAAAAATATGAAGATACTGATCCCAAGTTCTGTGATTCTGATGACAATAAAGTCGACATAATTTATTGATTTCCTTCATCCATCTCTCTGAAGCGTTAGATTGAGGGTGAAAAAGTGAAATGAAAATTGGTTTGATTTTACGACGGTGTAGAGTACGAAGCCAAATTTTAGAACGAAACTGTGATCCATTATCTGATATAACCTTATCAACGTGACCAACTTCTTTAAGAAAATGTTTGATGAAAGCGTTAGATACTGAACGAGCTGTTGCTTTGCGTAAAGGTGTAAAACACACATATTTTGACGTCAACTCCACTGCTACGAAAATGTACGCAAAACCATTAATAGAACGAACCACTGGACCAAACAAATCGACTGCAGCCATCTCCTTTAATTTCGCTGGAATGACAGGAAACAACGGTGCTCTGTGAGAAATCGTTGGAGGCTTAGCCATTTGACATAATTTGCATTTGGCAAGAACAGATCGAATACGTTTTTCCATATTACTGAAGTAACAATTTTCTCGTAATTTGTGAAAGCATTTTCGGGGACCAAAGTGTGCATAACTGAAATGCGTATACCAAATCAATTTATTGACCCACTCATCAGGAATACAAACTAACCAAACGGAGTTGTCGACCGATTTTCGTTTAAAAAGAATGTCATTGCGAACTAGATAATGCTGTCTAATCGCTACGCTTTCCTTTCTCCTCCACTTCTCCTGAATGTCCTTCCAGATTGGATCCTTATTTTGCTCCTTAGCGATATCCTGGAGCGAAGACGAAATAAAGTTCTCAAACGCAACACCTTGAATATACATCAAACAATAATTGTTTTCCTTGTAGTCCTCTTCAGCACTTTGTTTCAAACCCGTAGGTGCACGTGATAAAGCATCGGCAACAATATTTGAAGAACCCTGTATGTAAACAATACTAAAGTCAAATTCCTGTAGGTACAACGCCCATCGTGACAATCTGCCATGAGTTAATTTTGTTGACATAAGAAATTCCAGAGCTCGATGATCTGTGTAAACCTTAGTATGTCTGCCAAACAAAAATGTACGAAATTTTGTGAAAGCCCGAACAACAGCCAAAGCTTCAAGTTCCGTAATCGAATAATTCTTTTCGGATTTAGAGAGAACGCGACTTCCAAATGCAATAGTCTTCTGTACTACAACGCCGTTTTCTTCTATCTCTTGAAATAAATGTGCACCTAGGCCTTTGTATGATGAGTCCGTCGCCAAACAAAATTCTTTAGATAAATCCGGATGTGAAAGAAGTGGAGCAGCAACTAAAGCATCACGAAGCTGTTCAAATTCTGACGGAGCTTCCTCATCCCAACACCAATTAGATTTCTTTCCGGATAGTTCACATAAACGAGGTGTGGCCAAATCGTCCAATTTAACAAAGCGTCTAAGAAAATTACAGACACCAAGGAAACTACTAACATCACGTTTTGTAGTAGGAACAGCATAATTACGAATAGCGTCTAGTTTCTCTGGATCAGGGAGAATACCTTCTGTAGAAATAATGTGACCGAGAAATTTCACCTGAGAACGACCAAATTCAGATTCTTCCAAGTTTACTGTAATGCCAACTTTTGCAAAGATACGTAATAATGAGTCCAAAATTTTGTTGTGCTCACTCCAAGAATGTTTAGCAATAAGAATGTCGTCAACATATGAAGTAATATTGTCACGAAGATAAACAGGTAAAATTTCATTTAAGCTACGAATGAATGCTGCTGAAGATACTGTAAGTCCAAACGGTAATTTCCGAAGTCACTTTTGGGTACATTAGTCAAATCCGGTTATTGTTTAATTACTCACTAGATAGATTGATAGTCGAAGAGTTGGTTTGACAGATGCAAAGAATAGTAAAAGAGTAGGTAGCGGTACAGAAAACTAAAAGAGAAATAGCACCACTACAGCTCGGGGCCCTATGCTCGCTACCGCACATATTCACTTAGAGTAGTGAATCCCCTGAGGACATTAATAGCTGCACATAATTTCCAGTTTGTGACTTAGTGGCACATCTGGCGGAAGTGCGTACGTAAATTGATCTAACCATGCACATGAATGTATGTCATTCTTAGAATTGCGGAAGATCTTAAATTTCCGGACAGTCAAAAAGTGTTTATAATCAAAGTTTTCGCCTCGTGGCGACAGAGACCTACCGCGTCTGTCCCAGTCCGAATGTCGATTATTGTAAAGTTCGCGCGCCTGGCGCTCTTTTGTTGCTTCTCGTAAATGAAACAAATTATTTTCTTCATACCCCTCTGCTATCTGTGATTCTAAATTTCTTCTGCTATCTTTTCCTACAATTTCGCCTTCGATCTGCTTGACTTGCTTTCGTAATGCCTCAAATTCCCTTTTCACGCGTTCATTAAATTTTCCCTGATTTTCAACATGCTTATTTATGTTCTGATACTCTTCGGTTTCTGCAAATGGTAATGGAGCTGTATCATCCGAATCTCTGTCCCCATGTAAACTAAGATTTGTCAGTTTATCTGAAATTTCCTCCACTCTTCCCGATAAGTCACCAAATTGTTCTTTCTGTTTATTTACGTCTTCCGTAAGTGTCGCGACTCGGGTTTCAGTATTGTCACATTTGGTAGCTAGCTGTTCATATTGTTGTGTTAGGTTATTTAATCTGTCATTTGGTACGGATCCTTCGATTCTCTCAAATATTTCTTCCTTATCCTTTGCACGTTGTAAATTTAACTCTGAAAAATTCTGTACTATCACGCGATCTCTTTCTTCCTGTTCTCTATCCTGTTCCCTTTGTCTGATTTCTACTGCAATTAATCTATTATTGTGAGAATTCAGGATCGGTTGTACTTCTTCCCTGATTTCTTTCTTTAATTCATCTTTCATATTTTTGAAACATGTCCCTATTCTTGAATCTAACCGTGTTTCCAAAGTTCCCATCTCTGTTTTAATTGTTCCAATCTCTGTTTTTAATTCAGATCCAAACCGTGTTTCCATTGTTCCCATATGAGTTTTAATTTCAGATCGCAAAGTTCCCATCTGTGTTTCCATTGTTTCCATTCGTGTTACCATTGTTCCCATTTGTGATCCCTGTGAGTCTAACCGTGTTTCCATACGTGCTCCCAAATTTAATATAGCACTCATCAACTGCTCCATATTAAATTGTTCAGAATTCTTTTCGCCCCTAACATTTCCCACAAAACTAACTTCCTTCTGCATAGCCATAAGGCTATCTGTGTTCGATACTATTCCAGAATCTTCTGTCATTAATCTCGTATTCTGTAAATTTTCTGATTGAGAAAAACCTTGAACTGGTTCCGGACTGTCTTCCCGACTTATTAAATTGTTTTCCACTTCATTATCCATCATGCTGTTTTCCTCTGTTGGCGAGTTCGCCATGTCAACAATTTCGTCATTCTCACTATCCATCATTTTTGCCTTTTTCATAGATCGCGTAATCATTTGCAAAACATACAAAGAATTCGTCACTGTACGAAAATTACACACGGTGACTCTTTATCTCAACAATACCATTCAAATGCAATGACTCCCTCAAACACGATCAATCGAACAATTGAAATAATTGCACTAAATTGTCAAACCCGTTGACAAGACAACAAATTTAATTCTGAGAAAAAATACCATTAGAAGAATGACAATTACCAAATCTACACATGCAAAATAGACTACAATTACTAACTACAAATTACTACAACAATACTACAGTCTACAATTTTCACAATCAGAAGAATCCAAGGGACGATCCGAAGCAGCGGTCGCCACGTGCATGGGGGCTTATTTAAATATATATGATTGAAAATGATTTTTTGTTTTTAGTATGTCCGATTACGCAAGTCTCGTAAACGGTTGGCCCTGACTAGTACTATTACGCTATCTGACTGCAACAAACAATGTAAGAAAATTTTCGTAAACACAGTTAATTAATTAAGTCCCCAGCAACTATAAAACCTACAACACCAATAAGCACAAGAGTAACTGTTCTGTATGTGGGAGTGTGACTCAACGTCCACATCTGGCACGGTTCTTTTCCAACAAGATAAGAATTTTTAAATACCAACTGTGCTGACGTGACAAAAGAAAATTAGAAAACTATAATTACGCAAGAAAACCAGATTCACTCTAATACAAGAACACAAGCCAGATGCTTTGTTGACTGAACCTGTAGTGACGCATTATTTCAGACACACAATTAATAAAAGAACATTGTAGATTTTACCTTCATATATTGGCGAAATGCACTCATTACAATAACATCTGCTATCTCTCCCATCAAATAACTGCATAAAACATGGAACAACACTCTTTACTACCACATCTCACTCCGACTTCACGACAAGCAGTGCCCACTAGCACATCTCGGTACGAACTCTTAACACACACTGTCCTCTCCGATCTCCTAACAAGCACTGACTGCTACGATCACATAACTAGCACTGACTGCCATGAGCTCTTAACACGCACTGTGGAGGCGGCTTAATAGTACTCTTTGGCGCAATCTCTGGCGCAGTGGCACAGTGTAGCCACCTTTCAACATGTAGCCCAGTCACTATGCTGGCTATCAGCACAGTAACTCAACACTTCAGAGAAGGCCCTTTGAAATCGTTCCACTCTTCCATTGATTTCTGGATACAGTGGGTTTGTCCACAATTTCTGGATATGAACTACGCCATCAAGTCTTAGACAAAACTTGTACCCTGATCCATAAATAAGTTTGAGGCAACCCACCAAAGCATGAGCTACTGTACTATCCCGTTGACCGGGATGTGCCACCCTAGCCAAGAACCTTGATACATGATGTAAAATTTTCAGTACTTGTTTATTTCCAGCAGGTGTCCCACTACAGTGTGTTAAGACGCCAACTTCAAACATTTGAAAGCGTTCAGAGTCCACTGGTAATCTTTACAAAGCGAGTTTTTGATAATTGAGGTCAGCTCTTTCTGTACAAGGTACCTAGTCATTCACATGCTGCTCAACATCAGACCTTCTTGTTCTCAACTTCTTCTCTATTCGTCTGTTCACTGCTCGGCATCCCTTATGGCCCGACAACACATAGTCATGCACTTGTCACAATATTTCGTCTTTGAGTGCTGCCGGAACTATTATGGGTGGTACCAGAAAACAAAATAGACTCTCCTCAAGCTACAACACTCTTCCCAGCTGTAAAGCTTTCAAAGTCCGGCTTTCATTAAATATATTTATGTTACTCGAATTTTGCAAGTTAATCACTGATCTAACGTAACTGCTGTAGTGAGTTTCTTTTTCAGTACAGCGCTACACAACACAATGCAGACACGAGTGGTTACAGTATTCCTTTTCGAGCGCATACACTCTTTACAGTAGTGGGTCTGTGAGAATAGAGTTACCAGTAAAATTCGTATCGGTACTGACACCTCCCAATTGGACAGTAAGCAGGTTCGGTTTCTAGTGCCAAAGGAACAACGGCCGTTATGCGCATCTTATACCTCACCGTGCCGAAGATACTTTCTTAGAACGCCGGACACGTGCTCTCAAAATAGCTGCAGGTACTGTTTGCTCATTCCTTGCAGCTGCAGAGTAGAAAACAGCACTGACGCAAATTGACAAGACGTGTATTACCGGGGCTGGTGTTGTCCCTGGGCGGCAGTTGATTGACGTCTTTAGACGGGGTTAGCTGCCACAGACGGCGTCTCCCTGGCGCTCCCTGGGGATGCCCCTGCCCCTCCCTCCTCCATCCTCTCCCGGGCCCCTTGCCCCTCGGCGTTTTATTTTTCCCGTGACGCGCAATTCTTGGCGCGTACGTCGCAGGACGTGCCCCGCCTAGCAGGCGTCAGATACGCCCGTGCTGGGGGCGATGCGGTGCTCGCCGGACTTCAAACCGCGCACAATGGACCGGTAGCGGCAACAGCACCCCGTTTGGAGAAAGCGACGGGACCTTACTGGTGCGCCATTGTTGGATCAGGGCTTGTGCCGCCTATTGGATGTGTGAGGAAACACGGAAAAATTCTAATGCCGTCTACTGACTAGGGACAGCAACAAACGACCGGTTAAGACCGATACCGGTGTTTCTCTTCTGAATAACGTCAGAGACAGCAAAGGTCTTGGAGGAGCAGTTGAACGGAATGGACAGTGTCTTGAAAGGAGCATATAAGATTAAGGTCAAAAAAAGCGAAAAGAGGATAATGGAATGTAGTCGAATTAGGTCAGGTGATGCTGACGGGATTAGATTAGCAAATGAGACACTTAAAGTAGTAAAGGAGTTTTGCTATTTGGGTAGCAAAATAACTGATGATGGTCGAAGTAGAGAGGATATAAAATGTAGACTGGCAATGGCAAGGAAAGCGCTTCTGAAGAAGAGAAATTTGTTAATATCGAGTATTGATATAAGTATCAGGAAGTCGTTTCTGAAAGTATTTGTACGGAGTGTAGCCATGTATGGAAGTAGAACATGGACGATAAATGGTTTGGACAAGAAGAGAATAGATGCTTTCGAAATTTGGTGCTACAGAAGAATGCTGAAGATTAGATGGGTAGATCACATAACTAATGAGGAGGTATTGAACAGAAATGGGGAGGAGTTTGTGGCACAACTTGACAAGAAGAAGGAACCGGTTGGTAGGACATGTTCTGAGGCATCAAGGGATCAGAAATTTAGCATTTGAGGGCAGCGTGGAGGGTAAAAATCGTAGAGGGAGACCAAGAGATGGATACACTAAGCAGATTCAGAAGGATGTAGGTTGCAGTAAGTACTGAGAGATGAAGAAGCTTGCACAGGATAGAGTAGCATGGAGAGCTGCATCAAACCAGTCTCAGGACTGAAGACCACAACAACAATAACAACCGCTGCTTGCTCGGTCTCGATTATGACGGGTCTTTTTTTTATTTTTTACAAATAATTGGGTAATTGAAAATGGAATTCCGCATTCTGCAAGACTTTTTTTTTTTTATTTTTACACAGCCATATATCAGCACTTGTTGGGCTGTGTAGTAGACCAAAAACTACCAGCAAAAACATCCAAAGCTTCATGTCAGAACGAAAATAAATAAATAAACCCGTTGGAGTTAGCACGAACAGCGCTGAAAACAAAACTTTTAATGTGACTTGCGTAAGGCGGAATTCCTCTCCAGCTTTCTTGGCAGGCATGGAATTAAGAACAACAGCGGCATTCACAAGAGGATTAATGACTGGATAATAATACGGGGATATTAGTTTCTCATAGCAGCTGTGGCATCTGCGTCTCCTTCGAGTTGACACGACTCGGTGGTGATGGTTACCCTAGTCGGTATGACGTGGAACGGCATCCGTCGCTCACGACAACGCCACCCTGTAACTAGTAGAAAAGCACAAACTCCTCTTGTGGTTTTCTTTTGTTGTGAGTCCGCGACAGACTCTTCAGCTTGCGCGAACTGGCTAACTGTAGTTCGTTTTTGTATTATGCCCTGTTAGGTAAGGGATGTTGAACATTAATAATATAAAGTCTTGAATCTTCAATTCATCACCCAAGTCGTGGCCAAATTATGGAATTGCAAGGATGTTAAGTTGATAAATTGTTATTCCGTCGTCAAGACGTCGCTACGTCGCGTGTTCAATAACTACACGACGTAATTCCAGGGATAACATGTACTTAAGCAATGTTTAGAATGCGTTGTAATCTTGGGACAAATCGACGATTGTTCACTGTTTAAAATCATAGATTCACTTTTCACTTCATAATATTGTAATAGTAAAATAATTGTCACTAATACACTTAATAACGTCTATCAATTATGTAGGCGACACGAAGAATTGAAGTTTGATCCAATTTTAGTGTCCCTTGTAATTCTTCGTGTTGGAGTTTATATGTTACCTACTCGAGACTAATAATTGTTTTTCTGTCGGCGATCTTTCTTTTTCAATGTCGTTCAATGTTCGTGCTTATTCAGTATCACGAAGGCACGAAGGCTAAGTCCCATTACAGATTTCACACCATTTAACTTCGTCGCGAATCTCAGTATCCCGTTATCTTGCTAATGGCAAAGATGACTTTGCTTCAGTATGACTTCTGAATAATGGTTCAATCTATATCGCAAAACTTTCAAACTTCCGAGTAGCTTAAAACAATCTAGTAGCACTCACATACATGCTACGATCGCAATAGTACTAGAGAGCGACTAGACAGCAACTGAAGCTAACATTTCCATTTCCGAGTTACATTGTAGTCACATCGAACTTTCTTTTCGCTGCGGCTACAACTCTCTTCTATGGTAAATGTTATCTTTGCCCAGTTTACCATCTGGGCCTTAACCTTCGTTATTAATAATTTTGCTATTCTTTCTTTGATGTTTTTTTTTTGCGTATACTATCATTTTCTTTCATTCCGCCTCTATTTCACGATAAATATTATTATTCACGTGACATTCCTGTTTATCAAATTATCACAAGTGTAAATTTTGTCGTCAGTAGCTGCTGTCACTGTCAGGATGACTAACTTTCCTACTTCTTTTACAACAAAGGGTTGTTTATTACATCACTCAATCTTCAGGCCACAAGTGGTCCATCGGGACCATCCGACCGCCGTGTCATCCTCGGCTGAGGATGCGGGTGGGAGGGGCGTGTGTTCAGGACACCGCTCTCCCGGTCGTTATGATGGTTTTCTATGACCGGAGCCGCTACTATTCGGTCGAGTAGCTCCTCAGTTGGCATCACGAGGCTGAGTGCACCCCGAAAAATTTCAACAATGCATGGCGGCCCGGATGGTCATTCATCCAAGTGCCGGCCACGCCGACAGCGCGTAACTGCGGTGATCTGACGGGAACCGGTGTATCCACTGCCGCAAGGCCGTTGTCCGTTGTTTATCAGGGTTTATGTAATTGTGGTGTTACACAGCAGTGCTGAAATGTTTTGTTTTTAGCTAAAGCGTTTCTAGACACGAGCCATATTTATTCGAAAAATCCCCATTTCTCTGAGATATTGCGTTATTACAGAAAGTGGGAAAAGCGATCAGTGCTATTTTATTTACAACGCCGACAGTTCGAAACTAGCAACAAACATATGGCAGAAAGATCGTTACAGCATTGTTGAGACAATAATGTCCATGTGGCGTGGCCTGCTATCGGTACGTATATACGTGGAGCGTGTAACACTTGTCCCTACCTGGTCTACACGGTAGTTCTTCGCTGTCATCCTTGGACATCGGTTGTATTGCAGAATAGCACTTCCCTAGTTTGCAAATATTTTACAAGGTGTTGTAGCAATGAAATTCAGTGCTCCACTTGCTTTGAAAGACTAAAAACGGGAGGAGCACAATAAACATACGACATCATATAAGGATAAGACGTCCACAATGTGTCTTGGAAGAGAATGTGAATTTGCTTGATGAGCCTATAATGTTGTTGACATGTTATAAACTTTGAATAATACATGAAACCTGAATTTTGTGGTTGCTTCGAAGTGAAAAATTCATACCACCAAACTGTTATGAAGAAAGAAAGTCATCATCCTTGACCTTTCGCTCCAGCTGTCGCCTCCCCTTCCTTCTTCGCCTTCACTATCTTTGCTGGAGACACTCACATCGCTTTCTGCCACAGCCTCGACACCACATCGATCGAGATCTCCTACTACTTCGTATTCATCAGATTTTTGCATTCTTTGTTCGAAGTTGGCAGAGAAATACGATTTTTAATTACGATGAAAATTTTCTTTGGTGATGCACGCATGTCCAGAGGAACTATGCATCGCAGTTCAGAATAACATAGGCACTGCAATATCGTATGTATCTTCCGATGTCGAGCACGCGACTTTAAAGTAAAATTTCTCTGCTGTTCTGGAATATAAAATAATAATGGATGTACTAATACAGGCTATAGACGCATGGCTGACGACATATGGAAGTTAAGGTGTGGCGATCACCCGTGCATGGACAGCCAAATGATAAAGCTCCCGCTTGCGATTGGGGGAACTCCGGGATCGAGTCCCGGCCCTGCACAAATCTTCACTGTCGTCATTCCATTCTACAGTTGATAGCTGTCCATATTCTCAGTTGTAGTAGTTACCGCAGTGCGTGTTCCTTTTGTCATGCATGCATGCCCTTACGAACTTCGCATCGTAATTCATAATAACACAGGCACTACAACATCGTGTAGAATACATTACAGAGCCATCGTCAAACTTCAAAGCTTTTATTTGTTCTCCCGTAACTTTAATTCCTCCTACAGATTTTTCTTTGGTTTCCTTTAGTAGTTGCTCAGTGTACAGATTGAATAGGAACGGGGACAGGTTACAACCTTGCCTGAATCTCTTCTCATCCATTCCTTCCCTTTCATGTCCCTCGGCTCTTGTAACTGCTTTTCGCTCCTTGTATTTTACCACTGTTACCTACAGAATTTTACAGAGATTATTACAGTCTACAAGAGGGGGGGGGGGAGGGGGGGCAAGACACGAAAATTGTAATATTTTATGCAACAAAGTTTGTTTTTATTGGATATGTGTCACCGCATAACAACTAAATTTTGTTAGGGACACAGGAAACTTATTAGCTCGAGGAGAACTGCTGTTCGCAGCAAAGCGCCCAGACATCCTGTATGTCATTTTTCTGTCTTCGTTTTTCTCAACAGTGGAGCGCGTTTCATCTTGGTAATTGGTTACTTCTGCTATCTTATCCTACCAAAATATCTTCTTGACTTCCGTTTGGACATCTTCCTTTCCTTTGACCATTTCTTGCCACACTTGTCATTAGGCTTCTCGGCGAGTTTCTGCTTTGTTACCAGTTTTCCAAAGGGTAGGTGGTTTATTAAGTATTATTCTGTGATTTGCGAGTCACGTAAATCTTCCGTAGCTCCTTCTAACCAGCTGATTTTGATTTCCTTCAGATTACTAGTGTTGGGTAATCTTTTGGCGATAGTATTGTTCGCAATGCTACGTATGTGGAGATAAAGTTTCAAGCACCCCATGTGCATGATTTTAGTAAACAAGTCTATTTCAATTTAAATGACACATACTCTCCTTTCCATGCAGATTCCGTTCCCTTATGTGGGTCCATACATTTTCCTGAGAATCTTCTGCTCCTGTTTCTGAATCTCTGCAACTCCAGAATGGCCTTCGCAAGTTATTCTCTGATGCATACAGTCTGTCCGACAACAAGAACTTTCTTGTAACGTCGCTGTTTCTCGCTTCACTATATTATTCTTTGCTATATTAGTTCGATATGATTTTGAATGCCTTTTGGATCGTCATAGCTCTTTTTAATTTCGCACTACCGTTCAATCCTGAGGCAGTATTACTTCTCTTTAACATCTGAAAGGGGATACGTGTCAAACCTTCTCACATTCCCAACTCTGTGGAACTTTCTGCTGTTTTGATGCTGATTTACGATTAACTGGTTTTCTCATAAGATATCTGACGGCATGTATTATACATCTAAGAGGCAACCGTAGTCTTAGTTGTGAACACATATTCGCCCCTACAGCATTCCCTGTCGTCTGTTAACCCAACCAAAGAACTGTGTTTGGCTTAGCGAGGAAGAAAATAGCTGACGTCCGAAGTTTTCTTGCCAAGTTAATAATCAGAATCAGGCAAAGGAATACACATGCTTCCCAGACGCTGTTTGAAGTGTGGTTACTGGAACCACTATCAGCGGTACTCTGCATGTTGAACTTGGTAAAGCGTACGGACGCTTTTGCCAGCACCTTGGTTTCCAATGTTTTGTAATATCATTCAGGAAGAATAGTTATGTTGCGAGTTATTCTTTTCTTCTTCTTTTGCTTTGGCCTTTATCCCTTAGTTACACGGGGACGGTCTGTTAATCTGAATTAATCATGTTTGTGATAAAGGGTGGACGCATACTCCCCAACTCGAATCCCCTTCCGCCAAAACAGCCAGAACAGAATTTGTGTATCCCATCTGTTTGTGTATAGTATTAGCCATGTAAAAAGAATGAGAACGTATTCGGAATACCTACTAATCGTGCAAATGGGGAGGGTGGTGGGTACCAGCCCGATATTTACCTAGTCGGATTTAGGAAACTTGGGAGTTCTTCATTCGATATCAGAAATAAGGTTAAGAAATAATTGGCTTGGTACTCGCTTTACAGAAGTTAAGTCGCCGTGCATTATGTTTGTGAAGACTATAGGGACAATTCTATCTGATACAAGACCTGCAAACGAGAAACTGCAAAAAGGTGGGAATTTAAGGAGATGGGACCTGGATAAACTGACGAAACCAGAGGTTGTACAGAGTTTCAGGGAGAGCATAAGGGAACAATTGACAAGAATGGGGGAAAGAAATACAGTAGAAGAAGAATGGGTAGCTTTGAGGGATGAAGTGTTGAAGGCAGCAGAGGATCAAGTAGGTATTAAGACGAGGGCTAGTAGAAATCCTTGGGTAACAGAAGAAATATTGAATTTAATTGATGAAAGGAGAAAATATAAAAATGCAGTAAATGAAGCAGGCAAAAAGGAATACAAACGTCTCAAAAATGAGATCGACAGGAAGTGCAAAATGGCTAAGCACGGATGGCTAGAGGACAAATGTAGAGGCTTATCTCACTAGGGATAAGATAGCTCCTGCCTATAGGAAAATTAAAGAGACCTTTGGAGAAAAGAGAGCCACTTGTATGAATATCAAGAGCTCCGATGGAAACCCAGTTCTAAGCAAAGAAGGGAAAGCAGAAAGGTGGAAGGAGTACATAGACGGTCTATACAGGGGCGATGTTCTTGAAGACAATATTATGGAAATGGAAGAGGATGTAGATAAAGATGAAATGGGAGATATGATACTGCGTGAAGAGTTTGACAGAGCACTGAAAGACCTGAGTCGGAACAAAGCTCCGGGAGTAGACACCATTCCATTAAAACTACTAACGGCGTTGGGAGAGACAGTCCTGACAAAACTCTACCATCCGGTGAGCAAGATGTATGAGTCAGGCGAAATACCCTCAGACTTCAAGAAGAATATAATAATTCGAATCCCAAAGAAAGCAGGTGTTGACAGATGTGAAAATTACCGAACTATCAGTTTAATAAGTCACGGCTGCAAAATACTAACACGAATTCTTTACAGACGAATGGAAAAACTAGTAAAAGCCGACCTCGGGGAAGATCAGTTTGGATTCCGTAGAAATATTGGAGCACGTGAGGCAATACAGACCCTACGACTTATCTTAGAATGTAGATTAAGGAAAGGCAAACCTACGTTCCTAGCATTTGTAGACTTACAGGAAGATTTTGACAATGTTGACTGGAATATTCTCTCTGAAATTCTGAAGGTGGCAGGGGTAAAATACAGGGAGCGAAAAGCTATTTACAATTTGTACAGAAACCAGATGGCAGTTACAAGAGTCAAGGGACATCAAAGGGAAGCAGTGGTTGGGAAGGGAGTGAGACAGGGTTGTAGCCTCTCCCCGATGTTGTTCAATCTGTATATTGAGCAAGCAGTAAAGGAAACAAAAGAAAAATTCGGAATAGGTATTAAAATCCATGGGGAAAAAGTAAAGACTTTAAGGTTCGCCGATGACAATATAATTCTGTCAGAGACAGAAAAGGACTTGGAAGAGCATTAGAACGGAATGGATAGTGTCTTGAAAGAAGGATATAAGATGAACATCAACAAAAGCAAAACAAGGATAATGGAATGTAGTCGAATTAAGTCGGGTGATGCTGAGGGAATTAGATTAGGAAATGAGACACTTTAAGTAGTAAAGGGGTTCTGCTATTTGGGGAGCAAAATAACTGATGATGGTCGAAGCAGAGAGGATATAAAATGTAGACTGGCAATGGCAAGGAAAGCGTTTCTGAAGAAGAGAAATTTGTTAAGGTTTAAGTGTCAGGAAGTCGTTTCTGAAAGTATTTGTATGGAGTATAGCCATGTATGGAAGTGAAACATGGACGATAAATAGTTTGGACAAGAAGAGAATAGAAGCTTTCGAAATGTGGTGCTACAGAAGAATGCTGAAGATTAGATGGGTAGATCACATAACTAATGGGGACGTATTGAATAGGATTGGGGAGAAGAGAAGTTTGTGGCACAACTTGACGAGGGGAAGGGATCGGTTGGTAGGACATGTTCTGAAGCATCAAGGGATCACTAGTTTAGTTTTGGAGGGCAGCGTGGAGAGTAAAAATCGTAGAGGGAGACCAAGAGATGAATACACTAAGCAGATTCAGAAGGATGTATGTTGCAGTAGGTACTGGGAGATGAAGAAGCTTGCACAGGAGAGAGTAGCATGGAGAGCTGCATCAAACTAGTCTCAGGACTGAAGACCACAACAACAAGACCTAATAACGGTAATTATTTCGTGGAGTCTGAACTTGATTCTCAGACCCCACTGATGTTATTTGGTGTGACCAGATTGCGTGCAGTGGACATAATGTAAGTTATTAGAGGACCAGTGAGTACTCGCCATGCAGGTGCTCAGGAAGCTGTGGCTTCCGAGAACTCAGACATATTTCATGTAGGAATATTTCAACCAATATGTGTAATATTGTATTAGCATAGGTTCTGCGCACCATGCTGCCTCCACGTTGTCATGACTAATATGGTTGTCTACACAAAAGATTAAGGAAAGGCAAACCTACGTTTCCACCATATGTAGACTTAGAGAAAGCTTTTCACAATGTTGACTGGAATACTCTCTTTCAAATTCTAAAGGTGGCAGGGGTAAAATACAGGGATCGAAAGGCTATTTACAATTTGTATAGAAACCAGATGGCAGTTGAGTCGAGGGGTATGAAAGGGAAGCACTGGTTGGGAAGGGAGTGAGACAGGGTTATAGCCTCTCCCCAGTGTCATTCAATCTGAATATTGAGCAAGCAGTAAAGGAAACAAAAGAAAAATTCGGAGTAGGTATTAAAATCCATGGAGAAGAAATAACAACTTTGAGGTTCGCCGATGACATTGTAATTCTGTCAGAGACAGTTGAAAGGAATGGACAGTGTCTTGAAAGGAGAATATAAGATGAACATCAACAAAAGCAAAACAAGGATAATGGAATGTAGTCGAATTGAGTCGGGTAATGCTGAGGGAATTAGATTAGGAAATGAGACACTTAAAAGTAGTAGAGGAGTTTTGATATTCGGGGCGCAAAATAACTGATGATGGTCGAAGTAGGGAGGATATAAAATGAAGACTGGCAATGGCAAGAAAAGCGTTTCTGAAGAAGATAAATTGGTTAACATCGAGTTTAGATTTACGTGTCAGGAAGTTGTTTATGAAAGTATTTGAATGGAGTGAAGCCATGTATGGAAGTGAAACATGGACGATAAACAGTTTGGACAAGAAGAGAATAGAAGCTTTCGAAATGTGGTGCTATAGAATAATGCTGAAGATTAGATGGGTAAATCACATAACTAATGAGGAGGTACTGAACAGAATTGGGGAGAAGAGAAATTTGTGGCACAACTTGACAAGAAGAAGGGACCAGTTGGTAGGACATGTTCTGAGGCAAATTTAGCATTGGAGGGCAGCGTGGAGGGTAAAAAAGGTAGAGGGGAAACCAAGAGATGAATACACTAAGCAGATTCAGAAGGATGTAGGTTACAGTAAGTACTGGGAGATGAACAAGCTTGCACCGGGTAGAGTAGCATGGAGAGCTGCATCAAACCAGTCTCAGGACTGAAGACCACAAGAAGAAGAAACATGCATGCGTTATAAACTTGAAATATAAAGGAAGATCTGTAACTTGGCAGCGTTCTCCTAGTTTCCATACGAAAGTGGCATTAAAATAAATTTTTCCCGAGTTCGAGTCTCGGTCCGGCACACAGTTTTAAGCTGCCAGGAAGTTTCATATCAGCGCACACTCCGCCGCAGAGTGAAAATCTGATTCTGCCTCTTTATTCTCCTGGTCTACATATTCATTACTCATGACAATCATTCTAGCGACGAATATATTTCTCCCAACGAGAGATCAGTTTGTTGATACCGTAACTGTACACTGTTTCGCTTTGTTGACGTAACAACTGCTATATCCCTGCTTCCACTGCTTTATCACTATCCGAGTGAAGTCGTGGAGGATGTTTCTCAAATTTTCGGAAACAGATGAAAATCGAATGAGACCAAGTCGGTATTGTAAGGAGGATGATCGAAGACATTAAACCCAAGACATCAGATTGTTGCGTATGTCGCAGTGCTCGTATGTGGTCTGGCATTATGATGCTGGAGGACAGAGTGCTCCGTGGACAAACTCTTCGAATTCCTTCTTTCATTTTTCTGAGGGTCTGTCCTGCACCAATGTAATTATGTTACACATCGTGTCATTATACGTAACAATTCGGAGTACTCTAGTGGTGGAGAGTTACAAATCAACGAAGCCGAGAAGTCGACCGAGTAGTATGCATGACGTGCAATGTCTCAGATGATAAAGAGAACAGAATAAAAAATTCGGAGGCATTCCTTTCCAGTCACCATCGTATATGCAGTTTTCATTCCTGAGGGAACATTGGAAACGGGATCAGTGGCCTCAACGTCCACTTCGAATCGAGAACTGGGGAAATTTTTATTTAACTTCTTCAAATACAATACAGCGCTGGATTAAGAAATAGCAAATTCTGACAATGGGCGCTTTATCTGGTTAGGTCATACGAGTTAGGGCATAAAATGAAACAAGACTGATACAAATAAACTTTTCTCGATTTAATTTCGGCAAATTTAGAAGTAATTCAGCTTAGATCAATGGATCTGAGCATATCTTACTCAGTGTTTGTTATATTGAAGTCATTTAGACCTTCCTATCCCATCGCATTTCTTAATTCATTTTTAATGTGTTTTCACGTTAAAAAAGAAGGTTCTCCATTGCAGTTGGTGATCATTAAAGATCAGTAAATGCGTAAGGCTGTTTCTACATGTGGAAAACAGGATCCTAACGAATTTTCTATCAAAAATTTGTAAATTTGTAGTTCCAAGGCTTTATCCTTTTTTCCGGCAATGGCAGCAGCGACATTCGTTTTCAATAACTCAGCGAACTGTACCAGTCCGTCACCTAGCGACTCTTCTAAATTATCTGGTTAAGCATTCACGATATTAGGAGTTCTTTTCAAGATTTCTTCAGCTGTAAGAGATTTAAAGTCCCACAATATTCCAATTTTTCCATGTGCTTAGCCAATGCAGCCAGTATAGTAAATTATCACAATAAACATCTGTGATTCAAAATGTTCTCCAGGTGTTTGATTTTCTACAACTTCATCGAGTTGGTCGTACTGGTATTTCACTTGTGTCGTCTTGAAGTTTGTTGCTGAGATACTTCACAGCTAGTCAGGGATTTGGCTTTTGCCTCAATTTCTGATGACGTGAACCTCATTGCTTGGATATATTCATGTAAGGATTTATGAAGTGCATATCCGGTGCTCAGATCTTGATCAGACGACTACAGCGAAACGCTAATCTCTAGCATTTTAGGACTCCGTTCCACGCGACACACATTATTCCCGTTTCCAACTCACTCATTTTCAAACCTGTTGATACATATTAGTAGATATGTCATTCAAAACTTTTTCGATCATATGAAAATCAAATAAAACCGCCTCTGTAACATCAGTTCTGGCCGACCACCTAGTGTCCGATAACCTTCATAAAATCTGAATTGTACCATTTTGCATTGCTTTCAAAGAAGGCCCTATCGATAGTAAAAGCGGAAAAAAATGTGAAGAGGCTTTCAACTAAATCAAAGAAAATGGGTGCTTCTCTGTACAACATTCTGCAGCACACTTGGCGACCACATTTAGCGAATTTGAAAAACAGGGAATATTTTCAGCTTACTTATTTATATCTTTAATTCATACTTCTAAGCCAGTGTACCCGCCACTCTTGTTACTGGCATTGTCATAGCCTTGCCCACAACAATCTTTGATATTAATGCCACTCTCTGTTAAAAAAAGATATTAAGCTTTGTGAGAGCTGTTCAGCAGTATGGCCTTCCATATCCGAAAACTTCACAAATCTTTTCACTGGTCCGGATGGTAGGATATAGCGCACTATTAGTCATTTGGTCTACGTGAGACATAGCAGGAGTAGAATCCAATGAGACCGAATAGTATTTTCTCTTAATTTCGCAGATAATGTAATCCAATATGGCTGATGCAATTAGACAGATAAATTCCCCGCACGTTGTTTTTGACCATATGACTTATGCCCCTTTCCTTTATTTGCATGAATACGTATATATTGGGCCAAAAACACATCAAATTTGGCTAGTAATCCTAATAACACCAAATAATTTCGATTGTGAGATGAACGAACAACTTAATCACTACATCGAAATACTATCCCTCGCTAAGCTAAAAAAAAAAAAAAAAAAAAAAAAAAAAAAAAAAAAAAAAAAAAAAAAAAAAAAACACATACAACTGCAACAAGTCGTTCGTCAAAACATTTGTTCACTCTCAATTTGGCTTACAAGTTGAAAATCGACGTGTTCATCCTTGTTTCTTAAAACTAACAGGAAATTATCGCTTTTCTATGTGAACCGCTTTCTTCATGTCTCTTCAGCAACGTATCTGCATTCTTCCAGTCATCTAATCCGTCTTCCGTGGCGAGCTTTCAGAAGCTGCAACTTTACAAACAAAACAGAACAGTCGCCCTTTGCTTTCTGAATAGCACAATCAATCTCTCACGTAAATTTTATTCGTTAGTTTATGTTTATATGTGAAAATCGACTTTCTACAGAATTTTGGCTTTTTTGGTTGAAGGCAAAAAACTACTGTTCATATGCTGAACTTCGTTACTTCCTTTCATAATCCAATAATCTCCCTCAAAGTTGATGGGCCATTCACCAATATCGTCAGACATTTCACTTTCACTTTGTGTTTCACTTCTACAAGATGCAGTAACAGCAGAGGCCTGTAACGTTTTTTAGACTTCTCTTTTATCCTGAAGACGAGGTCTCTGGACCGATAGGACTTCCTATGCTTTTCAGTTCAGTTTGGCTTGGAGACGTTGTGGATGAACTGGGAAGGCTTGCCTCTGTTCAATTGCTGTATCACTTGTGCAAAACGTCACTACATCGAAAAAAGTTGCATATTCTGATGAATCTTCTGTTGTATAACTATCATCCTTACAATCAACTACAGCTTTTGCATTTTGTACTTCATTTTCTGTGTATTCTGCAAAATCATTCTGAACATTAAAAAACATAATTTACCTGTTTTAGATAAAACAGCATGTGTCTTTCTCTCCTTTTTATCTCTTGCTTTCCGCTTTGCACTTCCAGAAACGTAGTGGCGTCCAGTATCTCTCTGCCTGCTGCTCATGGTGGTTAGCTCTACTTGTGTAGAAGTGAAAATAAATTACAAAATAAAATGGAACACTACTACTTAATCGGATTGTGTAACGCATACGTATCATATACGTCCATTTTCTATTGAAGCTAGTGCCAGTTGACTTAGCAAATGGTCAGCTACATATATGAGAATTTTTCATCCACAGAGCTTTTGCAAATAATACGCGCTGTGTAAGCAGAAGCGAGAGTTTGCTCACTAGCACTACACGAGAGTGGGGCGAAACCGACAGTCGCCTTTCAAGAGTTTAGAGTACTACAGCTTCCCACCTATCGAGATCCATTGAATCTCTGCTCATAAAAATTATGCAGGAAGAAGAATAAGACGAGTTGAGAATGAGCTCTCAGCTGTTATCTACCCAAAAAAACAAACTAAGGTACATCTTTAAATTATTCGTAACTAGCGCTCTCAACAAAAAAAGTTCAAATGGCTCTGAGCACTATGCGACTTAACTTCTGAGGTCATCAGTCCCCTAGAACTTAGAACTACTTAAACCTAACTAACCTAAGGACATCACACACCTCCATACTCGAGGCAGGATTCGAACCTGCGACCGTAGCGGTCGCTCGGTTCCAGACTGTATCCCCTAGAACCGCACTGCCACTCCGGCCGGCTCTCAACAAAACATCAAACACTTTGCTTCATGTTTCATATTTAATGAGGGAAGCATGCTGGTAAAATATCGGCTCCCACAAACGAGCTAGATTGAGAATGTGGGCCATATAGTGAAAGTATGCAGTTAAGACCTGACTATACTCGTACGCACTGGTTACTCGTCACTCGCTCTGCCACACTGCAGACATTTTAAACCTGCAGCCATTTTAAACCTAAGCGCGAAGTACATACGTAACCTCGACTTACCAGCTTCCCACGACCTACAGTGCGGCAGTTCCTAGATTTAAATGGAAGGACGGTCAAATTGAAACGGTTGAATGTAAAATAGCTAGAGGTAGTAAAGACATGACTAAAATCATTGTTATCCGACTTTTTCACGTGCAAATGGAAGTGTATGGGCTTTTATATGGGCTCTTATTTATACGTTTCAGTTTCGTTACAGATATAGGCAACTTTCCGAATGAAGAAGCTAATAATGGACTAACGTTAGATGCTTCTTTACCAACCTCCAATGGTGGTAAGGACAATGGACGTTAAAATGAGGAAGGAAGTGATAATGAAGACTATTCTGCAGATTTAAAAGCGTCAGTAATAGCTCAAGATGATAGCGAAGGAGTATACGAAACGGCCTCTCCAGAGGTCGTCATAATCGATCTACATATCTTTAATATCGTATGCCATTATAACGTGACTTCACGCGACTTTAACATATTGAGCAATGGGACATTATAGCCACAAGTGGGCCCAATTTTTTTAAATATAATCTGTTGCGTGGGTGTACGTATTCAATAAGCGTTCTATTGTGGTGCGAAAAATAACGCATCTTACTACAACAGAACAACTAGGTATCCTAACGACACAGTCATATGTACTGTGTGAAGAATTTTTCAACAAAATCCTTGCTACTATGCCTACGTGAGTTTTCGATAGACAAAATATGTATAAGGGTATTTTCACTTTAGAAATCATGTATGGTCGTCTTCTTATTAAAACAGACGAAAGACGACACGCTCCTGCAGTCTGTGCGTCAGTGAGACTATATAAGGCTACACAACATGCAAACGGCATCTGCAGATCGACTCTTGCTGTCGCCTCTGTTTCTACATTTAAATGAACAGATATACACGCTAGGGGAAAGAGATGAGCAAATTTAGTTTTATGGGTATCATATTTTAGCAGAAAGGTCATTTTATAGACAAGGAATACTGACGGATGTCGTGAGAAGACGCTTTTTCTGAAATCATACAAGATTACAGTAGATTAGTTTTCATTCCGTAATAGTTTTAAGGTTACAAAACGTTGTCAATGAATGAAGAACATGGAGCGAAAGAGTCTCTCGTTTCCGGAATGACGATACAACCAGGTGGAAGAAGATTGTCTACTGGTTTAGAGTTGTCACAAATCTGGCCTTCTCCGGATGTGTCTTCGCATTGACAGTATCCAAGGCTGTCCATTGCCCGGAGGGACTATCTGACAAAAGCCCGGACTTGTTTCTGTTGTCGGACAAATTAGAATGACTGAAAACAACACATTAATAAACACACTCTGCTAAAAATTTCCTAAATGGTGAAAATTGTGCGCGTAGTTTCCTTCAAAGGACATTTAAAGAAGCCAGTGCCAAACGCGCAACCGCTCTCCTATACACGTATTTTTTCACCACTTTCCGTGATATATAGTTTTGAGACTGTTCACGTGCTGTATTAGACTGTAACTGGCCCGAGAGACATGTTTGCTTTGTACATTGTTATACAGTGACTAACTTTTACCCGTGACTTTGTCCACGCATAAAAGACGCCGGCACGGGCGGCGGCTCACAAAGCTTTGCAGTCCTGCCGGCACATTCGATTGTTTGCAGCAAGCGACAATGTCCTAAGGTGTGTAACAACACATGCTTTTATGGCAAAACTGCGGTAACTTTGATTCTACCCGGAGTGTCAAAACGAATGCTTTATAACATTTTAAGTTTGAGCTGCAAAAATACAACTGAAAACCGCATCCAATTCCGTGCACTAGTTTTTGTGTTGTGTGCGTAACGACATACACAAAAAAATTCTAAAAATAATTTTTTTGTCTCAATAGCTCGTATAAAAAACACCCTCATGTTCAGTTTCCTTAAATATTTCCTACGTACAGACGTCTTCAAGCTACAATTTTATTATATGTGTAAATTCACAATGCAATGGAAACCATTGAGCGTATCATTCAAAGCTATATTATAGGGTGGCCCATTGATAGTGACCGAGCCAAATATCTCACGAAATAAGCGTCAAACGAAAAAACTTTAAAGAACAGAACTTGCCTAGCTGGAAGGGGGAAACCAGATGGCGCTATGGTTGGCCCGCTAGATGGCGCTGCCATAGGTCAAACGGATATCAACTGCGTTTTTTTAAATAGGAATCCACATTTCTATTACATATTCATGTAGTACGTAAAGAAATATGAATGTTTTAGTTGAACCACTTTTTTCGCTTTGTGTGAGATTGCGCTGTAATAGTCACTAACATATTGCTCACGATTTTAGACGAACTGTTGGGAACAGGTAGGTTTTTTAAATTAAAATACAGAACGTAGGTACGTTTGAACATTTTATTTCGGTTGTTCCAATTTGATACATGTACCATTGTGAACTTATCATTTCTGAGAACGCATGCTGTTACAGCGTGATTACCTGTAAATACCACATTAATGCAATAATTGCTCAAAATGATGCCCGTCAACCTCAATGCATTTGGCAATACGTGTAACGACATTCCTTTCAACAGCGAGTAGTTCGCCTTCCGTAATGTTCGTATATGCATCGAGAATGTGCTGGTGCATGTTGTCAGGTGTTGTCGGTGGAGCACGATAGCAAATATCGTTCAACTTTCCCCACAGAATGACTTCCGGGGACGTCAGATCCGGTGAACGTGCTGGCCATGGTATGGTGCTTCGGCGACCAATCCACCTGCCATGAAATATGCTATTCAATACCGATTCAACCGCACGCGAGCTATGTGCCGCACATCCATCATGTTGGAAGTACATCGCCATTCTGTCATACAGTGGAACATATTGTAGGAACATCGGTAGAACATTACGTAGGAAATCAGCATATATTACACCATTTAGATTGCCATCAATAGCAGGGGGGCCAATTATCCTTCCTCCCATAATGCCGCGCCATACATTAACCCACCAAGGTCGCTGATGTTCCACTTGTCGCAGCCATCGTGCATTTTCCGTTGCCCAATAGTGCATATTATTCCGGTTTACGTTACCGCTGTTGCTGAATGACGTTTCGTCGCTAAATAGAACGCGTGCAAATAATCTGTCATCGTCCCGTAATTTCTCTTCTTGCCCAGTGGCAGAACTGTAAACGACGTTCAAAGTTGTCGCCATGCAATTCCTGGTGCATAGAAATGTGGTACGGGTGCTATCGATGTTGATGCAGCATTCTCAACACCGACGTTTTTGAGATTCCCGATTCTCGTGCAATTTGTCTGCTACTGATGTGCACATTTGCCGCGACAGCAGCTAAAACACCTACTTGGGCATCATCACTTGTTGCAGGTCGTGGCTGACGTGTCGCGTGTGGCTGAACACTTCCTGTTTCCTTAAGTAACGTAATTATACGGGGAACGGTACGGACACTTGGATGATGTCGTCCAGGATACCGAGCAGCATACATAGCACGCGCCCGTAGGGCATTTTGATCACAATAGCCATACATCAACACGATATCGACCTTTTGTAAACGGTCCATTTTAACACGGGTAATGTATCACGAAGCCAATACCGTCCGTTTTTATGGACAACATGGTTGTGGAGATGAAGCAGCGATTAGTATGATTAATCAGTTATTCAAAAACATTCTTAATCACATTTATTATTCTTACTATACCACCAACCGGTTTCAACCCGACATAGGGGTCATCTTCTGGGCGTTCACACCATTGATAGTTTCCTGCCGTTATATAGACAGGAGTGACATCCACCAGCAGTCGAAGATAGCCCGTGCTCCGGTTGAAACCGGCGGTATAACAATAATAATAAATGCGATGAAGACTGTTTTTGAATAATTGAAATACCGTCCGCACTGGCGGAATGTTACGTGATATCACGTAGTTATACGTTTGTGACTATTACAGCGCCATCTATCACAAAGCGAAAAAAGTGGTCCTACTAAAACATTCATATTTCTTTACGTACTACACGAATACAAATGGGGGTGCCTATTTTTAATAAATGCAATTGATATCCGTTTGACCTATGGCAGCACCGTCTAGCGAGCCAACCATAGCGTCATCCGGTTTCCTCGTCCAAGCTCTAGACGAGTTTCGTTCTTTGTAGTTTTTTCGTTTGATGCTTATTTCGTGAGATATTTGGCCCGGTCCCTATCAATGGACCACCCTGTATATGCAGCAAAGCTATGTTCAACAGTGAATGATTTTCGCTGCCATTGTCTTGAGCAGCTGGGTGGACGTTACTCCAGATCACTAGCTTTTGAAAAACTGTTAGAGGTACCTTTAAGGGAACACTTCCTTTGAATTTTAAAGCTGACAATATTAAAGTGAAGTACATATTCTGGAAAATTCAGCAAGGGTTTAATTAGTTTTATAGGAATTTGAGAGAGCAAGAGCAGACAGGTAGACAACAGCTCGACGCAGCTAAGGTAAACATCACGTGCAGAGGCGTAAACTTGTTGGTTCACCAGCGTGCATCCACTGTAAACTCGAGCGACCTTGGATAATCTTTTGCCCAACTTGTCACAGAACTAACCATCCTCCGTAGACTTGATTGTCATCCTAAAAACAATACTGAACTTTGAACCGGAATCGGATGATTTATTGTGGTACTAGCCAACATTATAACGTAATCGTAAGAATAACTTTGTAAAGAAACTCCCAGTTAAAATTTAATATTATTGTGTTTAGGATTATTAAACTTTCCAAGAGTTAAAATTTAAGACTGTTTTGTTTAGGATTAGTTCACTTTCAGAGGACAAGGTGCGTCATTTTGACAACTGTCTTAACATTGTCTAGTTGTAAACTGTGTAAAAGCGTGTATTTTCGTGACAAGATTGCAATATTAAACGATGTCATCACAGCTTACACAGTTATGTTCAGTCATAGAATAAGAAACCACCTAACCATAACCTTACAACGCGACGTCATCTGAAGGGTGTCGCAGCCCGTGCGAGGGCCTTTCAACAAGTCTGTAGATAATCACCGTCGATATATCACGTTATCAGAGAAAAACACGTAGCCGCAGGACCTTAATACACGAGGTCGTACTGCCGGACGGTCGCCGTATGACAACCTAAAAAGACATTGTCAACGCCTTTGTGGAACAATACGGTCATCTCTATGAAGAAGGGGAACACGATCAGGCAGCTTTTAATGAGGTCCCACGAACGCTGTCCGCGTTCCTCGACGCGACGACCGACCCAGAGTTAGCGGGAGAAGTCACAGATTACGACATAATAGAAGCGCTCGATAAGAGAGCGTCGAACAAGTCGCTGGGGCCCGATGGGTTTCCGTTACTGTTTTATCGTACATTTAAAGATGTCATAACCAAGTCCATAAACCATCACTTGTACACTCACAAAGTTTTTGGAATTGTCCTTAGAACCAGCAATGCTGTTAACCAGTCCCTTGCTGAATTATTAACACACGTGCAAGCACAAACAGTCCGAACTTCTCACATATTGTCCATATGCTATGACCAACAGAAACATGTGCAGTGAAATGTAACTTACAAGTTAATAATATGATGCAATGGTGACAATCACAATTTTATAACATGAGAATACAATTACAAAGATACAGAAAACATCATTAAAAACATAATAATACATATAACATTTGTAGTAATACAGGCTTTACAAAAGAATCGAAACAACATATACATCAGCGTTACAGGAATTATAAGTACCTACATAAAAGATCAGAATAACTTTTTAAACATCAACTTCACACATGAGCAACAAAACAGAACAGATAAATAATGTCTAAGCATCTTTACAAAGTAAATAACATATTATTAATGCAAATTATATTTGAGGATAACAGTATTCCTCATCATAGTGAATGTAGCTGAGTATTAGAAAAATTCTACAACATAAATCGTATCAGATAAACACATAAAGACAGGATGAACACAAATACACAAGGGTACACAAACATATGGCGGAATAATACGAAAGGAAAGGACAGGGTTTGTTTTACTGCAGTATTTTGCAAACAAAGCTTTCTTTACTTCTTGGAGATCTCCCTCCATTCATCATTATTCCCAAAAAGTCCTATCTATACCTGCTTTCTGTATTCTATTCACATTTCTTTCAAAATTAGTTTCTCTCCACTGTACACTACTTTTTTGGCCAAACCATTTTCTTATGGATTCTCACTGCATTTCTTCCAATTCGTCATTGTTAGTTTCTTATATAGTTTACCCCCTCTTAAGCTAACTTAAATCTACTGAGCTCATATATATATATACCAAAGGACGAGGCAATGCAGCAGCACAAAACAATCAACACAAACAGCAATGATAAAAAAATGGAAATTGGCAAAGCAAGCTACAGTAAATCTAAATTACCAACCAATGCAACATTACAACTAATATGAGCCAATGTGCAGCCACAAGCAAAATAAATCAGTAGTAAAACTAGCTTAACAGAGTATTACAAAGTGAAATTTAGTAGCACTATGCATGGCAAACAGCAGCAGCAAATGCAATAACTTATATCTAAACATGACAAAGCTCAAGCAGAAAAATTATTACAGTAAAAATGGCCATGTTTAATACCTATGTCACATCTTAACACTAGGGTGATGCATCACCTTAACTTACACTACTAAATAATTTACCCAGTCATTGACAAAAATTATGTATGCAATTCCTGTGAAAGGAAATGTCTTTTTGTACTCCCTCGTTTTTTTGATGTAGATTTTAAAATGGTTATTTACTGGATCTGTCGGCATAAAATATCTATATTAGTACATCTGTTAAATATTATTTTAACCAATGCTGCAGTGCAGCTAGAAACTAGATATTAAATGAAATGAGCAAATATATATATAAAGCAACATATGAAACGTCATTCACTAGGCAAATGGCGTCTCCAAAGGCAAAAAAATCTCTCAACTAGAAAGACAATAGACGTAAATTGTTTCTCATCATTTCATTAGGCATTTTAGTAAATATCATAAATTAAGAGCTCCACAGTGTAATAATATGTTTTCAAGTTTGAGTGTGTCGTATTTGCGATGCTTTCTACAAAGAAATGTCAATAGCGAAGATAATGGCCCCCCTTTTTTTTTTACCTGTGCCTCTGAAAAGGCACACACTAATGGCTTTTTCTCCAGGCGTCTGACACAGCTGGCCGCTCAAGACGCATTACGTCAGGGTCACTTGGCTTTCTTACCGAAATATTTACGACACCAGTTTGCACTACAGTGACAGTCTCATATAAAAAATTTCACGGGTCTAGAATTTGCGCTACAAATCTGTAGAAACAAAATCCTGTAAATAAAACAGTGTCCAAAAAAATTTCGGCGGCATTGTGGTACATTCACGCATTTACACACATTTCATAACTCTTAAAGTACGATTCTTGGTTTCCAACATCCTTTTCCACAAACCAGAGTCCCTAACCACTATTCATTAATCCTTGCTTTATTACAAATATACATATTCATCGACACTTCTTCAATATTTCATCTTAATAAATACGTAGCATAATCAAATTCCTCATATAACACCAGCTTATTGATCATGAACATACCTCAACAGCATAATACACATTGTCGTCGTAAAAATAACATCATAACACCTCAGTCAAATCTCAAAAACGTTGTAGCTTTCTGCAATAATGTCAAAACCTAAAAAAAATTCTCTGCTCATTTAAATAGTGTCATCTACCTCAAACGTACTTTAAAATCATGTTCCCTTACCAAATACATCATTCAAAGCTCGCATAGTATCACAATGGTTCTGAAAAAATATGAGCAGTTCACAAAGTACAGACAAAATACAGTTTCATAAGTGTGAAGTTATCCAACTGTGTAATTACATAAACATATGTCACTGATGTAGCAAAAAAAAAATGTTTATCTCTCAGTTAAATGATCAGATAGCTGTGTAATTTGTGTGTTAGAGAAATATGATACCGATGTGTAAAGTTGTATAAGCAAATACCATATTAGCTATGGCTCCTTGTGTTTGCCAGACACATGGTACACAAAGTAAGCGTGTACCCCCCTGAGGACTAATGTAATTATACCCTCAGATGTTACAGATTACAGCAATGGAATGAAATGTATCACGGAAAACTTTCCTTGTAATTCAAAAATCTTTAAAAATAAATGTTCTAAGTATAAAATTAATCACTCAAATACGTGTACTGTAGCGCTAAACTGTGGGTCTTGTTGCAACATAATCTCTGTGGAAGTGTCGTAGTTATCGTCCTCCGAAAGCTAAGTTCTGCAGAAGTCAATGTACTTACCTCATGATAAACAAAAGTGAAATGCTTTGCTTATAGAGATCGTAGTTATTATGCTTATTGGCGTGATGAAGAAAGCACTGTACAGTAACGTATTGTCGTGCCACGAAAAAGCCTGTCTCATTGTTGCTATACCACAAAAGTTACTACTAAAACATGTTTCACTTTCCAGAATAATGCAGAAAAACTGTGCAGATATAAAACAGAAACACCGCAAAAGCAACATTGTAAATTGTCACTCATTAGTAGCGTCATGATAAAACTGTGTAGTTGTCACATAAACTAACCACTGTGTCGTCTGGTATATCACAGAAAGTACTTTAAATCCAGAATGTATTTTCAAGTAAACCAAAATGTTGCATTAAAATCTCATTAGCAGTACTGGTAAATGTCCTAAGTATGTGAGCCTTATAGTCGTTACGTAATCATGCAGCTAACAAACACGAATGTACACACACAATAACACTAAGTCGACTGTTCACAATAACAATGCATTAGTAATTTCTGTTTAAATAAGTTCTCTTGGTTCTTGACTGGATATTTAACTTCAAACATTGTTGCATGTTAACAGATTCTAAGTCTGACAAAGCATACTAGTAATGTAAAGTGAAAAATTATATGGCAAAGGCAAAGTTAAAAAGCAAATTATCTCTCAATAAACGGTTTTACATTTGAAATGTGGTGTAAACCTTTACTCTTCCTAGTACGCAGTGTTTCAACTTCGACACAATTATCATGTGGTATACGTTGGTAAAGTATACTGGAATTTTTCTCAAGGTTAGCGTCTATGTATTTTTTCCCTGAGCCAGCCGGCGTACGTGGCTGCCTGCGGTGCGAGTCATTGTCTGTCTCTTTGTTGGCGTGCGTCGTTATTGGGATTAGGAGACCTAACTGCTACAAATTCACCTTGTCGAGAGTGCCCTGCTCTGTTTGAATCTCGCCAGTTCTGATGCAATTCAGCTCTGTCGTTACGATTATATCGTCTGTCGTCATGTCGGTAGATTCCATAGTTTCTTTCTTGTCGGTCACGTGGTGGAAAATTTCTCCCTGAATCGTAACTGCGCGCTGGACCATTGTGTCTAAAGCTATTCTGTCTCCCTTGATAATAATTATCTTGGTTCCCATATTGTCTGTTTCTCTGATTGTCTCTGTGGTAGTCACTACTGCGGAGAGGTGATCTTTCCCTGTAATTATTACTACTCTGCCAATGGTTAACAAATGGGTGGTGTCTGTTTTGGTCATGATTTGTGTTGTGAGAATAGCCTTGTCGTGTCCAGTTATTATTTCTTTCATCGCGGAATTGCGACGGATGTGACCTGTAATTGTTGTGTTCCTGTTTTCGCATTCCGCGATTGTCAGTGTCAATTTCTAATTCTTGTAAGAGTCCCTGAAAAGCTTCAATGTCGTCTTTGCAACGTCCTGCTAAAATAATATGTCGTAAATGTTCAGGTAATTTGATTAAGCAAATGCGGATGAGTTCTGAGGGGCTGTATGGGTTTGACAGGTACTGATTCTCGTGCAACATGTCTTCAAAATATTTCACAAGACTGGAAAATTCAGATTGTTCGAAATATTTCATCATTATGATGCTATGTTTTACTCGGTCTTGTGTAGCTTGAGACCAATATGCTGAGAGGAAGGCATGGTAAAATTCTCCTTCACTGTGACAATCGTGAATGACCGATCGCATTCTCACAGCTGGTTCATTCTCTAAATAGCCACACATAAATTCTAATCTGTGCTCTAATGACCAGTTGGGAGGAAAACAATGAGAGAATTGATGGAGCCACGCATGTGGATGAATGTCGTTGCCAGAATTCTTAAATGTTTTGAATTTACGTGTAGTAATGAACAGCTTATAGCCAAAATCATCATGTCGGCGAGTCGCATATCGGTCATTGTTACGTCGTTTCGGCAGTTCCATTTCAAAATTCGGTGCACCTTGCCAATTTCTTTCATAATTTACGAAATGCGCTGTGTTATTATTTTGTGGCTGTTCCGTATTTCTATGTCCCTCTTCCCGTATTGGGGCGCGAGGGTACTCTGAAATACGTAATTCTTGTATTACCTGTGTCAGCTGATCTTGTACTTCCCGGATTTCTCTTTGGTGTGCGTATTAATTTGATTCTGATTTTGTTTGAATTTCCTAATTTGTTCGCACTCTTCTGTGTCATTAAAGACTACCGGTTTTGTGTCATTCAGATTATCATCTACCTTCGTAGATAAATTATTTAGCTGATCCGAAAGTTCAACTACTGTCTCTGATAATGAACTAATTTCCTCCATGTGTCTTTCTGAACCAATTTTCAGAGTATCTACTGTGTCCTTTAAGTTTTCCTGAGTTTTTGCAAGTTGCGTAACCGAATCGGTAGATGCAACTGAGTCAATTTTAGCTTGCAAGGTCTCATGATTTTCATGAACAATAGTTTGCAGTTCTCTTATGGTTGCTTCGTGATTCTGTAATGTATTTTTATACCGCGAAAAAATAGGTTGAAAATGCTCACAAACTTGTGTTTTTACGTCATTACAAACTTTTTGACATTTCGATTCAATGTTATGTAACTCAGTAGTTAAATCAGCACGTGCTTGTTCAAGCGTGGTGTCTAACTTCCAAAGATTTTGTTCCATTGTGTCTAACTTTTGAAGCTTTTGCTGTATTTGTCTCTGATTTTGTTCCACTGTGTCTAACTTTTGGAGCTTTTGCTGTGTTTGTCCCATTTGTTGTATTAATTGTAATAACAATGCATTGGTGTCTGAAACATGTTCCTCAGTGCTTTTCAGCAGTCAATTTGCACCGGCAACATTCACATTTTGACAAGCGGAAAATGTGTCTTGACTCATTTGAGAAAACGGTGAGAACCCAAAACCTGAGTCTACAGTATATGCAATATTGTGTTCTGTCATTCCCGATTCCTCAGGCGAGCTGTTGCCGACCGATCGATGGATAATGCTTCCCTGTTCACTACCTGTTTCACTGTCTACACCATTATTTGACGCCCGCTCCATTTCCCTATGCACAGTTACCATATTACTACTTTGAACATTAGTAAATTCATTACTCGGCGGCGCTGATAAGCTACGATCGTCGTTACTATTAATTCTCAGTTTACTTTGGAGCCTAGTGTTACGTTTTTCACACGCCATTATTGTCACCATATTTCACACGATAACACAGAAAAACGCAATTTGAAGAGAAAAAATAAGAGAACACATTAACATAGCACTGAAAATACTATCTAGTTAAGAGCAAGCGCAGCTGCGAAATACTTGGTGCAAATTTACATGCGTGCCACACCTGTTTTACTGTACAACAACGAAAGACTACAACTACAAAGGAGATTCTCTCTACAATCACGCGCTAGCAATAAACAAAATCTACACTAATTACACAAACTAAAAGAAAAAATCAGAAGATTCCAGTGAGGTATCCTCGGCTAAGGGTCGACATTTGAAACGTCCCCTTAGAAAAATTATACATGACTGTGTTTAAACTGACACACAATATTTTTAGCGCAACGCTATCTGACTTTCAAAAATCCCTACAAAAGAATGGCCCTGACTAGCATTAACCTATACGTTTCACGAATCACTTACCTCAGAAAAATCTTGGTTACTCGAACTACTGGAATACAGCGAGTGCCACAACTGCCAGCTAAATAAAAGATTCAAACTACAGAAGGCACTAAGTACTGATAGGCATAGTTAGCAAATGAGAGATTTTAATAGAGAACAAACAATTTATTTACCTCAATAGTGTCGAAAAATCATAATATACATAGCAGTTCATGACATCCAGTCTTACAAATTTCAAAACTCCGCTAATTCTCTCCCCACATCCACCACTGCTGGCGGCTCACTTCCAACTGCGCAAAGCTACACGCTGTTCACAGCCAACTGCCCAACACTACAACGGCGAATATTACAACAATGCAAACCAGCCACAGACTGCACACAGCACAGCCAGTGATTTTCATAAAGAGCGCTACGTGGCGTTACCAATAAAAAAACTAAAGAGTCTACTTACAAGTATTGAATAAAGTGTCTCGACTTGTCGTCTAGGGGTCTACATGTGTCACTAGAGTAGCTCAGAGTGCTCAGTCAGAGGGTTCACTGCCCTCTGTAATAAAAAAACTGAGCGAATGGATCAACAATGAACTCGACCGGGTGTCATGGGATGTCTGCTCCAAACCAATGTGCCGGACACAAATGAAGAAAATGAAATCAGCAAAAAAAAAAAAAAAAAATAGCACCTTTGATTAGTAATCAAATAGTTCTCTGTCGAGGCTTCGAATCCCGCCAACACTTACATTTTGAAGAACTATCTGCATTAGCGGCCGGAAACTTGCGGCATAAGAAGTCACCATTACTTTGCCACTGATCTTGTCAAAGACAGTGGAGGAGCTGAGAGAGAATCAGGGCACTCTCTTGCCCATGGGGTAAGAAACTGCCCCTAAAGGTGGAAGAATCAGCAATGATCAACGGCTTGAGGATACAGAACGCAATAAAAACCAATGCATCGAAGACACATATTGTGTATCCACAGGACATGGGGCCTGTAACTGAGAAAGCGTCATGGCAAAAGATTCCGGAATAGTCCCCCATTCGGATCTCCGCTACGGGACTGCCAAGGGGAAGTTGACCATAGGGAAAAGATGGAATAACCAACGAAAGGACAACGTTCTAAGAGTCAGGGCATGGAATGTCGGAAGCCCGAACGTGGTAGGGTAGCTAGAAGATCTGAAAAGGGAAATGCAAAGGCTCAACCAGGATGCAGTATGGATCAGTGAAGCGAAATGGTCAGGGATTTCTGGTCAATGCGAACAGTGTAATATCATCAGCAGCAGAAGAAAATGGTAGAACAGGACTAGGATTAGTTAAGAAGGTAGGTAGAGCAGAGAGTGTGTTACTGTGAACAGATCTCTGATATGGTTACTCTCATCAGAATCGACAGCAAACCAACATCGACTTCAAGTAAATATGCTGAAGGTGAAGGTGAAGAGAGAGAGAAGGCGTATGAGGATATTGAACGAGTAATGTAGTATGTAAAGGGAGATGAAAATCTAATAGTAATGGGGGACTGGACTGTGATTGTAGAGGAAGGAGTAGAAGAAGGAGTTGAGGTAGAATATGGAGAGGGTAAAGACTAACTGAGTTCTGTAACAAATTTCAGCTAGTAATAGCGAATACTCTGTTCAAGAATCACAAGAGGAGGAGGTTTACTTTGGAAGGGCCTAGAGATGCGGAAAGATTTCCGTTAGATTACATCATGGTCAGACAGAGTTTCCAAAATCAGATTCTGGAATGTAAGGCGTACCTAGAAGCATATAAGTATTCAGATCATAATGTAGCAGTGATGAAGAGTAGGTGAAGGTTTAAAAGAGTAGTCAGGAAGAATCAATACGCGAAGAAGTAGGATACGGAACAACGAAGGAGTGAAGAGACACACTTGAAGTTTTCTAAGACTGTAGATACTGCAATAAGGAATAGCTCAGCAGAGTTGGACACCTCTAAAATGGGAAGTCGCAGAAATTAACATGAAAAACTTTGGTACAATGAAGGTAACCCCGAAGAAACCATAGGTAACAGAAGAAATACTTCAGTTGATCGAAGAATAAGAGAAGTACAAAAATATTTAGGCGAATTCAGGAATACGGAAATACAAGTCGCTGAGGAATGAAATCAATAGAAAGTGCAGCGAAGCTAAAACGAAATGGCTACGGGATAATATGAAGAAATCGAAATATAGATGACTGTCGGGAAGCGTGACTCAGCATATAGAAAAGTCAAAACAACCGTCAGTGAAGCTGAAAGCAAGGGTGGCAACTTTAGGAGTTAATTGCAGAGGAGGGAGCGAATAGATGGAAAAAATGCACCGAAAGCCTCTGTGAGAGGGAAGATTTGTATGAAGTGATAGAAGAAGAAACAGGAGGCGATTTAAAAGAGATAGGAAATCCAGTATTAAAATCAGAATTTGAATGGATTTTTGAAGATTTAAGACCAAACAAGGCATATGTATTAGATAACATTCCATTAGAAATTCTAAAATTATTGGGGGAAGTGGTAACAAAACGACATTTCACGTTGGTGTGTAGAATGTATGAGTCTGGGGATATACCATATGACTTTCAGAAGACTATCATCCACACACTTCTGAAGATTACAAGGTTGAAAAGTGCAAGAATTATCTCACAATCAGCTTAACAGCTCATGTATCAGAGTTTCCGACAAGAGGAATATACAGAAGAATGAAAAAGAAAATTGAGAATGTGGCAGATGACGATCATTTTGGTTTTAGGAAAACCTAAGACATCAGAGACTCAAATATGACGTTACGGTTGATAATGGAAGCAACACCAAGAAAAATCAAGCCACGTTCATAGGACTTGTCGACGTGGAAAAAGCGTCTAACGGTGTAAAATGGTGCAAGATGTTCGAAATTCCGAGGAAAATATGGGTAAGCTATAGGGAGAGATGGGTAATTTGCAGCATGTACAGGAGCCAAGAGGGATTAATAAAAGTGGAAGACCAAGAACGAAGTGGTGGAATTAAAAAGGGTGTGCGACTGGGATGTAGACATTCGCTCTTATTTTTCAATCTGTACATCGAAGAAGCAATGGTGGTAAGAAAAGATGGGTTCTTCTCTAATGAGTCAAAGTGAAGAAGATTTACATGATCTGTTGCATGGAATGAGCAGTCTAATGTGTAAAGAATATGGATTGGGATTAAATCGAAGAAAGACGAAAGTAATGAAAAGTAGCAGAAATGAGAAGAGCGAGAAACTTAACATCAGGATTGATGGTCACTAAGTAGATGAAGTTAAGGAATTTTACAGCAAAATAATCATTGACGGACAAAGAAAGCAGGACGTCAAAAGCAGACTGGCAATTGCGAAAATGACATTTCTGGCGAAGGGAAGTCTACAAGTACAATACATACGCTTTAATTTGAGAAAGAATTTAATGATAATGTTCGTTTTGAGCACATCATTGTATGGTAGTGAATCATGGACGGTGGGAACATAGGAGGATAAATGTGGTGCTACAGACGAATGTTGAAAATTAGCTGGGCTGACAACGAAGCTGAGAAGAGGTTCTGCCCAGAATCGGAGGGGAAAAGAATATGTGAAAGACATTGACTAGAAGAAGGGAGAGGATAATAGGACTCTGTTAAGACGCCGGGAAATAGCTTCCATAGTACAAGAGGGAGCTGTAGAGGATAAAAGCTGTAGAGGGAGACATAGGCTGGAATATATCGAGAAAATATTTGAGGACGTAGGCTGCAAGTGCTACTCTAAGATGAAGATGTTGGCACAGGAAAGGAATTCGTGGCGGGCCACATCAAACCATTCAGAAGACTAATGACTCAAAAAAAAAAAAAAATTTGATTCTAGAAAGGTGGAGGAGGGGGTAAATGTCGCGTCTTGCCGTCCCTCGCAGACGCTTATGAACAGTAACCAGTCACTGTTTACAATGCTGTTTACATACACATCTGGCAGACACACTGTCTCTGTAAAGTGGTACTTTCCTACATGTACATCCATATGGCAAATATACATAGATGCATATATGGTGCTCTATACTGTCCGCCTCTTCACAGTTCAGGGAACTGTTAAATTTTGGTTACTATTCCACAAAATATGGAAGTCTATAAAGCAGTCCACAATGTAATAAGATGACTCAGGATTTTCGATTTATCACAAAATTAACGTTGCTCTTACCTTAAAAACTTGTTTACCATTATCGTTTTTGTGCAGTGTTTCATCTGCAGGGCAACCGACATCCCATGTAACTTTCACAACGAAAAGTAACCTATCCACATGTATTGACTAAGTTAAATGTAATTTTAGACGTGAACGGCAATCTATCACTGAAACTGCTTGTAAACCAGTTAAGATCTGAGAATGTATACCAAAGGGACGTAATTAATGTCTAATCTTTTAAAATGACCCAGGATTCCACTGCATCAATAGAACTGTGGCCAAATACAGATAGGGCAGTCAGTTTCGCCTAAAATTATTCGTATCTTCGCTTTTTCAACTAATGAACCGAGAGCGTTTTAATGGGACCCCTCCTCTAAGATTACCTTTTTTTTCTAGATATAACCGATACCGTGTATACTATCGATTTTTGTATGGGAGAACATTATATCAGCTGTCTAACTGAATGAATTTCGTATGATTTTGTATAAGATCTGTTATGTTTCGTGCTAAAATATGTGAAAAGAAATTAATTTCTTACTAATCTGTACGTACAGTTAAAATTACTCTTCCTTTAACAATACTAGAAATTACGAAGTTTCTAGTATACTTAAGATTCATACTACACTCCTGGAAATTGAAATAAGAACACCGTGAATTCATTGTCCCAGGAAGGGGAAACTTTATTGACACAATCCTGGGGTCAGATACATCACATGATCACACTGACAGAACCACAGGCACATAGACACAGGCAACAGAGCATGCACAATGTCGGCACTAGTACAGTGTATATCCACCTTTCGCAGCAATGCAGGCTGCTATTCTCCCATGGAGACGATCGTAGAGACGCTGGATGTAGTCCTGTGGAACGGCTTGCCATGCCATTTCCACCTGGCGCCTCAGTTGGACCAGCGTTCGTGCTGGACGTGCAGACCGCGTGAGACGACGCTTCATCCAGTCCCAAACATACTCAATGGGGGACAGATCCGGAGATCTTGCTGGCCAGGGTAGTTGACTTACACCTTCTAGAGCACGTTGGGTGGCACGGGATACATGCGGACGTGCATTGTCCTGTTGGAACAGCAAGTTCCCTTGCCGGTCTAGGAATGGTGGAACGATGGGTTCGATGACGGTTTGGATGTACCGTGCACTATTCAGTGTCCCCTCGACGATCACCAGTGGTGTACGGCCAGTGTAGGAGATCGCTCCCCACACCATGATGCCGGGTGTTGTCCCTGTGTGCCTCGGTCGTATGCAGTCCTGATTGTGGCGCTCACCTGCACGGCGCCAAACACGCATACGACCATCATTGGCACCAAGGCAGAAGCGACTCTCATCGCTGAAGACGACACGTCTCCATTCGTCCCTCCATTCACGCCTGTCGCGACACCACTGGAGGCGGGCTGCACGATGTTGGGGCGTGATCGGAAGACGGCCTAACGGTGTGCGGGACCGTAGCCCAGCTTCATGGAGACGGTTGCGAATGGTCCTCGCCGATACCCCAGGAGCAACAGTGTCCCTAATTTGCTGGGAAGTGGCGGTGCGGTCCCCTACGGCACCTTCCGCCGACCACTGGCGACAACATCGATGTACTGTGAAGACCTCACACCCCACGTGTTGAGCAATTCGGCGGTACGTCCACCCGGCCTCCCGCATGCCCACTATACGCCCTCGCTCAAAGTCCGTCAACTGCACATACGGTTCACGTCCACGCTGTCTCGGCATCCTACCAGTGTTAAAGACTGCGATGGAGCTCCGTATGCCACGGCAAACTGGCTGACACTGACGGCGGCGGTGCACAAATGCTGCGCAGCTAGCGCCATTCGACGGCCAACACCGCGGTTTCTGGTGTGTCCGCTGTGCCGTGCGTGTGATCATTGCTTGTACAGCCCTCTCGCAGTGTCCGGAGCAAGTATGGTGGGTCTGACACACCGGTGTCAATGTGTTCTTTTTTCCATTTCCAGGAGTGTATTAATTGCTCAATCTAACGCGAATCGTTAAATTTATTTCTGGATTCATTTACGAAATAATGACATATTTCAGTGAAGATTCTTCTTTGGTCGAGAAAGTTAGTAAACCCTTTTGCTTTGTAAACTCTTTGGAATATTTGAGAACCGCAGAGTGTTAGGTGTACTGGGCATGAATCTGATGGAAAAGAACGTCTATTTCTAATTATGTCAACAATAATGTGAACTAGTGTTCTGAAATGGAGGTAGTGAAGTCAGTGTGATATAGAAGAATGGGATAAAATAAAAAGATACTCATATCAACAGAAAGAATTTCATCAGTCGTTCAGTTCAACAAGAACCCACAACGTTAAACCAAAATTTCAGCCGCAAGAATGTACTCCTAGACACAATAACTACAGCCAACGACTGCTACGGTCGCAGGTTCGAATCCTGCCTCGGGCATGGATGTGTGTGATGTCCTTAGGTTAGTTAGGTTTAAGTAGTTCTAAGTTCTAGGGGACTGATGACCACAGATGTTAAGTCCCATAGTGCTCAGAGCCACTACAGCCAACAACAACAAGAAGAGAAAATGAAGCTAAGTAAAAAGTTCTTGATTTGTATATCTTATACCTCTTGAAGCTTTCGAAGCTTTTATAAACACAGAACTTTAGTAGTGATATGTGTGGGAGGGTAAGGCTACAGCGTTCAGCGTAATCCTAATGTGGCAAAGAACTTTCAGATATGCTAGACTGATGACAGCAGTTGGTTTCCACTGCAAAGGCTGTCCACTTATACTTATTGTTTCAACCTTATTTTCATTCAACCAACACCGAATGTCGTTTCGGTTGTGTAAAATGTTGCTGGTCGCGATGTAGTCGGCTACTTAGGCTAATGTATTGCTACTTGCAAAGTGCTTTGAAAGAGCTTTCAAGAGAAACGGTGAAGGCCATTGGTCAAAGAGTTATTTTGAAAGCAGCCAATTCTTTTATGCGGTAATATTCATGAGCTTGGGCAGTGGGCGGCATGTGAATAGGGGGAACTGCAGACCTGAATCCAGCGTCCCCATTTTATTCCTTTACGGCGGTGGAGTGCGATAATCAACAAGAGCTACAAACGGGTGTAGCGAAAACCGGAACGTATGGCGTCTACCCGACGGTACCTACTGCGGTATCTAAACGGAGAAGCAAAGAGTGCTAGTGGCTACAAAACGAGCAACGAGGCAATTCCAGTGAACTATAGCTTTTTTTCTTTTGTGCTCTGCCATAGAAAAGTGCTGTATATGCTAATCCGAAGGAAAAGAAAAGAAACCTCACAATATACTACGATAATACGGTAAGCCACTGAAATTTCGTTGTTAATTGTTGTTATTTATTACTGCGGCACAAAATTTACTACTTACGTACACTAACGAGCGAAAGTATTATGACCGTCTGCTTATTCGCTCAGTAGCTTAATATATTAGGAACTCAATGCAGCAGCCATTTCCCATATCATGGATCCGACAACCCCTTGGTAAGTTTTCGGAGGTATTTGGCACCAGATGCCAACGCACAGCTTAAGAAATTCCTTCAAATTACGGGCTGGTGGTTCGTGGACCAGCTGCAGGCAGCCGATTGTGCATCAGATGTGTTCCATCGGGCTTAGGAGAATTTGGTAGCCAAGATAGCCATGTGCCCTCACTATTACGCCCCTCAAACCACTGTACCATTATTCTGGCCTTTTGTTACACTGAAAGCTACGCGCTAGAAGATGCCCCTGCCATAGAAGAAGATATCAAGCGTGAAAGAACGGACGCGGTCTGTAACAATGTTCATGTATTCCACGACTCTCACGGTACCTTTCAATAATGTTACAGGTCCTAGGGAAACTGAGACCAATGTCTCCCATAGGTATGTCAATAAAAATGTGTCACCTGGTTGAATGAATTACATTTCTCGTTGCATCATGTCCACGGTATGCCGTTGGTCCAGATGACGGCGTATCCGGACACGTCCATCGTCATGATGCAACGAGAAATATAATTCATTCAGCCAGGTGACATATTTCCATTGATCCACGGCCTAATATCGATGATCCCGTGTACACAGCAGTAGTAAATGACGATGTCGTTGAATCAGCATAGAAACACGTAGGGATCGTCTGCTGCGGAACTCCAAGTTCATCATCATGCGCTAACGGTGTGCTGTGAAACACTTGTGCTTGCAGTAGCATTGTACTCTGCCGCCAGGTCCGCCACAGATTTCTTCCCATCCTGCTTCACAGAGTGAGCAAGCCTGCGACCTTCACGTCCTTTTTTGAGGCCACCGTGTCATCTACTCGTGGTTTCACCGCCGCTCGCCAAATATCAGCAGCTGGAAAGATTCGTTGTTTCAGAGATTCTCGTTCGCAAGCACCGGCCCACAATCATCTTCCTTCCTCAAAATTGTTTATGTTAGCGGATTTCCTCACTTGAGACCACTAATGTCGCGAGAATGATTTCTCTTTTGTCTCTACTGCGCTTACGTTCTTCACTTCCCCCGTCACGTACCAGCAATGCTTCACCCGGTTGCATTCACCGTGGGTAGTGGTCTTAATGATCGACTGGGTTAATCGATAGAAATTTTACAGACGCTCAGGCTATACCAATAACCACTGTATTGCGACAATTTGCTAGGGTCAGGTACAGAGTGGTCTAAAGTCACAGGAAGTGTTGTCCCAACAGAAAGTATGTCACCAGTGAGGCCCGAATGTTGCGTCTAGATGCTGCGTATTTCCTGAGTTTAATTTCGAAATCTGCGCTGTCTATTAGAGACAAATGTGTAGTGACATGTTGAGAGGTCGTGAACGTGGTAATCGGTGTAAGACAATTGTCATAACATACTGGACATGGAATAAGAATGCCGGTTTCAGAGGTCAGCAGAGCCTGGCGTTTATCTTCAGTATCGCTGACATGATGTTACCACAAACGCAGACCACCTCACAGGATCACCACAAGTGTTGACTAGTGGGCGTCACATCGATATCCGCAGAGCAGTGGAGGGTGGTCTACGGTCTGCTGCGAATCAGATCGACGCTGAATTGATAATTGAGCGTCAGGAACCCGTTTCTACCAGTTTCCACACAGGATTCAGCATACGGCAACCAAACATCACATCCGTTGCCTCCCCATTACTTTTCGTCACTCAATGTATATGTTACGACACTGATTAGTTCTAAACAGTTAGTGTCACTTGTAAAGTGAATGATTATGACACACCGCCATTCACAGAGTGGTTATCCGCAGTGGTATAGCTATTAGACTATCCATAAACTCGAAAGGACGAACAACAGTAAGACAATAAGTCCTTAGAAAATTAATCCTTTCCATGGTAAAGCATGAACACTGATGGACACACTGATTGACCACCACATATTTTCAGGTCTCAGGAATCTGCGCAGTATATCAGAACCGGCGGTGAACATCCTGAAACGTCTTGTCAGGAGATGTCACCTTCCTGAGAAATATGACAACATTCACATGAGTCGAAAAAGTAGTCTGCACACTTCTTTCCTTAGTTAGATTTGAGGCATTTAGAGCTTTCTTAGGAGAAATGATCTTGTTAACTCTTGCCCTTCGCATTACCCCTATCAGTACCAGCGCATTTTCCCTAACGGGCACGTACGAGGAGGGTAGGCTCAAAAATGGTTCTGAGCACTATGGGACTTAAACTTCTGAGGTTATCAGTCCCCTAGAACCTAGAACTAATTAAACCTAACTAACCTAAGGACATCACACACATTGATGCCCGAGGCAGGATTCGAACCTGCTACCGTAGCGGCCGCGCGGTTCCAGACTGAAGCGCCCAGAACCGCTCGGCCACACCGGCCGGCAAGGAGGGTAGGGAAGAGGAGGGTGATACTTCTTCATGTCCAAAAAAAAAAAAAAACCTTGTTAGAACTATCGATGCACATTCACTAACGTTTACTACCAATAAAATCTGGTTGATTCGAGCATCCTGGAATCAAATAAAAAATGAAACGGTGTACCTTCAAGTTGGTTGAACTTCGCCGCGGGGTCGGGGGCGCCTTGCCACGGTTCATGTGGCTCCCCCGGACGGAGGTTGGAGTCCTCCCTCTGGCCTGGGTTTGTGTGTTGTACTTAGCGTAAGTTAGTTTAAGTGACATTAAGTAGTGTGTAAGCCTAGGTACCGATAACCTCTGTGGTGTCACCACACTTGCTAGGATGTAGGCTTCAAATCAGCCGTCAGTACACATCGGACCCGCGAGTCGCCACTGTCGACGCTAGCAGCCCGAGCGCCGCCACCCGGCTGGGCTTACGGGGCAAGCTAGCGCACTGGCCAGTTCTACAGCCGATTCAAATGGTTTAAATGGCTCTGAGCACTAAGGGACTTAACATCTGTGGTCATCAGTCCCCTAGAACTTAGAACTACTTAAACCTAACTAACCTAAGGACATCACACACATCCATGCCCGGGGCAGGATTCGAACCTGCGACCGTAGCGGTCATCTACAGCCGACTTTAATAGGAATGGTTCAGTTGTTAAAGCTTCAGAGATCACATATGCAGAGACGCTAGTTAGCATAGCCTTCAGCTAAGTCAGTAGCTACGACCCAGCCAGGCGCCAGATACAGTTTATACATTGACAACTAGTCTATATTTGTGAAGCAAACAGAATTGTAAAGAAGTACTCGGAGTTCGGTCTATAACTGCACTTGTAAATATTATTGTACAAAGTCAAGATCGATGTTCACCGCTGATGCTGAATTGAAGCTAAATTTTTAACTGCATTCCTGTCTACTAACTTTCTAATCACCTAAGATGTTCCAGATACATCCCGTCAAATATAGTTCATTGATCTTCACGTCAGCCTACGGGAACAACGCGTGCAATTAATGGCCACACCTCGTGATCAGACTAAGAGTCAAATTGCGTGACTCAGCCGGGTCACTCTTTTTCCATGAGGCCCATAGTTCCGCCTCATACATAACACCCTCAGCAGTTTGGTCCCATACGAACGTACCACCACCACCACCACCACCGTGGTACTTCATTAATGCCATAAAAAATAACGAAAAGTAAATTTTGTCCACTGTTGTCGACTTTTATTCACAACATAATTTTTAAGCACACATTTATGCGAAAAGTCCTGAACCTGAAAATTCTGAATGACATTCACTGGAGAAAGCTACATCTACACTAAGACTTAAAGATTCAACATTTAAGATTTAAAACATTTATCGAATCTAGTACACGAATCCATTAGAAATAATAAATATTTTTACACAATTTTATAATACAAAGTAAATCACTAGATTAAAATTTTTTTCGGAAGGTGGGCATGATGTACCCTCAACGCCTCCCCTCCATCGCCCCTCTCCCTCCACGGTATTGTGAAAATTAATCAACACTCCACGGGTGTTTGGATATCTACCGGTAAAATCAACTAATGAGACAACGAAAATACACACAGTTTTAGGGCAGCCGCTCTCGCATTTTAACGGATCAGAAGTAACGGACTCAACAAGTATACTACAAAGTGTTTTGTTCATCATTTGATGGTTTAATGTAATGATTCTACCACTATTTCATTATGTAAGAGGATATTATTTTACTACTTCCACAATTCCCCTCACTCCACCAAGCGTTTATTCGTCATCCCCATACTGGCGTATCACCCGGCGTTATCGTATGGCGTGCCATTGGTTATACGTCTCGGTCACTTCTTGTTCGCATTGACGACACTTTGAACAGTGGACGTTACATTTCAGATGTGTTACGACCCGTGGGTCTACCCATCATTCGATCACTGCGAAACCCTACATTTCTGCAGGATAATGCACGACCGCATGTTGCAGGTCCTGTACGGGCCTTTCTGGTTACTGAAAATGTTCGACTGCTGCCCTGGCCAGCACATTCTCCAGATCTCTCACCAACTGAAAACGTCTGGTCAATGGTGAGCGAACAAGTGGGTCGTCACAATACGCCAGTCACTACTCTTGATGAACTGTGGTATCGTGTTGATGCTGCGTGGGCAGCTATACCTGTACACACCATCCAAGCTCTGTTTGACCTAATGCCCAGGAGTGTCAAGGCCTTTATTACGGCCAGAGGTGATTTTTCTGGGTACTGATTTCCTAGGATTTATGAACCAAAATTGCGTGAAAATGAAATCACATGTCTTTTCTAGTATAATATATTTGACCGATGAATACCCGTGAATCATCTGCATTTCTTCTTGGTGTAGCAATTTTAATGGCCGTTAGTATATTTATCGATTAAACCCATCGATAGCCTTTTTTCCGTAGGTAGAGCATACCCCTTGTTCGTCGTAAAATTGAAAATAAAAATATAAGGGCAGAGCAAAAAGTTTGAGTTCGAAGCCCTACAGTCCAGAATCAGTATGCCACACAGAAAAAATCGCTGTGTACACTGAAGCAACTATCCCACCGACGCACCAGGCTGAAGACACCCGTTTGGTAATGTAGCGTGTCCTGCTGTACGCCCTTGTTCGACAGGAATCTTCAACCCTTCAAGGCCTTTTTTTTAGGACCGAACGCTTGATAATCGCATGAGGAGAGATGAGGGCTACAGCGAGCGTGCTCGAGTGTCTCGCACTTGAGTTGGCGTAACTTCTTCGTTACAACCTGTGCATGCGACATGCGGTATCATGAAGCAGCGACACCCCGTGTCACACCATTTCACTACGGTGCTTTTCGATTCACATGCTGCCCCGTACACATTCTTCACTCTCCGACAGATGTCCACCAGCATCTGCCCTTCAGCAACCAGCAAAATAATAGCAGCACTTTGGTCGTGTTTGGACGGAATTGGTAATAATGTCGCCACAGTTCAGCTTTCCGCATTTACTTCACGCAAGCTGAAAAAACACGACTGCCAGACAAATCTCTTGTTAACAAGTCGGTACTTATATACTCCCGTTCGACAACTGCCAGATGCCCCCAGAATGAGATTTTCACTCTGCAGCGGAGTGTGCGCTGATATGAAACTTCCTGGCAGATTAAAACTGTGTGCCCGACCGAGACTCGAACTCGGGACCTTTGCTTTCGCGGGCAAGTGCTCTACCAACTGAGATACCCAAGCACGACTCGCGCCCCGTCCTCACAGCTTTACTTCTGCCAGTACCTCGTCTCCTACGTTCCAACCTTAACAGAAGCTCTTCTGCGAACCTTGCAGAACTAGCACTATGACTATGTCATATCTAACCAAAAGAATGCAGAAAGTTGTACTTAGTAGTAATTCAACCAACAGAATTCAAGGACATAATTCTGAGTGGGGAGAAATCATGTATGGGGTTCCCCAAGGCTCAATCTTAGGTCCACTACTGTTTCTCATAAATGTAAATGATCTCCTGTCTAATATACAACAAGCAAAATTAGTTCTTTTTGCCGATTACACGAGTGTTGTAATTACTCCTGGTATACATACAGAAATGGGAAAATGGTGAACAAAGTTCTCAAAAGTATCATTGGTTTTCGGTGAATGGTCTCACCCTGAATTTCACAAAGACACATCATATTCAGTTCTGCACTTGAAGCGGTACTGCACATGGTGATGAAATAATACCTAGAATGTAAACTTCAAAATTCCTGGGTGTCGATACTGATGAGAAATTAAGTTGGAAAAAACACATTTTGGAACTCCTAAAACAACTTATTTCATGCACATTTGCACTTAGAATCACAGCAACTTTTGGGGAGCGAGAAATCAGTAAGCTGACATATTTTGCTTATTTTCATACAGTAATGTCATATGGAATAATGTTCTGGGGTAACTCATCTTTAAGAAGGAAGAATAATATGTGGTGCTCACCTGCAATCATGTTTTAGACAACTGTTTAAGGAGTTGGGCATTCTGAGTACTACTTTACAGTATATTTGTTGCCTCATGAAGTTTGTTGTAAATAATCCACTATAGTTCAAAACGAACAATAAGGTACACAATTACAATATTAGAAGAAAAATTGACATTCGTTACTTAACATTAAGGTTGTCTTCAGAGCAGAAACGGTGCACAACGATGCAAAAAAAATTTTTGATGACTTACCCATTGTCTAACAGAGCAGGGTAAAAATTTCGAAATAAATGGGAAAAGTTTCTCCTTGATTTCGAAATTTTATGTTTCTAAAGAAGGTAATAAATTAATGGGCTTTATTGGATAAATCGTAAAAACTGTTACTTACAAAACTAACGGAGAACACTCAGACGTAATAGTTGGTCAACAAAGTGTTGATCAGCTCCTCATAAGTGTTAACTAGCAACTGCAGAAGCTGCAGGTTTTTGTACAAAAGCATCTGAAAATACTGAATCATTTTTCGTAAGACAGTACAGAGATATGGGTGACAGTATTTAGAAAAAAATGAAACTAATAAGCAGAACTAAGTAAAAATCGTTTATTAATTCCGACCTCATTAACGTATGATCAGAAGCTTACGATTCCGCAAAGCGGCAAGCAGGAAGGGGAGGGGGGGGGGGGGGGGGAATTAGAGACTGAGAGGATGGCACTTGCCGTACCCCCCCCCCCCCCCCTGCCCCCTCATGGAATCCGTAATACAGCATTCTCATTCATTCTAGACACGTTTTTCTTTTGTTTCGCTGAACCATTCGCTTCTTCAAATATAGCATTAGATGGCTGACCGCAGTGAGACAGTAACTTGGCTTTAGCAGTTTCTGTACAACTTACGTTTGCTTAGGTTTCAAAATGTCTTTTATATTAAAAATTACAATTTTAGAGTCTTTCCCGCCACACCCAGCCCCACTCTCTCGGATAAATTCCTGCGGTCTCCTATGTTCTGAAGGCGCCAAGAATAGTGACAGATTTCCTGGAATAATATTTTGAAAAGACCAAAGTCATCTCCTTTCCATTAAGACCACGGACTCATGCCAGGATTTTTTTTTTCCATTACTAATTTTATGCAGTATTGTTTACTATAACACCAGTACAGATGAGTTGTCTTGCTCTAAGTTACTCTTATAGGAAGACTTTTTCTGCAGAAGAGACCGTTAGAATAATTGTTCCTGCCCTGTGCTTCTGGTTGCATCGTTATAAATTCAGTATTACGTTCAGACTGTGAATGTGCCATTCTGATGGGTGCGAAAGTAGACATTACGATATCTATTTCTCCATGTGACTAATACTGATATTCAGTGTTACTTTTAGTTATGTGTTGGGTTTATTTTGCTAGTTTGTTCTCTAACCTATTCTCATAATCAGTTTATAATTTCTTGTAAAACCGACTCGAGTTTTGCCACTTCGTGAGTGGAAGTATTTCTTTCGATATGTGGTCAATTAACTTATTTATTGCATTGCTCATCCGGATTCCACGTAAAAAATGTCAAGTTACAGGTTTATAGTGAATCGATGAACTGATCAACTCTGTAGAAAAAATAACGAATCAGTAAAAGGACGTGACACTTCTTTTTATAGTGTTTCCTCTGTCATGACGATTACCTCTCATTCTGAAAGAAAACAACAATGCTGATGGAATGATAGTATTTCACTTAGTCGGATGTCTCCTCCTCCTCCTGGGTCTCAGCAGCTTCCGTATAAAATGTGCAGAGGTACTTCAGTTCCTCCCAATTAACTGGCTTGTTGTTTTCATTCCCGCTGGCCTCGTCTTTCTGTAGCTTCCTACCAATTCTCGGTGTACGTTAGAGGCAGCACTCGGAAATATTCACTGAACTTTCCACCGATTGCTTGTGCTCTAAAGCAGATCTAGCTTTTAATTACATTGCTCACCGTAGAAAGACGAAACATTTCGTTCAAGCCGATTGTCGGAACATTCAGTTTCTATTTAGCCTGTAACATCCCCTTGGAAAAATTTATAAATGACAGTGCTGGAAAACCTCTACGTTATTTGATTTCAAAACAGCTGAGCAAAACTGAACGTACTCAGACATTTCTCGCTTTACTTATTCTGATCAACACTAAACTGACACACAATTTTTTTTTCAACGCAATCTGACTTTCAATAATCCCTACAAAAGAATGGCCCTGACTAACAATACCCTATACCTTTCATGAATCACTCACCTCACAAAAATCTTCGTTACTCGAACTACTGAAATACAAAATTAAAAAAATGGTTCAAATGGCTCTGAGCACTATGGGACTTAACATCTTTAGTCATCAGTCCCCTAGAACTTAGAACTACTTAAACCTAATTAATCTAAGGACAGCACACAACACCCAGTCACCACGTACTGCAATACAGCGAGCGCCAATACTGCCAGCTAAATAAAAAATTCTAACTACTGAAGGCACTAACTACTGACAGGCAAAGTTAGCAAATGAAAGATTTTGATGGAGAACAAACAATGTATTTACCTGAATAGTGTTCAAGAGTCATTATATATATATATATATATATATATATATATATATATATATATATATATATATATATATATATATATATGACACACGTCCAGATCGTCCACTCTCAAAACTTTGCCATCTCTCTCCCCACATCCACCACTGCTGGCGGCTCACCTCCAACAGCGCAACGCTACGCGCTGTTCACATCCATCTGCCAAACACTACAATAGCAAATATTCCAACAGTACAAACCAGCCACAGACTGCACACAGTACAGTCAGTGATTTTGATACAGAGCGCTACGTGGCCTTACCAACATAAAAGCCTAAACAGCCTGCTTACAAGCCTAACTGACTGTTTGCGCAGGGGATACAAGTGGTCATGGGTCGACAATCATTTGACAAGTCGAAGGCTCTGACATACGAAGAATGACGAGAGCATACTGTTCATGATGTATACTGCGTTTCATAATCTCTGTGCATAATACTTACTGTACCTACGAAGCAGCGCGGATCAGGTTTGCCACCCTATCACAGCTCGCTCCACAAAGACAAATAAGCGTTCTGGAGGATATGTGTTGCTAGCTATCACATTACGTGGCTAATGGCGCAGTGTATTCCAATGTCAGCGCATAACCATGCACTTGTTTTCTGTTGGATGATAACTCTTCATGATTCGGAGAGGTGTAGCCCAGAATATCTCTTCACCGGTTGCAATCTTGATAAACCAGACTCAATTGGTGATGATCTGGCAGTAAATTAGAAAGCAATCGCATTATTTTTACTGAAGAAACGTTTACAGTAATCTTATTAACACTTGCACTCTGCCATCCACTTTGTATTCTTTATGAGGTTTAACAAAGAAACACACACAAACTACATTACGTTCCAACTACACTTTTAGTGCTGACCGGTTTCCGGAATTTAATATCATCGTGAGGTAGCAACAGGTAATTTATAAAGTAACAACAAAATCAGCCGCAGTTTTCGTACTTTTGACAATCCACCACGAAATTTTTCTGGCACGAAGCAATGAAAGAATCCATGCCATATAAAGGCATTTCTAAGAGGTGGGTGTTTCATTTTAGTACAGTGCGGTTTATTTAAGAAATACTATGTGATTCAGCAGTCAACTGACTCAGTTATCTACCGCTAAGGCACACTGATAAACTTGGCGTTGAGAAGGGTTGTGAAGTTCACATGATGGCTTTTAGGTGCAAGTTCAATGAAGATGGCGATGATGAAAAAAGGATAGGCTTTCAGTACACTACACCTTGACGTGTATGAAACTATCACAACAGTCGCACGTGACTTCGTGGACAGTATGTCACCAAACCTTCTGCCGCTGAAAACGTATTCGATGTTGTCACATTACACAATGCTTTGTCGCTATTCCCAGGAAGTTCACCTGTCTAGCGAGTAAAGAACTGATGCTTCCTTGCATGTCAGAGTACGCAACTGCAGGGAAGTTTTTTACTTAGGATTAAACAATCATAGACCCTCTGCATTGACGTTAATGTGCGCCGTGTAAATTTTGGATCTAGAAGGAGCCAGCGGACGAATATTTTTATCCAGAAGTGGTTTCCAATATTAGGAATTGTTTCATCCAAGAGGCAAGATGAACAGTCGAAATCTAAGAATTTAAGCTTATGGTTAACAATGTGGAGATGTGCAGCATGGAAGACCAACGCATTACTTTTAGCGTGATTTCTCACAGTGAAGTGCTTGGCCATTGGTTGTTTGTGGCTGACGCTGTTGCATGAACGTCAGACCTGGAAATGCTCTGGAAATGGTGATGCGCTGTTGGCTCCGGTAATTGAATAAAATGGCAACATCAGTGAAAATCAAATAATCAAATGAGTATGGTTTCTTTCTTATTGAGCAATTTTTGGCGGCGTGCATTCTTCCTCCTGCATCTGATAACGCATCTAAAAAGAATATTTTAATTTCAAAATAAAGTTGACTCTGAAGTTTTTACAGTTTACGAGGCGTAATAATGTAACACCACTGTCAGTTCCGTGGCACCTGTATCAGATCCGTGAAGAAGGTTAACAGTGGACAGATCATACGTAGTTCGTGCTTGCTCAGAATGACCGCAAGTCACTGATAAATGATATGCAACTAATCTCAGGGTCGTGCTTTGCTTATAGGAGAATGGGATCAATGCCTGAAAGCGAACTGTATTCGGCACATTGCGTCTCTTTACAATGACCTGCTGAGCTCGCAGATTCAGCTGGCTTTCTGAAACAAATTTTACAACAAATCATAAATTACATGCCACTTAATAATTGCGGAGAGTTCATTTCTTTTTAAGTGAAACATAAACATAACCTGTTTTTAACATATCTCATTATGAAGCAAAACTAATTTTACTACAGAGAGACATACAAAAAATGCATCTGCTCAGTTCGGTGGTGACAAGAGAAAAGAGTTGCTGAGAGGAGCTTCGCTTATCGCTTACGTTTTGTCACAAAGCGCTTAAAATACAATTCCTGCGATTCACAAGTTGAATTCTCCAATATCGTTGATTTGAATTCCCAGTTCATAGATGTTTTGTCAGATTTTTCATAGACAACGTGAAACATTTCCTTCAGAATATCACTTTGAAGTATTTTTTATATTTAAGAGAGATGACTTTCTTCATGTAACGCTTCAATGACTGTTTTACACAATTACAACTTGATTATATTTTTCCAATAGGGCAGAGCTGCACCAGGATGTCAGAACATTCCAAGTAATACGACCTCAATCTTTGATGATCAGTAAGAGTTCGAACAATATGTAACTGCACAGACGGCTTTCGAGGTACCGAACCACAGTGTGTATGATAACATTTTTCATCATTTCTTTAAGGATTGTGTTCATGTGACCATCACTACGAGCTGTAACTCTGAGACTGACTTAATAGGACGAAGCGGCGATGTAGAATTAATACATGTTACAATAATAAGGGTGGAAAATGTTGTCATTTATAGAACATAATTCTCAGATCTGGATAGTTAATATGATAGAAAGTAAGACCTTTAATATTCTGATTTTTGTTGAAGACATAAAAGGTATTTTCCAATGTTTGACAAAATTGATGATATTTTTCCTACGAGCGAAACATATTAGTGTTCTGTTAGATGAGTATTGTATTAAGATCGGTGCATCAGTAGCTGGCTTAAGCGACATAGTTTTTAGTATTCTTATTCTATGTAAGTGTCTTCAGACGTAACCCAACTCCCACAAACACAGATTATACGTAACATGGACTATTACTATTCTTCAAATTAATAGTTTAGCACTGGTGGTAAGTTGATTACCCGCAGTAATGAGAATACTGATAAAGAAAACTATTCGATACTTGTCGGCTTTGACCAGAACGTCTTAAACATGCGACAAACGCCGTAAGATCAGTGGCGATTTTTTCGAATGTTCTAAACGTGGACAATTTTGAATATGAAAGTATATTAAATCGTGAAAGAAATACTTCGTACTACAAATATTCTAATAAATAAGATAAAAAAGCAAATATAATTCCAGAAATAAGAAGGATAGATATCACAATAAGTCACACAGTGCTGTAATGGACATCACGGCACACCATATGAACTGAAAATAAATATTTGTCGTAAGTAAATGGACGATAGTATCGCAAAATACATTTTAGCTGCTAGGAGCTCATGCAACTATTTTTCGGAAAAGACACAGTAAGTGCACTTCAGCCGCCCTTGCTGCAGGCAAAAATTCTTCCGCCAGATTCACCACCCTGAAATGTCCGCAGGAAAATTCATTTTCACCACTCGCACTACCTTAAAAATTGTCCACTAAATCAAGTGCAGTACAGCAACGGCTTCCTTATTTACCTACTACATTGACGTATAAACGAACTGATAAAATTCCCGTGCATACATAGAAGACACGACTTTGTTTTCATAAACATCAGAGATGAAAAAACAAGTTTCCCACTATGCTATCGAAATTACGACAGAAAATAACGCTATAAAGAATTGAAATTCAAAAAATTCCCCAAAATGTGATTTCTCACTAAGATGACGTGAAGGTCAAAGGCGACGACTAGAAAGGAATATTCCTCCTGATCTGAATATACTACCAAAACAATAAATGGTTTACACACCAATGAGTCTCCTAATGAGACACATACTAATGCTGGTAATGCTACAGATAGGTGCATATTCACTCACTACCGGTCTCTGTTACTGTTACAGCCATACACTTTCAAGAAAATAAATGTATGTGTGTAATAATATATGGTTTACTTACCGATTTCGTTTGTAATGAGAGGCGATGCAACTCAGAATACGATTCAAGGGCAGTTTGAAGATACTAAAACATTTGAAATCTGGTCTGGGTGTTAATGAACCAATACACATAGGAAACACACCGCTGAAAACAATCTGAGTCATTATTACCCGGTTATGTGGGAATCCACAACAGGACAAAGGAACAGTTGTCCCTTAAGTTACAGCCTTTCGTTATCGTAACAAGGAAGAGACAAAGCTTGAGTCCATTCTATGCAACGTCGTTGCCTAACAACATAACGCCATCCTCTTTGGACATCAAAGATGTTAGAGCCTCTTTTGAGATAGCGCTAATATCGCTGTCCATCGGCTGTTAATTCGTATCACATGCTAAACATAGGTTTAACCACTTAATTTGTGTATCGGAACATGTAACATAGTTTTACGTAGAATATTTGGCTAAGTTAAATTGATCTTCCGTCTAAAGACACTCATAAATTTCCTTACTTAGGGGCAAATGTATGTGGCAGCAACAGAGGATAAACATTCGTCTGTATTGGTTATTCCTGTGTCAGATACCTATTTTGGGTCATTACTGATGCGACAATAACCGTATGTTACGACGATATGGTCAGTAAGCTGAGAGATGTGTTAAAGTTTCCTTTAAAAACCATTTTCATTAATTTTTTTTATTTTGTACTGGCTTGGTGGGTTGGTTGTAACTTGGCTCTTGTTAATCTTTGTGTGACTTTGTACATTTCCAGTTGCGAGCATACAACATTAATTTGGACCTGTCTTAAAATTTTCCAAAAAAAATGTGCAGTCTGATTAAATGCTGCACGGCCTCTTTATTTAAAGAAAGTGGTCCCTATGCGCTAAGGATATGCACAATAATGATGTTGGTAAAGTGTTCCCCGTACGTTGATAATTTTCGTAGTAAACTGATGCTGAAATGAAAACATTTTATCTCGTAATCTAATAGCTTGGAAAAATGGTGCCTGCTGCTCTCTGTGCCCCAGCACCACATTTCTAACTACAATTGCTAAGAGCTTAGTGCAAGGCTTAAGACAGCAAGTAAACTATTTCATACACATAAGCGAGTTGGCTGGTTAGCTGGTCTGGGGGAGGGGACCAAACAGCGAGGTCATCGATTCCATGAAGGGTGGGGAAGGCAAAGCCCTTTCAATGGAACCATCCTGCATTTGTTTGAAGTGATTTAAGGAAATCACCAAAAATGTAAATCAGGATGACCGGACACTGGGTTGAACTGTCATTCAGACGTCCAGTGTGCTGACCATTGCGTCACCTCTCTCGTTACGTCATTGGATGAGACACTCTAAATAAAAATGACTTGGATCAAGGATGTGCACAATGCTCGTATTGCACTGACGAACTGTTTTTAAATTATCTGATATATTATTAACTGTATGAAATTCACGTTACGATACTCGTTAACAATGACAAAGGGTAACATTGATGTCAAACTCTTACTCTCACAACTGTTAGACAAATAATTGATAAACACAAAAAACACCTTACAATGAAGATTACACTATCTTTAACAAGAAAATCTAAAGTTCCCTGATATGGGTGTCTCATTCAACAATGCTTCCAAACTAGGCACGACTGCAATGAAAATAAATAAAAAATATTACCTTCATTCCTCTTCATATGTTTTTCTAATCTCATTACATCTCACTTCATTCTAAATCACTAATCGAATTTATCTCCTCCGTTCCACAATATTTAAACACAAATCATTTTACTTAAACACAGATGCAATTAACTTTACACTGCCACGAATTCTCTGCTCGGCGTCTGTCTCACAACTCCACTAACGACAGAACTCCCGCGCTCCTCGCTGCAAAACAGCGATGACAAAAACCAACACAGCTACTCTCACCAAAGACTGCGTGCGAATAACAAGCGATTCAAAATTGTTGCTTAGCGTTTGAGATATCCAAAGTATGTACAAATTCCAGAAATACAAATAACAAGCTCCCAGTAGGCCTATTTCAGTGTTACGAGTAGCATAGTCATTTCTTTTTTTAGTGTCATCTGAAAATGGGTTCAGCGTGTCAGCATTTTGTATTTATTGTGTATCTGTGACAAATAAACGGAAAGTTAAGTAAACTGTCAGTGTTTGATGTTTTTCACAGTAAGAACATTCTACACATGCAATTTTGTTCGAAATACTTGACCGAGACATATCACGAAAGGTTCCATCTGTCGCCGGAGACATGACATTTGAGACAGTTCTAGCACCTAGTGAACATAGATACATTTGTCTGTCGCCAGAGAAAGTGTCATAAGTAAATTGATCGAGAAGGTAGTGAACAGGTGTCGTTATATATTTTACTTACGTAACTGCATCATCCTCAAAATAGACTCAGTTGAGTGTGTTAACTTTTGGAATATCATCCAAGTAGACTCTATTTACAGCCTAAAAGAAACTGCAAAAATTTTCGATCGTATCTTGTTGCGATTACAAAGTAAAGTAAGGATTACCAATTTGGTTTAAATAATAAGAAATATAAAAGCGTGCACTTTACAAAACAAAAGAGTAGTATTCCATGACTAAAATCTCAATGAGTCACAACTGGAAACACTCAACACAAGCATACACCTACTGTAACAATTTGTAAGGGTATGAAATAGAACGACAACAGAGGCTCAGTCGTGGGTAAACCAGGTGGAAGATTTCGTTTAATGGGCAGGATACTGACAAATTCGAGCAATTATACAACGGTGATTGCTTGCAAAACACTCGTTCGTCCTACCCTGAGACTCGTCTTACTCAAGCTTGTCATACTCCCAGCGTGTTTGTTGTACTGAAGGACCATCGTGTTCAATGGATAAAACATCTGGGCGATCAGAAATGTCTACATGGTCAAGTGGACTAGCGTATTGAGCTTCTCAGGCACGCTGCCGACTTATAGCCTCCCCCCCTCCCCCCAAACCCCGCCGGCTATCCGTTTCCTCCGCGGCCCGCACCCGTGGGCGTAGACATAAGCAACGGCGTCTGTGGTAGCGACGATGAAGTTGCTCTATTGCCAGATCGTCGTGACTGCTGAGCGTCTTCTTAATCCGAACCAGTGCTGGTTCCCGAGCTTTGATGACATTATTGCTACCGTCTCGATTGTTAAGATTATCCCTGGTGCGAATTTAGATGGCTTCTCTGACGACGCAGTCCCAGTGTTTGGAAGTCTGAATTAAATCCTCGTACGTTCATATTGCATCGCATGATTCTGCGAAAAATGGTGCTCTGGGACCGCCGACTTGTTGGGGTAGATTTGTCGAAAGTGCCGCTGGTGTTTTCATCAGCGATCTCCTTGGTGTTGTAACCTCCCCACAAAATTTGTATGAAAGTAATTAAATGTAAATGGACATCGCGCTAAACGTAACCTCCCAGCAGAAATAAAAGAAAAGTCTATGATAATGAAAACGTGCCAAAAGTTAGTTCCCCATAAGATTACTGAATAATAATGACCCAATGTAAACTCGACACAAAAACTGAGAAATGAACATTAATCATTAAACCCACAATAATAGGGCAGCAGCGCTGACCTTAGGCCCTGTGCAATAATTAATCTGATAAATTGATACTCGGAGGAAAAGCATAGGAAATATTGTTTCAATTGGACTGATTCTTTTCTTAAAAACGATTGCTTTGAAAACAAAATTATTATTGGGGCAGTTCTTGAACAAATTAATTACAATTAACATACATTACATTATCAGATGTGCGCAGTGCTGCTTGATTACCTTATTTAACAATATACCTCGTCCCGAATCTTGACCAGAGACCCATGTCGACGCCCGCCGACTCCACACACACTACCGTGACTGAGTACAACTCGTAACTTCCTACTCGCTCTGCCGACTCCACACACAACATCCTACTTCCGACCGAGTCCAACTCACAACTGAACTCTCGCGCAGTCAAGCGCCGACTAGTAATGATAAACAACTCTCTGGTCAGAGATTCTGTCATGCCTCGCCATCGCTGGTACTGAATACATACGCGTTTCGTAATCCTCCACTGGGGGGGGCAAAAATTTGGCAGCCATGGTGAGTCATTTGGACTTGCCATGAGCAACAAATTTTTTCTTGATTAATTAACTTTACAATCACAGAATATACAGATGTAGAACATGAAGTAAATGTGGTGCACATGCACCGAGTACAAAACATATTAGACAATAACAAAATGTGAGTACAAAACATATTAACAAATGATATAAGTGCACATTCACTGAAAAATTCTTCAACGTTTTCACAACAAATAAACATAATGAGTACAACTCTCATTGACAAATGACGTAAGTGCACATGTACTGTAGTTCAGAACATATCAGCAAATCAAAATGCACATACAATGAGTAGCAATCATGTTAGATAAATGACAAAAGTGCACACGCACTGAAAAACTCTTTAGCATTTTCACAAAACGTAATGGCAAAAAAAAATCATGTTGACAAGTGACATAAGTGCATATGTACTATAGGTCAGAACAAATCACAAAATGAATATACGATAAGTAGAAATCATGTTAGAAACACGCACACGCACTGAAATTCAGAATATATCAGCAAATCACAAAATGTATATACAATAAGTAGCAATCATGTTAGAAAAATGACAAAAGTGCACAAGCACTGTAGTGCAGAATATTTCAGCAAATCGAAAAAAAATGTATAGACCATGATTACAAATGATGTTAGCAAAAAAAAAATGATTTTCACTATGTTACAAGAATTAGTATAGGAAATGGAATGATTGCATCGTGGTTGTAGCACATTAGGTTGCATGCAGCTGCACTGAAAGTCCGTATCTTTCCACAGAAGTACAGCACCAAGTGAGACAATCTGAAGTTCTTTTCCCAGAAGTATTTATCAGCGTACCCAAGACTCTGAAATGTTGTAGTAATATTCCATGTTATCATTTTGGCAGTACATCAGGTACACCAAACAGTGCGACCATAATAACGTCTCCATCACTCACGGTGGTGGACAGCATGTCGTGTCAACACCACGCTCTTACAAGGCACACCAACGTAGAATTAGTGCAAAAACCAAATATAGTGCTCCATGATCAAGAGGATATACAGGACAATGGATATTGCACTAATTCAGGGTAGTTAGGTCAGAAGGTGAAGGACATTAACTCACATACTAGTCTTCATTGAGAATTACATTAGTAGTTTGCGGCATTCATAGCCCAGTTATTGAACATTTCTGTACCATGTATGTAGTATTACAGAAAAATGTTCATTAATTGTTTTACAGAGAACTTTTGCAGATAACATTGGCATTCATTCCCTAATTACAAATCATAGAAGTCATTCGTTTTACAGAGAACATTGAAATTCGTTGCGTAATTACAAATCAGCAGAAGTCATTCGTTTTACAGAGAACATTGAAATTCATTGCCTAATTACAAATCATCAGATGTCATTAGTTTTACAGAGAACATTGAAATTCGTTGCCTAATTACAAAACATCAGAAGTCATTACTTAAAACAGGAGGTAGTCAATAACATAGTATTACAAAATAATGATGATAATTAATCATTGGTCATCCCAATACAGTAATCAGTAGCATTCATTTCCCAGTTACAAAGAATTAGTAATTAATTATTGGTCATCTCAATACAGTAATCAGTAGCATTCATTTCCCAGTTACAAAGCATTATTAATTAATCATTGGTCATCTCAATACAGTAATCAGTAGCATTCATTATTCAAGTGACATACTATTCAGAGCTAATCAGTATTACTCAGAACTCTCTTAAACTGGTATCATTATTTGGGAATGGTAATACATTTTTTTGTTAGCAATGCATTGCTTTGGGTAATTATAGGGGAAAGCAAGAAGAGAAAAAGAAAAAATTTGCTTCTGGGTTCTTCCTTTAAATGAAAATGTGTAACGTCATTCGTCATGAGTCAGCTGTAGCAAGGTTATGAAACAAGCAGAGTATATGTAATCACATTCATAAATGACATAGATTTAATGAACAACTGCTTATAGCACATTAATTTCATAAATAATTTCTACTGCAAAAAATACACAAAAAAATGGATTATTAATCTGAAGGAAGAAACGCATTTTATGCTGAAAAGTAGTGAACTCGAATTAACAGGTAGTGAAATGTGTATAAAAATTGAAACGTCCCCTTTGAACAATTATACAGGACTGTGCTTAAACTGACGCACAATATTTTGTTAGCGCAACGCAATCTGACTTTCAAAATTCCCTACAAAAGAATGGCCCTGACTAACATTAAACTATACCTTTCACAAATCACTTACCTCACAAAAATCTTCGCTGCTCAAGCTACTGCAATACAGCGAGCGCCACTACTGCCAGCTAAATAAAAGATTCAAACTATGGAAGGCACTAACTACTGATAGGGATAGTTAGCAAATGAAAGATATTAATAGAGAACGAACAATGTATTTACCTTGATATCATCACATATAAATATAGCAGTTCATGACAAATTTCAAAACTCCGCCATCTCTCTCCCCACATCCACCACTGCTGGCGGCTCACCTCCAACTGCGCAACGCTACGCGCTGTTCACAGCCAGCTGCCTAACACTACAATGGCGAGTATTACAACAATGCAAAGCAGCCACAGACTGCACACAGCACAGCCAGTGATTTTCATACAGAGGTGGCGTTACCATAAAAAAACCTAAACAGCCTACTTACATAGAGAAAACATAAACAGCCTACTTACATAGAGAAAACATAAACAGCCTACTTACAAAATGTATTCCATAGCTGTCCTTTCCAAAACCTTCAGTCATTATACTATGCAATATAACACCTGCTGTCAAAGCGAACTGCGACAAATACTTAAATAACTACATAGCATGAATACATAACTTCCACATTATCCTCATCTGTAAAGAAAAAAACTTCATTATCCATCACTTCATTATTTATATTATCATAACTCCAATATTATCATCACCTGTAAAGAAAAACTTCATTATCCATAGTAGCATATTCTTCATTATTATTCATCAGCATTCATTACCATCTGCAAAAAATTACTTCATTACTCATTATACCACTATTCCTTATTTCTATCATATTTCATCACTAAAACTAATATGTGTAGTTCTGTCTCACAGCCTGCATCAATCGCCTCGTATTCCGAAAGAAAAAAATAGTTAAGACTGCTATTCTACGATGTGTATAGTATATTCTTGTTAATGGTTGCTAATTCTGATCCATTTGCTCTTCATCACGAAGTATTGCATTCTCTTTCGTTCATTCCGAAGGTGAAATTCCCATTTCTGTTTAATTTATTTCTTTCACGCATCATTTCTTTCTGAAATTGATGAAGGGAGATTAATGTCTTGCATTTAAATCATATACTCATTAAATAATGACTGGTTTATGGTAACATAATCAAGCATACAGCATAACATGACAGAAAACGAAATATGTGCAAAACTTATATAGTGTTCAAAGGCAAAAATGTACTCAGTGTATCACAATGTAACAGTAAAGTAGTCACGATGTTGAGATATCATAAGGCAAATTGTCAAAGTCAACTGGTGTTTGCTATATTTCAACTATTTCATAGTGCATGAAACAATCGTATATACCTAAGAAAGACAAAAAATGTGATGTTCGTTGTGTTCAGCTTGTATGTTGTGTAGTTAATAGAGGCGAGAATTAAAGACTTTAATGGAGAGAAAATTTAATAAAATTAATATGTCACTAGATAGCATTGCATAATTATTCATAAGATACGTAAGTTTCTCTGGAAAAAAATGTGCACAGTCTGATATGTAACGACAAGAAGAGCGACCTGCTAACCTTACCTTTCCGGGCACTTGCCAAGAAAAAATACGATAATCATTGGTAATTAGTCATGTGAATATAATTGCATAAGTGATCATAAACTAGCAAAATGGCATTATAGCATGTTAAATCATAAAGTGCCTTCATTCAATAAAAGGTCTGATGTTTGACCAATGGTGGTTGCCTTTGGATTTTCTGGTTCTCAAAGTTTCGACGTGTACAACATTGAGGTGAGGAATGCTGCGAATCCGATATGGGTCTGCGTATAGAAGTTCAAATTTACTGCACCTACCTTTTCCGTTGTTGGATAAATAGTGTGTACGTACTAATACTTTCTGTCCAATGTGAAAGTCACGGCGTGTACAAACCTGTTTTTGCTGTCTTCTCCGGCGCTCTGCGGCACGTTTGATGTTCAGCGCAATGTCGATTATTTCATGGTGTCGTAGTCGACGAGATGTAGGAAATGTTACTAATTCTTTAATTTTGTTAGGTGGTTCAACATTTTCCAGTATAACAGACGGAGATAGCATAGTGGATTCATATGGAATGGAATTAATTACATCTTGGAATGAGAGTATGTGTGTGTCCCAATCAATATGTCTTTTATGGCAGTATATTCTACACAGTTTACTAATTTCTTTCATTAATCGTTCACAAGGGTTCGAAGAAGCATGGTACTTGGATATATAGATCGGAGAAATGTTTCTAACTCGTAACATACGTGTCCATATAGCAGAACGAAATTGTGATCCATTATCGGAAATTACTTTCAACACATGCCCTACATGAAATAGAAAATGTTTTACAAGTGCTTTCGAATCAGTTTTAGCAGTAGCTTTGCGTAACGGAGTGAAGGTAACAAATTTTGAAGTGAGTTCAACAGCGACAAAGATGTAGCAAAAACCCCTATTAGTTCTGGGAATCGGACCAAAAATGTCTACAGCGGCCATATGTCTTAATTTAACAGGTACAATGGGATATAATGGAGGAATATGTGAAGTTGTGTCTGACTTAGCTTTCTGGCAGATTTTGCATGACGCTAAAACTCGTCGTATACGTTTTTCCATGTTGGTAAAATAACAGTTCTGTCTCAGTATAAGAAAACATTTTCTAGCTCCGTAATGTGCGTAACTTAAACGAGTATACCAGATTAATTTGTTATCCAGTTCGTCAGGAATGCATAATAACCAATTGTTGCTGTCAGGATGAGAGCGGCGAAACAGAATGTCATTGCGTACAGTCTAATAGTTTCTAATCGTAACATTATTCCTTTCTTGCCAAAGGTGTTTAATTTCTTTCCACACTTTGTCTTTATTTTGCTCTTTTGCTATGTCCTGTAATGACGACGAAATAAAATTTTCAAATGCAACTTGTTGAATGTACATAACGCTGAAATTTGCTTTGCAGAAGTTGGTTGCGATGTCTTGCTGATTGTTGCTGAGAGAACGAGATAGTGCTACAATATTTTGTGTGCCGGGAATGTGAACTATTGTAAAATTAAATTCTTGTAAATAAAGCTTCCAACTGCTTAATCTGTCATGAGTAAATTTAGCTGAAAGTAAAAATTGTATAGCTCTATGGTCTGTGTAAACGTTGGTGTGTCTTCCATAAAGAAAGTGCCGAAATCTCGTAAAAGCCCATACAACACATAATGTTTCCAGTTCTGTAACAGAATAATTTCGTTCAGCAGGTGACAAAATGCGACTTGCAAATGCGATGTTTTTAATTACTGTAGAGCCATCTTCTTCAATTTCCTGAAAAATATGTACGCTTTAAGCGGTGTTGGAACTATCGGTGGCAACGGAAAAATTTCTGGTAAGATCTGGGTGCGATAAAAGTGGTGCATTCAACAAAGCATGTTTCAGGTTCATAAATTCAGAATGTGCTTGCTTATCCCAGGACCAAATAGTGTTTTTACCTGTCAGTTGGCATAATCTAGGTGTGTCTAAAGCAGAGTGATGAATAAATTTACGAAAAAGGTTAATTAAGCCCAAAAAGCTGCGTAATTGTTTTTTCGTCGTAGGAACAGTAATGTCACGTAGAGCTTGAAGTTTTTCCGGATGAGGCGCAATGCCTTCTGCTGAAATTACGTGTCCAAGAAATTTTATAGAAGTTTTGCCAAAGTGCGATTTACTGAGATTAACTGTGAGTCCTTGAGCATGAAAAGTTTGCAACAGTTGTTCTAGAATCAGATTGTGTTCAGTCCAGTTAGCTTCTGCAATAAGAATGTAGTCTACGTACGTTGTAATTCTGTCTTTAAGTTCCGTCGGAAGTACTGTGTTCAAACCGCGAATAAAAGCTGCAGAGGAAATAGTTAAGCCGAAAGGTAATTTACAAAACTGATAACAGTCACCAAAACAGAGGAAACCTGTGTACTTTCTGCAATTCGGATGAAGTTGAATTTGCCAAAATCCCGATTTCAAATCTAATGTGGAATAAATAGCTGTACCGTGAAATTTGTGTAGTAGTTCCTCTAGTGTCTGTGGTCGATCTGTTTCATTAATAATTATGTCATTGATGTGACGTGAATCAAGTACAAGGCGAAGTGCGCCATCCTTTTTCTTAACAATATGCAGCGGGTTTATGTACGGACTAACTGCTGGTTCTATAATTCCTTGGTCAAGCATATCCTGCAATTCCTTTTTAACCTGTTCTCTATGAATATATGGAATGGGATAATGCTTGGCTTTAAATGTATCATGCTGTTTGACTTGAAATTCATACATAAAACCGGACATAGTACCAGGAATGTTGTCAAAAACTGGAGCTTGCTGTAAAAGAATTTTGTGTAGTTGCGTGCGTTCGTCGTCTGTACTTGCACTGCTTTGCTTAACTATATCAGATATCATCTGCATTACATCATAGCCAGCTTCGTCTGGAGTATTATAGTTATGTACGTACGTATCTGTGAATAATGTGGAATTACAGTCTATGTTACGTGATGCGGAAATGACCTCTGTGCGATTAATTGTTTGTTCTTCCGCAGATAGTGAGTGCTGAAATTCTAAAGCCAGTTGTACATTTTCATCCTTTAACATTAAATTGGAATTTTGAAAATCAATAACTGCGTCGTGTTGTACCAGAAAATTCGTACCTAACATAACGTCTGTTGTCAATAAAGGAACAATCAAAAATTTGAGTGAAATGTGTGACCTGCAATACAAAATGATAAATGTGTCTGTAATTTAGTATCTACTCCTTTACTTGACACTGCTCCTTTCACTTTCGTTTTGCCTAATGGTTATGTAGGATAGGTATTCTCTTTGTTACACTCGTTAAAAGTTTCTTCATTTATTACTGACATAGGTGATCCGGAATCGATTGCTGCTGAAAATTTCGATGAACTAATTTTAATTTCGATGACAGGATGTGAAATGGATTTTTGCACAATTGGTCTTTCCTGCAAAAGAGTGTCTCTGATATCGTCAAAAGTAATTACATTTTCGTGAACAACATTCTGCGTGACAAAAGTAGTGCTTGTGTTACTGGAAGATGTGATCTGTACAGTATCTAGTCAAATTCTATCTGACGTGTCATTATTGTCAGGACGATTCTGTGGCATTTCGACTATTTGAACTGTTCTACTATTTCTTCCAGAAGTATTACGCTCTGGATGATACTTACTGTCTGGTTCATTCATCAGAATATGTTGTTGCTGATCATTCTGCTGCTGGTAGGACCGACTGTTATTAAACGTAAGTTGGTAATTATGCTCATTGTTTCTACGTCTGTCGTGATAGTCATTCGTATACGGTGCATTGCGATAGGAATTGAAATACTGTCTTTTCCGTACGTAGTTATTTCCTTGCTGCCGTGCGTTACTATTTGATGTACCTGGGACTATACGTGCACGCGGCGAAACATTAAAGCCTGGTTGACCTTGTGCATTACATTGTTGCTCATGTATCCTAACCGGCTGGCTTTCATGCTGTTGTGGTGAAAAACGTCTATTGTTATTAAAATGTGGTTGTTCCTGCTGATAATTTTGTCGATACTGATAATCAAAATTTTGTCTGCTGTTAAGGTTCTGGTGGTTGTCGTTCCTAAAGCGTCTATTAGCTTTGCTATTGAAATTGCGTGGTCGATCGTAATTACTGTTAATTTGTTGGCCTTGGTTGTTATATGAAAAATTTTTGTTTACAAAGGAATAATCAGATTGCTGTACTTCCAAAAGCTGTAAAAGATCTCTGAATGCCGAAATGTTTTCTTTTTGCAGACCCGTTAGAAGTGACACCCTTAATGACCGTGGTAATTTAGAAATACATAATTGTATGAGTGCAGATTCACTATATGGTTCACTTAAGTACTGGTTTTGTTGGACCATGTGTTCAAAAATTTGCGTCACACTGGGAAAATTTGAGTTCTCATAATTTGGCAAACTAATTAGTTGATTCTTAATTCCGCGCCGTGTCGTCTTCGACCAATACGCTGACAGAAAAGCATTCTGAAACTCTTCTACCGAGTAACATTGTCTCGCGATCGGTCTCATTCGAGTTGCCGGTTCGGCTTCCAAAAAACTGCAAATAAATTCAACTTTGTGTGTTACAGGCCAAGTCGGTTGAAAAGTAAAGCTAAATTTTTGTATCCAATCCAGTGGGTGAATCTGAGTTCTGTCGTATTTAAATACTTTAAATTTTCTCACTGATAGAAAATGTTTGTAATTGAAATTATCGTCTCTGTATGACGGAACAGGTTCAGTATTGGAAGAGAATCTATTTGTCTGTGTCTGTTCGGAATCTAAGTCCTGTACTCTCTGTAGATTACCCAAGTTATACGCGCTGTGTGAGTCTGAAAAATGTATGTAAAGTGGCGTCTGCTGTGATGTGTTATTAACTGAAATATTTTTTATCTCTGTTATCTCTTGCTGTAAACTTGACAATTTTCTACGCAATGTGTTATTAGACGAATCGATCTCATTGATTGTCTGCTGTAAATTTTGGAATTCAGGTGTTTGGTTAAACAAAATCGGTGCAGTATCGTCTGATTTGCTGTCATTATTACTTTCAATAATATCAATACGACTGGCCAATTCAACATATTTTTCAGTCAGTATTTTTCCCTGATCATCGGTTTTAGTGTCAGAGGCATTAATCTGTTTTTGCATTTTACGTGTGGTTTCGTTCAGTTTTTTAACGTCAGCTTTGATGTCATCGGAATCCTGTGTTAGTTCTAATTGTTCGAGTGTGTCGGTCACTGTTTGAATATCTACTGTGTGTGTATCTGGTTTTGATTTAAGATCAGAAATTTCATCACGTAATTCGGTGTTCAACTGTTCGATGGTATTAATTTTGTCCGATACTGTAGCAATATTGTTGTCTACGTATGTTTTTGCCTTCGCAAACATTTTACGTTAATCTTCTTGTCTCTGTGCAGTGATTGTTTCCATGACTTGACGTTTTACTTTATTTTGATCCTGTATAAATTTTCGGAAACGCGTATCACTGTTTTGTATGTGGTGATTAAAACGTTCGTCAATCTGAGTGTTTTGTTGGTCGAATTTCGCGTCTATCTTTGTATCCATTGTGAGCGAAAGTTCTGCTGTCATTAATGTAAACTCGTCGCGTAATTGTGTTGCCATCTCAGAGTATTGTTTACCGACTGTACTAATTTCCTCTCTAAGTGTTTCTGTTGTGGCTGTTTACATATCCCTTCATTCCTGTGCAACAGACCTAATTTCTTCACTACTTTTCCTAGCACAAGCCTCATTTTCCTCGTGTAACTGTTCCTTAGTGTCATGACAACGCGCGGCAACGGCTCTAATTTGTTCACTAAGCTGTCTGGAATTGGTGTCTACTTTTTCATTAAAGTATTGTTTGAGTTTTTCATTATCTTGTTCGTTATCTTCACTCTGTTGTCTGACCTGTTCACTACGTTGTTTGAGATCTTCATTATTACTGTCTAGTTTTTCATTAAGGTGTTTGTTCTGTTCACTAAGTTGTTGTTTGAAATCTTCTTTAAGGCTGTCTTGTTTTTCATTAATTTCATTAAGTTGTTGTTTAAGATTTTCACTTTGTTGTTGTAGCAATCTTGCCATAATTTGTTCAAAGTCAATATTACCGGCTTTATTCTCTGTACTGTTTGATGGTGTATCTGCAATTGTCGCGTTTTGTATGACCATTTGGTCATTCTGTAATTTACAAAAAGGTTTACCAATCGGATGTACACTGTTAGCCACTATACCGGAATTAAACAAATCTGTCGTGCTTTGAGTATCCTGTTCATTTTCATTAGAAAAATTTATTTGTTCGTCACGTAAATCCTACAAACCGGGTGTGTTAAGCTGGGCAGCGCTCATTACAACAGAACGCCCCGCGTCATCAATTGCCGTCAAATCAACAGACGACACAACCGAGTTCGTTTGTTCATCATTAAGACAAAAATCATCATTAGTGGTTGGAACGCACTGACTGTCAGTAAACGCAGGATTGATATCATTACACTGCGTGTCACAAGTACTATCGGAGAAGTTATTTAAACCGGTAATTTCATTCATTACACCTCGCGATGTACTATTAATAGTTTTTCGCGACATTTTAACACAAATCACAATTATTCACAAATGAAACAAAGACAATGCAAAATTCAACAAATACAAGTGCAACAAAGGGCAACGAATTGCCGATTATCTGAGGAAAGAAAGTCACAAAATTAGTAAAAGCGTTGCGCCAAATGCTAATTATATTTTAGTAAATAAGAGCAGATATCTGACTATTTTTCAGAAGCTTCTCAACGAAATACGATCCTGGCAGGGTCGCCAAGTGTAACCTCCCCACAAAATTTGTATGAAAATAAATAAATGTAAATGGACATCGTGCTAAATGTAACCTCCCAGCAGAAATAAGAGAAAAGTCTATGATAATGAAAATGTGCCAAAAGTTAGTTCCCTATAAGATTACTGAATAATAATGACCCAATGTAAACTCGACACAAAAATTGAGAAATGAACATTCATCATTAAACCCACAATAATAGGGCAGGAGCGCTGACCTTAGGCCCTGTGCAATAATTAATCTGATAAATTAATTCTCGGAGGAAAAGCATAGGAAATATTGTTTCAATTGGACTGATTCTTTTGTTAAAAACTATTGCTTTGAAAACAAAATTATTATTGGGGCAATTCTTGAACAAATTAATTACAATTAACATACATTACATTATCAGATGTGCGCAGTGCTGCTTGATTACCTTATTTAACAATATACCTCGTCCCGAACCTTGACCAGAGACCCATGTCGACGCCCGCCGACTCCACACACACTGCCTCGACTGAGTACAACTCGCAACTTCCTACTCGCTCTGCCGACTCCACACACAACATCCTACTTCCGACCGAGTCCAACTCACAACTGAACCCTCGCGCAGTCAATCGCAGACTAGTAATGATAAACAACTCTCTGGTCAGAGATTCTGTTATGCCTCGCCACCGCTGGTACTGAATACATACGCGTTTCAGTGTTCACTTTTGTCCAAGATGTGTCTAGCTACATTGGCACGGAATTTATTATACCCTAGCCTTCCGAAACTGAGGTTATTCTTGACACTCCCAATTAATGTCTGTGTTTTTTGTTGGGTGGGCAGTAAACAGTTCTTATGCAGTGCTTTTACAGTATGGTTCAAATGGCTCTGAGCACTATGGGACTTAACTTTTTTCAGTACGCATCCGACTTTTACCAGTGGTGTGTGGAACAAAGGCTGTGGCTACCTCTTCATCCATGATTTCTTCCATCTCCACAGGTTGTACTCTAGTGGTGGGTGCGGGGAGGGGTACGCGCTTAATCTGCCTTTATGGGTATCAGTATTTTTCAGAACACAGTTCAGAGGTGTTCCAGTTCCTTCGGCAGATTCTTCTCGTCTGAGATGGTGCGCGCCCTGTGTGCCACTGTTTTAGTACACCGTTGCTCTGCACATGGTGGTAGCACCTGTCTGTGTGAAAGTACAGCTCAGCGTGCGTTTTCTTGTGGTGCACACCGTGGCCCAGGATGCTATCAGCTCTTTTCTTGACCCTGACGTCCAGGAATCGTAGTGTACCTCCTTCTTCGGTGTCCATAGTGGGTGTATGGAGTTCAGATGTAGAAGAGAGTCAAGGAGTTTGTCCCTTCCGTGGGCCAGATGACGAATGCGTCATCCACATAACGGAAGAAGCAGGTGGGTTTCCATGTGGGTGAAGTCAGAGCCTGTTTCTGGAAGTACTCCATGTAAAGATTGGCAACCACTAGTGGGCGTGGACTGCCAATTGCGACCTGCCTTCGTTTTCTCACAATATTCTCCATTAAGCAGAGAATTCGTGGAAGTTTCGACAAGCCTGAATGATCAGTGGCCTAACCGTCAACTTTCTGATTAATGAGCTCTAGTGACTCATGTACAGGCACACTGGCGATTAACGAAACGTCGTCAGAGCTCACTATGATGTCTGAGTCCTTGAGCCTTATGTTGCTGAGGAGTTTCACAAAGTCCACAGAACTGTCGATGTGAGGTGGACATTTGCCCACATAAGGACTTAGTATCTGTGTTGGGGTTTTGCCAGCAAATATGTACGGGCTCTCATGTAACTGACAATGAGGCGCAATAGCAGCACACCATCTTTGTGGACGTTGGGGAGTCCATAAAGTCTTGGTGGTACAGGTCCTTGTGATGTCAACTTCCTCATCAACTCCTTCGGTAACTCCGATTCCGCATAATCAGTTACGTTCTTGTTACTCAGAGTCTCCAGAGACGGTATCTGAACGAGACGTGAAAATTTTGATGTTTGACGTCCCAAAGTCTTCCTATAGGCCGAATCGAGTGTCACCCAGGTAACACCATCAATTCAGTGCCAGGTCCTAGTGCTACAATGATTAACCAGTTGTAAATGTAGTTTAAAAAGTTCCTGAGATTTGTACACAAGACTTCGGTGGGTAAGGTGTACCCTCACAGGTACCATGGCAAGGCTGACCCGTTACTTTGTACTCTTGGCTGCCGCAGAATCGAAGTGATGCGTGACATTAGCAAAGTCCTTCACAACTTTCTCTGCGTGTTATCTCTTCAGAAATGCAAGAGCACTCAGCAAATGGTGTCTTCGGTGGCGCAGCTTGGTGAATTTATTCATACTGCCATACATCTCCTCGCCGCACTGTTTGTGCGCACCATCGAATATCGGTGCCGCGAACACCAGCGGCACACTCGAGTAATGTCAGCCACGCAGCCACGTCGACAATCGCTATGGAATACTAAAGTACCAGGATTTTAGGGCAGACTTCCAAATACTGTGACAGTGTCATCATGGAGCCATCAAAATTCACACCAGGGGAATCTTATCAGTGACGGCGGCTATAATCTCAACAGGAGTTGGGAACCAGACCTGGGTTAAATTAAGAAGACACTCAGCAAACACAACGATCTCTCGAGCAGGACAGACAGAGCCGCGGGCTCTTTATTCATACACTGAAGAGCCAAAGAAACTGTTACACCTGGCTAACACCGTGTAAGGCTTCCGCGAGCCCGAAGAAGTGCCGCAACACGACATAGCATGGCGTCGAGTAAAGTCTGAAGTAGTGCTGAAGGGAATTGACGCCATGAATCCTGCAGGGTTGTCCATAAATCCGTAAGAGTACCAGGGGGTCGAGATCTCTTCTGAACAGCACGTTGAAAGGCATCCCAGATATGCTCAATAATGTTCATATCTGGCCAGCGGAAGTGCTTTAACTCAGAAGAGTGTTCTTGGAGCCACTCTGTATCAATTGTGGACATGTGGGGTGTCGCATTGTCCTGCTGGAATTACGCACGTCCGTCGGAATGCACATAGGGAACGAATCGATGCAGGTGACATGCAGGGTCCATGGATTCGTGAGATTGTTGCCATACCCGTACACGTCCATCTGTTCGATACAGTTTGAAACGAGACTCGTTCGACCAGGCGACATGTTCCCAGTCATCAACAGTCTATTGTGGGTGTTGACGGCCCCGGGCGAGATGTAAAGCTTTTTGTGTCATGCAGTTAGCAAGGGTACAAGCGTGGGCCTTAAACTCCGAACGTCCATATCGCTGATCTTTCGTGGAATGGTTCACACGCTGACACTTTCTGATGGCCCAGCATAGATAGACATCTGCAGCAATTTGCAGAAGGGTTGCTCTTCTGCCACGTTGAACGATTCCATTCTTGCACGATCTGTTTCCAGTCGCAGTGATGTCGGAGATTTTATGTTTTACCGGATTCCTCATATTCACGGTACATTCGTGAAATGGTCGTACGGAAAAATCCCTAATTCATCGCTACCTTAACGATGCTGTGTCCCTTGTTCGCGCGCCGGCTGTAATACCACGTTCAAACTCATTTAAATCTTGATAACCTGCCACTGTAGCAGCAGTAACCGATCTAACAATTTGTGCGAGACACTTATTGTCTTATATAGGCGTTCCCGACCGCAGTGCTGTATTCTGCTTGTTTGTATATCTCTGTATTTGAATACGCATGCGTGTACCAGTTTCTTTGGAGCACAATTGTATATATTAGCTTAATATCTATGTAATCTGTAATATGCGCGTAATATCAGCAACGTACTAGATATGAAGATTTGAATCTTTATTTCGCATCTTTTCTCCTAATATGTCAAATCAGAAAGTTAATTTTAAAATGAAGATTTTGTTAAGTCAATGCAATAAAATTAAATACATGTGTAAATAAACAATCGGCTGGAAAGAGCACACCGCAAGCTCTCAAGCATACCGCTCTATCCCGTCAGGGTGGAAAAAAAAAATAACCTCTCAGTTCCGCGTCCAGATTCAGGACAGCACTCCGCGCAGAGATGGAGGTTCCCTGCCTCCTGCTGTGGAAGACATACCGCCGGCTGTTTAAAACAGAGTCGCGAGTGGCGCAGACCGTCCAGCGCACCATCACATCCACGCCCTAACAGACCGAGGAAAAGCCAGCAGAGCCAGGAAAAAAAGACGCAGACGACCCAGAGATCGGAGCAAAAACGCCGCCTGAAGAAGATGGTCGTGAATAGAGCGGCACAAACGACGCCAGCCGTCGAAGCAGCCGACCTGGGCGGACGTAAGCAAGGCCCGGGAATGACCAACAAAAGCGTACTGAACATCCTGGTCCGCTATGGAAGAAGGCTGGTCACCAGGAAACGTAACTACTAGTTTCTTTCCATTGAAGCCCGTGAGGCTAACTGCATATGACGTTAATACTAATGTGTAAAAATAATTTCGTAATAACAGAATGTTCAGCTACACGTAAAGATTCTCACACACGACGGCCATGAGGATGTGGAAAGGCAAAGAGTGATATTTTATTGCAATGGTCACACCTCCTTTTTCCCTTTGTTGTTATTACCGTGCGAAAATATGAATGTTCGTGAATTTATGCTATTACCAAAAATACTATCGAAGGATACAGTGAGGTTGGTAGTTTGGAAAGATGAAACTGTTCGGAAGACTGGGCAAAGAAATTGGTAGACGATAAGGGTAGACAGAGATGGAGTCATGGGCTCAGCCAGTAGATGTCTTCTTGTTCGGGAGGTTTGAAACTCAAAGAACTTAGGGTTCAGGCACGGTATTCTTGGGAGAGTGTTCCAGGCCCGCTGAGAAGGAAGACGTCTCCACGCTCGAGATCACGAAGGTAAGAAAGTTGTCCTGCAAATGAGCAACAAAATCCTTAATCTTGCGAGCAATGTGTGCTTTGTAGTCAGTGTCGGTGGGGAAACTCGAGATTTTTGGTAACTACGAGCTAGTTAACTGGTTTCTGTTTCGGCAATTTTGGGGTAATTAACTGCTGCTAAGACAGAGACTCAAGTTCGGGAGATGGAATACTGCCCAAAAGCTTGGTACTCAAGTAAGTCAATAACTAATAATTAAAGGTCTTTCAAATCATAGCTCAAGTGAAATTGTGCAATGTCGTGCGCAGATTATAATGGTTTAATGATAATATTATTTACCTTCCTCTGTATCATAGTAAGGAGTACGAGTGGCGCGAAGACGGACCAGGACTTTAAGTCACGAAAATTCTCATGTTTCTTTCACCGTTGTGTGCTAGAAAGGTTCTTTGCGTGTTTGTTGAAATTCCTTTGTTTTGGTTACTAGTGTAACGGTTTGTGTCACGTGGTGGCAATGAAGGGCACATTCGGCAAAATTTGGAAATTTTTGTTGAGTTGCTATGGAACAACACACACACACACACACACACACACACACACACACACGAACACACACACACACACGCCCATACCCGAGGGAGGACTCGAACTTCCAACTTCCGACGTCCGACGGGAGAGGGGGGGTCATGGGGCGGGGGGCTTCGCGAACCGTGTGGCAAGGCGCCCGAAGACCGCGCGACTACACCACCCGGAGGTGCATTTGGGCATTAAGTACGAATTAGCTGATTAGTTAGCGGAAATATCTGTGAATTAATGTGGGATTATTTTCGTTACTTCGTATCCCTTTATTTATACTTAACTTACGGACGTGCACTTCGCGCAAGTTGACTCATATCCCTCAGTGCGTTTGTTAGTATAAGTTTAGATATTGTTTAATGTCAATTACAGCCCATTGAGTGTGTTTAAATAGTTTCATAATGCCTATCCTGGGTGATATCTTTGTGAAGAATGAGTGTGCACGTGCTCCCCCCCCCCCCCCCCCCCCCCCGCCCGCCCATCCAAACACGATGTGGGCTTGCGTTACGCGGACTATACGCTAAGACTTTCGCTATGAGAACATAATAGCATACATCGATGTGGGTATGCAGTATCGTGTGTAAAATTCATAGGTACATTCTGAGCATTTGTGTTAGCTTGTTCTAAGTAGCATGATGGACACAAGCAATGGGAGATTTAAAACTTTTGCGGCGCTAGGCACACCGTAATATATGCGCCTCTCCAAAAGTATGTTTTAAATAATAACTATATAGTTTTAAAATCACAATAAATGTGGTCAGCAAAGTTTGCGTCTGACATTGATGACAAGCAAACTCTTTAATCATAAATTCATAGTTGGGACGGTCTTCAGGTAGGTCAGCTTTGCTGTGAAGAATAGACAAGGCATTCTATCCGTTCTCAGACAAGGCAGAACGCAAGCATCATTTCAGCCTTCGAAGAGCCGAAAACGATCGTTCTGCTGAACAATTATAAGTGCCGTACATAGAAACACTCTAACAGCAGTGTCAACATTCGGAAACGTAGACCTTTCGTAAAAATTTACTCGCTTCGATTGGTACATCTCTAATGCGACAACATTTCAAAAGTACTGCGAAAAGGCTACATTGAGATGAGAAGGAAGGTTCTAAATCAGTTTCATATAGCGCTTTGAGTTTTTCTGGGCGTTCAGAAATGAAGTCTGGTGAACTATTCGTAAGTTTATTGAAATCTATGAATGTGTCTAACTGTGATTTATAATCTTCCCTCCTCTCCTCCTCAGTGATTCAGGATACAAACTATGAAGTATCTTGAAAAATATTTCGTCTCTAAATTTCTCCCTACGAGTCAGAAGAACTTCTTCAGTGTCCGCTTGTTCATCAACGTGAAGTTTGCGTTTCCTTGATATTTCATAGGTGCATTTGTAGTCTGTATCTGTCGTAACTTCAACGGATTTATTTTCGTAATAGTCGACATTCCACGAATAGAACTAACAAACACTACAAGTGATTCGTATAATTCATGCACTATTTCACTATCAACTTTTACACTTTACAATTTCGCATTTACACTATTGAATCTCTTGAGTATGTTCTTGCAAACTGTGATCAAGAACAGTGTTTTGAGGCAGTAAAGCTGAAGCCTCATTTTGCACAAGTGGTACGACACAGGTATGTGTGAGGGCAATGATAACCCTCTCCCAATTTACATTTAGACTTACACATGCTTCCTCTCTTGCTGACCGCCGTGTTTTTGATAAACTTCTAACTGTTCTACTTCCTGGTTCTATGAAAGGAAGAAGGTGGTCCCACTGTTGTGTAGAACCAGAATTGCACTAGATAGAAAAATAAACATGCTTCCTGATAACAGCTTGCAGCACTAGTGTCAACTAAATTTAAAAAATCCTACTGCACAAGGCACATAATGCACTTTCGGGTTTCATTCTTTAATGCATGCGTGCAATCCAGTGTACACTCCTGACAAGTTGCTTACGTTGTTGTATGATTTGCCTCTAAGGTCAGTAATATCGATATGATTTGTAGACAGGACTTTCAGTACGGCCCCTGCTAGGTTTTCAGGCTTGTATCCCGGGTTTGTCAAAAACAGAAGGAAACGTCCACCAGGCTTACCATTCTGGTTCACATACCTTAATATGAAAGAAAATTGAACAGTGTCTGAAATATCCACAGTAGAATCTCCTACCGTATTTGGCCAGTTTGATATCACTTACGATAATTTTTTTTTTTTTTTTGTTCAGAAATCAGCTCTGTTATCCATCACAGATTGTTGAAGATAGAAAACTTACGTCCCTGTCCGGATTTCCATTTCGTTCAGTGTACTCTCTGAGAAAAGGATCGAACTCGCCTGTAAGTTGAACAGACATTATAAACTAATCTTTATGAAATGAACGGAATTTTTCAACTTGTCCATGTAGGGAAGGTCCATGACTTGTTATATTCTTTACTATTGTGAACACCCTCTTCAACAAACTGCGCCAGTACATTTTTTGGATCTCACCATATGACTCTAAATCGTTTTATACCGCTCAAAGTGATTTTTTTCCTTGTTAAAAGTGGTAACTCATTTTTTTCTGTTCTAGTGAATTTTCGTAAAGAGATAAGTTATTAGAAATATTTCTTCAATCTGAAGTACCTACAGTAGCAATCGAAGTCTTACCTCTGAACAATTTACATGGAGCACAAGAAATAGCACCGATGCTACAATCATATACTAACTAACCACGTAAAGTTTATTCACCATTTAAAAGTTAACGACACACAAATTTTTGTTCAAATATGTGGTTTTACCGCCTTACGACATTCCTGAATTCGAAAATTCACCGTTACAATTTTGATTACTGCCACGGTGTAAAAGAACGTCGATTTTTGATTCAATAACTCATGCTCTGCAGGATCATCACTAACTAGGTTATTTCTTATTGTAACACCTGATTCGGCACTTAGGTTTTTGTCAGACTCGGATTCAGAACCAATTTGTTTCCATTCATTTTACCCATTGTTTCGTTGGTACTCATTTCTTTCACTAAGCTGTACAGACAAATATGTCCACTCTGCCAAGCGTTTTTAGAACATTTGCTTCTCGTTCTGGCTTTTCCTTCGCCAATTTTGCATATTCCATTTTGTCACTCTTATTTACGTTAAACACGCTTAAGAAACTGTCAATCAACCTCAACACAAAAGACAATAAGTTGTAAATAAAAAGTACCCAGTTCAAAATCATTCGACATGCCACACGAGCACTAAGCTTTTTACTTTAAGCACGACAGTCAGCCAGTAGCAACACAAAAGAAAATAAGTTTATATATAAAAAATACCTCGTTAAAAATAGTACCACAGAGCACAGTAGCTGAAAGCTTTTTACTTTAAACACGACAATGATCAGCGGACTAGCTTGGATTACTTGACCAAACTGTACTAAGAAATAGAATCGTTTAGACAGGAACGGCAGTGCAGAATAATTTCACTGTCGCCTCTTTCTCTCTGCTCTCAATGAACAGAAGTCAGAAGCCGACAGTATTCTCGGACTAAATAATGTTTCAAAGCTCGTATGGCGATTGTCTTCCTGATAGCTTACTTTAAATACTACTAAACAGTTTCGTAGACACGATTTAAGACGGAAATTGAATGTTTGAATATACATTCAGTCACCAAGCTTACTTCGTCGATTGTCTTATGTCTTGTTTATACTACTAAGTTATTTCGAAATATTAAAAATATTAATAATTATTGTCATTTGTAAGGGCTGTTATTTTACATCGTAAAATTTTAAAATAAATACAGTACAAAAATATGCCGCCCTCTAAAGCTGCCGCCCGTAAGCTTGTGTCTAGTTGTCCTATACGTAAATTCGCCTCTTGACGCAAGACGCTTGAAATGTTTGTAGTAGTTTCAGCGATTAAAAATAAAATTATAGCTTGTTGAACATATGAATAATTTCCAATCCACTGCAGTTTATCGCGCGTGGTGGTGTTCCCGAGAGTGATCGCATAACCAGCCAGATGCAATTGGACGGTACGAACCATAGGATAGCCAAAGTTTTTTTTTCCTTTATTTTAAAATAACTGAGTTTTATCGTGTTACATACTATACTGAGCGTCAAAACATTTTACGACGCGTTATTCTGCTAAATTCAATGTGCTTGGGCAGCTCTTGGATGATTATTTCACAATTGCAGTAGCTTAGATTACCGTGAGGTTTGCTGTGTTGCTTCTGAAAGTTTCTTTCACATGATTATGTATGCCCCTTGATTCCTTTATAGTGTTACGTATTTAATTCAGGATTAGGAGACCCACTGACAATAGACCTAAAGCAATGAACCATTAATTTTGGATACATAGAAGGTGAACTGAATACAAGGTATGTTTTTGAAATAGAAAATAAACTGTGATTATACCCGAATCAACAGTGGCTATCCTGATTTTAATTTAAGCCCTGCCAATACCTAAGATATACGTGCTACGAGTAGCGTAAGTCAAATATCAAGTTATATAATTAAAGAGAAGTTTGAGATCTAATTAAAATAGTCCATTTATTTTGTGTGTATAGAAAGTGAACTTAGCGCAAGGAATGTTTTTGAAACACAAAAAAATTGTGATTACACCCGAATCTCCCACACTGGTCGTTATTTTAAAATAAACCGAGCCACTTCCTAAGAAATACCTCCTGAGTGTGGCACAAATTAGGTGCCTGGTCATCTAATCAAAGAGAAATTTGAGATCTAGACTGAAATAGTTCATTAAAGAATGAAGCAGATGGACAAATACAAAAATTTTGCGTCCCTGTGGACGCCTCTCTGAATGTAAGCAATTGCAATGAGCGTTATCCATTGTGTACCCTCTTTCCAGTCTTGACGAGGGACGAAGTTCTCATTTTGCTTGATAGGCAATTAATAAAGAAATACCTTCATGCCTACTGCTCACAACGTGCATGAATAAGTAGCCTCTAAAGTCAAATCAAATAGTATTATGCCCATACGTAATGGATTTACAAGAGATTGAGTTTGCAGTCCTTCAGGAGGAAACCAAGAAAGAGCAAACACTCCAGGGAAGGCGCGATAGAAGGATCTACACGACTTAAAATAAGTACTAAATTTAATCCTAGTCTAAGAATTTAAATATGTATATTGGTTAAAAAATTTGTTTTGACAAAAATAATAAATCGCACTTATATGAATAAACAAAGAAATAAGATGTACTTGTACGCCAAAAGACTGAAAAGTGTATTGCAAGCTCTTAAGCAAATCGCCCTCATGTGGTGCCCGTTGGACACTATGGACCAGCAGTATACCCGTGGACTGGTCGTTTAGTACTTTCGTTTTTAGCATCCTTGCTTAACATCACGTGACAAATGTTTCGTTTGTCTGCTTCCCAGGTTTTCCCTCAGTACATAATTCATTTCCACTGAATGATGTTCTCAAGGCACAAATTTCTCAGAATTGAAGCCTACTTTTGATGCTAGTAGGCTTCTTTCAGGAATGAATATTCTTTTTGGCTATGTTATTCTCGTTCTTGTATCATCGTTGCTTTATCCGTCATACGTTTGCTTGCAAGGCAGAAGAATTCTTCTTTTCATGTACACACTGGTTTCCAATTCTGATGTCAAGTTTATTGCTGTCTCATTACTTTCAAATAACTTTGGCTTCCTCTCTAGCTATATACTATGCTTGGCAGACGTCCATTCCATTCAACAGGCCCTGCAATTACTACGCAATTTCGCTCAGGATATCGATGCCTACAGCGAATCTCATATGGTTTCCTTTCACTCTGATTTTAAATTTGTTCCTGAACCTTTCCTTTTGTTGCATTATTGTTTCCTCGATATGCAGTTTGAACAGTAGAGAAGAAACACTACAACCCTGCCTTAAGCCCTTTTTAATCTATATACTCCTCTTTTAATTTTTCATTCGTACTGTTCCATCGTGGTTCATGCATATATAGTATGATTCGTATTTCTTTATATCTCCTTTTTTTCTAATAATTTAAAACACCTTCCATCCTTTTACGTTGTCGAATACTTATTATAGATTGACAGACCAAATGAAACTATTACCATCGACATCGAGTTCAACGTCTGAACTGCCTCACAGGTGCTTTTACCTTCTCTAAACTAAACTGATTGTCATCTAACAGAGCCACAATTTTTTTCCTTATTTTTATGTATGTTGTTCTCGTCATCGACTTCGATGTATGAGCTGTTAAGCCTATTGTGCAATGCCTATTGTTCTGCCTCTTTGCTACCTGCTGATGTGTGTGAATGACGTTCTTCTGAAAGTCCGATGTTATGTTTCCAGTTTCATACATTTCACGCGCTAACTTAGATAAGAATTTGCGCTCCTCACCACTAAACAATTTATAAAATCCCCACGCATGTTATCAATTACTTGTGCGTTGTATGACCGCAAATCATCCATAACCTTGTCAAAATGAGACTTTTATACTAGATACTCTTTGTGATCCAGACTGCAATCCTTTTGTTTCTCCCAACAATGTCAACACACAGTTCTTCTCATCGTAGGCTCTCTGAATGTACTCTTTCCAAATATTGACTCCGCAACGATTAACAGAGAAATTTCTTTTGCTCTTTTATCCCCAAAGCTTTTGTTTCTAGATACACGTATTGTTATTCTGACTTTTCTATGTGTTCAATAAATCCTTCCGACACCAAATTCGTTTTCGATCTCTTCAAATTTTCTTTGGACGTATTCCAAATATTTCCTCGCACTGCCAATTGGTTTGCTTCGTAAATGATTCATCTCGTTGTTTTACTTTCTTTTCCTGAATAGTTTTGTACTTTATTCTTAAGCCGATCACTTGCAATATCTGTTCTATTACCGATAGTTTCGTCGCAGTTATCTTCCTTGTACGCGTATCTATTTACTCAGCCTCTTGTCATCATCCATTTTAGGGATGTTCATCCCTCTTAGACTTAACTATTTACTATGGTATTCATTATCACAGTACCTACAGCCTCAATGAATCTCAAACGCTCATCATCATTCGTCCGTGCTTCTTTACACATTCTGCTGATCGCCTGAAGTCCGCAGCTCGTGGTCGTGCGGTAGCGTTCTTGCTTCCCGCGCCCGGGTTCCCGGGTTCGATTCCCGGCGGGGTCACGGATTTTCCCTGCCTCGTGATGACTGGGTGTTGTGTGCTGTCCTTAGATTAGTTAGGTTTTTGTGCGGTTCTAGGCGCTACAGTCCGGAACCGAGTGACCGCTACGGTCGCAGGTTCGAATCCTGCCTCGGGCATGGATATGTGTGTTGCCCTTAGGTTAGTTACGTTTAATTAGTTATAAGTTCTAGGCGACTGATGACCACAGAAGTTAAGTCGCTTAGTGCTCAGAGCCATTTGAACCATTTTTGATCCCCTGAAATCTCATCCCACTCTTCATCGTTAGTAACGTACTTGCTGGAATGTAGCTGGTATCTACGTCCGTCCACAGGTCTGTTCCAAGTATACTCTCCTTCTTGTGATTCCTAAATAGTTTATTTGCTATAAGTAACTACGATGTACAATCATGTTACTTTTATTCGTAGATACAACTGTAGCGTCAGAACCAGTCACATGTGTTGTAAACAAGCCTCAAATTGCTGCCCCATTGATCACAGGTATCTTTATGTATGGTATCGAAGAAAAAAATTCCATTGATTTTGCATTAATAGTTTTCTCGTTACGAAAGCCTTCAGAACATAAGTACTACGGATTTTTTTAATGGTCTGAGTAAGGAAATAACGCTAAAATTTTGAAGAAAGTGGTAAACTTTTTATTAGGCTTTATCTGCGTGATAACTTGAGCACTTTTATCGCGCACCTCCTTTTACACTTGAATTCAGTTCCTGCCCCCGGCAGCACTCTGCTTTTTATATCCACATTGATTCCTGGCGCCAGCAGGAGTGCTCTGAAATCGGTCCGCTCTCTCAACATATACCAACTGAATGAAGACGGCCTCTTAGTAAAGTGGGTGCCGAAACATTCGCTGTGGCCGAGTATCTTTGATCATAGGTTGTATTACACGCATAACGCCGTTAATAAAAACTAACAACGATTGTTATTTATATTCTAAACAAGAAACACAATAAACAGTTAACGATACTAACATTTGATTCATGAATTGCTTTCGGAATTTTAGATGACATCGATTTCATTCACAATACGATGACAATAGAGACCTAATTCAGAAGATGTTGTTCTCTTGTGAGAACGATGTCATCAGTAATCTAAATAAGAAGATACTTCTGTGCTTGAAGTGCTTCACATCTGCAGGCTGGAGAACCACTACTCTTTTCAGATACTGACACTTCTGAGAAGGTAACTATTATTCAGTCTCAGTCACATTAGTTTTAACAGTTTCGGCCTTATCAAACTTTTCAATTTGACTGTAACACATATTTGTTCGCTTTCCGGCCCTAAATATAAAATTCTTCTACAGAGAAACGACGGAAGAATTCATTAACATTTAACATTTATACTGTTTGCCTACATATGAGTGATTTTACCTTCTGAATTCTCGTTGACGTTTCGTCTGTGTACGGGCTGTGCTGCTCCAACTCAGCTTTTCTTTTCCTTTCGCCTTGAACCCAATTTCAGCTATGCTGTTTCTTTCTGGCTGAGTCCACGTTTCGGCAGTGTTTATTATTGACTTTTCCTCGAAACGCAAGTGTTATTGAATGCGTGTCTGGATGTCATAATATGGTATCCCCACTTCTTGCAAATCTTTTTATACATTGTGATCCATGCCTCATTGTTTATGTGTTTGAGAAATTAGTGGAAATCATATTGCTCGACACTATAGGATTCACAAGAGCAAGGCGATGATAGAAAATATTCCACGTATGATTCATATCTGTGATCTTTTCTTTATGTAAGCAGACGTTTGTCGTCTACTTAAAACACTGTTTTCTCTGGGTGGGCAAGGTATTATATTCACATTCTGCCTTTCTATAATTTCTAATTTTTCTACCAGGCAGTCTCTATAGATTGAGGTGAGGAAAGCTATGGGACAGCCATATGCCTTTACACATACGGACGGCCGGAGTGGCCGTGCGGTTCTAGGCGCTACAGTCTGGAGCCGAGCGACCGCTACGGTCGCAGGTTCGAATCCCGCCTCGGCATGGATGTGTGTGATGTCCTTAGGTTAGTTAGGTTTAATTAGTTCTAAGTTCTAGGCGACTGATGACCTCAGAAGTTAAGTCGCATAGTGCTCAGAGCCATTTTTTACACATATGGAGCTAGTATCACGTACACAAGGTATAAAAGGCAAGAGCATTTGCGGAACAGTCATTTGTAGTCGGGCGATTCATGTGAAAACGTTTCCGACATGATTATGACAGCATAACGAGAATTAGCAGACTTAGAACGCGGAATGGTGATTAGAGCTAGAGGTCTGAGACATTTCATTTCAGAAATCGTTAAGGAATTCAGTATTCACAGAACCACTATGTCAAGAGTATCTCGAGAATACCGAAGTTCACGCCATTACCTCTCACCACGAACAGGAAGGTAGTGGTCGATGTCCATCACTTAACGACCGAGAGCAGCACCGTTTTCGTAGCGTTGTCAGTGCTAAGAGACAAGCGATACTGCTTGATCTTCTTCTTCTTCTGTAGTGGTCAATCCAAGGATTGGTTTGCAACAGCTAAAATGGCAGCTTGTCTCCATTCTGTGCGTCTTTCAGCTTTTCTCTTCATTTCTTTATAGGTGTTACATCCCACATCTTTCACGATTTGATCCATTTACCTCAGTCGTGGTCTTCCTCTTGGTCTTTTTCCCTCGACGTATCCCTCTATGATTGTGTTCAGGAGTCCTTTATGTCTTAATAGATGGCCTGTAAATTGCACTCTTCTTTTAACAATGAAACTCCAGAAGCTTCTCTTCTCACCTGCTCTTTCCAGAACCACTTCGTTTGCGACCTTGTCGATACATTTTATTTTGAGCATGCGTCTATAGCACCACATTTCAAATGAATTTAGCTTCTGTTCTTCCTCTGTCCCGAGAGACCACGTTTCACACCCATAGAATGCCACACTCCACACATATGATTTCAAAAATCTTTTCTTGATTTCAAGGCTGATGCTCTTAGATGTTAATATGTTTTTCTTATTGTTAAAAGCAGCCTTTGCTTGAGCTATTCTACTTCTCATTTCTGCCTTGCTCCTTCCATCCCTGGTAATATTACTGCCCAGATAAGTAAATTTATCAACTTGTTCAAGCAGTTCATTGCCTACATGAACTTGGACTTTGACTTGATCTTCTATGTCGCATGCCATTACTTTTGTTTTTGCTTTATTAATTCTCATATTGTATTGAAGAATACAATATGAGAATTAATAAAGCAAAAACAAAAGTAATGGCATGCGACATAGAAGATCAAGTCAAAGTCCAAGTTCATGTAGGCAATGAACTGCTTGAACAAGTTGATAAATTTACTTATCTGGGCAGTAATATTACCAGGGATGGAAGGAGCAAGGCAGAAATGAGAAGTATTGAAGAATACAATATGAGAATTAATAAAGCAAAAACAAAAGTAATAGCATGCGACATAGAAGATCAAGTCAAAGTCCAAGTTCATGTAGGCAATGAACTGCTTGAACAAGTTGATAAATTTACTTATCTGGGCAGTAATATTACCAGGGATGGAAGGAGCAAGGCAGAAATGAGAAGTAGAATAACTTTATCCATTCTATTCAGTAGGACTACAAGATCTTCTTCACTTTCAGCCAGGACAGCTATATCATCGGCATATCTTATCATATCTATTCGTTGGCCATGAATTACTACACCCGTCTGTGAATTTTCCCTTACTTTTTTCAGCGCCTCTTCAATGTATACGTTAAAGATAACAGGGGATAGTCCGCAACCTTGTCGGACACCTTTCCGTATCTGCACCTCTTCTTGTTTTGTCCGTCCACGGATAACTGCTGTCCCGTTTTTGTACAGGTTCCATATAATTTTTCTGTCTTTATGGTCTATTCCTACTTTTTTGAGTACCTCAAACATCTTATCCCATTTAACATTATCAAAGGCTTTCTCTACATCTACGAAAGCTATGTATGTTTTCCGGTTCTTATGTAGTCGTCTCTCTATTATTAGTTTTAGAGCAAATATTGCTTCTCTGGTTGCTCTATCTTTCCGGAATCCATACTGGTCTTCGGAGAGTGTAGCTTCAACTTTTTGTTGTATGCGTTTTAGGATAATTGAGGTTGATATTTTGGAGGTGTGCGTAACTAGGCTGAGCGTCCTATAATTTTCACATCTTGTAGCATTTGCCTTCTTTGGAATGGGGATCATAATGTTTTTCTCAAAGTCTGTAGGAATTTTTCCCTGCTCATACATGTTGAAAACAGGATTATACAACTCCTGATTCAGTTTTGCTCCTCCAGATTTCAGAAGTTCGGCTGTGATATTGTCTATACCAGGCGATTTGTTGTTTTTCAATTTTTCAGAGCTAGTTCAAACTCTTCCTTTAATATAGGTTCACCTATGTTGTGTGCATCTACTTCTGTTTCTTCTTCCATGATGTTTTCAGACAGGTCTGGTCCGCTGTACAGTTTTCCTATATATTGTTTCCATCTTCTTGCAACTTCATCATCGTCATCCAACATATTGCCATTTTCATCCATCACAGCCCTACGCTTGTTTCTTCTGTCTCCAAAGCAATGTCTCACACATTTATAGGCCTTGTCGATATTTCCCTTGCTCATGTTGTCCTCACCTGAAATACAGAGATCATCAAGGTATTTTTCTCTCGCTTGTTTTGCCTCTCTGTTGATTCTATTTTTCATACTCTTGTATTTCCCTTGGTCTTCCTTCTTCACAGAATTTTTTAATTTCCTTCTTTCTTCCATCATATTTAGTAGGTCATTAGTGATCCATTCCTTCCTTTTCTCTATCCTTCCTTTTCCTATTGCTTCTTCTGCTGCTTCTAAAATACCAGTTTTTATTTTTTCCCAGCTGCTTTGGATGTCATTGCAGCCCTGTGTATTTCTTTTCTTGTCTGTTTCTAGTTGATAGTGCTTCAGTGTATTTTCGTCTTTCAGGTTTGTCAAATCCCATTTACATGTACTTCTTTTTTTAATGTTCTTGAATTTTAATTCAGTCGTCATCATAACGAGTATGTGGTCACTTTCCACATCACAGCCTGTATATGATCTGCTGTCCTTAACTTGGTTTTTAAATCTTTGCTTCACTAATATGAAGTCAATTTGATATCTGTTAATGTCACCAGGCATTTTCCAAGCACATCTTCCTCTTGGATGATGATTAAAGAAGGTATTTGTAATGCAAAGTTTATTTATTTGGCAGAATTCTACAAGTGTATCCCCTCTTTCATTTCTTAATCCTAATCCAAAATTCCCTGCCACATTCTCTTCTTTACCTTCCCCAACAACTGCATTCATATCTCCCATGATGGCAAGGTTTTCAGCTCCTTTAATTCTGCCAATTACTTATTCAAGGTGGTCATACATCATGTTGATTTTATCATCCTCGTAGTTGGCATGTATACTTGGATTATGATTGTGTCTCTTGGGTTAGTTTCCAATCGGACATAAATTATGCTCTCACTATGTTGAACAATTCCTTTTACACTTAACCCCATCTCTTCACTGAGGATAATTCCCACTCCTGCAATCCCAGCATTGTCTTGTGCTGTTCCAGTGTGTATGATTCTGTAATCCCCTTACCAAAAGTCGCCAGCGTTTGGCCATCTCATTTCTGAGACTCCCAGTACATCAATATCCATTCGTTTCATTTCCATTTTCAAGTTTTCCAGTTTACCACATTTGAGAAGTGAGTTGACGTTCCATGTTGCTATCCTTCTTACATTAATGCTTTTGGATTTTGGTATCTCTTTAGTTGTTCCCGCCCGGAGATCCGAATGGGGGACTATTTCACCTCCGGAGAATTTAACCAAAGAGCTTGATATAATCACAGAAATCAATGAGCGACGTACAACAAACTTACCCGTTAGATCAGTGCGGCGAAATCTGGCGTTATTGGATTGTGGCAGCAGACGATTCTTCCGCCCGTAACCATATCAGTTCGACTGGAAATCAATGCCTGGCCATATGAGACCCGACTTCAGTTGGTAAGAGCTGATGGTGGGGTTGTAGTGGGACGCAGATCCCATGAATCGATAGGCGCAGGCTGTTAACAAGGCTATGTGCAAGCTGGCGGTGGCTCCATAATGGCGTGGACTGTGTCTTCTTGGAATGGACTCGGTGCTCTGGTCCAACTGCACCCATCGTTCTCTGGAAATACACAGTGTGTCCCAAAAATAATGACCCAATTTTAACTTGTAATAATATTGAGACGAATGTCACTATGTATCTGAAACAGCGCTAGATGTAATCGACATGGTCTAGAGTTTCAGAAAAAATCCGCTAGCTGTCGCTACGAGCGCTGACTTGGAGCGTGCCGCCAGTCTCGCGCAATAAGGCGTCCGCGCAACAGAAGGCGTATTGTGTTATTGAATTTAGTCATACTCAATCAGTGATCGCAGTTCAGTGGGCGTTTCATATTCGATTTCGTGCAAAACCACCATCACCAAAGAACATTCGAAGGTGGTATAAACAGTTTGAAGAAACAGGGTGCCTCTGTAAAGGCAAAAGTCCTAGCCGGCCATGAGTTCCTGAACAAACAGTGGAACAAATCCGACGAGCATTTGAGCGGAGCCCCCGCAACTCTACGATTCGTGCTAGCCGAAAGCTTTTGAGTTACCGCGCATGACAGTGTGCCGTGTGTTACGGCATCGTTTAGCCCGCAAACCATGCCGATTACAATTGGTACAGGCTCTTCGAGATACTGACAAAGTGAAGCGAGTGGACTTTAGCAATGGTATTCTAGACGACATGGAAGAAGACACTTTTATGTCACGGTTGATATTCAGTGATGAGGCAACTTTCCATATTAGAGGTAAGGTTCAGCGTCATAATGTGCGTATCCTCATTAAGCAATTGTACACGAACGTGATTCTCCAAACGTGAATGTTTTTTGTGCTGTTTCGCAAAGCAAGGTTTATAGACTCTACTTTTTTTTAGGAAGAACAGTAACAGACCAATCATATCTTGCAATGCTTTGGAACTGGTTATTCCCACAACTTGACACTGACAATTTCATCTATCAGCGAGATGGAGCACCAATGCACTGGCACAAAAAACGTGTGCAGTTTCCTCAAGGTCAGCATGCCACAACGTTGGATATGGCGTACAGGACCAAGAGACCAGGCCTGCTAGGTCCCCTGACTTAACACCATGCGATTTCTTCCTGTGGGGATATGTTAAACAATGTGTGGACGTTCCTCCCTTACCTCATGACATTGATGAACTAAAAACCACAATATCAGCTGCTGTACCTTCAGTGACAGAATACACCTTACGCTCAGTTTGCGATGAATTCGACTATCGGATAGCTATCGTTCGTGCAGTCAATGAAGGACATATTGAACATTTATGATGGATGCTTATAAACTTCTGTATTCTCTGAGTAATTTAGTATGCAATTTGTTGGTGTTAAGCCCTTCTTCCTACTAAATAATTCTATTTAAAATCGGGTCATTGTTTTTGGGACACCCTGTATATTAATGACAGCTACTTGGAGATCATTGCAGCCATTCATGGTCATGTTCCGAAACAAAGATGGATTTTTTATGGATGACAGTGCGCCATGTCACATGGCCACGACCGTTCCTGATTGGTCTGAAGAACATTCTGGACAAACCGAGCGAATGATTTGCCACCCAAATCACCCGGCATGAATCCCATCGAACATTTATACGACCTAATAGAGAGGCCAGTACGTACACAAAATCCTTCCCTGCCAACACTTTCGCAATCATGGGTGGCTGTAGAGGCAGCACGGCTTAATATCTCTGCAGGGGACTTCCAACTACTTGCTAAGTCGATGCCACATCGAGCTGCTGCACTACACCGGGAAGAAGGATGTCCGATATTACGAGGTATCCTAAGATTTTTGTCATCACAGTCTACATACCATGACATTTTGCGGCATATAGGGTCTGCTGTCGTGCTACTGAGCGTAGTATCATACACTGTTGTAACGAACTTTTATTTCTTCTTGAATAGATTTTGGTTACTTGATATACCGTTGCTATTTCCATAGTCCATACTGCAGAGGATACCTTCTCGAAGATCTTGGACACTTGCCACTCTTCCAGATGTCACAGTTCCTCAGTCGGTTTCTATCGAAGGAGATGGGGGGTTCCAACCTCGGTGCTTGGGTGCCTCGGCAGCCGCACGGTCAGGGAAGCGGAATGCTGAGAGAAGGTGCCGAGGTTCGATTTTCGGCTGGATCTGAGATTCTCTCAGCTCGTGGTGTTGTGTTGTCGTTATGTGCCTGTCAACATAATGTATTTTAACTTGGTTCCTACGGGTCTTGACATTACACCGCTGAGTTAGCTGAAAAGGCACCTCACAAAAGACAATAAACAGTAAACCTTTGAGTGCTTGTTTCTTCAGCTCATTGCTTTGTTCTGCAATTGTGTCTAGCGAAGCAGGAAAACACTGCAAGATCATCTGCAAACATTAGTTTCTGGTAGTAGAGAAATTTTGTAATGTAGCACCATTTATTTTGCAGTGCCGGAGTATTTATTCGTTTGAAGTCAGTAAGACATTATCTACCAGTGGTCAGTGATCTATATCAATGATACAAGCTGAAAATTTGTACTAGACTGGAGTCCGAACCCAGGTCTTCTGCTTACTAGGCAGATGCACTGGACACTACTCCATCTGGACACAGGATCACCACAAATGCACGGACTACCATAGCACGCCTCGCATCAGTTGCAAAGTGTCAACTTACACCCCACATTAACATTTTGCGTCGTGTTTTGTGAGCTAAAACGAGGAAGCACCACCGAATCACATGACGTTCCTGTCACACTAATAAAACCCTGCTTACCATTACTAAACAGTCCATGTGGGCGTATTCAAAGATAACTTGCAATGGTACCAGGGGATGAACAAAAATCTGGAAACACCAGAAACACTACACACTACCATGCCAAATACGGCATAGGAAAACTACTGGCAATCAAAACAGCTCCATTCCGTCTCGGTATGGATAAATACAGATCATATATGATTTTAAAGGGAATATTATAAAATTTTTCCTGCAAACCAGTGACAAGTTCAGATAACGATGATGGAAATGGAAAGAAATCACGCACCATCCTTTCCGATTCAGACCAGATAGGATTAATAATAATGAGACCTGACTTTCGTGGACAGAAGATATGTGACAGCTCAACCTTGTGCTCACAAAATCAGTCTTGGACAATACGAGATATGTAAACAGGTGTCCCGTCGGTTTGGAAGACGGGAATCACCATTTGGGGAAGAACATTGACATCTAAATGGACCTGACAGGCAAAATGATCACGTGGTACTTGGTAGTAATGCGTTCTTGCGGTGTGCCAATGGGGCTTATGGAAGACCACTGTATGGCTGCCCAAATCATCACCGAACTCCCACCATCTTCAACTCTTTGGAGATACACTCGGCCAGATGTTGGAAACCGTGTGAAACAAGACTCATCCGCCCAAATGACTTCCTTCCATTGCTCTATAATCGAGGTTTTATGGCTTCGGTATCACGTTTTCCTGTTACGGAAATTTGCATCGACGATCAGGGTTTTGGAAATTCAGCTCGCATTGCAACTCCCTGTTTACGGAGCCCGCTTCCTGTTCTTTTGGTGCTGACTGGTTCGCGAGTACGAAATTTAGTTTTGCAGTAAATTATGGCACTTTTGTCCTCATATTACTCGTGACAGTCCTCTGCAATGAGCCTGTCTCACAGTCACTCAAAGCACACTTTCGTCCGTGTTGTGACTAAGTGGTTGCCGTTTTTTCGCTTACCCTGTATGCTATATAAATCTTCGTTACGGAGCCTCTTGAAACACCAAACACTTCGGCTGCCTTCGTTATGGAAGCACGCAGTATACGAGCATCAACAACTTGCCCACGTTTGAAGTCACTTAACTCCGATATAATACGCTCACATTCAGAAGACTAATAGTTTCAATGTACTGAGACATTTCACAGGTGCCGTTAGTAGTCAAATAAAACAACGCAACCTACAGGCTGGGTCAGCATCTTCATTTATATTCAAGGATGTATTTCTCGCGATGTTTTCATGTTTTAGGGCAATCCCTGTACATCGAATAATGACTTACTGCAGCCTTACTCCACTAATTTCCAAGCTGCACTCGCGCTTTCCTGTGTAATCGATTAATATGGTCCAGCTACGTTAGAAGCGGCTTGGAGGCGAAGATTACTTCTCTCAAAGTCCTTCAGGGATCTGGGAAAGACGGTCTTTCTTATTAAGACTGCACGGTCATGGAGCCGTGTAACACACTGGTTAGTTTCAAATCGTCGAGCACAGAGATATGGCTTTCGTTTCCAATCAAGGTTAAAAACAATATGATGCTATGTTCTTTATATTCATTTTAATTAAAATATCATCTTCTTTGGTATATTAGGTCTACTTAGATCTCCTCCAACAAGAATATCTCAACGAAAGGAAGTAAGAAGCTGTCAAAATTCCAACTAACTCTAATCTGGATAAATGCAAACCGGTGATGATGTAGATTGGAAGTAACCCTGTCGGGTAAATTTAGATAACATGTATCTTAAAAAAACTGTGCAACGTTTGTATTGTCGCGAGGCGCATCTCGTCATACCAATATGAGAGAGAAAGTCTCCGTACACAGTTGTGTAGATAATCATTTTCGCCTCCCTCTGTTCGAAACTGAAACATGATAGAAAATCTCTAATATTGGTAACAAGTTCCCAATGTCAGTGTACAATTGCAGGATATGTTTGTGGATACACAACTTCGTTTAATAGTTGTTTAAAAAAGAAATGCGAATACCATTCCTTCAGTAACAGATCAATCTGGATTAGATCACAGAAGTCTCCCACAAAAACCTTAACCTCACTGTGACGAACAGCTTTTCAATACCGTGTTGGTCCGCCTTTGGAACGTTGTACAGCAGCTGTTATGCCCGTCTTGGACTCAATAAGCCCTTGATACGTTTCTTGGGCTATGTGGCACCAGTTGCCTAATCACACGTAGCACAATCCCCGTAAATTACCGTTGGCGCCCGATGGCGTCCCAGATGTGGTTCATCGGGCTCAGATAAGGTGAAACTGGAGAGCAAAGTATGAACATGTGTTCACTATCACGCTCCTCAAAACCGTGTAACACGATTCTGGCCTTGTGCTACTACCAGATATCTTGTCGGAAGATGCCATCGCCTTCGTTGATGGCAGTAACGAATGCATTTCCTTTTCAACAAAGACCGCTTAGACCACAGCAGTCGTGGTGCCTTCTATTAATAACATGGCTCCTTTGGACACCCAGGTAAATGTACCCATGGCATTAAACTGGCCTCGGTGGTCTCCATCCGTGACGGAATGTCTCTTTCAAGTAGCCGTTCGCATTCGCTACCGTGAAATCGGACGCTGAGATCTACGGTCAAGTCTCGTTGGTCCCATGCGCACTGCAATTTTAACTGACGTTGTCGTTGAGTCAGCATGGGAACACGTAGGGGTCTTCATCTGCTGAGCAAAATGTTGAACAATGTATGCTGAACGGCGTGCTTCGAAACACTTCTGCCTGCATCGTCATTGTGCTCTGTTGCCAGACGTTCCACAGACTGGCGTCTGTCCTAGATTACAGAGCTGGAAAACGTCCGCCCTCCACCTTATGTGACGGTGCGTGGACATCTAACGTCTTGTCGTACACTCTTGTCTTCAGTCACTATTCCAGAAATGCTGATGACAGCAGCACATGAACAGCATTCGTTTCTCCCCATTCTTCTCACCCGGCACATGCTCGTAAGGCCACCAAGACGCATCCAGTCTGACCGTGGTCAGTGGTGATGTTTCGCCTAATCAGTATAAGATAGCAAATTTAGGCCTGCACGGCGACGAGGTCTACATTTTGGCGCCTCATGCTGCCTGAGTAAAAATACAGGGTGTTTAAAAAATGGTCTGAGTTTAACATTTATATTTATGGGTGGAACATTGTACAAACATTTTGTACAAAATTCTCTTCGAGCAACCTTTCATTGGTACAGCTGGTAAGTTTTCTGTCGATTCCTACATTAGAAGTGCGAGGTAGATCTGGAGTATTACTTTTGCACAAACATTATGTCTTTTTGTGGATAACATCTACAAGCTGATAACGGTGACGAAAATCGTCATGACCACAGTCACTTACTAACGGTTGTACAATTACTGACGCACAAACATAATCCTTGCTTCAGCGGACGCCATTGTGCTTCTAATTCAAATTTTAAAGTCGACCAGTAGATCAATAAGCAACAAGTGACGTTGTAAAAGTCTTTTTTTTTTTTTTACATACCCCTCGAATATTTATGCGACATAATCGAGAGGTCAGTCAGTGTACAAAGTCCTGCACCGCCAACACTTCCGTAAACAATGGGATAGATGGTGGTGGTATCACGTACATAAGCTATAAAGTGGCTAGCATTGGCGGAGCTGTCATTTGTACTCAGGTGATTCATGAGAAAAGGTTTCCGAGTTTCCGACCTGATTATGGCCGCACGACGGGAACTAACAGGCTTTGAACACGGGTTGATAGATTTAGAACCATGGGACATTCCGTTTCGGAAATCGTTGGGAATTTCATTACTCTGAGATCTACAGCGACAAGAATGTGCCGACAATACCAAATTTCAGGCATTAGATATCAATAAAGAACAACGCAGTGACGGACAGCGTTCACTTAACGACCTAGAGAAGCAGCGTTTGCCTAGAGTTGTCACTGCTAAGAGACAAGCAACAATGTTGCAGATAACCGCAGAAATGAGTGTGGTACGTACGAAGAACGTTTCCGTTAGGACAGTGGTGCGTAATTTAGCGTTAATGGGCTACGGCAGCAGACGACCGACGCGAGTGCTTTTGCGGGTACCACGACATCGCCTGCAGCGACTCTTCTTGGCTAATGACCATATCGGTTGGACCCTATACGACTGGGAAACCGTGGCCTGGTCAGATGAGTATCGATTTCAGTTGGTAAGAGCTGCGTTCCACTGTGGCGCAGACCCCACGAAGCCATGGACCCAAGCCGTCAATAAGGCACTGTGCAAACTGTTGGTGGCTCCCTAGTGGTATGGCCTGTGTTTACGTTGAATGTATTGGGTTCCTGGTCCAACTTAACCGATTGTTGACGGGCAATTGTTATGTTCGGCTACTTTTACACTACTGACCATTAAAATTGCTACACCACGAAGATGACGTGCTACAGATGCGAAATTTAACCGACAGGAAGAAGATGCTCCGATATGCAAATGATTAGCTTTTCAGAGCATACAGACAATGTTGGCACCGGTGGCGACACCTACAACGTGCTGACATGGAGAAAGTTTCCAACCGATTTGTCATACACAAACAGCAGTTGACCAGCGTTGCCGGGTGAAACGTTGTTGTGATGCCTCGTGTAAGGAGGAGAAATGCGTACCATCACGTTTCCGACTTTGATAAAGGTCGGATTGCAGCCTATCGCGATTGCGGTTTATCTTATCGCGAAATTGCTGCTCGCGTTCGTCGAGATCCAATGACTGTTGGCAGAATATGGAATCGGTGGGTTCAGGAGGGTAATACAGAACGCCGAGCTGGATCCCAACGGCCTCGTATCACTAGCAGTCGAGACGACAGGCATCTTATCCGCATGGCTGTAACGGATCGTACAGCCACGTCTCGATCTCTGAATCAACAGATGGGGACGTTTGCAAGACAACAACCATCTGCACGAACAATTCGACGACGTTTGCAGCAGCATGGACTATCAGGTCGGAGACCATGGCTGTGGTTACTCTTGACGCTGCATCACAAACAGGAGAGCCTGCGATGGTGTACTCAACGGCGAACCTGGGTGCACGAATGACAAAACGTCATTTTTTCGGATGAATCCAAGTTCTGTTTACAGCATCATGATGGTCGCATCGGTGTTTGGCCACATCGTGGTGAACGCACATTGGCAGCGTGTATTCGTCATCGCCATACTAGCGTATCACCCGGCGTGATGGTATGGGGTGCCATTGGTTACACGTCTCGGTCACCTCTTGTTCGAATTGACAGCACTTAAAAAAGGGGACGTTACATTTGAGATGTGTTACGACCTGTATCTCTACCCTTTATTCGATTCCTGCGAAACCCTACATTTCAACAGGATAATGCTCGACCACGTGTTGCAGGTCCCGTACGGGCCTTTCTGGTTACAGAAAATGTCCGACTGCTGCCCTGGCCAGCACATTCTCCAGATCTCTCACCTACTGAAAACGTCTGGTCAATGGTGGCCGAGCAACTGGCTCGTCACAATACGCCAGTCAGTACTCTTGATGAACTGTGGTATCGTGTTGAAGCTGCATTGGCAGCTGTATCTGTACACGCCATCCAGGCTCTGTTTTACACAATGCCCAGGCGTATCAAGGCCGTTATTACGGCCAGAGGTGGTTTTTCTGGGTACTGATTTCTCAGGATCTATGCACCCAAATTGGGTGAAATTGTAATCACATGTCTGTTCTAGTATAATATATTTGTCCAATGAATACCAGTTTATCATCTGCATTTCTTCTTGGTGTAGCAGTTTTAATGGTCAGTAGTATAGATTATTTACAGCCATTCGTAGAGTTTATATTCCCAAACAATGCTGGAATTTTTATGGATGAAAATGCGCCATGCCACTTGGCTACAGTTGTTCGCGCCTGGTTTGAAGAACATCTTGGACAAATCGAGCGAATGATTCGACCACTTAGATCGCCCAATATGTACCCCTTCGATCTTTGTGCGACATAATCGAGAGGTCAGTTGGTGCAAAAAATCTTGCACCGGATACACTTTCGTAACTATGGATGGCTATAAGGGCAGCACGTCTCAGTATATCTGCAACGACTTGTTGAGTCCAAGTAACGTCGAGTTACTGCACTACGACGGGTCAAAGGACATCCGACACTATATTAGGAGGTATCCTCTGATTATTGTCCCGTCAGTGTATATCTACACATTTGTCTATCCTGGAACGTCCATTATGTTGTAATTTAGAACTTTTTGTAATCAGGTTATAGAGTAATTATAAACATAACTAAATGTAGTAAAATAAATAGTAAACAAAATAATGGTTCAAATGGCTCTGAACACTATTGACCTAACATCTGAGGTCAGCAGTCCCCTATAACTTAGAACTACTTAAACCTAACTAAGGACATCACACAAATCCATACCCGAGGCAGAATTCGAACCTGCGACCGGAGCGGTCGCGCAGTTCCAGACTGAAGCGCCTAGAACCTCTCGGCCACACCGGCCGGCAGATAGTAAACTATTAAAGGTTTCATAGTTTACAATTTGTACTTATATTTGAGCAAGTGTTCACTAATAAATATTAACTGTTAAAATGGAAGCCTTTCTTTTTAAGCATGCTGCATGTAAGACCGTTAGTATTAAGGGAATGGCACTTGCAAGAAATTGAATGTTGTTATCATAAGCATAACATGTGAGAAAAGCTACGTAACGATAAGTGATCGAGCATGTGATTGCCATATGCACTAGAGAAAAAAAGAAAAATAAATAAAAAATTTAAAATGTTATCACAATTATTGGGCAAAATGAAAGTAAAATGTAATAAGGAAAATTTTTGTACTATCTTTTGCAGTCTAGAAAGGGAAGAATTCCGTTCTACATGCATAGTGACTGTTTTCTCTTTCAGAGTTTCGTTGTGGCAACTTAACATTATCTACTTCAGTGACCGTTGTGGTAAGAAGTGTATATTCAGCCTGCTGCTGGGATTTGAATTAACTGCTTCATTAGAGCTAATGCTTCAGCTTGTGTTAAAGAACTCTGTTACGAAGTAGTGAAGTTTACATACACTGTTAACAGAGCGAAATCAGCAGGTACAGGGTAAACGCATTTTGGCAGTGATGAAATGAACGACGAATATCAGATAGACGTACTATAGGCAAAATCCCATAATCTTCTGCTGGATTGAATATCACACCAAGGGTCTTCATTAAAATCAGCGGCTTTGAAGTATCTAAACCGTACCAGAGCTTTCTGTGTAAAACTGCAGATTTTTTCTTTTAACATTACTTGTGTTACGGGCTTCCTAAATATTATTCGCACATTCGTAACAGATTCAATTTTGGACAGGAGATAGAATATCTTCGCATTCATACAAACGATGTGTTGATATGGATGCGAGCTGTACAGAAATATCATTATATTCAGCAGTGCGTTACATTCAATACTGGAACCGACCCGCTGCTGGGCAGCATGTTCTCCGGTAAACGGAGAAGACCACCGCTGGTGCCAAATGTTGCTTAAATCATCTGCTGATGGGAATTTCAATGATAAAGGAAATTGTGCATAGAACGTCATCCACAAAGGATACTAATTCGTATTAAAAGAAGATTCTTTCGATTTATCTGTAGAGATACTAAGCTAAGCGACGATAAGGCGTTTTATTTGTGAATGATATACTAGGAAGACGTGTAGTGTTGAACTACGCAAATGATTCCGTACTTCGTGTTTGCACCTTAGCATCACAGTAATAGTTGACCATATGATATAACTCGTAACAGTCCTCGTGTCCTCTGCGGCTGATGTCACGCTAGCCAAACGAACGTGTTGATTAAGCAGTGAAATAAGGATGAGGTTAGTAGTTTTCATTCTACTTTTACTATTTTATTTGCAAGACTACTCTCCTTCGAACCTGAGAAGTCAGTATCTGAGAGAAACGTAAAAAATATTGGTGAACGGTTACAATAACTACAGAGAAAAATTAGTTCATACTTAATGTAATGGGTGAGTTGGCTTCTTCTTCCACCATCTAAAATATTTCAAAATTTTACAAGAGACAGGTTTGTGAGGGTCGCAGGTTGGAGACGAGAGTGGTGCAACAGAGAACCTGCCAAGCCCATATGTCAGAGAAACCTAAAAAATATTGGTGAACTGTTAAAATAACTATAGCGAAAAATTAGTTCCAACTTAATACAATGCATGAGTTGCCTTCTTCCTCCACCAGCTAAAATATTTCAAAATTTTACAAGGGTGAGGTTTGTGAGTGTCGCAGGTTGGAGACGGGAGTGGAGCAACAGAGAACGATGGAATTTTTAGAAAACGTGAATTGCATATCGCGATTAGGTAACGGCTCTATGCTGTAGTATTTATTTGAAACATTTGGGCTTCTTGTGGGAATGACTGCAGACCCTGGTAGTGCAATAAGTAAAAATGAACATTGCAAATTAGTAATGCGATCACACTGCTGGCGGATCGGTAACACATCGAAGTGTTGCCCCTTCCCTGCGGGATATGTTGAAACGTAGGACTCGTAATATAATTCTGGTGAATGAAAAATATATATATTAGTTCGTACGGTAGGTGTCTTTTACAGTTACTGCCCAAGATGCTTACATTATGATAGCTGGAAGAAGAAAGACAAATTCGAACAGCCAGGCTTCTCCTAGCTGCTGTGCATTCTTTTACTACAGAGATAACGCAAATATGAACATCGACAGTCTGGTGGCAACTGTTCACACGAAATTTTATATACAAAATAATCTTTAGAAAGGGTATTACAATACCCCCTGAGTAGCTACAACACAGTTTTCTGCTTCATTGGCAGCAGTCATTCAGCCTTCTTATATCGGGAAAAAAATTAATATAATACATTTTTTTTACTTGTTCGATGAGAAATGTACCAATTAGTGTACAGTTAGTCCACAGTGAAGTCCGTGGTACAGGCTTGTCGCTTTGTATGTATCAACAACGTATATAAGCAACACAATGTTCTGGGAGTGAGAGTTGATTCCAAACGATGCTAGCTGCAAGCCCACCATCATATTCGGACTGTGACGTCAGAGACGGGTCATGCCATCAGACGCGGGTTGCGGGACGTCATCCAGGCACTACCATGCACATGGTGTTGTATTGTTGTTTCTCACCCCAGCGTCCACTAGCATGCCATCATATTCGGATTGTGACGTCAGAGACGGGTCATGCCATCAGATGCGGGTTGCGGGACGTCATCCAGGCACTACCAGACACATGGTGTTGTATTGTTGTTTCTCACCCCAGCGTCCACTAGCATGCCATCATATTTGGATTGCGACGTCAGAGACGGGTCATGCCATCAGACGCGGGTTGCGGGACGTCATCCAGGCACTACCATGCACATGGTGTTGTATTGTTGTTTCTCACCCCAGCGTCCACTAGCATGCCATCATATTCGGATTGTGACGTCAGAGACGGGTCATGCCATCAGACGCGGGTTGCGGGACGTCATCCAGGCACTACCACGCACATGGTGTTGTATTGTTGTTTCACACCCCAGCGTCCACTAGCATGCCATCATATTCGGATTGTGACGTCAGAGACGGGTCATGCCATCAGACGCGGGTTGCGGGAAGTCATCCAGGCACTACCAGGCACATGGTGTTGTATTGTTGTTTCTCACCCCAGCGTCCACTAGCATGCCATCATATTCGGATTGTGACGTCAGAGACGGGTCATGCCATCAGACGCGGGTTGCGGGACGTCATCCAGGCACTACCATGCACATGGTGTTGTATTGTTGTTTCTCACCCCAGCGTCCACTTGCATGCCATCATATTCGGATTGTGACGTCAGAGACGGGTCATGCCATCAGACGCGGGTTGCGGGACGTCATCCGGGCACTACCACGCTCATGGTGTTGTATTGTTGTTTCTCACCCCAGCGTCCACTAGCATGCCATCATATTCGGATTGTGACGTCAGAGACGGGTCATGCCATCAGATGCGGGTTGCGGGACGTCATCCAGGCACTACCAGACACATGGTGTTGTATTGTTGTTTCTCACCCCAGCGTCCACTAGCATGCCATCATATTCGGATTGCGACGTCAGAGACGGGTCATGCCATCAGACGCGGGTTGCGGGACGTCATCCAGGCACTACCATGCACATGGTGTTGTATTGTTGTTTCTCACCCCAGCATCCACTAGCATGCCATCATATTCGGATTGTGACGTCAGAGACGGGTCATGCCATCAGACGCGGGTTGCGGGACGTCATCCAGGCACTACCACGCACATGGTGTTGTATTGTTGTTTCACACCCCAGCGTCCACTAGCATGCCATCATATTCGGATTGTGACGTCAGAGACGGGTCATGCCATCAGACGCGGGTTGCGGGACGTCATCCGGGCACTACCACGCTCATGGTGTTGTATTGTTGTTTCTCACCCCAGCGTCCACTAGCATGCCATCATATTCGGATTGTGACGTCAGAGACGGGTCATGCCATCAGACGCGGGTTGCGGGACGTCATCCAGGCACTACCATGCACATGGTGTTGTATTGTTGTTTCTCACCCCAGCGTCCACTAGCATGCCATCATATTCGGATTGTGACGTCAGAGACGGGTCATGCCATCAGACGCGGGTTGCGGGACGTCATCCGGGCACTACCACGCTCATGGTGTTGTATTGTTGTTTCTCACCCCAGCGTCCACTTGCATGCCGTCATATTCGGATTGTGACGTCAGAGACGGGTCATGCCATCAGACGCGGGTTGCGGGACGTCATCCAGGCACTACCATGCACATGGTGTTGTATTGTTGTTTCTCACCCCAGCGTCCACTTGCATGCCATCATATTCGGATTGTGACATCAGAGACGGGTCATGCCATCAGACGCGGGTTGCGGGACGTCATCGAGGCACTACCATGCACATGGTGTTGTATTGTTGTTTCTCACCCCAGCGTCCACTAGCATGCCATCATATTCGGATTGTGACGTCAGAGACGGGTCATGCCATCAGACGCGGGTTGCGGGACGTCATCCAGGCACTACCACGCACATGGTGTTGTATTGTTGTTTCTCACCCCAGCGTCCACTAGCATGCCATCATATTTGGATTGTGACGTCAGAGACCGGTCATGCCATCAGACACGGGTTGCGGGACGTCATCCAGGCACTACCACGCACATGGTGTTGTATTGTTGTTTCTCACCCCAGCGTCCACTAGCATGCCATCATATTCGGACTGTGACGTCAGAGACGGGTCATGCCATCAGACGCGGGTTGCGGGACGTCATCCAGGCACTACCACGCACATGGTGTTGTATTGTTGTTTCACACCCCAGCGTCCACTAGCATGCCATCATATTCGGATTGTGACAGCAGAGACGGGTCATGCTATCAGACGCGGGTTGCGGAACGTCATCCAGGCACTACCATGCCCGTGGTGTTGTATTGTGGTTTCTCACCCCGGTGTCCACTAGCATGCGTGCAGGCTCTGTGATTCTTGGAACATTTGTATCTTGACATGAGATATCCCTGTTAAAGTATGTACTTGTATGGTGTATATAGGATTAAAGTGCATGGATATATACTAATACAATATATAAAAATTAGAGTTCATTTCTCTACAACAGATAACCACATAACGTCACAATGTACAATTACTCTTCATAAGATATTTGTCGAGCGAAAGAATTTGAACGTTGCTCATATCATAAGATCAATGTATGTCCACACAGAGCTAAAAGTTCGTTCTTTACTTGGATCAAACATTATTTACGAAGGTCAAAATAACTGAGTCCACACGAATATCAATGTGGCACACCCTCCTGAAGGAATGGCTTCAATTTTTTCACGAGATAATTGCACATCTTTGAATACGGCAGAACTGCTGTTTACTTGTCCCAGTGTTCGCTTTGTACACCACCATGGATCAGGATTACACACAGTGCACTAATCCTCTACCCCAATTCACGACGGGTCACTGTTTATCACAAGCTCACCACTAGTTTGGTTTTGCACTATAACAGAAATCTACGTACTTGTGCATGTATGTAGTTTCTTATTTACTATTGGCTTTTATCTTTAAAGATTTTCCGTCCGAATCATTTTATCTACTCATGTATTTTCATTTATTACTCATACGTTTTTACGAATTTGACGTAACTTGCTTACAGCCCTTTAAAATGGGATTTGCTGTCTATGTTTAGGATTCTTACATCATGAAGTTAATATGTATATACATATGAAAGTCAGGTTAGAGGAAAGTCATTATAACACGTCATAACGTGAATTATATGAGTGCCAAATACCAGAGTGCTCACTTTTAGAACTGATATAATTACAATACAAACACTCATCAGACGCCGGCCGGGGTGACCGAGCGGTTCTAGGCGCTTCAATCTGGAACCGAGCGACCACTACGGTCGCAGGTTCGAATCCTGCCTCGAGCATGGATGTGTGTGATGTCCTTAGATTAGTTAGGTTCAAGTAGTTCTAAGTTCTAGGGGACTGATGACCTCAGATGTTAAGTCCCGTAGTGCTCAGAAACATTTGAACCACTCATCAGACGGAGTATAGGAAAAATGCTGTAGTCATAAGTTTCGCCTCGGCAGCACACTACCATTAATGTTGCTCAATGGTATTTTGGTGCGGTTGTACCACTCATGTTTACTCTGTATACACGCTAGTGCATCACGTACGTATGTGTGATTGTGTTGTATTTAGATGTAATGGCACACAGTGCACTGTATCAGCATAAATGTTTTCATTTATTGACAGGTATCATTCTTTGGCATTTTACTACTCACTCAGTTTTATCAGTTCATGACTATCTTTTACTCTCTTCACAAAAACCAGCCATAGTATTAAACTGTGTGCCGGCCGCGGTGGTCTAGCGGTTCTAGGCGCTCAGTCCGGAGCCGCGGGACTGCTACGGTCGCAGGTTCGAATCCTGCCTCGGGCATGGTTGTGTGTGATGTCCTTAGGTTAGTTAGGTTTAAGTAGTTCTAAGTTCTAGGGGACTGATGACCATAGATGTTAAGTCCCATAGTGCTCAGAGGCATTTCATTAAACTGTGTTAAGCACATGACATATTGAGCAGTGTCTGAGATGAACTTTTGCACACAGAGGTAATAACCTTTTACCTATGGAAGTGAAAATATTTGGCATTATAATAAACATAGAAAAAAGCGAGTGGTGTCACTGCATGTGTAGATATGATAGCTGTTAAATACTACTAAGTAAGTCTAATGCAGATCTTGTATCACTGATACATATACGTGTCGTAAATTTAATGCTCACTCCAAAACGAAGTCAGGATACGTGATGAATCATATGGTTGAATTCATGCGGCGATCAGTACGATGAATATTGTCGCAGCTGGTACTAACCTTTGATAATGTTTATTTTCGTAACCTTACATGTTACTGAGATTCTAGTTACGTTGTGACCGTATGAGATGTGCTTGAGGAGTGACAGTAATTAACACGGATCTTACCGTTTCATCGAAGGAAGACAGCGTAGTCACTCGTTGCTTTCTTTGACATTCCACATCGAGTCCACAGGAATCTATTGTGTGTTATAAATATAGAGATGGTTCACTACCTGCTCAAACAAATCAAGATATTACATCCATACTTGTGCTCTTTGTGTGTGCAAGTGCCTAAAAACCTATCTAACTCGCAGAACAGCCGACTTCAGGGATTTGCTTGCTGGTTAAAGAGTTGTATGGCATTAGGTTGCAAAAAATTGTCTCCATTTATAACCAGTGAAGTAAGATGTATTGTGTGTTGTCGGTGACTTGGGTTTTGCTATTGTGCGAATGTAATCACTTCAAATTCTTTTGATAATTACTGGAGTCGTAGCGGACATGGCAGCATATAGTTTCACAAACTTGGAAAATAACTTTAAAGGCTTGGGAAGAATATTACAGCATACAATAACATTCTTGATACATTCATGAACGTCGGATATGGACTAGCAAAATGAAGAACTATGATTTTAAGCTGTTTACTCGGAAAAACACAAAAGATTTTCAAGTGTGTGTGAATTCCTAAGGGACCAAACTGCTGAGGTCATCGGTCCCTAGACTTGCACACTACTTAAACTAACTTACGCTGTGAAAAACACACACCGCCATGCCCGAGGGAGGACTCTAACCTCCGGCGGGAGGGGCCGTGCAATCCATGACAAGGCGCATCTAACCGCGCGACCACTCCGGAAAACATATTGCAGTTTAGTCTTACTCGTTTGCTGATGCATTTTGTATTCTGACAGATGACACAAGTACTTAGTATTCAATGTACCTTTCGTCGCATATTGGAAAAGTAGCGAATACTGCTTTCTGAAAACGTGCTAAGGAGGATTTACTCATTATTAGAACTCTCTCGCAGCTCATTGAATGTCAGAATAGAATCAACACAATAAGGAGCAACAGTTACCTGCTACACAATAAACTGAATATACCTTCACGAAGTTCAAGCAACTGTGACTTAAATGTTCCTGATTAGCCGAAGAATTTATGTTTTGGCTTTACTTTTAGTTGAACAAACGTCGTTACCATAGCCTACCATTTAGCTACTGAATGTATCAACAGTTTATAGACTTTACGTTATTAAGTAAGTAATATTATTTAATAAAATTTACGTCTAAATCTCTTTTAACAACCAAATTTACGCGAGTCAACCATTAAATGAGGAGTTCTTAATGCGCAATCAGCCGGCCGCGGTGGTCTAGTTGTTCTAGACGCTCAGTCCGGAACCGCGGGACTGCTACGGTCGCAGGTTCGAATCCTGCCTCGGGCATGGATGTGTGTGATGCCCTTAGGTTATTTAGGTTTAAGTAGTTCTACGTTCTAGGGGACTGATGACCACAGATGTTAAGTCCCATAGTGCTCAGAGAAATTTGAACCATTTTTTGAATGCGCAATCAGCTATTAACAGTTTGGTTTCCGTTGCTAGCACAGTTTAACTCAGTTTACTCACCCTTGTGTTGTTTCTGCTGGTGCTGCGGGGAGGTGACGAACTGTTTCAGATTTTCATTACCTGTGGTTTCATTTTGCGATACGAAGCTGCGCGGGAGGTATGCGACTAGACGATTAACAGCACGACGTTGAGACTACCATAGGTCAGTAAATAACGAGGATTTACTCATTATTAGAACTCCATTGAGCCCTTTCAGCCATAGTCTATCATCAGAATTTGCAAAACAAACTTGATATAAATATCATGTCAAATAGGTACTGCGTAACACGACGCTTTGCATCAAGTTTGTTTCTGACATTCTCATGGTTTCCGAAACGAGTCTGTAAAGTTTTTCGAGATACTGTTGTCGATTAGCAGGCTCATGGAAAGTTAAAAATATACTGTGGTGAAATTAATCGTCGGACTTGACTAAGCACCGTCTAGTCACAGTTCAACACAAGCCGGAGACGTATAATAGGAATACGAGTTACGATATATTCCATTGTATGTGAATCAATTATTTCAGAGACAACAATGCTATTCATACAAATACCACAGATTCGATTCTCAAAACATTCATGTATTCAAACACAGTTCTCCACACCTCAGTAATATGCTGAATATGGTTTCGGAGGTCTGGTTCAACACCTACCGTACATGACATCCAGTTTGCTACCTACGTGAAATATTTCAGGAGAATTACGTCCGACTCTTTGTGTGTACGATGCTGCCGCATCTTTAAAGCCTTCCGTAGGTTTTTGGCACCAAGGTTAGTGTTTCTTCTATAGTACAACTGCTTTTTCCGTCTCTAAACCACAACACAGCAGACACTCTCTGACAGCAAATTGTAAACGACTTATCGCTTAGGATTTCAGTCACCTTTCTGATGGATAAACGTCGCCAGTGAACGTAGAAGAAGCTCTTACATTAACGGACACTCACATTTATCACTTACGCGGCTACAAAAATTGTTAATAGTGGAAAACCTTCATGGTTCTTTGTGCAATACAGCTACTGAACATAAACTATAAAGCCTTATTTTATGACTCTGTCGGGCTGGGCTGGCACTTGGGTGGGTGACCACCCGGTCTACCGAGCGCTGTTGGCAAGTGGGGTGCACTCAGCCCTTGTAAGGCAAACTGAGGAACTATTTGATTGAGATGTAGCGGTTCCTGCCTCGGAATTTGACATACGGCCGGGAGAACGGTGTGCTGACCACATGCCCCTCCGTATCCGCATCCAGCGAAGCCTGTGGACGGAGGATGACACGGCGGCCGGTCGGTACCGTTGGGCCTTCATGGCCTGTCCGGAAGGAGTTTTTTTTTATTTTATGAGAAAATTAAATTGCATTAAAACTCTACAGATGAATTATTTTTTTTTGCGCTAAATTTTCAAATAAGCTACATCTGAATGCTCCTTGAAGCATCCCCAACTCTCTTGTGGTTCCATTTTTAGGTACTCCACGTCGACGTCTGCTCATAGATACGTATCATCGGTAGGTTTTCCGGCTTTACTTCCCGACGTGACAGCGACGACTCTCCGATGAGGTGCGGGCCTTGTGTTTTGCTATTACTGCGAGTCTTGTAAATATCGCTTTTATTTAGTAATTTGCCGGCCTAAAACTCTCCACTTTTATGATTAAGACAGCCTGCTCCACCTTTCGCAGGGAGTGGGGGCGTCAAAGAGTCACAAAAGTTCATATTCAGCAATCCGTAAAACACGTAAACGTTCACTTCATTTAGCGTGTTAGTTAATGCCTACGCTTTCCGCTAGATGGTGCTGACTTACTGCTGAATAGCTTTGGATTCGTAAAACCTTCACTGATTAGTACTAGGTAAATGAAATAAGTACAACACTCTTGTATTTCACTTTCACTCTATATTCAAGGATTAAGATGGTGATGAATGAAGGTCTATTTCAAAGGTTCCTAGCCTGGAGGAATCTAAATAGTCCGCAAATGCCGATATGCACCCGCACTACTTGCAGATTCGCAACTAACGGCATACAACACTTTCAGAAGTCCACACGTTAATATCTGAATACCGGTACCTCTGAATTCACTCGTATCAGCAGATAATTTGAGTTTTTGTCGTCTAAATGTCCGTAAAGTTACGATCTAGCACTAAAGTCCTAAGATCCCCTTAACACTCCGTTGCTACCAACAGTCAGAGATCGTAAACTACATCACTTTTAATCTCCGTAATATTCGAACAGTTTATCGTGAATCTTAACACGATTAAGTTCAATCTAATTATTGTCTCGCTGACTGACACGAGTTCCCAGCCCTATAACGAAACAATCAAGGAAAAAAAGGCGGCAATAATGACGACCAGGCCTTTTTATAGGTTTTTCATCACAAGAGTTTAACGTCACTGCCTTCTCCATGACGGAGCTTCCGTGGCTTTGCTGTACTTAGACGTTAAACTACATGCTGATATACTATAATTTTGACCTGCAATTACCGAACTCTGATTCTATACTATTTTCCCCTCTAAAAATTCTATTCTTAATTTTAAATTATTCTTTCTATAGCTTTTATCACTGTAAACTGAACCGCGGTGTTACATCCTCTCACGTGTTTCGACAAATCTTTCTTTTCAGCTCGCTGTTGCTGGGTGAAGTAATGCTGTGTCAGAGTAATACCCAGGGAGAGTTTCCTTCCCTGGTGCAACACAGAAATATTAGTTTCCTCCTACGGAAGAGAAATATCAGTTTCCTCCAAGGAAATATTATTTTCTCCGAGTAACTCATATGGTGCAAGGCGGCGAGGGCCACTTAACGTCCGGTGATAACGTGATCCGGAAGAGTACGTAACCTATGTATTACGACGACCACGCACATCTTAATTGTTATGGAGCTTAAGGGCGCTCAAAGGCGTGGTGATCAGAGCCCTCACACATACTAAAAGATACAAATGTGGATAAAATGAATAAAATTGCTGCCACACATTGAGGAGGAAACCTTAAAAATATGATTCATTCACTCACTCCCACCTCACTCGCGTTGACCTCACAAAGGATGAATGGTATATCAGGGATTAAAACAGAAGTAAGGCGGCAGAAAAGATAAAAAGGGAGGCGCCATAAAATATGACTAGTTGAATACTTACGAAAACCGTGAGTGAACCAGTCATCGTGTTAGTCCATTAAGAACACCTCCCTCAAATTTTAGAAAACAAGTGGTTATGTCAGTAATACACTGAAGAGCCAAAAAAAAACTGGCACACCTGCCTAATATCGTGCAAGGCCCCCGCGAGGACGCAGAAGTGCCGCAACACGCCGTGGCGTGGACTCGACTAATGTATGAAGTAGTGCTGTATGGGAGTGACGCCATGAATCGTACAGAGCTGTCCATAAATCCGTAAGAGTACTAAGGGGTGGAGACCTCTTCTGAACAGCACGTTTGCAAGTCTTCTCAGATATGCTCTGTCAGAGTCGTATCTAGACGTATCAGGGGTCCCTGATCACTCCAACTGCACACGCCCCACACCATAACAGAGCCTCCAACAGCTTCAACAGTCCCCTGCTGTCATGCAGGGTATATGAATTCATGAGTTTTACTCGATACATGTACTCGTCCATCTGCCCGATACAATTTGAAACGAGACTCATCCGACCAGGCAACGTGTTTCCAGTCATCAACAGTCAATGTCGGTGTTGACGGGCAAAGGCGAGGCGTAAAGATTTGTGTCGTGCAGTTATCAAGGGTACACGAGTGGTTCTTTGGCTCCGAAAGCCCGTAACGATGTTGCGTCGTTGAATGGTTCGCACGCTGACACTTGTTGACGCCTCAACATTGAAATCTGCAGCAATTTGGGGAAGGGATTGCACTCTGTCACGCCGAACGATTCTCTTCAGTCGTCGTTGGTCCCGTTCTTGCAGGATCTTTTTCCGGCCGCAGCGATGTAGGAAATTTGATGTTTTGCCGGACTCCTGTTATTAAAGGTACACTCGTGAAATAGTCGTGCGGAAAATCCCAGCTTCGTCGCTACCTCGGAGATCCTGTGTCCCATCGCTCGTGCACTGATTATAACACCACGTTCAAACTTACTTAAATATTGATAACCTGCTATTGCTTCAGCAGTAACCGATTTAACAAGTGCGCCAGGCGCTTGTCGTCTTATACATAAGTCTTCTGCGTCTTTACAAATGTCTTCACATATGCCTGTACCAGTTTCTTTCGCGCGTCATTGTATATATGTTCACCATCACATAGTACATCAACTTGTGCGAGTATATCGACTGCCTTGCGGATTTAATGCACGAACAGGCGAGTTGAATTTCACAAACTGGTTCACAGGAATCTCTAATAGTTCCCACAGATGAAAAAAATGTTCAAATGTGTGTGAAATCTTATGGGAGTTAACTGCTAAGGTCATCACTCCATAAGTTTACACACTACTTAACCTAAATTATCCTAAGGACAAACACACACACCCATGCCCGAGGGAGGACTCGAACCTCCGCCGGGAACAGCCGCACAGTCCAGGACTGCAGTGCCTAAGACCGCTCGGCTAATCCCGCGCGGCCCACAGAAGAGATTTTCGGACTGGAAAAACATTGCATTATGGAAGGATATAACTCGTTTCACAGTTCTACAGTATATTGACGTCAGGGATTCAGACTTAGAGTGATGCGCTTCTGACCGACGACCTCTCTAGAAAGCTGGAATAACTTGCAGTTTTTCCAGCTTATTGGTACTTCATTTGACTCTCTTGCATCAGAATAGATTTTATCCTAACTCTGATATAGGATTCTGGTGTAAATCCTCCCCCCGCCCAGTACGCACACACAACACACACACACGCACACACACACACACACACACACACACACACACACACACACACACGGGCGCAAGCACGCTCGCACACACACACATCCTCTAATAGCACTGATTTCGTACCACTTGACTCAGATTTGTTGCAAGCTCTGTAAGCCTGTCTATGAGGACAGCAGTATCCCAGCGGCGAAATATTTATGGAGGTGCTGTGTTCACTGTATGTGAGACATTTGAAGGTTTTGGGTGATGGAAAGATATTCGAACGTAGTAGTGTTATTGCAGTAAATGCAGGTGAAAGAAAATAATGACATCCAAAAAATGAGACTGACAGAAATTAGTGATTAGAAATGCATGGCTGCACAAATATTACTGACTAGCTGATAGGTGCCACATATGGGTAAATGAAAGAGATCTTTTGGACAATGGAGAACCAACGGTATGAACATCAAAATCTTAAATCGTAAGTCAGCACTAAGCAAAGAAGTGAAGTTAAAGGATGGAAAGACTATGTAGAAGTTCTGTAGAACGGAAACAAATTTGATGACAATATAATAAAAAGTGATAAAGATATAGGTGAAGATAAGATGAGACATACGAAAGACGTAAGTTTAAATAAGGCCCAGAGAGTGTAAATTCCCTCTTATTGAGGTCCTGGGGAAACTCAGCTATAGGAAAACTATTCCACGTCGCGTGTAATGTAAGTAAAAAAGGGAAATATCCTCACGCTTCAAGAAGAACGCAATAAATTCCAAAGAAGATAGGTGCTGGCAGATCCAAATATTACTGGGCCATCTCTTTAATAAGTCATGGTTTCAGAATACTGACACGAATTATTAACAGAAGAAAGGAAAAAAATGTTGGAAACCGATCTCAAGTAAGCTCGATTTTGGTTCTGAAGAAACGTAAGAAACCACGCGCCAATACTGGGCCTACGACTTTTTTCAACAGATGATATAAAGAAAGGCAAAGCTGCGTTAATATTGGTAGATTCAATGTTTGCCGAACTAAACTCTTAGATATTTTGAACATAGGGTTAGAAAACAGGGTGCAAAAGACGTCTGGCAACATTTACAGTTTCCAGAACGCAGCCTTAAGAGTCGAAGGACATGAAAGGGAACTAGTAGTTCAGAAGGGAGTGAGATAAGGTTATGTCACATCTCCGATGTTATTCAATCTGTACACTGAGTAAGCAGTAAAAGAAACAAAGGAAAAATGTTGTTAGTGAATTAACGTTCAACGAGCGGTTTGCGATTCTGTCAGAAAGGACATGGAAGAGCAGTTGAAGGGAATGAATAGTGTCTATAAAGAGGTTGTAATACGAACATCAAAATAGTACTTCAAGGGCAGTCAAACTACATCAGCTGATGTTGAGGGCATTAGATTAGGAAATGAGACACAAAAAAGTAGTATATGAGTTCTGGTATACGGGCAGCAAAATAAATGATGGTTGCTGAAGTAGAGAGGATACGAAATGCAGACTGACAACAGCAAAGAAATCATTTCTGAAAAATGGGACTTTCTTAACATTTAATGCAAAATAACTGTTAGGAAGTTTTACCTGAATTTCTTTTGTCCGGAGTGTTCTCTTGTAAGGAAGTGAAACATGGGCGACAAGCAATTCATTCAAAAAACAGTAGGAGCTTTTGAAATGTGGTGCTATAGGACAACGCCGAAGAGTAGATGGGTACATCGAATAATTAATTAGGAGGTACTGAATCGAACTGGGAAACTTCTGGCACAGATTGATTAACAGCTGCTATCTGTTCGTAGGACACATTCTCAGACATCAAGTAATAGTAAGATTTGTACTGAAGGCAAATGGGGGAGGCAAAATTTGTAGTGGGAGACATTAGCGTGAATACTGCAGCAGGTTCAGATGACTGTAGGTTCAAGTAGTTATTCAGAGGAGAAGAGGTTTGCACAAGATGCAATAGCTCTGACAGTTTTTGGACAGAAGACCAAAACAACAGTATTATATATATATATATATATATATATATATATATATATATATATATATATATACGAGTTAAAATAAAACGCGTTGTACACTGTTCAAAAACATGCTTGTTATACCCTGCACTTCGCGATGCCGTAAAACGTGGCAGCGCACTAATGTGGCGGAGCACGCAGGTTAGTCGATTATTGTATGCAAACTGCAAGTGAGCTGCGTAGCTAGGTACTTTAAAATTCATGAGGAGAAGGACCACGTCATTGTCTCGGTTTTAAAATAAAATTCTGTTTCTTGCCTAAAATTTTATAGGCAATTCTGGCCCCGGTTTTTTATTTCGTTTATTTCCTTTCTGAGTCTGGCCCTTCTGGTCCTGCTTATGCGTCCTGGCGTTCATTGCCAATCGTAGCGATAGTTTCCAGGACTGTTGACAAAACTAAGCGTTCGAGGCGAGTTTCCTTCCAGCCACCGAACGGTTATCTACTCAGACTGTGAACACCAATGTGAAAATGCTCATATTATCTGGAGCGTAAGCTCATTTTTTTCATACTCGAGCGGCAGTTACAGTTCTGGTCACATTATTATTTTATGCGTTCCTTTTACTTAATGTATGCAAACGTCACCCTTGATTACTTCAATCCATACAAGGGAATAAGTTATACAAACGCGAAGGAAAAAGATCACTGACCACTGGGGATTTGCGATTATGTTTCTTTTCGTCTCTGCAACTAAAGCGGTTCATAATGGTTTGAGACTTGCTTCGAAATACAGTTTCTTCTTTTGCTATTTTTATTTTATATGTTCATAGCTCTTGCTGATTTATAGACGCCATCAGAGTTCGAATTAGTATTCGAAAAATGTGCATGTTATCTTGCATGCTTTGTAAAAAATGTATGGGCCTATGACCACTGTAGGTACTTTTCCTTTTATATTTACAGTTTTGTTGATTTTTTAAAATCAAGAAACTGTTGGTCATGTATTAATACGGTGTTTAGCTCTTTCCTTCGTCGGCTAGACGGTGTCACATGTTACTCGGAAGTCGTAAGCAGAATATATACGTGTCGTATTAATTCATGAAGGTCCAACTGATGATGGAGGTTTAAACCCCTGGAATGCTTGTTCGCCCACTGCTTGAATACTGCTGAGCAGTGTGGGATCCGTACCAGATAGGGTTTATGGAAGAGATAGAGAAGGTCCAACGGAGAGCAGCGCGCTTCGTTACAGGATCATTTAGTAATCGCGAAAGCGTTACGGAGATGATAGATAAACTCCAGTGGAAGACTATGCAGGAGAGACGCTCAGTAGCTCGGTACGGGCTTTTGTTAAAATTTCGAGAACATACCTTCACCGAGGAGTCAAGCAGTATAATACTCTCTCCTACGTATATCTCGCGAAGAGACCATGAGGATAAAATCAGAGAGATTAGAGCCTACACAGAAGCATACCGACAATCCTTCTTTCCACGAACAATACGAAACTGGAATAGAAGGGAGAACCGATAGAGGTACTCAGGGTACCCTCCGCCACACACCGTCAGGTGGCTTGCGGAGTATGGATGTAGATGTAGATGTAGAAGTAAAATGAAATAAATTGTGACTGCTAACAGTAACGTTGGTGTTCCAAATTCTGCGGTAGACCTTGAGAGTCAATTCTTATATCTTAGTAAAGACAAATATTTAAAATAAATACACTTGGGCGATAAAACTGAAGTGTGTAAACTTCTAGGAGACCCATTCAGTAACTTCTGTTTTAATCTTTGGAAGTGGATCATGGTGGGGATAATCTCTCGTACATGCTTAGATTGTTTAACTTTTGCAGTTGTGGTACAGTGCTATTCTATGTTTATACAATCAAAAAATGCGGTTCATTTTTGGAACACAGACAGAAGTGATGACACTTTCTGGAGGACCTGACCATCATTTTGCAGGACAATGCTCAAGCATGTACAATGCAAGCCGTTACTGATTGGTTTGACTGATGGGACTGCTAAGTGCTATACGACCTACTGACTCCCCTGACTTAAGCCCTCGTGAGGTCAACAAAAGCAAAACGAGGATAATGGAATGTAGTCAAATTAAATCGAGTGATGCTGAGGGGATTAGATTAGGAAATGAGACACTTAAAGTAGTAAAGGAGTTTTGCTATTTGGGGAGCAAAATAACTGATGATGGTCGAAGTAGAGAGGATATAAAATGTAGACTGGCAATGGCAAGGAAATCGTTTCTGAAGAAGAGAAATTTGTTAACATCTAGTATAGATTTAAGTGTCAGGAAGTCGTTTCTGAAAGTATTTGTATGGAGTGTAGCCATGTATGGAAGTGAAACATGGACGATAACTAGTTTGGACAAGAAGAGAATAGAAGCTTTCGAAATGTGGTGCTACAGAAGAATGCTGAAGATAAGGTGGGTAGATCACGTAACTAATGAGGAGGTATTGAATAGGATTGGGGAGAAGAGAAGTTTGTGGCACAACTTGACTAGAAGAAGGGATCGGTTGGTAGGACATGTTTTGAGGCATCAAGGGATCACAAATTTAGCATTGGAGGGCAGCGTGGAGGGTAAAAATCGTAGAGGGAGACCAAGAGATCAATACACTAAGCAGATTCAAAAGGATGTAGGTTGCAGTAGGTACTGGGAGATGAAGAAGCTTGCACAGGATAGAGTAGCATGGAGAGCTGCATCAAACCAGTCTCAGGACTGAAGACCACAACAACAACAACAACAACAAGGTCAACTCGATTTCCAAACTGAAGGAAACACTTCACGGAATTCGCTTCAGAACTGCAACAAATTCGTCGGACAATAGACCGCGCAGCTCGAACTGTCAACACAACTGGCATTACTGATAGTATCCTACGACTTCCACATCACTGGCAACGGGTTATACACAATGCTGGTGACTACTTTGAAGGTCAATAAAACTTTGAAACACGTATCAATTTTGTAAGAGCTGTAAATAAATAGTTACCACTATTAAAGTTCCAACCCTCGTGTGTACATTAGTGGAAAATACTCTACAATTTATATAGTATCGCCCAGAGACAGCATGGCCACACCACAGTCGGCAACGCGAATCAGTGCCACAGACATCAGCGAGGGCTCGCTGCAATCCACAACGCCGGACGTGAGGCGCTCCTGAAGACCACGTCTCTCCTCGCAGCAGTGTAGTAGCGCCCACACACTGAGGTCAATTCAGTGCCGAGCCAGCCGAGCTAGCCGCAGCTATGCCTCAGTTCGTGAGCCGATCTGGAGGGGTAACATCATACTATAGTGCCAACGCGATGATTTAAGTTCCTGATGGACTTGACGTTTAAAGGTAGACATTGCCCTGCAAGAGAACAGTTAGTTAATCAGTCCGTCAACTGATGCTCTAATAGACAATAGCAGTTGTAGCTTATCGAGTTATCCTGTGACAAAGCACTGTGTTAAAGTTAAGTAAATCTTTTATTTTCATTTATATAATAAACTTCACTTACATTTCATCTGCTGCAGTTACAAATGAACCATCTCCCAGAGCAGTCAAAGAGCCCACAGTTGTCGCTGGACAAAAGTAGTTACACCTGGTCACAACAATTTATTTTATTATGATCAAAAAACAAAAATTATGGTTACTGTAGAATGTTTGTATATCGAATCATACATTTATTTGAGTGTATCGAGGGGTACAAGTTGCTAAAATGGGCCATTGATCAGTTTTATTACGACAATGGATGTCAGTTATTTTGTTCACGACGTTGGCGTAGGTAAAATGTAAAACCACAATCGTGCGCTCACGAGCGATCAACAATCTACTATCCAAACGCAGAGTAATCCACTTGTGTTATAAATATAGTTTTCATGCACAAACGAACGACAAATAACTTTCCTAATATACAACTGATCGGCATGTGTCGAAGACCCGTGGCAACACGCTTCCTCTCTGTCTACCGGAAAAGCTGTCGCTCTACGACTGCCGCCAGCGCGTATCACTTCCTTCTGATGTTGTTCACGACACCGACAATGCAGTTGTGTTTCAGGCTGTTAATATCTTCTCCTGTTTATCAGTTGTTATATCTGTAGTCAGACTATTTTTGTAATTAGGCTACATGTTAATTAGTGCATTGATGAGAGACGTTTTACCCTCATGCAACTTTATATATGAGGTCGTGTTTAACTAGTAAAGTGAATTTAAAAGTTGAAACTTCTTAATAAAATATTTGTTTCAACTGCTGAGTGAAATAGCATGCAAGTGTCACTTTGCTAGTCTTTATCCTTATTGCACCGACCTACTGAATTTCCCCTGGGAAACAGAACTCAGAATTTTCGTATTCATTAATTACTCTCAATATACAATAGTAACGCAATCTGACTGCTACCAAATTAACTCAAAATAATGGCCTGACTAAAAAGATATCGTAACAATAACCTATACATTTCATTAAGTACTTACCTCACAAAAATCTTCGTTACGCGAACTACTGCAATACAGCGAGCACCAGTACTGCCACCTAAATAAAAGATTCTAACTACTAAAACTACTAACCACTAATAGGCATGGGGTTAGCAAAGGAAAGATTTTCTTGCAAAGCAAATAATGTATTTCTTTTTACCTTAATAATGTGACATCCAGTTCAAACACGAATATATATCGTCATTTACATCCAGTACCAAGGTATACAATCATGAATAATATTCACTCCCCAAGTCGAACATGTACAGATCGTTAGCCTACGCTGGCACTTCAGACCTCTACCCTCCATGAACGCTAACTGCTCACATCCATCACTGCTGGCTGTTCACCTCCAACTGCCCAACAGTACTTCCATTACTGCTGGCGACTAACTTCCAACTGCTCAACAGTACTGGCGATTAACTTCCAACAGCGAGTCCCACCAGCCACAGAGTCTCTTACAAAGAAAACGCAGTCACAGATCCAATGCAAAGCGCCACAAAGCGGTGCCAACACAGAAGCAGCCCACTTACAAAGTTTTGTTGCGCAAGCCATAACGCACTAGCCACTCAGTCCGTAGTGTTGTCCTCCAAGAAGCACGTCCGCTAAATGCGGGAGTCCAGCTCTCCGAAAAGTTCTTCTGCTGTACGCAGTACTCAGTGGTGTAAAATGTATTCACATTCTTCTGCAATTGAAGTTTTCTTAAGCGTAATAAAGGGGGCCACACTCTAAGCAAGAAAAATGTATTACAACCTTCTCTGTACTTAATAGTTGGCACTGCACTTGATGGCCAGCTAACGTTCTCCAGGCATTCCCCAAACCCAGATAGTATACGGGATTGTCACAGCTTACAGCGTGATTCATCACTCCAAGGCATTCACTGTCAACTGGCGTCGCTCTTCACAGTGCAGTAATGTGTGACTTTTGGTGAGTTTCTCGACCATTCTGCCCCGTGCCTTTTAACTCTCTTCGCACAGTCATTGTGTAACTTAACTGCAGGTAGCACCTTGCACATCACAAGTGATACCTTCCGCTCATTGACGTGATTTTTTTACCAGCACCCTCCGTCTGGCATTGAATAAGGCCTGCCTGGTCTTAGTTTAATTGTTGTTTTTCCTCCACGTTTCCGCTTCACAATGGCATCATCAGGAGTCGATTTTGGCACTTCTGGAATGGCTAAAATGTCCATTATGGGTATGTTACTCGAGTGACATCCTATGACCAACCTACGTCCAAGATCACTGAACTGTCCGGACCAATCCATTCTGATGCTGCTGCTTCTGTAATCTTTATGACGAGTATGCTTCTATGGCATACGAGGTGCGACAATTAAGTAATGATACTGATTTTCTTTGCAAGATGTGGCAACCCTGCAGGCTTGCATAGGCACAATATCTTTGACCTTGGTCTATAAGCTGCTTCTAGTCCAAACGTTACATCGATACAACTGCTCAGTCGTGAGTTCTGCTGTAATATGTTAACACGTGTTTGTGTCTCTCGTCACGGAAATATAACAGCATAATATTGCGCAACGGTATTCCATTTCTTTTTGCGTTGAAGTGGTTGAAAACGCGATGACAACTTACAGTAAGCTTCAGAAGGCTTTTGGAGAGGAGGTTATGTCAAGAGCTCAAGTTTTTCATTGTCATAAAATGTTCAGTGAAGGCAGAACGAATATTGAAAATAAAGACCACAGTGGACGACCATCAACCTCACGGACAGATGTCAACTTGGCCAGGGTGCGTGAACTCCTACGATCTGATCGAAGATTATTCGTGAAAATTATAGCAGAAGAACTGAACATAAACGGTTCGTCTAATGATAACTGAAGATCTTGGTGTGATAAAGATTTGTGCAAAAATGGTCCCCAAAAATCTTACACCACAACAGCGAGAAACACGGAAAAATTTGGCAGCCGATCTGTTAGAGCAAACGGAAATCAATCCAGAATCGTTGAGCCGTGTTATCACTGGTGATGAAAGTTGTTTTTTTCAGTACGATACAATGACAAAACTCCAAAGTTCGCAGTGGTACTCAAAGGGATCACCCAGACCAAAAATCCTCGCTTGTTAAAGTCAAAGCGGAAATGCATGGTTGTATGTTTCTTTGATTCCAAGGGAAGTGTTCAGAAAGAGTGGGTACCTGCTGGACAAGCAGTTATCCAATATTACTACAAAGAAAGTTTAGAAAGACATCGTAAAACAGTTCTTAGTGTCCGTGCCAACATTGCTGATAATTGGATACAGCATCACGACAATGTGCCATCCCATACTTCTCATGTTATTGTAGCAGTTTTTAACCTCAAAACAAATTTCTGTACTACCACAGCCACCTTATTCACCAGATATCGCTCCGTGCGCCGTTTTTCTATTTCCAAGAGTCAAAACGGCGGTAAAGGGTCACCATTTTCAAACAACACAAGATGTCCAAAAAGCTGTGACGAGGGTCTTGGAGGATATTACAGAACATGAGTTCCAGAAATGTTACCATCAAAGGCAGAAGCGCTGAAATAAGTGTGTGCAATCAGAAGGGAACCACTTTGAAGGACACAACTCTAAACTTGACTGAAACGGTAAGCAACATTTATTTTCACATTAGTCTCATTACTTTATTTTCGCACCTCGTACAGTGTTTAATTCTGCATTAGACTAGGGGGTGTCCAGAGAAATTTGATCACACAGTGTTTGCGATCCAGTGTACAGAATTTTTTATACAGGGTGATCAGCATTATCAGACTGTTCGTTGGCGATCCAGAGAAAGTATCAATAACGTCGGATTATATGACTACGATACACATCTTGAGCTCATTAACGTTAAATATTTTACTTTATATAACAGAGTGGCGCACAGGAAATAGTAAACTTTCAGATTGCCATCCTGCTATCATGTAGCTGCGCTCACACCGTTTGCCGCATCTGACCGGACCCATATACGGCGCATTTCAGTAGGGAACGTGGCCAGAGCAGGTGTGACTGTCGCTGTGGAGGACTTTTGTCATGTGCTTAACGTTGGACCTGTCCAACACACAAAGCGCCTTGGCAGGAACCAACATTTCCGCCTTCCAAAGAGAAGGACAGAAGAATGACCTAGGACGGATTCTGTAACCATTGTGAATTACAAGGCGGGACGCCAGAATACATCCGACGAGTTCGTGCATTTCTGCAACGGAACCGATAGCTAGCTCTCAGTCGCCATTTCAGAACATAAGTTATTCCTCATAGATCTTTGCAGAAGGTTGTGTAACAGGATTTAGAGTTTCACCCTTATAAGCTGCAAGTGGCCCAACAGTGACAACCGGATGTTGGACACAGTCCACCATGCAGGCACTAGATTGGTCACAGGTGCCTCTCAAACCAGTCCCTCTCATAGACTCTGTGCGCAGGCTGGTAAGCAGCCTCTTACCGTCCGGAGCGAACCCTTCTTGGAGCGACGTGTATACAAAGTGCAGTACATCTCCGACCATCCTGTCATCGGTATTGGAGCTGAACAACCGATGCGTCGCAGGTTTACCGGTCGCCCGGCTACTTAAAGGGCTGTTCGTGCAAAACATATCTTGAGCAACTTGGTGTAGAGTACATGACAATTTTTAAACAGGGATGGAGCAAACCTCCTCCCTGGATAGACCCATGACTTGGTCGTGATGGAGTACCGCAAGCTCACCACTCTGCCTTTGGTTTTAAAACGGGCTATCCGAAGCACATGATGGTTTTTACGGATGGCTCGAAGAAACTGGATAACTGTTCTATTGTCTGCCCACATTCTGTAATTAAAAGCTGCGTACCAGGCCACTTCTCGATATACTATGCAGAGCTGTGTACGGTCAGAAAGGCACTGGAACAAATGATACATCTTGGTGCAGAGAAGTTCCTTGTGTGCGCTGACTCTCCTAATGCTCTGCAGACTATTCAGCAAATTTTTCCAGCAGATATGGTAGCTCAGGTACGCAGACAGAAGAAAGAGGTGGCCTTCTGCTGGATCGCTGGACACGCGGAAATGGAGGGGAATGAGGCAGCTTGACGGAGCAGCGGAAGCAGCCTGCCGGGGCAATGCCACACTTCAGCTTCACGTCCCCTACAGGCTGTCGTGACATGGGTGACATAGCAAATGTTGGTTGTATTGGGTCTTCCAGCCCGTAATTTTTTTCTATGGAATCATCTGAAGAACAAAGTTACGGCGACTGCACAATGCTGATGAGCTGATGAGTGGAAAGCCGCAATCCGGGAAAAGACAAAGGCCATTTCCCAAGAAATAACCGACAATGTAACGAGGAGCTCATGCGAACTTCTTCACCATACAATTGCCAATGGTGAAAGCCATTTGTGTGCTGTACTTTATAAGAAACTAACTTGTGTTTATGATTTCACTGAAGGCAAAGTGTGTTGAACAGTAATCTATAAGTTATCTTGGTGTAAATATACGCTAAACCTCGCAATAACCAAATTAAAATGTAATATTTTTGGTAGATCATCCTGTATGAAACGTCACGATTTGGAAACAACGCATTCGGAACTGCAAGCTCACTGTCATAACAGCGAAATTACGGATCTGTGTAGACAGGTTGTTTCGTAACTATAAAATATAATCTGAAGACAGGCAGCTGACCAGACACCGGTTATTTAAAAATAAGTAAAAGCGATCTGAAGACTGAAATTGGACATATTTGTATAAAATGAGAATCACGGACACTCCCTTATGATCAACAAGTCTACTTTTGATTTCACACAATACATAAAAGAAGCAGTAGGCTGAATATTGTACATTCCATACTATGGCTACTGGCGAACATGTCTGTATTTGTCAGGTTCTGATCCTGCCTGACAGAGGTACTATTAGGGCGCTATTAGCTGCGAACTGGGACGTGTAATTACCGTCAATTCAGTGAACCCAGTCAGCGTAATACTCGAATGCTGCGTGTGCGTTAATAGTGACCGATCAACGTACTCAACTGCTAACTGCAGCGTACATCCGTAATCATCTGGAAATAGATCGCACCTTGAGCGGCGCGAAGACTTGGTCACAAGGGCAAACGGTTATTCTGTGAAAGAACTTATCATGGTCACTTAATTAATAGGCATATTAGGTACCCTAACATTTAGACACTGTTCCACGAATATTATAGCTATCTCTTCGTGGGAAAATGGTATATATCTTAAGAAAATTAGTACGTCTGGAATTCTTTAGCTTCGAAATAAGTGTTGATTATCTGTTTGGATACAGAGAACGAATACACGATTAAATAAATTGCTTTAAACTGTCCGTCAACGCGTTTCGGTTTCTCTATTTAGAAATCTTTATTAGAGACCTGAAATGCATGTATTTATAACAAAAGGAAAGTCAGCATTCGTCGTTGAAGCAGAAATCTTTTTTTCTGTTGCAGATCGATTTCAGTCACTGCATGACTTTAATCAGTGCTAGCATTAAAGTCCTGTGGTCTCATAAATACAAGCAGTGAAACTGCAATATCTGCACATATCAACGAAGTGTGCACTGCTTTGCAAGTAAAACCGAAACACGTCTGTTTAACTGCTGTAAGCTTTCGACGAGAAAAATAATTATTGTTATTCACGAAAAAAGTGTCAACGTAATGTAAACAGTGGTTTATGTCAGAAGTTAAAAACCGTAAATAATGTTGGAGAACGGAAGCCGAGGAGAGCACTTGTATTACATTTTTATTAAGTGTTTAGGCAACAATTCACGTAAACTGATAAAGTAATTTTGTAGAGATTGTCACGATTAAAATTTGATATACCGTATCATTACCATCCTGAGGATCTAGAGAACTGTTCTGCATGTTTCTACACAATTATCAACTTCCAAGAATTTAAGTGATTATCCAATATGGCGTAAGTTCGTTTCAGAAGCTTAATCTTTATTGATCACGCCAGTGACAGGGCTCATAACGAATCGATTGGTCACATTTATCGATCGACATGGGTTACAATTGAAAACAATGTTGAAAATAAAGTTTGAAAGACTAGTTAAAGGGAAGGATCCAGAACTAGACGTACATAGTACATAAAGCACATCTTAGGTAACACTGGACTGTCGAACGTGAGGAGAGCTGGCAAGCTGCAGGAATGGAAAACTGCATGAAACCAACATTAAGGCACGATTTTCGAATCAAAAATAGGGTGCATGATCCACAAACTTAACGGTTTAATGTTTTCAACTTTTTTCTAGAAGAACAATAAATTGTAGAGTTCACAGTACGATTTACATTTATCATATTTATGAATAGGTACACTATTATTTTAAAAATAAAACAAGCACCCAAACTTACAATTATGTAGATCACGCTGCAACTGCACGGTGTAGGTGTTTTCTTAGAAGAAATTAGTAGGGTGCACGGAAATGGGGTTTCATAAATAGAAACAGGTGAATATGAAAAATGTGGCAAAGAGTTAAAGAAAAATAATCTATGTCAGAAAAGAAGTGAGACTTGTTTGGATGAAGAATACCCTCTAGACATGCTTTAAAACAAACGGTTTACAGAAACCTGGAATATACAGCGGTAACGCGCTAAAGTGTAGTGACAGATACCACTGCGAGACGTTCTGTGCATGTCCTCAGTTATTCTTGTGGACGGCGATAGTTATTTCTTAATGAATTCGCATGGGGCTGGTTCCTCCGGCCTCACCGACGCAGAGCAGCAAAGCTGTCTTCTCTAATGAGGCTCCCAGCTTATCTCATTATTCGTCTCTTTCTGTGAGGCTTCATTAATTTTCTGATTCTCCTTCTTTTCTTGTGGTGAGTAAATTCTGTTACAGCGCAATGCGTGCAGAAACGAAGTTTGTCAATGGGTGGATATGCGTATACTTTAGATCTTAGATTATAGACGTAACGATGGTCAGCTGCAGGCAATCGGTTACATTTACACTGCTTCTGTTTATTCTGTCATACGATTTCGGTTAATGGAACAAATTCCAAATAGAATACTGGTGCGGAGTAGCTTATTATTAATTATTTACTGGCGGCAGTACCCAGTGTTGACCGGGGTGTTTAATATCTGCTTCACGAAGTGATTGGCCAGGTGCCTTGTCGATATTAATAACGAACGCAAGCCGCATGGAAAACTACAGTCACTTTCAATCGAATGGCATATTTGAATCACAGTGTGTCAACGAAATGTGAGGAATGAATACCTCTTTATCTGTGGCATTCATAAAAATCATGTTCTAGGCTTCCGGTTTTGACTTTTGGAAATATACAGAATTAAATAGCCTGTGTCCGCCTATATGTTCATTAGGGGATCGCGTAGAAATTTGAAGTAAATCGGCCAGGAACTTCTAAACATTTTTGGTAACAGCCTTTGCTCTTTATGTATTATAATCAATTATGTTTCAAGTAAGATTACAAAATTCTTCCAATGGCAATGTATATCCGGTTTACGATCTCTTATTCTTACCAGCATCTGCGTGGCAGAGCCATCTAATGAGTTGATTCTGTATTAGGCGTCAGTACTAGCACACGACCCTGTGGTGCATTATGCTTACTACTTAAGCCCCATGTTATTCTATTATTTGCTCCTGTGAACGTGTACGCGTTATGCAGGTCTTGGAGTAGCTCACGACCATCTAGAAAGGTATGGTCTTATCATAAGGCTTCGGCAATTCTGAGTGACTGATCATTGGTCAATTCTCTTATCCGTGTTTACTATTTTATATTTCTAGTATTTACTGAGACTAACAAAGGCGATGTTGGCCTGGTGTACTCGACGATGCCCTTTAGTTATATTTCCTAAACGATCGTCCTAAAAAATACTAAATTAAGGTAATTGCTGTTTCAGTACGTGATTTGTTTATATATGCTTTTAGGTTATCCAAGTCTGCACAACGCGATCGTGATCCTTAAATAGATCTATTTGTTCTCTGTTTTCTATGATGATCAGCCTGAAGATGCCTAGATAAGGTGAAACGCGTAGTTACTAAATAAAAAAAACACTAAAATTGCAACCAAGATTGTTTTCAACTAATAATAATAAAATTAAGAAACCTTATGTAAGGAGTTATATATTTGCATACACTCTCCATATCCATCACGTGGAATGTATTGTGACTCGTATGTCTACATAATTACAGAAAGTTTTATAAAACTGTAATCAAACATTCGCTTTCTGATTCATAACGTAGTTTAAGCATTTACAATTAAAGATGAAATTAAATACAAAATAAAAGTACCCAAAACCGTTAACCGTACCACTACATTCTATGATCGTCTACGCTACCTTCGCAGCAAGTGGTTTACTGACAGTTGTAAATGTACAACAAAGTATTACGTATGTTCCGCAAGATTAATTGATTTAGCTATCCAATTTTAGGCACACAAGGACATTGTCGGACTTTAGGTAACTATCGTCGTCAAGGAAGTTACAATATTTATAAAAGCATAGGAAAAGATGTAACTCATTTAGGATGAGGAACGAACACACAGTAAACGTCATTTATGGCAGTGCAGCCGTAATGTAACTAAAGGTGTAGAAAGTTAAATGAATCTAAACGGTTCAGATCAAGAGAAAACATTCATACTAACAAAGAAATAGAGTGCCAATACAACAACTAAAATTAAGTTAATAGTTTCACTAAAATAAGATTAGTACTTGATAAGAGTACCAATGAATGGCTTCAAGAGTAAAAGATATGACTAACGAAGGTAACAACAGAATACATGGAATACACAGGCAAACAGAATGAAATAAATATATACAGGAAAATGAAGGAATGAAAAGGAAAAAGCAGCGTGGGAAACATTTGACAAACTATGAGGATTAAGTGTAGTTTAGGAGGCTAGAAGTACTCAGCTGCGTTTGGTCACTTAGTGTTAAATCAGGACTGTGGGTCAGATGTTTCTTGATCTCTTGGGTTTCCAGCAGTTGAAGTGTTTGGCCTTTCCTTTGTTTGCTAAGTGGCGCACATGGGATACGTTACCTTTTTCATTTATAATTATGTTGTGCTACCAAAACGCGACGGAGATGTAAGTTAACTTACTGGCGGTTCTTTACCTTAATCACGGGAACGTCTGAAGGGAATGGAGATTATATTCCCCAGGAGGGCACTTTTGCAAAATTCTACATCTATGAAATACGCCAACGTCACTTACGCCTTTGCAAGTGAATACTTTTTGCAGGGGGCAACATGCTACCACTCTAAAAAATTACTTCTAGGAAGCCCATACCATCCTCAGACAATTCAGAACTCACCGCGTGTCAGCCTTCATATGTGAGCACATGGGAGCTGGCGCTTTCATCCAGCGGGATCCATCAATTGGATTTAAAGGATCCACCACAGCCAGCTCTTTCTGGGAGACGCACACAACTGACCTACATGTTCTCATTCACGCTGCCGGTTCTGCAAGAGATGTCACGTCGTTGGCCACATCTCCAGTGATTCTGGTCGTCGTCTGTGTAGGAGTTAGGCTGTGTTCACAGTGATACCGACAACGGTAGGCAGACGCCGTCGTAACAGCTCGTCCGATAACATTGGCCGACAGTTTGGACAAAGTGTCTACGATTTCCTTCGTCAGCTTTTAACGGGATCAAGGAAGGCAGGTTAGCTTAGGTGAGAATCCATCAAGGAGGTTACATTTTAACCATACCGATCGGGGTGGATGGCACGACGTATCAGTGCTACGAGGTGAGCGCTGCTTTACAAAAAATGGCTCTGAGCACTATGGGACTCAACTGACTGCTCTACAAAAAATGGTTCAAATGGCTCTGAGCACTATGGGACTTAACTACTGAGGTCATCAGTCCCCTAGAACGTAGAACTACTTAAACCTAACTAACCTAAGGACATCACACACATCCATTCCCGAGGCAGGATTCGAACCTGCGACCGTAGCGGTCACGCGGTTCCAAACTGACGCGCTTAGAACCGCACGGCCACACCGGCCGGCGCGACTGCTTTACAGTTTTTGCTATTAAAAAGAGGCCGAATACGTGTGAATGAGTACGTGATGAGTACTGTACACTTTCGTCTCAGTTAATAGAATAACCAGACCAGTTTTACGAGTATATGAGACGACAATACACTCGTTCTGTTACACGCTCAGGACGAATCGCGATGACACTAATAAGCAAGGTTAAAAACGCTCTGCACAACCTCAAATAAATTCATCAAACCAGCAATTAACGGCTGCCATTCAACATACGTGTGGAACACAAACATAAACTTCAGAATAAGATACTCTGAACACCTAAAACACTGAGAAGTAGAAACGCATAAAACACATTTCCAAACCGCCTCATGTAACAAAACCACCACCCTACAGGTATAAAAACGTCAGTAAGCCATAATAATGATTTGTAGACAGCGGGAGGGTGGTCTAATGTAAGTTATCCGTACTTCGATCAGTAATAACCCAGTTCCGGGTACAGTTATCGGCGGATAACATCCAGACTGTTTTCTCGATATAATACCACACGTATAATAGGTAGCCTAATCCATCACCTTCATCGACCAGCATGCCTATAAGCCAATAATGTGTATTTATACAGGGTGAAGCAAAATTCACGCATTCAGGCTTCGAAGCGCGACTCTTCACACGCCAGCGGAAAAGAAAGGTCTCTCACAAAATTTCGTCCGGAGGACGTTAAAGAGTGGCAGTATGGCAACACTGTAAACACTTGTATGGTAACTACGTCTGTCAGCACATATTAGTCGTACTGTACAGTTCGAGCATTGGATAGTTTTGGGTTAGCCTGCAGGAGGTCAAGGGTTCGATCCTGGCTTGGGGCGTATTGTTTCTTATTTGCAAATTTCATACTGTAATATACACCGTTCTTAGGTCACAAGTATCCTAAATTTACAACATTTTGTGACAGTGAACGTAACAAATACGTGGTTAGACAAATAAAAAACAGACAGTTGATACAAATGACCTGCCATACGACAGATTAACTACAAAAATAGTATCAGTTTCGAGATGCCAAAAATGATAACACAGTACAATGACACAACATCAACTTTCCATTTATATTACATGTAATATGAGCGTTCAGATGTTGTACATTACCAACCAGTGACAATAATAATGTTCATATTAATGACTGCATGACTTTCACAACTGAATACGTTGTGCTTAGAACAACAGCTGCTAAGCGAATCCCTGGACCTTCAAACATTGCGCAACCCGCCAGATCATACAGCTCTGGACCCTTCGCAACTAAGGTGCATCCACAGTAACAAGAGCAGCATGAACACGCACTATCAGTTCTTTCAAATTCGTCAGCGGAGTAGAGTGTACGTGCTCCACTGAAAGATGTCCAGGGGTTCAGGTCAGGTGAACACGGTGGCCGTACAACAGGACCTCCATGTCTGAGCAATTTCACTGGAATTGTTCTTTCCAAATACCGTTGCACATTAATTCCAGAGTGTGGAGGTGCACCATCTTGTTGAAGTCACATCCTTTGCCGAACATGTAGTGGAACATCTTCCAGCACATTGGGCAGATAGTTCGAGAGGAATGCATCATACCTTCGTGCAGTCAACCGGTCATGCGACATGTAGGGGCCCAAACACCTGTCACCCAATTTTCCAGCCCAGACATTGATACCATATCGATCTTGATATCCAAGGTCGCGAGTGACGTGCGGGTTAACCTCACACCAATGGTAGTCATTGTGCATATTGAAGACACCCCACGAGTGACTGCTGCTTAATCCGACCATATTACGCAATTCACGAAGTCATCATTGGCTACCTGCTGTTGTTTGAACCATTCACAAAATTGCATCTGCTGATGGCGATCTGCAGGATGCAGGTGTTGCATGAAAGCATAATGACAGGGGTGTATCCCATGCGTGCAGCACGTTAATGAGCGTGTGTTGCAAGACACGAAGCTGCCTTGCTATGCTACGTGTACTTTGCTGAGGTTCTTGGTGTATGACCTCCAGAATAGCTTCCTCAGCAGCTTGAGTACGGTGAGTCGGTGGGCGACCTATGTCATGTAATGCTGTAAGAAGAGAACCTAACTCCTGAAGGTGCAGCTCCAGATGACGAAACACATTTTTATCTGGATGGCAATAACGATGGTATCTAGCAGCATTTACACGAATGGCAACACCAGCCAGATTATCAGATGCACCAAGAACCAGAAGCATATCAACATATTCGTCTTTTCTGTATGCCCTACATCTGCCACACTGGTTTAGAGGTAATGGGAATATTCGATACACGTACGCATGTAAACTGGACTCTGTCATGGGTGCGTTACCCTGCTCACAAGTACTCCGTGTCTGGTGGACAGGGCATACAATGTAAACAGCCGTCAGTCCTGTGCGCTGTTCCGCCTAATGTGCATTAACCCTCTGACAGATAATGTTCTGCATGATTCATTGCGACACCGCTAATTTGAAAATGTTCAGTTTCTAATTACACTATTTCCCTATTGGTAACAGACGTGATGCTTCCACAATGCCATCTATATATTAATAATAATGCATTGAGATGCGTGCTAAACAGTGGGTCCATGATGATAACACATACAAATAGTAACCGAGTTTGGACATTACTCGCAAAACATGTTGCTAGTCAAACTCGTAACTTAACGCCCTAACGAAATGTAATGGACCTGAACGAGGCAAGAATAATAGTTAGTACTAATCTATGGGACCACTGGAGGAGGGTACAAAGAAAACAGGTTTCGCATCTAGTACATGAAGTTGTGCGAATAAATTCATGCCCACGACGTGGAAAGGGCTTATTTCAAAGCTGACCAATCTTCCATTTCCATGATTCTAGTATGTAAGTGCAAATGTTTTCTAATCGCTGTTGATGATTAAGATGCCAGATATCGTACCACCCTGGACTACATTTACCAAATAAAATAACATGCCTCAACCCAGGATCGAACAATCGACATCCCGCTTGCTAACCCTAAACGCTATCCACTGCGCCAATTCTGGAGTACGAAGTATATGTGCTGACAGATTTAGTTACCAAACATGTGGTTACAGTGTTGCTGGATGTACTCTCCAGACGAAATTTTCTGAGAAACATCTTTAATGCTGGCATGTGAGGAGTCGCACTGCGAAGCCCGAGTATGTGAATTTTGCTTCACCCTATATACAAGAGACAGCCCTTACATCAAATAATTTTAATGTTTATTACACACTGTTGATAACTCAAATGATGAAGATGATGAAGACCGACTTCCTGAGAAGTGAGGAATTGGAAAGCTGATGCACAGATGGCTCGTGACTGACGAATATATTAACTTGTTTACAAACATTTGGACTTCTCTCCCAACATTTGCACATTTATCGGTATAGCATACAACAGTGCATCAGAATAAAATATGAGCTGAAGTGGGATTGAGGACATGCAGCTAGATGGCGCTTTGGAACAACGACAGATGGAGATATCAACTATGACTTTAGTACTTGACAGATTTGAATTACTGTTATTCATACCAGCACAGGACATTCACGTGGTTCAGGAAAAACATTATTTTCATAAGTTTAGTTACTCTGTTACCAGGCTTCTTACGAACAGTTCCATGCATGACTACTCATAAAAATAGATTGAAAGCATAATTATAAATACATCGATCAACACTGCCCCCATTTTGGACTATTGGGAACTATAGCACTCAAATCATAGGCATTTCATGCGGAAAACTACAGTAACTACGGTACTACTGAGCAGAAATCTATTATTCAAGACGTCATAGAGCAGTCGAAAATTCCAGAGAAGTGCAGATTGTTTGCGGGGGTTCGTTCCACAATCAACACGCAAACTGGAAAAAGAAGAGATCTGTTACTCAGATACAGAAAGGATTTTCCAAGATGTACAGCATGTTACTTAGTGTCATACACTTGTTAAGTAGTCGAATGCTTGGATCTAAAATATTGGCACTAAGGGCACTCGTGGGGATTAGTGGTCATAAAGTACACTATCTCAAGAAAATTCAGAACCGTGGAATCATAAAAATATTACTTGTAATTCAATGTGTTCACAGGTAGTCATTCACTTCAGTGGTTCATGATCTACACTTTGAATAGAGTAATCTGGCTGTAGCGTCATTTCGGGGGCATTCACTGGATTGAAATTCAAACATACTCTACCTCTGGAAAAATCCAGTTGGCTTATCCAGTTTGGTATGAGCTTATACGCATGAAAAACAGCAGATTTCACCTTCGTTGATTGCGAATTGGATGCTAAAGGTGAGAGTCACACACTATCTAAGGATTCAGGTCCTAAATATACAAACACGCCCTAGCGAGGAACTCAGCGCAGCTACAGCCAGCGGGATAGTTTTACATCGACGCCCATCGAAACTAGCTGCTCGATTGACCACCAGATCACTCCAGAAACCATGTGACTGAGACTTCAACCCTACTAAATTTCTACGTTAAAAAGGACTAACAAAATTTGCTTGTATGTAACTCTTGACTGTGGATAGTGATTTCCTTTGTACAACTGCCTGTATTTAGATACGAGGTCTATTCATAAAGTAGGGAACGTTTTGGCATTAAAAAAACTAAGTACAAGAAATACATTTTATTATATACATCTGAAAGAGCGACTGACATACTACTTTTCCACATAGTCGCCAAACACATTGAGGCGCTTATCATAGCGGTGGAATAGCTATGAAAGATCTTCGTCGTAAAATTCTGCCGCCTGAGACTTCCGACAATGAATCACTCCCGCCTGGGGTTCCGCGTCGTCATCAAAGGTCTGCGTTGCAAGCCAGTTCTTCATCTTGGGAAACAACAGGAAGTCGCATAGCACAAGATTGGGGCTGTAGAGCGGGTGAGAAAAAATGTCCCATTTTAATGACTTAAGGAGTTCTTTAGTGCGGTTTGCCGTGTGAGGCCGGGCATTGTCGTGCGCAAGCAAAGTTTTGGATGTCAGCTTTCCCCGGCGTTTTGAACTGCTCTTCTAACGCTGTGAAAAGTTTGACAGTACTGGGCAGAATTTGTGGTTGCTCCACGTTCGAGAAAATCAATAAGAAGCACACCTTGCCTATCCCAAAACACTGTCGCCATCAACTTCCATGCTGACAATATCTGTAAACATTTTCTTGGTTTTGGGGGGGGGGGGGGGGGGGGGGAACTTGTGTGCTCCCACTCCAAGGAGTGTAATTTTTCTCGCAGTTGACGTGCTTCACCCAAGTCTCGCCACCAGTTGCGATTCGATACAGTAATGTATCACCGTGTCTGTGGTAGGCCGCCAGAAATGTGAACGTTGCCCCCATTCGCTGTACTTTATGGTACTCTGTAAGTATTTTGGGCACCCACCGTGCACAAAATTTGTGGTAGACTAGCTTTTGAGTGGCAATTTTAAATAACAAAGTCCGGGAAACGTGTGGAAAAGAAAGCGAAAGCTCCGTTTCATGTTGTCTTCGTACACTTCGCACAGTTCACGATAAATTTCTACAGGTTTTAGGTTTTTTGCCAAGAAAAACCGTATCACAGACCGCACTTAACAACTGGCGGTATTTTAGATTGCCGCGCACATTTCAAATTCGAATATCGAAAAAACCAGACGCGCAGAGACGTTCACGCTCTCACGGATGCATACCGACTGAGCTGCCGAGCACGCACATACCAAAATATACGAGATCGGCGCGCGCCTAGCGGCGTCAGACAGAAACGTTCCCTACTTTCTGAATAGCCCTCGAATAACTGTCACTCCCACTGTGACGTGTAACTGAACGTAAGGGTTCAAACAGAACAACAGTAATTGTTTCCTTTCATGATATGTTATTTGCAATACCATTTTAGATGTTATTGTACTTACCCTATTCCTAATGGGCTGTTATTCCGGCATGGCCGTTTGTTCTGGCAACTGGTTGAAGCATAAATAACAGTGTGTGGATACAACGATCGGCTGTGTTTAACATGCACGGAAGAGGGTCGTAGGATTCATGTGATAAACAGGTTTCTGTGCTCGCCCTAACCTCTCGTGGCCAACCTTGTCTTCCTTCCTCCACCCCCCCCCCCCTCCCTCTCTTTCTACGATAGTTAGTAGTCTGTCAGTTTATATTACATACACAGCTAGTAATGCTCGTGTCCTATGACCCTCCGTGCACTTGGATAGGTTTTCATACATTGCATTTAGTACTTTGTTAATGCCTCTTATGTACTTTTTTAATATTCTTTGTACAAACCTGTTCTCCTCTTATTCTTTAGATATTCAGTAATGGAAATAAATCCGAAAAGCGTCACATGAGCAATTTGAGTAATGAAGTTTCTTTCATTGGCTGTATGACTTTTGTGAAGCGTGAGAAAATCGGGTTGAAAAGTTCCAAGACATAAGTACTCATAGAGAAAATGGGCTACATTATGTGTTAAAACTGGTTGAAGAAGCTGTAATGTATTGTAATATCAAGGGTACGAGTGACGGAGACATCCTGATTGGTCTTCAGAGATAGGTGCACCCACAAACCCAACCCTGGCAGGAGTAACAAACAGTAGGAGAGGGCGGGGAAGGAAAATGTCAGCGAGAAACATGAATATAGAAGTTCAGACATCAAGAGATTAAAATAATCTTTTTAACTTTGCAGATGACCCCAACGACCATGCTGACGAGAACCCTTTTGGTACACGGGTTCTGAACAATGATAAGCCGGACGCCTATATGATGCACTAATTCCGCACCAACATACGAGTATACTATGACCTAGAAGGGAATGTACTGATTATCAGCGTAACGCAGAAAACTGTGACATATATCGGTTTAGGGAAACTGGAAGGAAAATCTGACGAGACAATATGCATGGCAAATAGATCGCCTGGTCACGTGGTCCCAGATAGCAGGCGTGGGGACTATTCGAGGACACACTGCGCGGTAAAAGGTGGAATGGCAGAAAGACAAGTTACGAGAGTAGGAGGCTATATTCCAGGTTAGGACTTATGAACTACACAGGATCGGCATGCAAACTTTTCTTCGGAACGTAAACGATCAGGACGCCAAATATTTTGAGATCAGAAGGAAGCAAGTGGAAGAGGAACAGGAGCAACTAATGTACGTGGTCCAGGAAGAATTAGCAATAGTAAACTCAGCGATAACTGGCTTCAACCAATTCGACAGTTCTGCACCGGTACCCTATGGAGAAAATTAAGAAACAGACCTCTAAATTCCGTAATGAAACAGACCAGATGTTGCGGAAACTACCCTTAGGCACCGTATTGAATGAGCAGATTGTGCATCTGACACTAATATCCCTAAAATTAAAAGGAGAATACGAACTATTATTGCCGGCCATCGTGAATGCACAGAAGGGGATATTAGCAACACATCTTTCATAAATGGTAGAATAACTCCGGTTAATCAGCGATGGCACCAGCAACACGAATGTCTCACTAGTCCTCCGAGACGATGTCGGTTATAGAGTCCTCCGAATAACACAAAAAAGATCTATTTCTAACAGACACATAAATAGCAAATACATTGGTTCTCCTAGTGCCGAGCGCGTATTCCGATATGGGATGGTCATGTAGTTTCATCCTTACCCATGCACCTGCGAGCCACGGATGGAACAGTATTTGCAGAGGGCGCCAATTTCGATAGAGGACGCTCCAGTTATGGCAGCCAATGAGCATACGTTTCAGCGAAACTTTTTGCTATAAAGTCGTCATTGTAAACTAGCAGTCTCTCATCATCCTGTTGGTTGAGTCCCACAACTTCCAAGCCAGAAGATTTTCACTGCCTGGGCTACCCTCAAGGCCAAAATTTACACTTTAGAATCTCTCCCCTGTCGCCGTCTGCTGCCTTCCATCGTCATCTGCTATCGTAAATCGCCATCTACGCAGTCCTTCAGGCCATCTGTCCTTCTGTCGCCCGTGCCACTATCTCCCCCCCCACCTCTCCCATCTTCATCCTCTTTCCCTACCTTGGCGACACCTGTCGCTGGTAGTCCACACGATCCACCATGGACACCCCCATCACCACAGTCATTTACACCTCCCCATGCCCTGCCCCCACCATTACCTCCTGGAGTGCTCCTCTGGGAATCCCCCAACTGCTCCACCTCCCTTCTCATAGTTTCCTAACTTTCCATCTCCTCCCCTACCATGTGTGTATCCCCACCTGTATACTGGCCCTGTTCCTGCTCCTCCCTCAGATCCCCCTCATGCTCCTGTCCCCATCCCCACCACTACTACATAGCAGGATCACATTCCCCAACTCCACGCTCACTCTGCTATGACTTCCCCTGTTACCACTACACATGTCACCACCCACCACATCACACACTCACCCTTCTTTCGAAGTGCCTCCACCCCACACAAGGGGCCTGGCTCCCATCTCCTTCCACTCCAACCAGTCCTCCACCCCTCCTCCCAGGAAAACACCCACAAAAAAATCCCAAATGCCCAACTGCCAACCTCGCATCGACCCACTCCTACAAGAAACCACCCTCTTCCTTCTGATCCCCCTATGGACAACATCCCTCCTTCAGTATCCCCAACTCTCGCCCTACATTCATTCGTCCTTTCCAACTCCTATTCCAAATCCCTCAATGCCCGCAACCTCATGCTAGAAATCCTCAAAGTTTATCCTCAGTGCCCCTATTTCTCAGCTTCTCCCCTGCGAAGACTCTATCCTTATCAAATCCCCATCTCCCTCATTCCACACTGACCTCCTCAGGAAACCTCCCTGTTTCAGTTTTAGTTCACATGTATCTCTCACATCTTTCCTTAGCTTCTCCTTTCCCCATCAGCCCCAACCCACTCATCGTCTGCTGACCCTCACCACCCTGATTACAAAGCACAGCCCCATGTTCACAGATGTGGAGGTGTTGGTGGAATTCAACGCCCACCTCACACTGGAAATCCATTCAGCTGATGCATCTATAACAACTGTAATAACGTAGCCACATTCGCCTAGTCGCTGCCAGTGGCTGTGGAGGAGGAAGGGGCCAGGATCCCTGTGGCGAGCTCCTGGGTACAGTCATTCTGCAAGCAGACAGGGGGAAACCGGGGCGACATCCTCGCCTCGCTCAAGAAGGGACACGATGCGAAGGGCCCGTCTGACAATGAGAAGCGTGCCGAGAGCTGATGGACACCTGCAGCCATTAGGACGAAGCGCCAAGAATGTGCACGCAAAAGCATATGAGTTCTTTTGACCTTGCGGCAGTCATTTTATCTGCCTTATAAAACCTAAGATGTTCAGTCCCATAGTGCTCAGAGCCATTTTTTCTGTGACCGTTGGGTGTTGGAATTGTTTGGACATCCCGTCCCAACAACTCCAGCACCCCACGGTCACAGAAAAAATGGCTCTGAGCACTATGGGACTTAGAACTACTGAAACCTAACTAACCAAAGGACATCACACACATCCATGCCCTAAGCAGGATTCGAACCTGCGACCGTAGCAGTCGCGTGGTTCCGGACTGAAGCGCCTAGAACCGCTTGGCAAGAACGGCCGGCCACGGTCACAGAGAGGAGGCTACAAGCAGTGCAGGGATTCGGCGCAAATAGGTGTGAAAGAAACCATCAATCTTAAGAAGATGCTTTCCTCGACAGTGAGGAAATTCCTTGCAAATGGCCGGCCGGAGTGGCCGAGCGGTTCTGGGCGCTTCAGTCTGGAACCGCGCGACCGCTACGGTCGCAGGTTCGAATCCTGCCTCGGGCATGGATGTGTGTGATGTCCTTAGGTTTAAGTAGTTCTGAGTTCTAGGGGGCTGATAACCACAGCAGTTAAGTCCCATAGTGCTCAGAGCCATTTGAGCCTTGCAAATGACGGACGCCGGCAGATTTTGAGACGGAGCCCAAACATGAGTCCGTCCAGGGCTCATTCAGAAAGAGCGGTTATAAAGAAGTGTTGTGTAGCTGCTCTCCCAAAAGCCTCGGAATGCAGGAAATCGTCTTAAGAATGTGAAATCATGAGAAAGATGCCGATTCAAGAGCCACATGCCCGCCCACGCCTGATTGAAAATTTCCACCCTGCACGGAGAGGCGTGGCAATGAAACGGTGATCTGTCATTGGGATACATTGAAAATTTCGAGCACCAATGACAACGCTGAAAGGAATAGTGTTTCGAAGAGGAGTTAAGCTGAGAGATGGATGAGAAGCGAAATGGGTGCCGTGGAAACACCAACGAAGCGAGAGGACTTGGGCGGTCTTCCACCCAGCCCGAACATCCGTCTTCTGACGCCATGATAGAACAACTTCGGCCACGCAACTGGCAATCGGCAGATAACGGGGAGTTCATATGTGGCGCCTGCGATTGCTGATGCGGGCAGCCAACACTCACAGCACAGCTCCGAGGCGACGCCATACACCGACGCAGCACCTACCTCCGACAGCATTACATCACGAACGATAATGAATGATGGTGAGATGATTTGTCTCCTCCTCCTTCCCCTTAATAACTGAGTCGTGTCCAAGCCCAGTCAAATCGACCCTAAGATTTATAATTTGGTTTTGGTTTGTATAAACAGCACAAAACAGTAAACACATTTCTTTCATGTTTTGATCATACATGCAATCTTTTACATTCATACGAGGGTCAGTCAAAAAGTAATGCCTCCTATTTTTTTTTCTACGTTTAATTGTCAGGAAATTTAAATGCAATTACATAGGTTGAAAACCACAACATTGAGGATCATTTTGTCATTTTTCAATGTAATCTCCGCCCATCTCTACAGTTTTGGTCCATCTTTGAACAAGGGCATGTATCCCAGCACGGTAAAAATCACAGCTCTGCTTCCTAAGCCATTGACGCACGGATGTTTTGATGGCCTCCTCATCTTCAAAATGAATCCCACGATGAGCTTCTTTTAGTGGCCCGAACAGATGGAAGTCTGATGGTGCCAGGTCAGGGCTGTATGGGGGATGAGGCAAAACTTCCCATCCAATTTTGACAATCTCGTCAGAGGTGTGACGACTGGTGTGTGGTCTTGCATTGTCATGCAAAAGAAGAACATCTGCCATTGATTTTGTTGGGCGAACTCGCTGAAGACGTGCTTTAAGTTTGTTGAGGGTTGTGACGTATTGAACAGAATTTATTGTGCATCCCTGCTCCATAAAATCAACCAGAATCACACCCTCTGTATCCCAGAAAACTGTTGCCATAACTTTCCCTGCCGATCGCACAGTTTTGAATTTTTTCTTCCTCGGCGAGCTTGTGTGACGCCACTCCATTGACTGCCTCTTTGATTCGGGTTCAAAAAAATGCACCCATGTTTCGTCCCCGGTCACAATTTTTTTCAGAAACTCATCTCCCTCCAAACGGAAGCGCTGCAAGTGTTGGGAGGCTATTGTTTTCCTTGCCTCTTTATTCTGATCGGTTAACATTCTTGGAACCCACCGTGCACAAACTTTTGAGTACCCCAATTGTTTAATAATCGTGATCACACTGCCTTTACTAAGAGAAATAATGCGACACACTTCATCTGCAGTCACCCGACGGTCACCACGAATGATGTCATCAACTTGCTGAATGTTGTGTGGAGTCACTGCACTCACCGGCCTGCCGCTCCGCTTTTCGTCAGTCAACGGTGTTTGCCCTTCAGCTTCCTTACAACGACGAACCCATCGTCTAACAGTGCTGACATCCACTGTCACAACACCATACACCTTCTTCAGTCTTTCATGAATGCGTATGGGCGTTTCACCTTCTGCATTCAAGAATTCAATCACACAACGCTGTCTCAAACGAACATCGATGTCGGCCATCTTACAAACTTCTGCTGTGCTGCTACCTGTTGACACAGAAAGTTACTACTGCAGTGGATTGCAGAAGAAGGTTTGAGGAATGGCGCCAAATTCAAATTTTTCACTTAACTTAATTTCTTTAAGTAGAAAAAAAAGGGAGGCATTACTTTTTGACCGACCCTCGTACATGAACCCCTTAACTACGAAACATTTGTGTTTTATTTGATTTAATTTCTCGAGTCCACTAGAATTTTGGCGCCCAACGTGGAGCAACCTGATCAGTAATTTTCATGTCCCAAAATAAGACAATGGGAGCATTCAGCAACTTACAAAAAGCCTTACACATAATTTCAAACCTTTACGATACTGAAACTTCCTGAGAACTGTGTACCGGACCGTGACTCAAACTCGGGACCTCTGCCTTTCGCGGGCAAGTGCTCTGCCACTGAGCTACCCAAGCACGACTCACGACTCACGACTCACGACCCGTCCTTACAGCTTTACGATACTTTTTTTACTGGGTGAAAGTTTGTCGTTCACTACATTTTAAGTGTTCAAGCTGTCCAACTTCAGCATCAGATACGACGTTTTAATTTACAACATCTTTAATGCCGGCCCACTTCGCAAATTGTTTGCAGACAGTATCCACAAACACCCCTGAAGGTACACTAAAATTATTGCACTGTTCGACACCCATTTAATTAGATATGACATCACATACATTCAAATGGATGGAAAACTAACTTCAGCTTTAAATTGCACTCAGCAAAGCTTCATCAGGCATGATGTTTTAGTTTATTACTCCTTTACTACTAACTCTGTTCGCAACATAGCTTGCAGGCGGTATCAACATATTTCGTCAAATTGGTTGTACGCCACATTGTTCAGTGGATATAACGTCATAAATATTGAGATGCATAAGAAACAAGTTTTTGCTTAAGATGGAGCGCAAATTACCCAGACTATATTCATCCAGTCTTTCATAGTGAGAACATTAGCTACTCCCAACAAACGTAAAATATAATTACTAATATTTTCCAAACTTTTTCTGCATTGCATGGTTAACTTATATATTTAATACTGTAACTCACTTGTAAAGTAATAGGACCTTTGAAACAGTTTAATACAGAGAGTTCGATATTTTTAGTTCAGTAACGATAATAAATGGGAAGTAACGAGCAATCAGAGGCCAAGGCTCCATTATATCAAAATACCCAGCAAATATCAATCAAAAACCTCAGAAATTTTGTCTGCGGTGCCTGAATATATCGTTTATTGGCTGTTTGCATCTTCCAAGAGTGCGTTTGTGTAGTTCTCCTGAACAATAGTTAAAAATGCTAAATTAAATCCTGCCGGAAGAAAGTGAGATTTTGCACGACGCTAGAAAGATGGAGTCAAAACACTGCAAGAAATCTCTCTCCCAGAAGAGAGATTTGTTAAACTGGAGCATCAACGTCTAAATTTGCACTCTAAATTCCAGAAGTTATTTTATGTATCACTATCTCTACCTTCGTTTCCCAGTTCAATCGTAAACTGTAACAGGAGCAAACACTTTCGGTAAGTCTCGGTAGAAACTCTAATTTCTACGAATGTCCCGTTATACTCATGACATTTATGTTGGTTAATGTAATGCGTTATTTACTCTTCTTGTAATGTTGCGTATCTTGTAAAACTTACTTCACAGTTCGGAGAGAGACTACCAGAGTATTGAGACGGACTGAGAATAAATACTGCCACGAGTTCAGGAAGATACTTGTCCCGTTTTTCTGTGGTTGGCTTACAGAATCAAAGAAATGCAGGAATAGGTCAGCTATGTTCTAGATTTGCAAATTGGCTGCCGCCGAGCACTGCCTCAAACATAATCATGAAATGAATCATGATGAGACTCTTATCGTCGTGCAAATGTCAAGTTTCTGCAACAGCATAATTAAGCAGTCTATTGAAATCAAAATGTCGGAGAACATATGAAACAGGGACGAAATTTTTAATTTAAGCAAGGCCTTGGGTCTGACACACAATTTATTGAAATAGCAGCAGCCTATACATCCACCAGAGCGGCGAACCGCTGAGACGCTGTGGATTTCACAAAATGTCGGTTCTGTCTCTAAAAACAAACGAGCATCAAAGGGCGTTCTGGGCGTCAAGAGTCGCCTGCACACTCAGCTGTGCTGGAGTCCAGGCTCCGAGATCACATAACAGCGTAACTTGAATCACATAAAGAAGACGACTGTTCCAGTTTCCGAAATATTATACATAAGATGGTAACTACAAATCGATTGAACAGCGGTAAGCACACCACTGAACATTAACGCCGAAAAAACCTGAGGGACCACGTTCAGAGTACCGTTGGTAGTAGGGCTATTTACTATGAACGATGATTTTCTGTTTAAAAAGTTACCTTCTTTGTCTGTCGTTGTTTACGTGAAATCAAGTCAACGTCACGCATTTCTTAATATTGCAGTAAACGCGACATGAGCTGAGGAGATCCCTTATCATGTGAGGTTACATCGTCGCAAGAGTTGCAAATCATATTTCTTAATGACCTTAGACTTCAAGTTCAGTACCAGTAAATCCCCGAGTGTGCAAATAATCGAACTCTCACGTTTAAAACAGCTTGAATCGTCGGATTGCTTTACGAATAGTTAATGTTTTAAATATTTGACATTAAGCATGTAACCTGTAACGGTGCCTTTCGACTTATGTTATTGTGTTATACATCTACTACCACTAATCTTTAAGGGTTCTGTAAAACATTAATGAAGTCAGTATGTATATTTTACGTTCTTTCTCCTTTCCTGTATTGACGTTTCTTATTTTGGATTCTATTGATTTTGTATGTACAGACGCAAAGTAATGTGCTATGTAGAAACAATATTTTTATTTAACGACTAACATTATTTCCGTGTATGTATGTAACTTCCTTGTAATTTTAGGATCTTCGGCCCGTTGGGGAACGTAATATCTGTGAATAATATTGAGCAGCAATGATGAACTGCGTTGCGTTGCAGCTACGAGTAAAGCGGAATATGAAGAGTGAAACGGACTGTCGACATACGGGGCAGTGAACTGTCTATGGCATGGTTTACTATGCTCAAAGCCGTATTGGAGTCTGCGTGGGGGTCGAACTCCCGAACAGTTTAATTTTGGTGATCAGAAGAATAAATGGGCGGACTGCACATTAGGTTGGATATTCGGTCAGGCATTTACTCTTACTTCTGTAAACAATTTTATGTTCTTAATATTAAAGTAACTCGATTCGCCTATCCCGCCCTGTTTCTAAACCTGTGGAGTTTTATTTATGGTGTATTCTGGTAGACCAACGAACAACGAACCAACGGAGCGTCTACACCACAGATCCCACAGCAGTCGTCTCAGGTAGGAAGCCGCAGCACACAGATCTCTGTAATCACACTCTCGATTTTCCAATCCTACGAAGTGTTAACATAAACTCTCTCTGATAAATACTATTAAAGTACATCACGTAAAGTGAGATTTAGATTTACCGTTCATAATTTCTCCTTCAGTAACACCTCAAATTCAAATTGCATTTGTGCATCAGTGTCAGAAAAGAGTGTGTTGAAAGTGGTCGGGTTGAAGACCCTAGTCCTCCATAATTTTGTTAATTCGTGGTAATACAAAAGCCATAGTTTCACTAGCGATATTTTGAAGACATTAGGGATGAAGACTGAACAATTTTGCCCTGCTGAAACTGTGAACCAACGCTGTTAAAACTAGCGCTCACGAAACAAAGAAGGCATTTATAATCAGTTAATAACGTCTTGAAGTGGAAACTGTTTACAGCTGCGTCATTTCAAGCCAAGTTATCAAGTTATCACCAGTTCTTTTATTGCTGATATTTATTTTATTCCTATCAGTTATCATTTAAATTAAAAGGAAGGTCAGCGTTGGCCGTAATATTGATGTTTTATTGATAGCAGAATCGATTTTCGATCACATGGTGATCATCTTCAGTGCTGGAAGTTTAAAATTTTACATAGTGATCAGTGAGTAAAAACAAAAAACCACAACTACACCTGAGTATAAACCAACTGTTGGAAATAACATACCTGTGGTGTACAAATTAAACTCAGACACTGGATCAAGTTATCTGTACCAAAAACTGAGAAGCGATCACAATAACTGAAGCCGCTGTTTACATTCACCTATACAGCAGACCTCGGAATGACAGGGTGTTGGAACGCCCTCTATGTGGCGTGTGTCACGTGAAGACTTAACAATTCTTTATTTGCCAAGAGATTACCACAAAATACCAACGTGCACTTACAGATCATTAATTGAATATTTCAATTTTAAAAATGTACATTAAAAAAAGCATAGCAAAAATAAAAGACAGTGGGGAAATGCACATCTTGCCAACATACGCTGGCGTGTTATTTTCAAACATCTTAAAAAACATGTCAGAATAAAAATCAACAGGTGAAGTTATATGATGTCAGATTACAGGACTAGAAAAGAAGAAAGAAATATACAAGTAACATGACATCAAATATAACAGAATTTGTTATAACACAGTAACCGCCATCTGGTGTAGGGAGTCAGAGATATAAGTTCTTAATTTACGTAAAATATTACATTGAAACCAAGAAGTCAAAAACATAAATGTAATTATACAATGTATGTCACAATATAGCAGGTCAAAATGCCATGAAATTGATGACGTGTTATAAAAAAAAATTTTAAACGGTGAAGATTAAGAATTTTTTATCGTTTTAAACGACATGCTGAAACTCACATCTCGTTTATCCCGTTGAGACATGTGAACACTTTATATAAATTAAAAAGTCATCGTAATTATGAAAAGCAGTATGTTTTAGAAGCACATTGTGTATGCAGAGATCACTTAGCGCATTCGTGAGTGAAAACTACTGTTACAAATTGCAAAGAATAAATTATACCTATATTGGATAGAGACAAGTGTACATCTGTTATTTATAGAAAAATTTATCATATGATACAAATAGAACTTGGCTATAAGGAAACAGTGTTCTCTTTAAAGTATAAAAGCTTTGTCCCAAATAAATACATCACACTCAAGTTATGCCCTTTTTTTTGCACAAGCACTGGGTCAGAACCCATCATACTTTTACAGTTGATACAACAGAAACGAAAACTGTCAAGCAAACGGTTTTAGATACTCATATAAAGGAGATAATTTTATTACATATCATATAGCAGCAGTGGGACCCCTTATAACATAAAAGCTAATTTTTAAAAATGTACAATTTCAAAATTGAAATATTCAATTAATTATCTGAAAGTGCACGTTGATATTTTGTGGTAATCTCTTGGCAAATAAAGTATTGCTAAGTCTTCATTTGACACACGCCATATAGAGGGCGTTGCAAGACCCTGTCATACCGAAGTCTGCTGTATAGGTGAATGTAAACAGCAGCTTCAGTTATTGCGATCGCTTCTCAGTTTTGGGTATTGATAACTGGATACCAGTGGCTGAGTTTAATTTGTACACCACAGGTATGTTCTTTCCAACAGTTGGTTTATACTCAACTTCTGGCAAAGAAGATGATCACTCTGTGATCGAAAATCGATTCTGCTATCAATAAAACACCAATATTACGGCCAACGCTGACCTTCCTTTTAATTTAACGTATATGGTCGTTGTGCACACAGCACTCCATGGAGTCGCCCATCAATAAGTTATCATTTACTTTTATGTTGATTGCACTGATTAATAATTAATGTTTCCCACCGAGAATATTCTGAATACTAACAGATCTAAGGTGCTAACAGTCATAAGCCAAAACGCATCAAATTAACTTGTTTGGTCAAAGACATTTTTGTATGACACACGAGGTGCATTCAAGTTCTAAGGCCTCCGATTTTTCTTCTCCAGACTGGAAAGAGATAGAAACATGTTCATTGTTTTAAAATGAGGCCACGTTCATTGTCAATACGTCCCAGAGATGGCAGCAACATTCGGCAGATGAAATTTTACCCCCAGCGGCGAGAATGAGAACTGTTTTAAATACTTAAAATGGCGACGTTTTCCTTACTTGAACAGCGTGCAATCATTCGTTTTCTGAATTTGTGTGGTGTGAAACCAATTGAAATTCATCGACAGTTGAAGGAGACATGTGGTGATGGAGTTATGGATGTGTCAAAAGTGCGTTCGTGGGTGCGACAGTTTAATGAAGGCAGAACATTGTATGACAACAAACCGAAACAACCTCAGGCTCGCACAAGCCGGTCTGACGACATGATCGAGAAAGTGGAGAGAATTGTTTTGAGGGATCGCCGAATGACTGTTGAACAGATCGCCTCCAGAGTTGGCATTTCTGTGGGTTCTGTGCATACAATCCTGCATGACGACCTGAAAATGCGAAAAGTGTCATCCAGGTGGGTGCCACGAATGCTGACGAACGACCACATGGCTGCCCGTGTGGCATGTTGCCAAGCAATGCTGACGTGCAATGACAGCATGAATGGGACTTTCTTTTCGTCGGTTGTGACAATGGATGAGACGTGGATGCCATTTTCCAATCCAGAAACAAAGCGCCAGTCAGCTCAGTGGAAGCACACAGATTCACCGCCACCAAAAAAATTTCGGGTAACCGCCAGTGCTGAAAAAATGATGGTGTCCATGTTCTGGGACAGCAAGGGCGTAATCCTTACCCATTGCGTTCCAAAGGGCACTACGGTAACAGGTGCATCCTACGAAAATGTTTTGAAGAACAAATTCCTTCCTGCACTGCGACAAAAACGTCCGGGAAGGGCTGCGCGTGTGCTGTTTCACCAAGACAACGCACCCGCACGTTGAGCTAACGTTACGCAACAGTTTCTTCGTGATAACAACTTTGAAGTGATTCCTCATGCTCTCTGCTCACCTGACTTGGCTCCTAGTGACTTTTGGCTTTTTCCAACAATGAAAGACACTCTCCGTGGCCGCACATTCACCAGCCGTGCTGCTATTGCCTCAGCGATTTTCCAGTGGTCAAAACAGACTCCTAAAGAAGCCTTCGCCGCTGCCATGGAGTCATGGCGTCAGCGTTGTGAAAAATGTGTACGTCTACAGGGCGGTTACGTCGAGAAGTAACGGCAGTTTCATCGATTTCGGGTGAGTAGTTAATTAGAAAAAAAATCGGAGGCCTTAGAACTTGAGTGCACCTCGTAGTTGCACTGCCTATCCACATATCCATTTTCAATTGCAAACAATAACCCAGAGTTATTCATTATTATAGCAAGTCTTGCTAAATAATATTGTTGAAACTTTAATTGCTCATGTGTGTCACTTAGATGTATTTGTTTGGTGTGTGACTGAAGTGTTCTTGTGTTACGTAACTGCGATCTCAGTCAATCCTTCTTAGAGACAGACGCTGCCACCAAATAATGTCAGAGACTTATTAGTTCGGCATAGAAACATTCTACTTAGTGATAGGGACAGGTGTGTGGCGCTTTACTCCCAACAGTTCGCGAGGTTTCTTGGTAAACATTTTCCTACAGAAGCCTTACGTTTTTGAAATAAATCACTTTCAAATTTTGCAAGCTCTTTGACAAGGTGGGCGAAGGTCTCATCTGCGTATTTATTGATACATAGGTACTGTAGAAATTATTACAGAACACTTAGCCGAATGACAGTCCTATCAGCTTCATAGTAAATGTTCTTGACTGAGTAGCAGTCATAAGTACGAATCAAAGTAAGGAAGAAGTTAGGGCCGTTTCAAAGCGAGTTAAAGTTTGGATAAGGTTTGAATCTATGTTTAAAGTTCGTTGCAGTTTCTCCTTATCGAATACTAGATGAGTGTAGTCTGGGTAAATTGAGCTCTGTTATAAGGAAAGCTAGTTTTTCACTCATCTCTATATTTATAACATCATACATCCCAAACTATGCGCCATACAGTCGCAGGTTCGAATCCTGCCTCGGGCATGGATGTGTGTGATGTCCTTAGGTTAGTTAGGTTTAAGTAGTTCTAAGTTCTAGCGGACTGATGACCACAGCTGTTAAGTCCCATAGTGCTCAGAGCCATTTGTGCCGTACAATTAAATAATTTCGCAGGTGTACTCATTATTATATATGGACGTAGGCTGCAAATGCTAGTCTGAGATGAAGACGTTGGAATAGGAGTGGAATTCCTGGCGGGCCGCATCAAATCAGTCGGAAGACAGATGACTCAAAAAAAAAGTAGATACAAGTTTTAAAATATCATGCAAGTAGAATTGTAAGTAACCACCTAATGAATTAGTACATCGAAGTCTGATGCTGAAACTGTGAAAATTTATTAAGTAATTAACTTCTTTCTTTTCATCAATTTATACTTTTAAAGATTTGATTATGTCCGGATACAATAATTTTTAATTCGGTGAATAATTATATGAACAATTCATTTGTTTCTGTTGCCGCTGGAATGGGTGGCAGTCTACTGAGTTAATCGTTTACTAATATAGTTGAGATGCAGAAAGTACCAGTGATCACTAGGACTCGGATTTTTATGTTTTTATAAAATAGATTTCAGACCTTCATTTCCTTAAAAAAAATCCATTCCGTTGTGGCAGGGTGCTACAGAAACCAGTTTCGAATTATTTGAGAGTAAAAACAGTCTTCGTTGCGAAGTTGTTTAACATCAATAAATATATCAATATATTGAAAATACTGAAATTTTATTTACCTGGAAAAGTCTTTTTTACCTTTAAACAAACCTTTCACTGAAGACTTTTAGTGAAAAATATGATGAACATTAATATTAACCACGAAAAGTTTATTCAAATTTTGACAAAGTCATTCTACTTATTTGTGGAGAATAAACAGTTAAGTATTCCTTATATCCGCACTGGAGAAAGTGTAACCAACTGAGGTATTTACACGTGCTACAAGTATTTTCTCTATTTGTAATGATTGAATGAGAAGTCTTTTACTGAAATATTATTTTGGCGTGCCACTCATATAAGAACACGTATTCAAGACGTGTCCCTGCGTATGACAGCAATGCGTCGCCTAACGTAAATTTTTTAGGCTGAGGGAGAGCTCTCCACAGTACAAGATGTCAGATCATAATTTTAACGGCTTTACCTATAAGAAAACATAAAATATTACTATCTGAACAGTATTAAAATATTTTTTATCCTAGTCCTTTTAGGATGGTTATAGCATCGACGCAATTACTAGTGGCGCCCAACGCAATCTACTTTCGAACTTTTCCCCCTGAATAGTGGTGGACACTTTCTTCATATCCGGAATTATTCAGCAGAATATTCCTTAACTTAATGACGCATGCTTTACCCACTGAACCAGGCATTTTCTTCAGAGACATGTGCACCTTGGAATCTGCAGCATTTTTCAGTGGTGTAGATAAGGACTGTTCAAAAAATGTTCAAATGTGTGTGAAATGTTATGGGACTTAACTGCTAAGGTCATCAGTCCCTAAGCTTACACACTACTTAACCTAAATTATCCTAAGGACAAACACACACACCTATACCCGAGGGAGGACTCGAACCTCCGCCGGGACCAGCCGCATAGTCCATGACCGCAGCGCCTCAGACCGCTCGGCTAATCCCGCGCTGTAGATGAGGACTCTAGGCATTGAATTGCAACAGGTAGATGTTGAAAGCGTTCTCCTAAAAATGTCAAGAAACTTTCTTGTTAATGTTAACTGATTTCTTTCGCGATAGAAGCTGGTTTACTAGAACTGAACATTTCTATTACCTCTTAAATTTTGGTATAATATAAAGGTGCCAGGAGTCAGATGCACCAGCGTGTAAGCATGGGTTCACGTGGGAGGATAGTATTTGGAGCTATTCCTTTAATGGACTGAAATCGGGCAGGAGCATTGAGAAGTGCGTCCTTAACAGCTGAAATGATACGGTTAATCTCAACAACAACAAAAAAAAAATTCTTATTGCCTCTGTTACATGGTGATAGCAATGGTCAAGGGAAGGTGCAACAGATACTACTGGGATAGAATTATTTCATTGTTGCTTCCGGTTTTAACATACACAGCTTGTCACTAACAGCAAAAATTTCTGATCACCATCTTCTCCTTCGTAGGATGTGTAGCAACTTAGATTGTGCGGGCTACAGCACTGTGATTCGTCTTCTCCAATTCTCTACATAAGAATATGTGGGGTTTTTGTGGTGCAATGGGATCTAATTTCCCCTCCGTGACATTGTCTATAAATCTGCTACAACTGTCAGCGGTCTCGTCAACGCCATAATTTTTGCCCGTTGTCAACTCATCAGGTATATTGCGGCCACTGATAATCTCCCGGAAACCCCATAAAAACAGGATTATTTAGTACGTTGCGTAACACATTAGCCGACTCTAATGTCTAGATTACTGCTGTCCACTACATTACTTATAGAGGAATTAATGGTTGAATCCGATGTTCGTTCTTCTTCCCAATTACGCCAGTAATGTGGGCTAAAGCATCTTTCTGTTCAAGGAAATGTGACTTTTATCACGGCTTACCTAAAATTAAAACAAACGAACACCAAGTGACGTAGTAACCAACTATGAACGTTAATACGTGAAATCTAAGCTTCGTTTGACTCATACAAGCTTGACACTAAACTAATTTTAGGTTTCAGTTTGAAAATAAGAGGGAGGAAGGCTATGAAAAAGAGAGAGATAAAATGAATGATAAATACAAGTTGTGTTTAATTACTTGTTTTTGGCAGGCTGAGTAAAAGCTTACTGGGCCGTCAGTTGTGAAGTTGGACTCTTCCCCAATTCAACTTTTGACGACTTCTGTTTGGACGTGACAAAATTACATTTACAGCTCACTACCCAATGATAGTCAACACACCACGCAAATTTGTTTCTACAAAAATAAGTACACTAACACCAACTTGTTCCTATTGATGCAGCATCGTGGTGATACATTATCGTGTTGTAAAGACAAGCGACATTGCGCTTTATTTCTTCATTTCAGTGTAGCGTATAAATTCATTTATCACGTCTTTTTATAAAAAGTGTTCATTTATAGTATTGGTTTTCCTGAGTATTCATTCAGAAAATGTATTTAAAAAACACGTTTACCTGCTAAAGGCCTCTTTATTCCCTGCTATTTAGTCCCTTTTAGTCTTTTAAGTACGATTTAGTCCTTTTTAGGTTATAAAGAGGTAATAGCTTCAAATCCAGGACCTAATGATCACATATGTCAGGGGAATATTTCTTTCAGTACTGAGACAATGATAATGAAAGTATTAAACTGATATTTTGTTTGCTTCGTTTCAGAAGCTTCAATACAGAACAGAAATAATTTGCGAGCGCGCGCAATCCCTGTACTGCTACACAAAAGAGAAGCGGCAGCTAGCGCGCATGATCAACGACTCTCACACGAAGCAATGTTGAAGCAGCTGGTGCCACCTGCTGTCTAACGGTCGAAACTGACTACCAGCGCCATCTCTGATGTATATGCCGCAACACGAACCGGCTGCGTCAAGCAGCGCCGTGGCCATACAGGGAAGTAACTCATCTGAATGCAGAACCACATCTCTCAGCAAAATTACTTTGTGCCTGTAACTTTTATATCGGCGGTACGACTTTCGGAAATACACGTTCCAAATCACGATTTTCCTTCAAAGAGCAACTGAACGAGTTTGAGAGACTCTAGTGCTCGAGAAGAGAGCTTCGAAATGTAGCGGCCCTCCACATTCAGGATTTCAGACTAAATTGTTTACAGCGCAAACTGCTTGGTCCTTTTGAGAACGACACAGTATGTATCATTCCTCACCTTCATTCGCTCTCAACTTGAACTCCCTCACTAACGATCTTTTCTCTTATAGAATATTAAATCGTAATCACCATTACTTCCTTCTAAAAGCAAATCGAAGAAAATATCTGTTACCGGTACCATCATCTCACGTCATCTGTGTATTACAAATATTAGTGGCAAGGAAACTCGTCAAGGGGAAACAACATCGAAAATGATTTCCGAAATTCACAGTATTCCATGTAGTTCTTCCTGTTTATTTATTCACACACATCTTTTCAGTACTATTTTTATTCTTCTAATGAAAATAAATTACCTGTTTTCTTGATTCTATAATGGAATGAAAAAAAGTTTCGTAAATGATACATCATTCCATTTATTATTCAGGTGTTTTGTGACACTGATCGACTTAACGACAAATGTAACAGGCAATGTTGAAGAACACAAAAGCCGACCTCAGAAGCTACGTGGGTAACCATTTACGAGTAAATGAATTGAGGAAAAACGAGTATCGTGAACGATACACCATTCTATTCATTATTCAGGTGTTTTGTAACAGGCAACATTGAAGAACACAAACGTTGACCTCAGAAGATACATGGGTTAGCAGTAATAAGTAAATGAATTAGGTACACATAAATTTACGGTCATTACAACATGGAATAAACTATAAGTACTGGAAGAAATATTTCGCTTACCATAACTTAACTGACATGTAAGGAAAGAACTAACCTGAATGAGGTCGGGGGCTATCACACGGTAAATGAAGCAGTGCTACCGCAGTCTTTCATTATACAGTGTATAAAACCTTTATAGTACAGAACATTTCGCGGAGGTAGCTACGCATTATAAGGCCACCCACTATCCTGCTCCAACACTCAAAGGAGAGCTGATGGATTGAATGTACTTGTGTCCACGTACCTCTCTTACGTCGTTCTACTGCTGTAGACGGGAACTGTTAAACTTTATGTCATGCATTGTGTTCCATGAACTGTCAAATAAATTAAACAACAAGTCCACCGCGTCAGCATCAAGTCGTATGCTCAGTGTGACAGCAGACTGAAACAAGTGTTGCGGAAATTTTTCCTGTACTGCTAGCATCCAGGGGTATATTAATAAACGATGTCCTATTACCAACAAATTTTTCAGGCAGTATTCGCATCTGATACTGAATGTGCTTGCCAAATTATGTCATTGTGCAACACTGAATTCATGAGCCATGACGTAATAAACGTTGAGCTGTGTGAAAACGAAACTACAAGGAGAAAAGTAGCTAGATACACAGGAGAAATATACGTACAAATACGAGTGAAATATGTTAAATATGTGTGAAATATATAAGACAAGTGCTTATATGGTTAAACCCGCTGGTAAAAAGCTCCTGTCCAACAAATGGATAGATAACAATCAAACTCAGTACACATATAAGTCAGTATTTGTAAGAAATACTGTGGGGTTAAGAACCAGCAACCTCCTACTGTGGTGGGGTTGATAATGTGGTGAGACAAAGGGAAGGAGTAGATGGAAACACATAACAGGACAGGGAGATGACCTGGAGAAGAGGAGGGAGGAATGGACAGAAGTAGAGAAGAGGTGGATAACATGGACAGAGAAAATAAAGGAATGGACAGATGGAGAGGATGAGGAGACAGAGTGGAAGAAGGAGAAGTTTGGGTTTGGAGGGCGATGGGGGAGGAGATGGACTTATAGGGGGTAGGGGGGAGAATAAAAAGGTCAGGAGGAAAAGAGGAGATGGAAAGAGGGGGTAAGCAGAGGGGGAAGGGGGGAGAGAAATGGAATGAGGCAGGAGGAGGGCCAGAGGAAATGAGAGAGGGGGGAGCAGCAGACGGCCAAAGGAAAGAGCAGGAGGAGATGGACAGGGATTCAGGGGGCTAATAGAAGATTCGAATAAATACACACTCGTTCAGTGCCAGATACTTAGCTACTTTATGGAATATAAAACAATGATTCTATTATTGACACCTGATTGTAGTGGCACTTGCTATAGAATTTTCCACATATTCTTCTCCTCGCCGCTCCTACGGAGAATCTCATCGTTTCATATCAGTCCATGCAATTTTCTACTGCGTCCTATAGCACCACATCTCAAATGCTACGATTTTCCTCGTTTCCAGTTTCCCACAGTCCATGACTCACTTCTATATAACGCTGTGCCCCACACGCACATTCTCAAAAATTTCTCTCCCAAATTAAGTCATATGTTTAACGTTAGGTCTTCTCGCCCATAATATATTGCGTGTTATATCTTGGCTGCTTCGTCCTCGCCCATAATATATTGCGTGTTATATCTTGGCTGCTTTGTCCGTCATGCGTAATTTTGCAACAAAGAGAAGGGGAACTTTGTAATTTCGTCTACTTGGTGGACCCCAGTTTCGATGTTTAGTTTATTGCTAATCTCATTTCAGGTAATGCTCTTTACTTGCGTCTTCCTTCGGTTCAGTCTAAACCCATATTGTGTGCCCATAGCGCTGCACACTGCGTTCAACAAATGCAGCAATTCTTCTTCACTTTCGCTGAAGACAGCAATTTCATCAGTGAATCTTATCATTGATTGCCTTTCACCCTGAATTTTAACCACATTCTTGAACGTTTCTTTTATGTCCGTCACTGTTTCACAGATGTAGAGATTGAAGAGTAGGGACAGAAAGTTGCATCCCTGCCTTCCAGCCGTTTTAGTCCGTCCACTTCGTGCAAGGTCCTTCATTCTGATTTGTCCACGTAACTCAAAACTTTTTTTCTGAGAATTTCGAACAACTTGTGGCATTTTTACTTTCGAATGTACGTTTTCTTGTTTTTTTTATTTTTTTTTATTTTTGTATCCATTACCAGTCACAGCGACAGAACTGCCTCTCTCGTGGCTTTACCTTTGTGATAGCCAAACTAATCGTTAACAGATATTGATTTTTCACACTCTTCTGTATATTAATCTTGACAGCAACTTTTAACGCATAAGTTACTAAACTGACTGTGCGTTAATCCTCGCACTTAACTGTCTTTCTGTCTACCGGATTTTGTAGTTGATAGTTTTGCAAAAGTCTGGGGTCCACCAAGTAGACGATATTACGAAATTCCCCTTCTCTTCGTTGCAAAATTACGCATGACAGACTAAGCAGCCAAGATACAACATGCAGACTCATGGATTCCACATAAGCACATTTATGTAAATTTCGTAAAGCTGGAAACGTCATTAGCGATTAAGGTACCCTAACCATAAAAGTATATCTTTGCTTCCTTCCATTATTTTTCTTAGCCACAAGTTCGTGAAATTTTAATTTGTGGGCTGGCCGGAGTGGCCGAACGGTTCTAGGCGTTACAGTCTGGAACTCCGAGACCGCTGCGGTCGCAGGTTCGAACCCTGCCTCGGGCATGGATGTGTGTGTAGTCCCTTGGTTAGTTAGGTTTAAGTAGTTCTAAGTTCTAGGGGACTGATGACCTGAGAAGTTGAGTCCCATAGTGCTCAGAGCCATTTTTTTTTTAATTTGTGAAAGAGATGATAAATGAATGCTGAATCCAGTAACGCTGCTGAGGAGAACAGCGAAGGTGAGGAGACCCAGTGTGGGCAGGTAATGATTGATCAATATCAACAATTAACCTTAGTCCTTATGCGAAGAACGGACCACCATCAACTGTTCTAAATGCTCCCCCTCGACAGAGGTTTGGAATGTAGTCCTGCAGCCAGGACACCAGTCTGACATATGGTGACAAGGAAATTTGCATCATTAAGTATCGTTCTCTGTCCGGTTGAAAACTGGTGATAGAATTTCCTGCCACCACTAAGGGTAGTACAGAATACCTCCGTGTCTGTTACCACTACGCAAGAGCTAAAATATCAACCACAGTCGCGCTTCTGTTTTCCTTTCTTTGCCCATTGAACTAGTAAACTTCCTGTATGACGTTGTCTTTTCTTGAAAGACAGATGGTATGCGGTCCACCACCTCATAGAGTCCCATGATTAACTGAACCGTAGTGTTCAGCAACTTAGCAACATTTCTGTGAGTGCGACGAAGCATCGCACGGCTGAAGACGAGGAGTTGTCGCTGCTGGGACGGTGTGTTGGCTCCCTTGCGTCCCACCGTGGCCTTGTAGAGCACACGGCTGGACGGAGCGATAACAAGTGAGGGGACACGGGGAAACACGTCGTATCACAAAGCGCGTCGATACAACGCAGCTCGAGTCACGTCCTTCAAGGGCACCACTCACGAGCCAAGTGTCAGCCCCAGTCGTTCGGTGGCTGTGACCCTGCCACGATATGCAGAGCGAAATCAACGAGTGTTTCCATTGTCGTGAGGATCTGCTACACAAAATGAAATATTTTCAGGATAAAGTTTCTTGTGTATGAGAGTGTCGTACTTGCCGGATAGTGTAGTTAAGAACACGTGATGTTTCCTGGTCGTTGTTTCAATGTAGTGGCTGATTTTGGGTTCACGTGACGGAACGCACACTAGAGACCGCCACGCGCGATTTCCAGCATTGTCTACTATTTTTGTTGTTGTGAGACATGAGGTTGTGTTTTCTGCAGTGTTTGTAGATATCACGAGTTCTCTGCTTTTAAGTTGTTGTTGTTGTGGTCTTCAGTCCTGAGATTGGTTTGATGCAGCTCTCCATGCTACTCTATCCTGTGCAAGCTCCTTCATCTCCCAGTACCTACTGCAACCTACATTCTTCTGAATCTGCTTAGTGTATTCATCTCTTGGTCTCCCTCTACGATTTTTACCCTCCACGGTGCCCTCCAATGCTAAATTTGTGATCCCTTGATGCCTCAGAACATGTACTACCAACCGATCCCTTCTTCTAGTCAAGTTGTGCCACAAATATCTCTTCTCCCCAATTCTATTCAATACCTCCTCATTAGTTACGTGATCTACCCACCTTATCTTCAGCATTCTTCTGTAGCACCACATTTCGAAAGCTTCTCTTCTCTTCTTGTCCAAACTAGTTATCGTCCATGTTTCACTTCCATACATGGCTACACTCCATACAAATACTTTCAGAAACGACTTCCTGACGCTTGAATCTATACTCGATGTTAACAAATTTCTCTTCTTCAGAAACGCTTTCCTTCCCATTGCCAGTCTACATTTTATATCCTCTCTACTTCGACCATCATCAGTTATTTTGCTCCCTAAATAGCAAAACTCCTTTACTACTTGAAGTGTCTCATTTCCTACGCTAATTCCCTCAGCATCACCTGATTTAATTTGACTACATTCCACTATCCTCGTTTTGCTTTTGTTGATGTTCATCTTATATCCTCCTTTCAAGACACTGTCCATTTCTTTCAACTGCTCTTCCAAATCCTTTGCTGTCTCTGACAGAATTACAATGTCATCGGCGAACCTCAAAGTTTTTACTTCTTCTCCATGAATTTTAATACCTACTCCGAATTTCTCTTTTGTTTCCTTTACTGCTTGCTCAATATACAGATTGAATAACATCGGGGAGAGGCTCTGCTTTTAAGTGTAGTATAAAATTTTAAAGCTAGTTTCAGCATACTGTTAGTTCTTCAGTCAACATTGTTTTAATTTTTAAAACTAATTACATAAAGTGTAGACGGTTAATCCAGACTTCGTTACCCGTACAACATGTTGTATGCCGACATGGCTCACGCTATATTTTCAAATGAACTGCCTTTCTGTAAAGCCCCATCAACTTCACCAATCTTGAAAATGGAAATTTGATTTGGTTGCTAAGAGTTTCTATTACAGAGCGCTTTTAGCTTGCGAGTGGGCTTTAAAAGTACTTCTCCTTAACTTGATTTCACTTACTGATTAATGGAATGTAGTAGAGTAATAATGTAAGACACAGACTACTAAATACGGTATTGACAAGATTTTTCTCTATTGCAGCAGTTTTAAGTTTGAGTGGGATATTTGTTCTTAGGTAGATCACCAGAGTTACTTTTGTACTTTCATAAATTGACTGCAGCACACATAGAGTGAGAGCTATCATGTCAAATTGCAATAAAAATACACTGAGGTGACAAAAGTCATGGGATATCTCCTAATATCGTGTCGGACCACCTTTAGCTCGCCTTAGTGCAGCATCTCGACGTGGCATGGACTCAGAAAGTCGTTGAAAATGCCCAGTAGAAATATTGAGGCATTTTACCTCTATGTCCATAACAACAAAAGTGTTACTGGTCCAGGATTTTTTGCACGGAGTAACCTCTCGATTACGTTCCATACATTTTTGAAAGGATCCATCTCGGGCGATCTGGGTGGCTGACCATTGGCTCGAATTGTCCCGAATGTTGTTCAAACCAGTCCCGAACGATGTTGTGGCCCGGTGACATGGCACATTATTGTCCATAAAAATTCGATCGTTATTTGGGGCCAAGACGTCGTAAACGACTGGAAACGTCTCCAAGTAGCGGAACATAACCATTTCCAGTCAAATATCGGTTCCGTAGGACCAGAGGACCGAGTCCATTCCATGTAAACACAGCCCACACGATTATGGAACCATCACCGGTTTCCAAAGTGACTTATTGACGACTTGGGTCCATGGTTTCGTGGGGTCTGCGCCACATTCGAATCCTACCAACAGCTCCTACCAACTGAAATCTGCACTCATCTGACCAGGCCACGGATTTCAATATATCCAACCGATATGGTCGGGAGCCCACAAGACTCGCTGCAGGCGATGTCGTGGTGTTAGCAAAGGCACACGCCTAGGTCATCTGCTGCCTTAGCACGTTAACGCCAAATTTTGCCACACTCTCCTAACGCGTATGTTCGTCGTACGTCCCACATTGATTTTTGCGGTTACTTCACCAAGTGTTTCTTGTCTGTTAGCACTGACAATTCAACACAAACGCCGCTGCCTTTCGTCGTTATGTGAAGGCTGTCGACCACATTGTTTTCTGTGGTTAGCATGTCACCTCCTTATTGAATTTAAGAGAGACGAAATCCAGAAGGATATGATCACATTTTACAGTATTGTAAACTGCCTACAGTAGTGTGACGGGTCGGAGATGATGATTGTTGCGTCAGCATGACAATGCAACGTTCCATAGAGCAACATCTGTGAGACAATGGTTGTTCTTGTTGTTGTGGTCTTCAGTCTAGAGACTGGTTTGTTGCAGCTCTCCATGCTACTCTATTCTGTGCAAGATTCTTCATCTCCCAGTACCTACTGCAACCTACATCCTTCTGAATCTGTTTAGTGTATTCATCTCTTGGTATCCTTCTGCAATTTTTACCCTCCACACTGCCCTCCAATACTAAATTGGTGATCCCTTGATGCCACAGAATATGCCATACCAACCGATCCCTCCTTCTAGTCGAGTTGTGCCACAAATATCTCTTCTCTCCAATTCTATTCGGTACCTCTTCATTAGTTATGTGATCTACCCATCCAATCTTCAGCATTCTTCTGTACCACCACATTTCGAAAGCTTCTATTCGTTTCTTGTCTAAACTATTTATCGTCCATATTTCACTTCCATACATGGCTACACTCCATACAAATACTTTCAGAAACGACTTCCTGACACTTAAATCTATACTCGATGTTAACAAATTTCTCTTCTTCAGAAATGCTTTCCTTGCCATTGCCAGTCTACATTTTATATCCACTCTGCTTCAACCATTATCAGTTATTTTGCTCCCCAAGTAGCAAAACTCATTTACTACTTTAAGCGTCTCATTTCCTAATCTAATTCCCGCAGCATCACCCGATTTAATTCGACTACATTCCATTATTCTCGTTTTGCTTATGTTGATGTTCACCTTATATCCTTCTTTCAAGACACTGTCCATTCCGTTCAGCTGCTCTTCCAAGTCCTTTGCTAACTCTGACGGAATTACAATGTCATCGGCGAACCTCAAAGTTTTTATTTCTTCTCCGTGGATTTTAATTCCTACTCCAAATTTTTCTTTTGTTTCCTTTACTGCTTGCTCAGTATACAGATTGAATAACATCGGGGAGAGGCTACAACCCTGTCTCACTCCCTTCCCAACCGCTGCTTTCCTTTCATGCCCCTCGACTCTTATAACTACCATCTGGTTTCTGTACAAATTATAAATAGCCTTTCGCTCCCTGTATTTTACCCCTACCACCTTTAGAATTTGAAAGACAGTATTCCAGTCAACATTGTCAAAAGCTTTCTCTAAGTCTACAAATGCTAGAAACGTAGGTTTGCCTTTCCATATTCTATTTTCTAAGATAAGTCGTATAGCCAGTATTGCCTTACGTGATCCAACGTTTCTACGGAATCCAATCTGATCTTCCCCGAGGTCGGTGTCTACCAGTTTTTCCATTCGTCTGTGAAGAATTCGTGTTAGTATTTTGCAGCAGTGGCTTATTAAACTAATAGTTCGGTAATTTTCACATCTGTCAACACCTGCTTTCTTTGGGAGACAGTGGTATGTAGACAATACCGTCCCTACAATGGATTGGCTTGCCGGCCAATGGAACATCTTCGGTACTAGTTAGAACATTGAGTTCCGTCTAGATCTCAGCGTCTAAGATCACGACCTCCTCTGGTTTTGACTCATGAAGAAGAATGCATTGCCATTCCTCCACATGCATTCAAACGCTTCATTCACTGTATCGCCTGGTGCAGTTCAACCTGCCATAAAACCGAAGCATGGACATATCCTATATTAATGTTCAGTAAAAACTGTCAAGATACTTGCAATTAGATAGTGTATTCTTGTGGTTGCTTGCGTTATTTGAAGACGAGCAACACCATTTTCTATCATGATTTGTGACATCGGAGTAAACTGTGGTTTCTATATGTTTATTAACTATTCTAATTTCCTTATTAGTACAAAACTGTAGATAATGTTTCACAGAGTGGGTACTGTGACAACACGATTAGTTTTTGACATACTCTACACTAATCCATCATATCAAAAGAGATGTCACTTTTTGACACTGTTTACTATTTTGCTGCAATGAGTTTCTCAAGCCCACACCCGGTATGTGCCCTGTGTTTCATAACTGATAATTCGGAGTCGCTGTTTTTGTTCCCAAGTGGACTTTAGGACACGACATCCTTAGAACCATATCGCTATTGCGTTGACTAGCTTAGCTGAGCATGCTGTAATTAGTTTCTATCAGCACACGATATGCCTTATCAGCTGTCATAGCTAACTAATGAGTGGACTTGTTGCTGATAGGATAGCTGTTGTCAGCTCGTGACGTCTCTTCTGCTGACGCGACCATTTTAAAAACTGTTTTTCCCTCTGTATGGGGAATTGTACAAGCACAAGCATACATAACTTGCACCACTGCACATACTGTAAGTGTGTGACTTTAGAGCTACCTATTCACTCGCGTTACTCCCTTCACAATGGGTATACCAGCAGTCCTCCCGCGTTGTGGTGTTTCCTCAGCAGCTGTGGGAGATAGTGAAACGTGCTGTAGTTTTCTCGAGTCTTTTGAAGCATTGCTGGTATTCAAGGCAGAAACTGGCCATCATTACCATCGTAATCTCCTCATAATCTCTGTTTGTATATTTGCATGAATCATTCCTTTCTGTTTTCCGCTTCTGTCTGACAGCTAGAGTGAACATTTATAAAAGCTCTTCAGCTGGTGCTCTTACAAGTTTCGTCTGCCAGTAGTGGCTGCTTTCGCCAGGTCCTCTTCTGTTTCATTTCCAGGAAATCCACATTGGGCTTTCATCCAGCACAATGTAACTCCATCATTTCTACTTCTGACCGTGAATATCATGTTCTTGCTGTCGTATGCCATGAGTTGCTTGTTTCACCTACTGTGAAGGATCTCATATGTTCAAGTACTCATCTCGAATCATAGAAGATGACCCCTGGATGATTCAATTTCTTCTCGGCATTTAGAAGCCATCATTGTATGGCTATTATAATCGGTGCTTCCTCAGGTGGCAAAATTTCTTATCCGTGGGACAGCTGCTGTACGAGTAAGCCTGATCACATCCGTCTTTGTTCTCCCAGGCGTCAGAGTGGAACAGCCTTGGATTCGAAACGCCATAACATAGACACTGATATCTCATGTCTAAGTCTGGTATAATATGTCATTTTATTATTCTCCTGTGGTAAACTGAATTACAGTACAGTAGGATTTTTTGAGACAAATTTCTTTTCATAAGCAGACGAGTTTCCGAATATTGCACAACTAAAAGAGGAGAATATTGGTTGAGCTCTTTTCTGGACGTGGGGCACAACGCTGTTTAGGTCTGTACTTTGAACATATTAGAGCCTCAGAATTTGTCAGAGACAACTGATGGTAAACAGGAATAATTCAGCTACGTCACAAAACTGAAGTGTAAAGAACAGTTTTTACAAGATTATTTGAAGTAAATTGCTTCCTTGCTTTACTGATACTTTGGAACACTGGCAACCCACATTCCCGTATCAACACTTACTCTCAGTTTTTTATGTACAATTTACCTACTTGTGTGAATAACTCACATGTATTGATTTTGTGTGCGGTATTTGTGTTTTGTGTCCACCATCTCGGTCAAATGAGTTGACGAAATGTAGAGCAATGACAGATGTTTGCTTGCTTGTCGATCTCTGTAGAATAGGACGCACAGCAGTGTTACAGCAATATTAAATTTTCATATAACGGTCTTAACCGATAGGAACGACAATAGGAAGCAGTGAAAGGAAATTAGGGTCGTTATACCATGAACATTTTAAAACGACTATGTCAGTGGAATGTACTGCTCCCAAAGTCGTCAAAAGAAATGTTGATTTTGTGGTAAGTCTAATTGCCATGTGTCATGAAGAAACTACTTTTGTGGTAAGCTTATTTCAGAAAGGCCTTGAAAATAACGTTATTTGGTGGTACCGATGTGTCTCGCGTCTATGTTCCAAAACAAACAGGAGTTGCAGCTGGTGCAACGGGCTGCCGTTAGATGCCACGAGCGTTCAGAAGCGGTGCAGAATATTCCCTACAACGCAGTAAATATACACCGTGAGTGATAAGTATTGTAGGAACGCGACCACGATGTTGCTGCACTTGGCCTTCATTGGTTGTTATCGGAAACAGGCGGTGACATTTCACTAAACAAGTACAGTGGTAACTAAGGAAAACATACCGTACTACGAATGATTTCAGGACAGCTGCGCAGATTCTGCCAAGTGGTTCAGCGCGTCCTCGTGAAATATCGCGATAAAAACCCTCGGTAAACCGATCGAAGCGCCCTCACCAGCAGATGCAATAATGGTGTAGTCGACTGATATATCTCCCAAACCCCGCGAAAAGGCTACTTTAATGGCGGGATTACTAGTGTTATTGTTAGTCATAGACAAAGTTTTTCTCCCATAATTCTCGTACTGTACAGAATAATAACCACGCCAGTTTTGACTGAATTTACCTGAAAGAGAGGATACTTTGCTGTAAAGCAGATTTTTGTTACGGCTGTCTGGAAAGGAAAGGTACCAGTTAATACACAAGCAATTTGCCAAAATTTTTTAATTTTTGTCCAGTTTATTTCCATACACGGTGCTGTTGTTACTCGAGTTTTTGACCCAAATTTCTGCTTCTACTGGTGATTACGGCGGTGATGAAGAGCGATGAGTCTAGCGTGAGACGCAGCCGCTCCACGTGAGTGGGATCTCCCTCTAATACGAGCCGATCCACCGTCTTCTGCTGTAGTTTCGTCCTCAGTTAAAGGAGTTACGCTCGATGTCAGCTAGACAGGAGGAGAAGAAGCAAGTGCTGTGTCACGTTGTTTCGAAATCTGGAGCCAACGTCACATTTCACGCTTAACATCACGTTACTGCTAAAGTACCACATAATTTACAGAAAATAAACCACCTCCCAGTCACGGTATAACGATATCTTTGTGACGTCATCGGTGGGTACGTCGTTAGACAAGCTAGGTTCTGTGCACGGGAATTGTATGCATATAGGGAAATCGATGACCTGTCTGTACGCTCATAGCTCACAGCTGTCGTTTGATGACATTTGCAAAGTTTCCGCGCACCTTTGTTATGAAAGCGTATATCAAACTTCCTGGCAGATTAAAACTGTGTGCCCGACCGAGACTCGAACTCGGGACCTTTGCCTTTCGCGGGCAAGTGCTCTACCATCTGAGCTACCGAAGCACGACTCACGTCCGGTACTCTTTCAGGAGTGCTAGTTCTCCTAGGTTCGCAGGAGAGCTTCTGTAAAGTTTGGAAGGTAGGAGACGAGGTACTGGCAGAAGTAAGGCTGTGAGTACCGGACGTGAGTCGTGCTTCGGTAGCTCAGATGGTAGATCACTTACCCACGAAAGGCAAAGGTCCCGAGTTCGAGTCTCGGTCGGGCACACAGTTTTAATCTGCCACGAAGTTTCATATCAGCACACACTCCGCTGCAGAGTGAAAATCTCATTCTGGAAAGCGTATATCGTTTGAGCTAACGTCACCTTTTGGAACTTGTAGAGCAAGACACGCCGTATATGTCAAGTGCGAAAGGCGTTGTAAATGGGATTGCTTATCGCAACGAGAGACTAGTCATCCACAATGGCGGTATAGTTTGCGCCCAAAGAAAGCTTTTTTTTATAGACGAGTGGTGACAGAAACAGTAATAAGGTCGAAGTAAGTGTTATGGTTTTGTCGTAAGTGACGAGCGTGTAGTTACTGTTTCGAAGAGACGACAGACGAAAGCCCATGATTTACATTCATCAAACATTAAGGTCCTGGACTGTGCCGTGACGGACACGGCGGACCCGAGTCAGTGGAGCAGGCGGATGAAGGCGGGTTCGAATTCTCCACCACCGCTGCCGTGTGCGTCTTGTTGCAGGTGGTATCACCAGCTGCGGTGCAGCTGCCAGCGAGGCTCCTTCCGAGAAGTGTTCCTAGCAGCTGAGTCGTGTCACTTGGTAGAGACTGGTGTTCAAAATTAAAGCAACAAACAAAAATTTTACAAGGTTGTGTTTATATTGCCACAAAACTGTATAAACAGGTGACAGTAAAGTAGAAACAATGTAAAGAATACAGTACGTAACCAACTGCAACATGCATAACGGTAGACAAAAATGTTCTTCGTTTTTCCCCACTTTACAGATTTACACGTGGTCTAGGGGTAGCGTCTTTGATTCATAATCAAAACGTATTCGGTCCCGGGTTCGATCCCCGCCATTGCCTGAGTTTTGATAAATAATCACCATTGGCGGCCGAAGACTTCCGGCATAAGAAGTCAGCCTCATTCTGCCAACGGTCTTGTCAAAGAGGGCGGAGGAGCGGATAGAGGTTCAGGGCACTCTCTTGTCCTAGGGGTGGGAAATTGCTCCTAAAGGCAGAAGAATCAACAATGATCAACGACATGAGGATGCAGAAGGCAATAGAAACCACTGCATTAAAGACACGTAACGTGTATCCACGGGACATGTGGCCTGTAATTGAAGAAGTGTCATGATGATCTCTCCATTGGCAAAAGATTCCGGAATAGTCCCCCATTTGGATCTCCGGGAGGGGACTGCCAAGGGGGAGGTTACCATGAGAAAAAGAATGAATAATCAACGGAAGGATAACGTTCTACGAGTCGGGGCGTGGAATGTCAGAAGCTTGAACGTGGTAGGGAAACTAGAAAATCTGAAAAGGGAAATGCAAAGGCTCAGTCTAGATATAGTAGGGGTCAGTGAAGTGAAGTGGAAGGAAGACAAGAATTTCTGGTCAGATGAGTATCGGGTAATGTCAACAGCAGCAGAAAATGGTATAACAGGTGTAGGATTCGTTATGAATAGGAAGGTAGGGGAGAGGGTGTGTTACTGTGGACAGTTCAGTGACCGGGTTGTTCTAATCAGAATCGACAGCAGACCAACTCCGACAACGATAGTTCAGGTATACATGCCGACGTCGCAAGCTGAAGATGAACAGATAGAGAAAGTATATGAGGATATTGATAGGGTAATGCAGTTTGTAAAGGGGGACGAAAATCTAATAGTCATGGGCGACTGGAATGCAGTTGTAGGGGAAGGAGTAGAAGAGAAGGTTATAGGAGAATATGGGCTTGGGATAAGGAATGAAAGAGGAGAAAGACTAATTGAGTTCTGTAACAAGTTTCAGCTAGTAATAGCGAATACCCTCGGAAAAGGCCGGGAGATACGGGAAGATTTCAATTAGATTACATCATGGTCAGACAGAGATTCCGAAATCAGATACTGGATTGTAAGGCGTACCCAGGAGCAGATATAGACTCAGATCACAATATAGTAGTGATGAAGAGTAGGCTGAAGTTCAAGACATTAGTCAGGAAGAATCAATACGCAAAGGAGTGGGATACGGTAGTACTAAGGAATGACGAGATACGTTTGAAGTTCTCTAACGCTATAGATACAGCAATAAGGAATAGCGCAGTAGGCAGTACAGTTGAAGAGGAATGGACATCTCTAAAAAGGGCCATCACAAAAATTGGGAAGGAAAGCATAGGTAGAAAGAAGGTTGCTGCGAAGAAACCATGGGTAAGAAAAGAAATACTTCAGTTGATTGATGAAAGGAGGAAGTACAAACATGTTCCGGGATGATCAGGAATACAGAAACCCAAGTCGCTGAGGAATGAAATAAATAAGAAGTGCAGAGAAGCTAAGACGAAATGGCTGCAGGAAAAATGTGAAGACATCGAAAAAGATATGATTGTCGGAAGGACAGACTCAGCATACAGGAAAGTCAAAACAACCTTTGGTGACATTAAAAGCAACGGTGGTAACATTAAGAGTGCAACGGGAATTCCACTGTTAAATGCAGAGGAGAGAGCAGATAGGTAGAAAGAATACATTGAAAGCCTCTATGAGGGTGAAGATTTGTCTGATGTGATAGAAGAAGAAACAGGGGTCGATTTAGAAGAGATAGGGGATCCAGTATTAGAATCGGAATATAAAAGAGCTTTGGAGGACTTACGGTCAAATAAGGCAGAAGGGATAGATAACATTCCATCAAAATTTCTAAAATCATTGGGGGAAGTGGCAGCAAAACGACTATTCACGTTGGTGTGTAGAACATACGACTCTGGCGATATACCATCTGACTTTCGGAAAAGCATCATCCACACAATTCCGAAGACGGCAAGAGCTGACAAGTGCGAGAATTATCGCACAATCAGCTTAACAGCTCATGCATCGAAGCTGCTTACAAGAATAATATACAGAAGAATGGAAAAGAAAATTAAGAATGCGCTAGGTGACGATCAGTTTGGCTTTAGGAAAAGGAAAGGGACGAGAGAGGCAATTCTGACGTTACGGCTAATAATGGAAGCAAGGCTAAAGAAAAATCACGACACTTTCATAGGATTTGTCGACCTGGAAAAAGCGTTCGACAATATAAAATGATGCAAGCTGTTTGAGATTCTGAAAAAAGTAGGGGTAAGCTATAGGGAGAGACGGGTCATATACAATATGTACAACATTCAAGAGGGAATAATAAGAGTGGACGATCAAGAACGAAGTGCTCGTATTAAGAAGGGTGTAAGACAAGGCTGTAGCCTTTCGCCCCTACTCTTCAATCTGTACATCGAGAAAGCAATGATGGAAATAAAAGAAAGGTTCAGGAGTGGAATTAAAATACAAGGTGAAAGGATATCAATGATACGATTCGCTGATGACATTGCTATCCTGAGTGAAAGTGAAGAAGAATTAAATGATCTGCTGAACGGGATGAACAGTCTAATGAGTACTCAGTATGGTTTGAGAGTAAATCGGAGAAAGACGAAGGTAATGAGAAGTAGTAGAAATGAGAACAGCGAGAAACTTAACATCAGGATTGATGGTCACGAAGTCAATGAAGTTAAGGAATTCTGCTACCTAGACAGTAAAATAACCAGTGACGGACGGAGCAAGGAGGACATCAAAAGCAGACTCGCTATGGCAAAAAAGGCATTTCTGGCCAAGAGAAGTCTACTAATATCAAATAATGGGCTTAATTTCAGGAAGAAATTTCTGAGGACGTACGTCTGGAGTACAGCATTGTATGGTAGTAAACATGGACTGTGGGAAAACCGGAACAGAAGAGAATCGAAGCATTTGAGATGTGGTGCTATAGACGAATGTTGAAAATTAGGTGGACTGATAAGGTAAGGAATGAGGAGGTTCTACGCAGAATCGGAGAGGAAAGGAATATGTGGAAAACACTGATAAGGAGAAGGGACAGGATGATAGGACATCTGCTAAGACATGAGGGAATGACTTCCATGGTACTAGAGGGAGCTGTAGAGGGCAAAAACTGTAGAGGAAGACAGAGATTGAAATACGTCAAGCAAATAATTGAGGACGTAGGTTGCAAGTGCTACTCTGAGATGAAGAGGTTAGCACGGGAAAGGAATTCGTGGAGGGCCGCATCAAACCAGTCAGTAGACTGATGACCAAAAAAAAAAAAACAGATTTACACACACATTGCGACAGCTGGTTAATGTGCTCAGTGCGAGGTATGACCGCCTTTAGCACCAATACTGGCCTGACAAATACGGGACATGCTGTGAATGATGTCACTTATCTCATGTTGAGACAATAACGCCCATTCTTCCTGGAGGGATTCTCACAAGTCGTGGAGAGTGGTTGGTGGATGCTGACACGATGCAACCCATCTCCCTAGTGCTTCCCAGGCATCCTCCTTGGAATTCAAGCAAGGAGGGCAAAGAGGCAATGCCATGCGTGCAGTACCTTCAATTTAAAAAAAAAAACCACCCGTGCCGTATGAGGTCGAGCATTCGAACATTATCGTCCATCAATACGAAGTCTGAGCCCACAGCCCCTCGCAACAACCGTGCGTGAGATCCCAAGATCTCCTCACTGTATCTGACAGCAGTTAAATCTTGCTGATTCACCCGCACAATATCATGAGGAGGTGTTCGAGTGGTCAACATAATCCCTGCCCTTACCATTGGAAATTCTCCTCGATATAGGTAGCTTTATACAATGTCTGGATCCTGAAATCGTGTTGCACGTGCCCTCCAGATGCAAATCCGTCGACAATCACTCTCCAGACCTAATCGGGAATCATCTGTGAAAAGAACATTGGCACACAGTTCGACTGTTTAGCATGGTATGTTGATGGCTCAACTATAGACGTTCCCATCTGTGAAGACACGCCAGACGCCAGACGTAGACAGACATCAGGTCCCCCAACAATGAAGGCCACTCGGTTGAAGCCTTCTGTACACTGTTTGCCTCGATGCATCACGTCCATGGGATGCTGCGATGTCAGATGCCAGATGCAGTGCAGTGCTAAGGTGGGACCGTCGTGCCCTTACTGCCAAATAATGGTCCATTCCTTCTGATATCACACGTGGTCGGCCTTGTTCTGGTCTCCGGGATACAGTTTCCGTCTCTATAAACTGTCGCTTCACCGAAGAAACCATAGAACCATTCATATGAAGCCACCGGGCCACATCAGTTTGCGACTCTCCAGCTTCCATTCTTCATACGACCCTCCGTAGCACATAGTATGTAGGCGTCTTCTCTGTGCCAAAGTGCGCCGTCTGTGACTGTGTACACAGCAGTTGTGGATGTTGGACTACCCTGAAAACATTACGTCGCTTGATAGATGCCCTGACGTCATAGTCGGCGTGGTTATTCGTTGAGCGGAATGCCATCTTCCGTGCAGAATTCGATCGTAACGACATCTGTCTACAGTTTGTGTGATTATATCGTGAATTAGACACAGCACAGGGAAACAGCAATTTGTTGCTTTAATTTTGGACACCAGTGTACTAGCATTTGTTGTTCGAACTCGACCGCAAGATCAGCTGCTAACACTGCGAAGACAACATTTATTTTGACCGACTATTTCTTGACGAATAGAATTTGAATATATTGATTTGATTCAACATGAGACATTTAAATGAAATTTGGGTAATAATTATTATATTATGCTCTTCGAGAGGTATGCCTGTGACGAGACCTTTTATTACCTTAAATGCCTGTCTCATTCATGAATTAAATGGCTGAAATGTTCATTTTATATTTGCGGGGATTTTAACAGTTTTGTGAAACATACAGCTTAATCAGTCCAGTCCTATAACTCCCAAACCGCTCCCTAACAAAGACGCACTTTGTCCCCTTTTTTCAACTTACCTGATACAGTAGGCAACCGTCGTCGCAGCCATCTCCGTGAAATTCGTCAATTAGGTCTTCTGCATAAGAAAAACAAAACACTTTACAAACTGTTTGTATTCAGAATACCAAAAAACAATTCAGTCATAAAGTACGTTATAATTAATCTGACATAAACGTATGATTAGGCCTATTACCAAGCCGCTATACTATTACTTCTGCCACATGTTTCAATGTCTCCCCCAAACACGTTAATTATTGGAACACAAAACTGTTTCTATTAATTACTGTCGCGAACGATCCTGCCCACTGGAACATCAAAAGTTGGCAGCCTATCAGCATCGAAGATGCAGGGAAACATCGGGCACTGAAATGACACTGAACGTTCTTAATATGTTGATACTTCAGCACGGACATTTGATTTAAATATTCTTGATCACTTTGTATAACGCGTATAAAAATAAGTTCTTGCATTTATTTAATATCCATTAATTTTTTGTGTCAGTGAGCGAAGTTCACAAATATAACGTAATCACTTGAAACCGGGTTATCCGAAAGGCTATTGGTTACCCGCTTATTTCAATGTCTTTCAGTTAGTGGAAGATATATATGTGGATCTTAAGTTCTCTAAGTTCTGTATTATGAACAGTACTGTGTACTGCTCCTTTCATTTCACTGGATTCCATGCCCACGAAATAATAGCTCCCTCCTTATTAAAATACATAGTCCATCAATTTCTATCAATACTTTCAAAGGCACTTTGCGTTTCACTAATACTTAACATGTTCTTTAAGTTGTGTGGATTGACATAATCCATCAAAAATAGCAACGCAGCTTACAAGGAAATAAACTTTTGTATTTTTTCATTGTAAAAATAGCAACCATGCACTTGTAGCCACCTTTAAAACGTAAACGTAATTTTTTGATACTATTGTAAGAATCAACAAATTCAGGTCTTCTCAATGTTATATACGTGAGAGACCTAGAAGTAAAAACATTATGGCCAAAAACGTTTAAAACTTTTAGAATGTTATTACAATTAATTAATTAAAAATTTCATTCATGAATTGTTCAGATACGTGTACCAGTAATATACATACGGTACGAATAGTGGTCTCGCGCATAGTTAGCCTTTTCTGCCAGGTCTAGGCAATGATCAGAACACGTCACCTGTGCGAAGCTGGCTCCTGCGAAAAGAAACAATGCTGCAAATAAATATGCATTACATATGTATTGTATATGTCATTCACAATACACCACAGAAAAGAGTGTTTGTTTGTCTACGAGACCTAAAATGGATTTTAATTTTTACTATCTGATTGAAAAGTTTCACGATACGACAACTCAGTACTGTATTTAGCGTTATGAAATAATGTCGGAGTTATATGAATACAGATAACCGCAAAAATTTAGCACACTAACGGAATTAGGTTCACTTCAATGCGAATACGAGCACATCATCGGAACTGGAGACATAAACAGGATCTTAGTGACACAGTCTCTACACAACGTGCAAAGAAGATTCTTGAGTTACCGTACGAACATTCTCTCATTGCGCCCCACACTGCGTACCATCCTACTGTTGTCGATGTCATGGCACTAAAGAAAGATTGACAGTGTTTGAGATGTCGGTGAAAGGTGGACCCCACACATCTCACTGGATGTAGCTATTTCCGTGGTTCACTCCTACCAGCCCCTGTGGCTCAAGTTGCGTCACGCATCCTGTACCAACGTTAGTTACGGTATGTCGAACGTGGTTCTTCAAAGCGGACTTCCCAGAAACCCAATGGCATCGAATCAAATAATCAGTGAACAACAATTGAGGGGAAATTCAGAAACTTACTGACAAGATCACGGCTTTCAACAACAAGAACAGGGCAAACTCAGAACTACGTCAAATGTTGATCAATATGTATAACGTTCAAATGCGTTTCGAGTCAAACCCGGCGCCTCAGTGCTACTAGGAATACAGAAAACTGTTCAAATGGCGAAGAGCAATACGTTCCGAACGCCTGAGTAAGTCATACTAGTTGCATCCCGCTCAGAAATACCAAATACGAGCTACGCGGTCCTGTGGAAGAATCTCCGTAGCTTGGGTGAAGTGAACACAGTCAGATGACGAAGTGAATGAACTTCTTTCAGCTCTATTCACCTCCCATGCTGAGACGAATCGTCACCTGGAAGAATACGAAGATACAAAATGCTGATATTTATCACATTGCTATGTTACAATAAACACAATAATAAAAGCAATAAAATAACGAGAATCCTTTCTTAACCGACAGGCAACGACTGTCTTAGCATTACCATATTCAAGAATGTTCCTGACGGCACAGTATCAGCCTTGATAGGCATATTTATTATTTCCTTCGTGAATGGGATACATCCTTTTCAATGGAACATGAGTGTACCCCGACATGCTCCTAAAATCGATAACCCCGAACCACCATGTCATAAACTGTGAAATATCTCTATAAGAGCCGTTTCTTGGCACAACATCAAGAGCCGTTTTGTGGCATCCTTTCCCTTTAAATAATATTCTGAATCAAACTCCGGGCCACGAAGTTGGTGCTGTTCTCTTTTTCCTGTGACAGGATTGAGCAGTGGAGCTGTTTCAAACCTGACAGATGACTATAATGCAAGCAACTTGTGCTCTGCATCTTTATTAGCAATTTTTCACATTTGGCAGATTAATGCAAGCAACTTGTACTCTGCATCTTTATTAAGATTCATTTTACGATCACTTTCTATTCATATGTATACCATGTGCATCGTATTTTACCCTCTGCACTCTACATTACCATGTTTCCTTTCCCATCCCTCATGACGCGATTATGTTTGTGTGAATGCATACTAATCTTGGTTATAAGGGATAGCGTTGTCTTGCTGCTTTTCGTCTACTGTTGGTGCGGGTCTACTACCTAGGTGCAGTTTAACCAACTTTGGTGTCCTGTCAGCAAACAGAGAGTTTTATCCCCACTGTCCGAGTGTAGGTTTTGTGCTAAGTTGGCGGCGGAATGAATACTCTGGTCACTTCCGTTTACCTGGGAGCTCCCCTGCCTGCGACTGTGCTGAAGACACTATATCTTGGGCTTTTGGCGAGTTCACTTCGTAATCGTCCGCCCACGGTAGTTAAATGGTCAGCGCGACAGAATGTCACTCCTAAGGACACGGGTTCGATTCCAGGCTGGATCGAAGATATTCTCCGCTCAGGGAATGGGTGTTGTGTTGTCCTAATTATCATCATTTCATCCCCACCGACCCGCAAGTCGCCGAAGTGGCGTCAGATCAAAAGACTTGCACCCGGCGAACTGTCTATCCGACGGGGGGGTCCTAGTCACACGACATTTACTCCGTAATCGTTAAGCATGGTCTTGGTCTTGTTAATTTCGCTTTTGAAATGTGTAAGCTTTATTCAGACCAACTGAAGTGCTCTAATTTTCTCTTCCAGTCATTAACAGTGAAGCGTTGTGCTTGTACATTTGGGGGAAATGTTAGGAGTGTCGGATTTAATAATTACTTCGAAGTAAAATTGTCGCTTCAGAACATTACATGGTGGAGAACGGCCCAGTACGTGATGAGAAGGACAGTGTGAGCATTTTTTAATTTGTGTGAATGTGTAAATAATTGTGTCTTCGTATGCATGTGCTGTCTCCGTTGTTTTCGTTGTGTATAAGTGTCTACCACTTGAACTGTCTCCACGTGTCTCTTGTAACGAGCCACCAGCTCAGAATTCATGAATTCCTTTACTGAATGGGGAAACTCTTTATTGTTTTTCATATTTCCGTGATTGATAGCTATTTTGCAACTTTTGTGAATGATAATCTGCGTGATTTGTTCGTGTTTAGCGAGCTCATATGTTAGTAGAATCACGTGACATTTACACGGCGAACCCACAGTTACCGGGTGTTTTAGTGTTGAAATATATATGTAATTGAATATTAGCCTGGTTTGCTGAAGCAGTTGGCTTTCGCGCATAAATTTCACCGTATTTTCATTTCAGTTGCGTTTCCTGGGATCCGTTGTACTTTCGGCGGGAACTCGTATGCTGTTTTCCTGTTTACCAAATTGTATACAAATTATCTTGCTTTCGATTCATATTTGACGATAACCACGGAGTCGGTACCAACCTCCTTGCTGCAGTTTCATTTATTTTGCGTTGGTAGAGCTCTGATCCCAGCATGTCTTATTCTATATTTCTGCGAATGAATGTGAGATCTGAAATTGTGAGTTACTAGGTCATGATTAAATTATCGTGTGGTTTTACGTTAAGGCACCACAAAAATTTTGTGTACATTGTCCTTCCATGAGCACACCACCTTGGCTTCATTAATAAATAATTTTGTTAACGTTTAATCCCCATGTGATCTGCATACTTAGTCAAAGCTCCTCTACTGAACCACTTTATTTGAAATTATTCTGTTTTATTAATTCTGTGTGGCTGCATAGTTTAAGCTTTGTTGATTATTCGCGAAGAGAACCTTGAAACCAATGACTGCAATTGTGTAACCTTTTCCAGTCCAGCTTTCTCTTTATTTACGTACAGAGTAGGGTATGGGCTGGTGGCGACCCTGCTCTTAAATTTCAATCAATTTTAGAAGTAAGCGGTAGGAACGCAATAGTAGCACCTTCATATGACATGGTGTGTGGTTTCCCCAGCCGTTGTCGACATTAAGACCCAGTTAGAATGTAACAGCCAACGGGTACATCCTTACAATATATCACCCACTGTATCCAGAGTATGGGAATATATTGATCACGATCAACTGACTGAATGTTTATGTAAATACAACACTTATGTCATACATAAGTTCGGATTCGTAAATACTAGAGCACAAATCGTGGGCAAATTGGAGTACTGGATGAGCTGAAATATGTCACACGTAACAGAATGCCATCAAAATTGATACACTGCCGAGGCAGATAAAATACTCCGGTACCATACTAAAGTGAACTGAAAGCTACCTGAGAACCAGAGAATAGCGTGTGGCCTGTGGGAGTGGAGAGCCTTACTGGAGGCATGTTCTCACAGGAGTTTCCCAGAGCTCAGTCCTAGGCTAACTTTTATTCTCCTTGCGTGTCAACGTCTTCTCATCTGTTCTGTCGGCCTGTTAACTTTCCTTTCTGTGCAGACGTCCTCCAGCTTCACTCGAGAGCCACACCAGTAGATTTCAATGCAGCCACTGTCCAGATGAATAGCGATTTATCTTCGGTGGTGCAAGACCGAGTACTAAATATGATGAAATCCTAACTACTTTCAGTACACTACCAGAAATTAATTAGTTCCAAATTGTATGTTCAGCTCCGGTATCCAAAACCCATGTCAGTAAACGTGAACGTTACGGGTGAGACTTGAGTGGGCAATTCCGCTGCGCAGAAATCACTGCCGCCACGCGCAGAAAGACTCCCGCTTGCAGTCATCCGATCTCCTGAACCTCCGCTACTGCGATATAATCCAGTATGGCGCGAGACTGTAAAATCTACACGTTTAGAACAAAGTGTGAATAACTGTGTGCATTACGTCTCCAACATTCGTCAATATCCACGTATTTTTCTCGCACTCTCAGAGAGGACTAGTATTACGTGACTACCGTAAGCTGTCCGTACATCTTCGACTCTTCAGAGTGAATGAAACCCGATACTTCTTTGCATCAAAGGTCAGTTACCTGTCACATCATCATAGCCATATTATACAAGGAGTAACTGATCTAGAACGCCAGCGGTGTGTGCCTATAAAACAAAATCATCCGCAAACTCATTCTCTGTTGCTGCTGCCTGCCTCTTCAACAAGCTACGCTACACGCTCCACACAACTCAGTGTCCCCTTGTATTTACGAAGAAACTGAATCACTTCCTTTGGTGCACCTAAAAATAAGGAACAAATATACTCAGTTTCTTGCTATGAAACAGTAATTAAATGCTCCCGTCTTCTCCCCGTTATGCTTCCCTTTCCATTCTTTTCTTACACAATCACTTCCATTCACTCTCTTCGTTCATGCCCATTGCTGCTCGTGATTTGAAGTAAAACTACTTTCAGTTTTCTTGTGGTCTACTGTACGTCGACAAATACTATTATCTTATCCATTCTGGTAAGAGAACACCGCAGCCGTTTTCGTAAATTGCACTGTTTGAAATACTACTACCAGCCACAACAATTTTGAAATGTTTTTATTGTACCATTACTAGTTCCAGCATTGAACCCTTCGTCAGATGGTGACGTCGACTTTTTTGCAAGTTTTACATTTGTGACCATTATGTAACAAAGTTTCTGTGCCCGCTTTGTTTACAAAAGATTTTTCATTTGCGTCCTAAATTACAACAAAGTTTTTGTGGTTACATAGCTTTACTCTTATATACGCTCTACGCATTTCACTTACTTCCTGAAAAGCCCTCTGATACGTATTATAAGAAAGACGTATGCTTTTCTTTTGCGGTACATGCTGATCAATGAACTGAACTAAATACAAGATGGCGGATACATTTGTTTACATCGGCTACTGATTTGATGTGACGAAGACCGTGATGTGTGTACAGATATGGTTCACTACTGGGATTATTGCCAACAAACTTCTTCGTAATACAGATAGTTTTAATACAGTTATATATTTAATTATTATGGTGTGAAAGGTACTGGTAACTGCCTATGTAGATTTTTCTCTCTGTCAGTTAACTATTATTTCAATCATTTTAGGTTATAGGAAGTGTATGAAATTTTGAAGATACGAAATTTTTTTTTTCTGCTTGGTCATTCAATATGCAGTCAGGTTTATTGTGAATGTGGTTATATGTTTCTAATTCCTCTAACAGGTTCATCTGTATTCCTCTTTCGGCAAAATGTAATGTCTCTAAGCTTTCTTCGATGCTTATCTCTGTGTTTATTTCACAGCAGAGGAGCAACATTTTGTCTCATGAAATTTGAAGGACCCATTGAAGTATTAATAGTATTATTCAAACAATCAATTTCATTATTAAGATTTCTACTTAAATTTTGTGAATAATATAATTCATTTAAAAAATTTTTATTTCCTTTTTAATTTTATATGTTTACAATGTTTATAAATCGAATATAAAACATCTTCATAAATCCAATCTCAAAAGTCTTCTGCTACTCACATTTTTTGTTTCATGATTAATGGGCAAAGACCAGTTTCATTAATAAAACTTATCTTTGAATGCAAAAGTAATGAATCGTTACCCTACAGATCCATATACTTTTTTTCATATTTTTCTCTTAGATGTGATATTGCCTTTTTTATGTTTGTAAACACTAAATGTTGCGCCTCATCTTTTGCTTCAAACCATGCATTGTTCTTTTGAGCAATAATTACAAATTCATATTTCCTTTTCAATGTCAGCCTGTAGTTCATAAGGTTATATATGTTGTTGTTGTGGTCTTCAGTCCTGAGACTGGTTTGATGCAGCTCTCCATGCTACTCTATCGTGCCACAATCCTATTCAATACTTCCTCGTTAGTTATGAGATCTACCCATCTAATCTTCAGCATTCTTCTATAGCACCACATTTCAAAAGCTTCTATTCTCTTCTTGTCCAAACTATTTATCATCCATGTTTCACTTCCATACATGGCTACACTCCATACAAATACTTTCAGAAACGACTTCCTGACGCTTGAATCTATACTCGATGTTAACAAATTTCTCTTCTTCAGAAACGCTTTCCTTCCCATTGCCAGTCTACATTTTATATCCTCTCTGCTTCGAACATCATCAGTTATTTTGCTCCCCACATAGCAGAACTCCTTTACTACTTTAAGTGTCTCATTTCCTAATCTAATTCCCTCAGCATCACCCGACTTAATTCGACTACATTCCATTATTCTCGATTTGCTTTTGTTGATGTTCATCTTATATCCTCCTTTAAAGACACTATCCATTCCGTTCACCTGCTCTTCCAGGTCCTTTGCTGTCTCTGACAGCATAACAATGTCATCGGCGAACCACAAAGTTTTTATTTCTTCTCCATGGATTTTAATACCTACTCCGAATTTTTCTTTAGTTTCCTTTACTGCTTGCTCAATATACAGATTGAATAACATCGGGGATAGACTGCAGCCCTGTCTCACTCCTTTCCCAACCACTGCTTCCCATTCATGCCCCGCGATTCTTATAACTGCCATCTGGTTTCTGTACAAATTGTAAATAGCCTTTTGCTCTCTGTATTTTATCCCTGCCACCTTCAGAATTTGAAAGACAGTATTCCAGTCAACATTGTCAAAAGCTTTCTCTAAGTCTACAAATGCTAGAAACGTAGATTTGCCCTGCCTTAATTTAGCTTCTAAGATGAGTCGTAGGGTCAGTATTGCCTCACGTGTTCCAACATTTCTACGGAATCCAAACTGATCTTCCCTGAGGTCGGCTTCTACTAGTTTTTCCATTCTTCTGTAAAGAATTCGTGTTAGTATTTTGCAGCTGTGAGTTATTATACTGATTATTCGGTAATTTTCACATCTGTCAACACCTGCTTTCTTTGGGATTGGAATTATTATATTCTTCTTGAAGTCTGAGGGTATTTCGTCTGTTTCATACATCTTGCTCACCAGATGGTAGAGTTTTGCCAGGACTGGCTCTCCCAAGGGCGTCAGTAGTTCCAATGGAATGTTGTCTACTCCGGGGGCCTTGTTTCGCCTCAGGTCTTTCAGTGCTCTGTCAAACTCTTCACACAGTATCGTATCTCCCATTTCAGCTTCATCTACATCCTCTTCCATTTCCATAATATTGTCCTCAAGTACATCGCCCTTGTATAGACCTTCCATATACTCCTTCCACCATTCTGCTTTCCCTTCTTTGCCTAGAACTGGGTTTCCATCAGAACTCTTGATGTTAATGCAAGCAGCTCTCTTATCTCCAAAGGTCTCTTTAATCTTCCTGTAGGCAGTATCTATCTTACCCCTCGTGAGATAAGCCTCTATATACTTACATTTGTCCTCTAGCCATCCCTGCTTAGCCATTTTGCACTTCCTGTCGATCTTATTTTTGAGGTGTTTGTATTGCTTTTTGCCTGCTTCATTTACTGCACTTTCATATTTTCTCCTTTCATCAATTAAATTCAATATATCTTCTGTTACCCAAGGATTTCTATTAGCCCTCGTCTTTTTACCTACTTGATGCTCTGCTGCCTTCACTACTTCATCCCTCAAAGCTACCCATTCTTCTTCTACTGTATTTCTTTCCCCTATTCCTGTCAATTGTTCCCTTATGCTCTCCCTGAAACTCTGTACAACCTCTGGTTCTTTCCGTTTATCCAGGTCCCATCTGCTTAAATTCCCACCTTTTTACAGTTTCTTCAGTTTCAATCTGCAGGTCATAACCAATAGATTGTGGTCAGAGTCCACATCTGCACGTGGAAATGTCTTACAATTTAAAACCTGATTCCTAAATCTCTGTCTTACCATTAAATAGTCTATCAGAAACCTGTCAGTATCTCCACGCTTCTTCCATGTATACTGCCTTCTTTTATGATTCTTGAACCAAGTGTTAGCTATGATTAAGTTGTGCTCTCTGCAAAATTCTACCAGGCAGCTTCCTATTTCATTTCTTAGCCCCAATCCATATTCACCTACTACATTTCCTTCTATCCCTTTTCCTACTACCGAATTCCAGTCACCCATGACTATTAAATTTTCGTCACCCTTCACTATCTGAATAATTTCTTTTATTTCATCATACATTTCTTCAATTTCTTCGTCATCTGCAGAGCTAGTTGGCATATTAACTTGTACTACTGTAGTAGGCGTGGGCTTCGTATCTATCTTGGCCGCATTAATGCTTTCACTATGCTTTTTGTAGTGGCTTACCCGCATTCCTATTTTCCTATTCATTATTAAACCTACTCCTGCATTACCCCTATTTGACTTTGTATTTATAACCCTGTATTCGCCTGACCAAAAGTCTTGTTCCTCCTGCCACTGATCTTCACTAATTCCCACTATATCTAACTTTAACCTATCCATTTCCCTTTTTAAATTTTCTAACCTACCTGCCTAATTATGGGATCTGACATTCCACACTCCAATCTGTAGAACTCCAATTTTCTTTCTTCTGATAATGACGTCCTCTTGAGTAGTCCCCGCCCGGAGATCCGAATGGGGGATATTTTACCTCTGGAATATTTTACCCAAGAGGACGCCATCATCATTTAACCATACAGTAAAGTTGCATGCCCTCGGGAAAAATTACAGCTGTAGTTTCTCCTTGCTTTCAGCCATTCGCAGTACCAGCACAGCAAGGCCATTTTGGTTAGTGTTACAAGGCCAGATCAAACATCCTGACTGTTGCCCTTGCAACTACTGAAAAGGCTGCTGCCCCTCTTCAGGAACCACACGTTTGTCTGGCCTCTCACCAGATACCCTTCCGTTGTTGTTACACCTGTGGTACAGCTATTTGTATCACTGAGGCACGCAAGCCTCCCTGCCAATGTCAAGGTCCATGGTTCATGGGGGGGGGGGGGGGGGGAAGGTTATATATATTATGTGCTAAATGTTTCTCCATTATCTACACAATCTTTGATTGCATCCTTAGAATAAGCGTACCCTAAAAGAGAAGCAACTTGATTTACATAAAACAGTTACAAATTTTTCATCAATAATTCTGATGTTTAAGATTGATATTATCTAGGTCTATGTATCAGTTCATTTATCAGAAATTTTTTTAATATAAGTGTTAATTTTTTTATTTGTTTACCATTTTCTTATATCAATTGAAAGTCCAATTAATTTGGTTTGTCCTAGTGCAAACAAGAGAAAAAAATCAGTAAGGAGATAAATATAACAAAAAACAATTTGTCCTCAAAAATGGGTTGTATTCAATGTATACAAAAGAAACAAAGTGAATATAAGAAATTATTTAGAAAATAAAAAATGTTATATTAAAAATGCAGTCTACAACACATATTTTTGAAATGTGTAAATTAAGAAGTAAATTGTTGTTCTGAATCTGAACATAAATGTAATACAGCCTTTCAAAAAAAGGGAAGAAAATGTTTAAAATGTAGCAATAACCATTGTCAAGAGTCCACCAAAGATCATTATTAAAAATCAGAACAGAAATATTATAAAAAAATTTTGTTCTTGTGCAAAATTTATTATGAGAATAAACACGAAAATGCATCAATAATTACCTATTGACGAAAAAATGTTAAAAACTAGTTAGAATTATTTGTTAATTTTTTGTTGTTTATTGTTTTGTTCTATAAAGTCCATGTGATATATTATCGATTCCATTTTGCAACATAAATCTTTTATCGTTGCTGGGAGTGAAACCTATTTTATTGCATTTAACACTATATAATTTGTGTTTATTATTTCCAATTAAATTCATTTTTTATATTGCTCTTCTTTTTCTTTCTAACATTTGTATAAACAGAAAAAGTAATTTCGTATTTTACTGCAGATCTTTTAAGCCCTTTAGATTTCATATATCTTCTACTCTATAACAATGTATTCTCGATTTTAAACTAATGCATTCTAACATAATTCTACTGTGATCCCCATCTTTCATTTTTCCTAAGACTTTTTTGTTCAGTTGTGGCAATCCATAGCTTTAATGTTTGGATATGCACTTGTATCAAGTTCATTTATCATCAATCTGCTGTTGTATCTTATATCATCTGTCAATTATTCAGCATCATAATATACAAATAGGTATTTTCTCCATAGTTTGTTTTTATTACATTATATTGAAAATCGTACATTTTTATTGTAGTTTTTGGACTGGTACTAATTTTTCTGAAAATATTACTGTATGTACATAATTTGATTTTGCAACAGATTGCGTATTTTCTCAGGCTGTTGAAGTATTTTGTTGTTTTGTGTATTTCTAATATCTTCCATCATTTTACCAAATCAGCATTATTCATTCATTTGTAAAAAAACCTTTTTCAAAATCATAGTCACCTGTTTCTCAAATTTGTGTTAAAATCAATATATTTTTAAGTGGTATCTTAGTGTTCAAAACTTATAATTTTACAGGTTGTTGTTAATGTTTATCAAAGATTTAGACACCACTTCAACAGTATAAAACACATTCCCTTTATTATTTAATGTTGTTATTAATTTACGTCCTTCCATCACCAAAAGTATGTCTGTATGTTCATCATATAAGTTTTTAAAATTCTAAATCAATTTTGAAAGTATGTCCATCATTAAAATCGGTTTGCACTCTGAGTATTTTTTTAGAATAAAAACATATTGGATCAAACCTATCAAAACTTCAAATGGTCAAAATTTATACATAGCCTAAATATAAAATTTATTAGTGTCTAAATTTGCTAAATAATGCTACTCTTTTCCTGCATTAAGATTTCCTGCTCATTTAATATCTTTCATATACCATTTAGTACATCGAGAAATAACTCCTTAAATTGCTTTTTCTAGCATTAAAATCATACCATAATGGATTAATAAATCTAGCTCTGTTTTATTAATTTTTAATATAGTATCCCACTATAAATCTGGAGCAGTAAATACTAAGAAGGATCGAGTTACTAAGATTTAAGATAATTTAGTGAAAATTTTGATTAATATTGACTCATATTATAATATCTGCTACATTATATATTGTTGTATATTCTTCTCCATGATAATCTTTATCAAAAATATTTGATTTATTAAGTCTTGAGTAAAAGTGTTCTTACTTTTTGGTAGTTTTGTTTCTCTAAATTTTCCTTCAGAATCTAAATACATGTCTGGATAAATGCCTTTTTTAATGATTAGCTCTAATGTTTCATCTTTGAAATATTTTTATGTACTTGTAACTTGCTCTCTTTTAAGATTTGATGATAATTTTGTCAACACTAGATGGAATAAATATAAAAGTATCTAAAAATCTTGCAGCTAATCGATCTTGAATCACTTAAATCAATGAAATATGTTTTTATTCATTACTCAGAAGAGTGTCAATTTCCTTAGTATCCATACATAACTCTGTAATACGCAAGTGAACATGATAATTTTTAACTTACAATTATAAACTTTTAGAATACAAGAATATCGATAATTAATATTATAAACTTTGTGGGCAGCCTATAGAAATTTTCATATTAAATGACAATAATCCCTTTTCTCCTATGACAGTATATTTGCCTTCACAAATAAAATATTTATCAGAATGTTTAAATTCTTTTTCCTTCTTTACTTACTATTATTTTTACATTACGATCATGTAATACTCTAATTTTTCTAGGTTCTTATTTTAACATTCCTACTAATGTTTGTGGTATATGACTATCGACATATTCCATGTGTGGTTTATCATCTCCATTAGAATATTTTATATAATAAAAAGAATTTCATAAAAAGTTTTTGATGTTTGTTAATATTAGATTTTCTTCACAAGTACCAATATTTTCTTAACTATCATTCGAAACTGCCATAGTTAATAAAAGGTATGCTTAACGAATTTTTATAATTTTTAAATCTTATTTAGTGTCTTTCTTTAGACATTTCTATTTTTCCTTGTTGCTGGTTATAATCATTTTCATGGTTGTCTAACTTTTATTGACAAGAAAAAGTTCCTAAAGATCTGCCACAAAGATATATTTTCCTATTTTGCTTAGTTATATGTTTACTAAACAATGTAGAAAAGACCTTTATCCTACAATAATAAAATTTTTCGACTTTACGTTAACTGAAGATTAACATATTTTTCTTGATTGTGTTTCCATGGTAAAGAGGATATATTTCAAGTTTTCTCTTATGCATAAACTTTTAATTAAATATGTATAACTTCTTTTCCATTTTTTAGTATCTGTTAATTCCACAGGAAAATAATTTTTTTCTCTTTCAAGATCATCTTCTACTTCTAGACCAATATCTTCGTATGTGTTAACTATTTCTGTATCTCTGTCTGCTTGATTTAAAGCACATTTAATAGAATATAGAAAACATTTTTGACTGTTACTTGTTAATCTTTGATTACTTTTGGGTAAATCGATACATGAAGAACAAAAAGTTTGATTGTGACTGTTAAAATTTAAATATATGCTATTTACAGAATATAAAAGACAACCTTATTGTCTTCTTCGCATTTCTTACATAACAGTTACTTTTTCTTGTTATCTTTGATAATAGTTTTCCAATAAGACTTCTTTTTTTTATTTTAAAACTAAATGGTTGTGATCTGTCATGTCTCTTAAAATTGCAATGAAATCTCATATTAACTTAAATCGAACACTTTTCTATCATAATATTTTAAAATTTATTTATTGTAGTTCCAGTTTCATTAAAAAGTTCAGGTTCTGCAATATTATTAATATAAGTAAACTTGTCAATTATCATTCTAGATTTTGTAGCTGTATTTTGTCCATTCCCTTGTAGTTGTTTTTGATCTCATGTCACAATGATTTATAAAGTATAAACAGAAAAAATTTTCTGCTAGTCTTCCTATTTCGTTTCTTCTAGTTATCTATTGCAATGTTTGGGAAACTCATTTCATTGTTGTTATTAGTATTAGCATTATTATTCGAGTTATTATTTTAAAGTATTTCAGTAAGAGTGAGTAACTCTTATTTAGTTTGTGTAGACTATCTTTAAAAATTTTTTGTTTTGGAGATGAATTGATGTTCTTTTAATATTTTATTCTCTATTCCATTATCCTTATTACTGATATTATTCTTATTATTTTTAAAAAGGTTAGTGAATGGTTGTTTTCAAAGTTCAGAATTGTTTTCAAATTTTTTGATGTAGTAAATTCTAGAAGATTTTAAAATGTTATTTGCCAGTTCTTTATTATTAGTAGTAATACTGTCTTTAATATTTTCAATAAAATTAATAAATTCTTGTTTATAATACCCTCTTAAATTTATAGATTTGCTAATATTTTGAAGTCATTTAAAGTTTTATTCTTCAATTCCTCTTTATTCTTAGTATTATCTATATTATTTTCAATAAGTTTAATTAATTATTGCCAAGTAAGTTCTGATTTTTTTTTATTTTTAGTTTTCCTAATTTTTCAGAATTCTTTTATAATTTTATGATTCAAGTCATTGACATAATAGTTAAATAATAAAAAAAGGGGTCCTGTTTTACTTTAAATTTGAGTAACCTTTGGGTTTATTTGCTCTGTAATAAATACAGAAATCTTGGAAGTTGGTGTTTTTTCGAATTATTAACAAATATATATATTATATAGTTAAAACAAATATTTATTCAGTTTTTAACTATGCGCGAACTCAGGAGAGGACTGACAGATTTGTGAGTTATGACTGAAACGTAAGGTGGTAGGTGTCTTGAGGCGAAGAGAGAACAAAGATGAATACGATTCTGACGAGCTGGGAATGTCCACCACGGCGTGGGGACGACTGCTCTGGAGGTAAGTCGGCAGCGAGGCGCAGAGCACACCAATCCAGAGGGAGGCTGTGACATCTATCCACGGACAGGCCAGAGAGGTGTTCTGGTTACAGGGAAACAGGCAGCGTAATAGAAGGCTCATGGCTGCCTGGACTGATTGGCAGTGAGGAGTGGCAGTGGCTGAGAGGCGACACAGATGGCAGCGCAGACAGCAGAGACATTCAGGTGACATGAGAAAACTTGCTGGTACAGCATGCAGTCAAATGAGCAGGTAGAAACAACTGATAGTAATGTTGCGCACTTGTCTCAAATCGGGCAGTACATTAGTTTAAGCGATGTGTTAACGTTACCACCACAACTATTTGAGAGAAACAAAGTACAAAAAATGTTCAAATGTGTGGGAAATCTGATGGGACTTAACTGCTAAGGTCGTCAGTCCCTAACCTTACAGACTACTTAACCTAAACTATCCTAAGGACAAACACACGCACCCATGCCCGAGGGAGGACTCGAACCTGCGCTGGGACCAGCCGCACAGTCCATGACTGCAGCGCCTTAGACCGCTCGGCTAATCCCGCGCGGCAACAAAGTACAACCGAATGAGTTTTTAAATAGTGCCCCCAGATGAGAATGACATTCTGTTTAAGTTTGTTAAGTTACAAACAATTGTAGCTACCAGAAATAATTTGTTAATGAAGGACTTGACAACCACCTGGCCTGCAGTATGTGTTGTTTAAGAGAAAAGTTATGCTAGTAAATGGACGTTGGATTACTACACTTGAAAGATGTTTGCAAATAGACAAGAATGCAGCGAAAGCATTGCACAGATGGATTCACACATTAAAGCCTTGCAGCAACATTTTAGGGAAGACATGAAGACTGTAATGACTGAAGCTGACGTTGCTGGATGTATTACTGTGATTCTGAAATATGTTTGTACAAGCTAGTTGGGAGAGTAACAATCTCCGAAGCCACTGATATCGCCTCTACGGAGGAATGTGCATTGCACTGATGAAACAGATGGAGAGAAAAGTAGTTGGAGTTCTGAGGACAGACAGACCTAAAAGCCTAAAATGTTATACTTGTGATAAGCCTGTGCATATGGCAGGAGACTCATACACATAGATGGGTACGATTATTTGAAACAGAATCAGATAGAATACACAACGAGGAAAAGGGAAAAGCAGATAGGCTAACAAAATTGGAAAGGAATAGTGAGGAAAGACTGGCAAAATTAAACTGGGAATTTAAAGGGCACTTTAGAGAATCAGACACTGTAAGATATTTGCCCACAATGCATCATGTGCAGAATCAAGTGACATAATATAACTGTAATCCCGAAGGCCACTACACAAGGCAATGTAATGAATAAGCATGGGCGACGAAAACAATGAGTGAAACGCTTGAAAAATAAAAACAGGTGGTCGCATTATGCGTATCCAGGCAAAATATTTACTGTTGGCTGGTCAAATGTGTAAAACGACGAAACGATATCCAGTGTGGCTTTTGATAGGTAGTGGTGCCCAAACAAGTTTACGTAAAAGGAAAAGTTGATGGAATACTGGAATGTGTGATCCAGGCGAAAGTATTAGGATCAAAGAGATCGCTAATACTGTTGCTAACACAGAAGGTGCTGTAGATATTGAGTTACAGGTCACAAGAGATGAGACAGAAAATTCATATTATTGCGGCAGAGGTGGACTTGCCGTTCGAGGATCTGTTAGGAAGAGGTTTCCTAATTAGGCATAATGTTGTGATATATTGTGGTGCAAGAAATGTATGGATTCGTGGAAAGCGAATCAAGGTGCTGCAAGCATGGGAGCGTCAGCTCCCAGGGGGAGAATTTTGTGGAAAAGGTGTTAATGGTAGAGGGGCAGAGAACCTGGGAAACAGTTACGTTAGCGAAAGTGCTGTAGGGGTTGTGAGACAGAAATATGTTGTGTCAGTAGGGCGAAGGGGCTGCGAAATGGCAAGTTTGGTCGAACACTGGCGGAGCCGGTTCAATGACGGCAGGAGCCGCGGAGAAGCGATGTGAAACTGGTAAAGTGTGGAGTTGGAACCGCGAAACGGTGACGAGTTGTATTGAACGCGGTAGAAGCGGATTCGATGGCGGTAGGAGACGCGAGACAGCGAGGCTTAGGTTCGGTTGCGTTCGGAGGCGCAAGACAGAAAAGTAGACGATGCCAGTAGAAGCTGCGAAACAGAGTACTAATTCGGTCGTGCTTGGAGCCGCGAAAGCAAGGGAATGGCAGTGTGGGAGGGAGATAAGGACATGTCAGATACTGGACACAGGTCCCAGAGAGGAAAGAATTTTCAGACTGCAGATAAACATAAGTAATGTATCGGAAGCGATTGTTCCAAAGCTAGAAGTAAGACCGGGGGTCAACGCACCAGGTAGACATAAGGAACGTGTCGGGAGCGATCAGTCCTAAGCAAGAAATAAGACCAGAGGCCTGTGTACGAGACACAGAAAGAAATGGTAAGAAATTTGTAACGAGTGTGCTAAATGCGACAGAAGAAAGTATATTAATGAAGTGTCCGATACTGGTGGCAGAGAAAATGCCACCTGAGGATGCGTTTAAAGTATGACAAGTAAAATAAATGTCGTCTCACTAGGGCCGCCCGTCTGGTAGATCGTGCGCCGGTTGGAAGTCTCAATTTGACGCCACCGGCGACTTGCGCGTCGATGGGGATGAAATTAAGATGATTAGGACAACACAACACCCAGTCCCTGACCGGAGAAAACCTCTAACCCATCCGGGAATCGAACCTGGGCTCTTGGGATTCACATTCTGTGGCGCTGACCACTCAGCTAACTTGGGCGGACAGGATGACGAATGTAAGCTCTAAAGACACAGGTATAATCCAAGGCCAGTAATTTAAAAGGAGTCGAACACGTGAATAGTGAAGAAAGAACTACCACATAATTCGGCACACGACAGGTTCTTCTCAATCTGCTGTATACAGCATTATACACCACACGTCTTGAGTTGAACTGGCAACTTCACCCGCTCGTCAGTTCTGCCGCATGCTGGACCATGAATCCAGTTACGCAGTACAAGCTGTTCAAATGGCTCTGAGCACTATGGGACTTAACATCTATGGCCATCAGTCCCCTAGAACTTAGAACTACTTAAACCTAACAAACCTAAGGACAGCACACAACACCCTGTGATCACGAGACAGAGAAAATCCCTGACCCCGCCGGGAATCGAACCCGGGAATCCGGGCGTGGGAAGCGAGAACGATACCGCACGACTACTAGCTGCGGACGTACCACCTGTGTATAAGATTATTCCTTCATACCACAACCGGAGTTTAGAGATGTCAGCTGTGTAGACTCTGGCTAATAGTGGAGGTGTGACTTACGTGTGGTACCCCTGCGGCTACAGCAAAACTTTTCGACAGTTGGACTTACACTTTCCTGTCCTCATCATGGCTTCTTGCTAACTATAGAAATTGGCATGGGAAGCTTAAATGTAATGTAGGGCAGCCCAGCGATCCACTCCGTGATGAACGCGCGTTCGCTGCCAAAGAGGAGTTCTGCTTTTGCATCTGTCGTGTCGCGCTGAGCCTCTGTCGCTTTGCTGGTTGACAAAAAAACAATAAATGGTTCAAATGGCTCTGAGCACTATGAGTCATCAGTCCCCTAGAACTTATAACTACTTAAACATAACTAACCTAAGGACATCACACACATCCATGCCCGAGGCAGGATTCGAACCTGCGACCGTAGCGGTCGTACGCTTTCAGACTGTAGCGCCTAGAACCGCTCGGCCACTCCGACCGGCTTTGCTGGTTGAGCCTAGGACTGGGTTGGCTGTACTGTGGTTGCCGCTGAATCCACTTTGTTCTTGTGACGTCATATTGCCTTCTTCCGCGAATTTTGGTAACCTGTCAAACATAAGTGTTTCGAAAGTTAGTCATGTGAGCAATATAATCCATCTGTCTGAGTTGGGATTGTTATTTGGTTTATCAGCTTTTGAAATCATCCTGATTTTAGCTCACTTCCATCGAAGAGAAACTGTTTTTAGTTTTAAGATCGGACTGATAAATGGTTTTCATGTGTTTGGGTTGTCATGCGGTGAGGGCACTTTGTCTTCTCTGGGCTGTGTTCCTCCCCTTCAGTATAGCAGAAACCTTCTCAGGTCCCTTAATTTTACGAAGCGGTTCTGCGCGGAGTCTGAGGTATCATTTCTTTGTACGTTTGGTAGACTGTTGATGTTATAAATGAAAATGAATTTTGTCTAGCACTTAGCGGAACTTTCTCGAGGTCGTCAGTAATAATACTTTACAACTACGGCTCTGCACTAATGATGTGTCGTATGGCTTAACTGAATTTAATAGAAACAATCAGAACTGTGAGGGTCTACTTCTTGTGCTTCCCTCGCCCATCTGTTAGCTCCAAGTTGGTGAGTTTCTCTTCTTGTAAGGTCATCGAGTGTGTTCCACTTATTTTAGCGTGTCCGTTTGGTTGATGCTGTAATTCTCTGTAGACATTTCCTTTCTCTTCAATTTTGGTTGCTATGTAACTCGTTATACGTTTTGCGTTATTTTCTTTTTACGCACGTTTTCCTTCCACGGCAGATTTTATTCCTTGTTCTGTTTATTAGTTATAATATGTTAGTTCATGTGTGTTTGCAGTAGTTGTTACTTTCGGTTTTGCGCATGAATACTCTGATCTTCTGATGATCAGATTTCGTGAATCTATCACAATTTTAGTTTCCATTTTTCATTTTTTTCGTCGTTTTCAGTTGCAGTCCCTATAAGAACTGCCAGTTTCTCAGTAGATTTGCTGCACCCAATTTCAATATCGCCTCAGTCTACTTGCGGTGACACGTTATCTGATCTGGAATACATGTGATTTAGTCATTCGTAAAAGTCGACGAGTCATTACTGAGTCGGACGAGATTCAAAATGGTTACACGAAGTTCAAGATTTTGGTTTTTCGCATCAAATAATCTGGATCTACGCTGAGTCTGCGATCGTTTTAGATGGGCCAACTGAGAACATGTAGTTAATGAGGTCAATTGGCAGTCCGTCTTTTGCAGGCACATATGTTGTTATGTCCTTTACGTCTTACTGTGATATTTAATGCAGTGGCTTCACGGCTATTTAGATTTTCTTGCAGGCTGAGTCGTATTGCAGCTGTGTGTTTTGATTCGAAAGAAGGCAACAACTTCATTTCAGAATCTGCTACGGCCTACTTGGGTTGGTCAAGTCGGTGACAGATGTAGTTGCGGAATTTGATTTCCCTACCTGTGCATCTGATGCCTATAGTGCTTACAGGGTGTGGCGCTTAAATCCGGACAAATTTCTGTTTGAATTTCTCGCCATACCGTAGCTCCTCCGGAGGTCACGATTGGCATTCTTGAAAGTCCATAGGCACCAAGTTAACAGTCAGAATCACAAAATGTCGGAGAAATTACGGGCAAGTGCGAAGTACAACCGAAGAACAGCGATTATCGAATCTTCGCTTTGGACTTTCACCCATCGAAATAGTCCGATTCCTCGTGTAATCGAGATCAATTGTTTACGATGTTGTGGCCAAGTACAACGCTTCAGAGAAGTCTGGGGAAGCTTCATCTGACATGGCGAGGAAACCTCATTCGCGGAAACCTCATTCGAGGAAACGCGTGTCACGAATTGAGGCAGTCATCGAAAAGGCTTAGGCACTCATTTCGGAGGACCCGGGGCAATTTCAGAGGACATTGGCGTCAATATTGAATGTCAGTGAGCAAATAACGCGGCGCATGGCACAGATATACCCGATACGGGCCATTTAGTCCAAAACTGGCTCTCGGAAAACGTTGACATTTTCCGGTCAAAGGAGTGCCGGCCCCCAAACAGCACATATTTGAATTCCATCGGCTACTGTCTTCGGAGCGTAGTCGAGTGAGTTACCAAAAAGACGAGGCACTCTGATGTCACATCTCTACGTGCCGTTACAGAAACGGCATTCGCGAGTATGAACGGCCCAGTTTTGAAGAGTGTGTGCAATCGGTTCAGGACGAGATTGGAGGTGTTCATTGTGGCTGAAGGGGGATACACCGAGTAATGTTACTCTAACTCGAGTAACGTTACTACTTTTATGTAAAAGGATTTTCGTTTTCATTTATACTTTGTTTTAATAAATTTGCTTATAAATAATGTTTCATTTGTCCGGATTTACGCACCGCACCCTGTATAGCGGCAATGACTTTTTCTCTTATTAGGTCTTCAAAGAATTTCTTTTTTCGTGCAGAAATCCTTAGCGTTGATAAAACACGAAGTGGCAGTGACCGAAAATATTAAGTCTTGTTTCTTGATGTCCCGTGTAGGATTAGGTTTAGGCCTCTTTATCTGTCGGCTTGCAGACATAGACCTGGATGTTATTCAAGAAGTGCATGATCTTCAAATAACGTCGCACGAAGTAATTCCAGATTCTGCAAAAATACACTCCTGGAAATTGAAATAAGAACACCGTGAATTCATTGTCCCAGGAAGGGGAAACTTTATTGACACATTCCTGGGGTCAGATACATCACATGATCACACTGACAGAACCACAGGCACATAGACACAGGCAACAGAGCATGTACAATGTCGGCACTAGTACAGTGTATATCTACCTTTCGCAGCAATGCAGGCTGCTATTCTCCCATGGAGACGATCGTAGAGATGCTGGATGTAGTCCTGTGGAACGGCTTGCCATGCCATTTCCACCTGGCGCCTCAGTTGGACCAGCGTTCGTGCTGGACGTGCAGACCGCGTGAGACGACGCTTCATCCAGTCCCAAACATGCTCAATGGGGGACAGATCCGGAGATCTTGCTGGCCAGGGTAGTTGACTTACACCTTCTAGAGCACGTTGGGTGGCACGGGATACATGCGGACGTGCATTGTCCTGTTGGAACAGCAAGTTCCCTTGCCGGTCTAGGAATGGTAGAACGATGGGTTCGATGACGGTTTGGATGTACCGTGCACTATTCAGTGACCCCTCGACGATCACCAGTGGTGTACGGCCAGTGTAGGAGATCGCTCCCCACACCATGATGCCGGGTGTTGGCCCTGTGTGCCTCGGTCGTATGCAGTCCTGATTGTGGCGCTCACCTGCACGGCGCCAAACACGCATACGACCATCATTGGCACCAAGGCAGAAGCGACTCACATCGCTGAAGACGACACGTCTCCATTCGTCCCTCCATTCACGCCTGTCGCGACACCACTGGAGGCGGGCTGCACGATGTTGGGGCGTGAGCGGAAGACGGCCTAACGGTGTGCGGGACCGTAGCCCAGCTTCATGGAGACGGTTGCGAATGGTCCTCGCCGATACCCCAGGAGCAACAGTGTCCCTAATTTGCTGGTAAGTGGCGGTGCGGTCCCCTACGGCACTGCGTAGGATCCTACGGTCTTGGCGTGCATCCGTGCGTCGCTGCGGTCCGGTCCCAGGGCGACGGGCACGTGCACCTTCCGCCGACCACTGGCGACAACATCGATGTACTGTGGAGACCTCACGCCCCACGTGTTGAGCAATTCGGCGGTACGTCAACCCGGCCTCCCGCATGCCCACTATACGCCCTCGCTCAAAGTCCGTCAACTGCACATACGGTTCACGTCCACGCTGTCACGGCATGCTACCAGTGTTAAAGACTGCGATGGAGCTCCGTATGCCACGGCAAACTGGCTGACACTGACGGCGACGGTGCACAAATGCTGCGCAGCTAGCGCCATTCGACGGCCAACACCGCGGTTCCTGGTGTGTCCGCTGTGCCGTGCGTGTGATCATTGCTTGTACAGCCCTCTCGCAGTGTCCGGAGCAAGTATGGTGGGTCTGACACACCGGTGTCAATGTGTTCTTTTTTCAATTTCCAGGAGTGTATTTTCTACATTTGCTGTCGTGTGGTAGTGGCATTTTATTCTTCTTCAAACTTAGACAGCTTTAGCTCAGAACAAGTTTTTTACTTGCATGTAATCAATAAACTGCATGTGCATTGTCAGACTGTTACAGATAACATAAGAGATTAGCAATTATCGTTGATGATTAATTTCTCTCTCATGTTTACTATTGCTTAAACAACACTAAAAGAAACCCCACGAAAATTGTGCACTGTATTATAAGAAATGAAATAATACTACCCACGATAACCTGACGACGAAAGTTGGTTTTAATACAGCTGAGTATCTGTACACATGCGTGCCTCTATCGAACATAATTAGTACAATACTACTCTCTTAGATTTCGATTTTTAATTGGTATACTCTGTCATACTCACGAGGTATGCAAATGTAGCATTTCATACATAAAGTTATGTATTCCTAAAAACCCAAAATTTGCTTGTCAGCAACGGAAAGAGGCGTTACCTGTTCCGCAGCATTGTAATTTTTTCAGCATTGCCGAAAGTATATCCTTGCGTTTTCCTTATCGATGTTTGATCTGACTGCTTGTAGCGCTTTCACAGAAGGGATAAAAACGTCACGGTCAAGGAGACTGGAACCGCGAACCCCAACACTTTTTTTTTTTACATGTCCACGTGTTACTATAGAGCTAGCGAAGTGGTATGCTCCAGGAATTCCTATTACTGGGCTAATAGTGGCTAGAACTCAAAAATCGCTATTTAAAGGACAAGACTGTTTGCGATTTCCACGTGCAACGACTTTCCTTGGCTGAAAACCGTAAATTCACAATCTTTTGTTACACCTCGAGCGATAACTCAGAGTATTCAATAGAAATGACAGGAAAAAACAAGTGAACTTTGATGCTTAATTCCGTGCATATCAGGAAGTAAATCATCGATCACAGAGTTGCCAAACATACCTTGCCTTGCTGCCAAATCTCAGTTGCAGTACCAGCAGGAAGAAGACGAACCGATGTGTTCCTTCAGTGCGTTGGGAAGTGATCATAGCTGGCATCTCAAAGACGCGGCTGGCACGGCGTGGAATACGTAATGCGTCTGATTCGCATTTCTGTAACCAGGTTTAGGGACTGGAGCGTAGTTACTAATAATATTCAGAACTGACTGTAAACTAAACATCATAAGTCAGTAACTTTCATAGTTGTTTTATATTTCTTTCGTAAGTGTACTCAAAACTAAGAAACTCATTCATGGACGTTTTCGTGCCTAGCCGATAGTGGAGCACAACAAAGAAATAAAAATAAAAAACAATGTTTGTGTGTGTGTGAGGGGAGACAGAGAGAGAGAGAGAGAGAGAGAGAGAGAGAGAGAGAGAGAGAGAGAGAGGGAGAGAAGAGAGAGATAGAGATAAATATAAAAAAGAATGAGAGAGTAAATAATTGTTGTAAAGAAATGGCATCATGGTATGTAAAGAAATATTTCATTACAATGACATGTTCCACACCATTACGAAATGACGTATTCATGATCTATGGAACAAATATTAAACTAATCTAATCTAATCATATTGCTGACTTGCCATAAAGAGTCATGAATTAGCGAAATTTTCGCCAATATCAGTAACCAAATCTAAACATGAAAATAAAAGACCACAGTTTTTGTAATAAACCAGGACTCCTATCAAGATCCTTTCGTCCCTGTTAACTAATCACAAAAGATGTCTGATATACTTCCATTCAGAAGGAACAAAGTGTGCATGCATTTAAAGATGAAGCGCATGGTGTGAAGTTCTGTGATGAAGTTACGAACCCAACACTTAATTGGATATTTAACTAAATAAAATCAAATGTTATGTATCGGTTTTTCTTACCAGCTGCTAGGTGTTTGAAACTAGAATAAGGATACAAATTTTTGTGCCTGAGCGACAATCGAACGGCACACCTACCGTTCTTCTTTATCATCCACGAATATAGCTTAAGTATCAATTGGTTACTCACCAACAATCAGATGTGTGCGTGTTTGACCAGAAATAACGACACCTATTGCGAATGTTGGCAACACATGAACAGACATTAAAAATGCATGTTAGTTTTCACTAGCAGGCTGGTGTGCACGTGATAGGGTTTGAAATGAAATTACGAATATTTTCGTACTGGATCAGTATTCGGACCCACAGACTTAAGTTTGGAGGTGACCTACGGAAGATTGCAGTCCTGGGAAAAGAAACGAAATGATGAACTATATTGTTCCGAGAGACTCAGATCCTCGAGAGAGGAGATACGAATTCAAATCACAGTCCAGCACCACATTTTTCAACATCTGAAGTTCAATAAACTGCAAGTAAAGTAAGAGCCCTGTTCCTTGAAATGGCTATCGGTTCATCAAGTAAAATAAAATTTTCTAATGTAAGTAAACTTATTGGCAACAGTATTTCTGTTTACCATGTCTTCCGCCTGTGTCACTTCCCAACGTAAACCGGCTCTGCCCAGTTGGTTATGAAGGAACGTGAAGTTTAATGCGGACTCTGAAATATAACGTCCTTCTCTTGAGGTATCCAGAGGTAAAGTAAATCTGTTTGTGCCACTTAAAAATAAATGCCTGAACCCATGCATTTCACCTGTGATAGTTCGTTACACCAGGCCATTGTGGCCACATTTTCCAGCCCAAGGAATGTGCTGTAATGGATCATATGATTACCTTACAAACACTAGCCACTGTGAAAAAAATGCGAGTCTATTTAACGGTTAAGTAGAAGCAAGCTTCTGACACGGAGATTCTGCTATTCTCATATCAGCAGGACGTAAAGACTCTTCTAGGCATCATATCCTCGATGTGAGCCATTTTGTAATTTTTACTAATTCAGTACATTTTTTAGTTCGAGAAAATCCACTGTGAAGTGTGAAGTTACCGGATAATTCGATTATTACCTACATTATTACGATCTTTTTCTTCATAGCGCTGCTGGAACATATGTGGTTGAAGTTAATTTAATGCCTTTCGGTCGTTATAGAACTATTTGCCCAAGAACAGGTTCTTTCCCTGTCTACGGAATCCTTTTCATGTTAATATCAAACATTAACAATTACTTGTAGATTACATTAAAACGGAAGTAATTGATGAATATGTCACTTTATAACAAAAACGCGCTGTCTTTCTTAGTTTACTTGTGCATAGAAATGGCTGCCGAATAGTGCCAAACCAAAAGGCAAGGTATCTTACTGCCTTCTGATATACGTCGCTGTCAGTTCTTCCACATGATTTGGTCGACGTGACGTGTTTCAAGTTGTGTGTGACCGAGATTGTTTTAGAAAATCAATTGTTTTCCTTTGCAATAAACAGAAAGATGTTCATTGTAAGCTATCCAAGTTCAAAATTTTCGCAATACTAGTTCAAATTTAATATTCGTTTCTGTAATGTGGGAAAGTATTTCACAGTTGCAAAACCCAGATTGACCCATTGACCTTACACTTAGTCGCTGACCGTAAATTCTAGCTCAGAGTGACACCAGTTTAAGCAACCTAACGTAGTGAAGACTTTTTGCCAGTACTCTTTCTCACCGGAAAATACGCCTTTAACCCATTGGGGTCCATAAGTACACTGTAACAGTAATTTCTGTGTGTATGCAATGCATATGGATTGTAGAATTTATTGGTTCTCTCTCTTCCACTTCTGTATACAATATGCCTGATTTAAACCGGCCCTTTATCATTACAGGCCTTGGGCAGTGGAACATCAGACTGACAACAGTAACTGCCAAGTATTCAAAATGATTATCAATCTAAGACTGAGTTCATTCACAAACTGAGGCGTGTTCATAGTATTGAAGCTAGACAGTACATCCTTTTCTTCCTTGAGTGGGCACTGGAAGGCGTTTACACACATTTATACAATAATATGAAAACTGCAAACGCTATAGTTAACGTTGCTCTCATAAATTAATTTTTTTTAAAATTTTTCTGGGTATCAGAGTGCAATATGTGTTCTAGATACAGTCTTAGACAAAAAAAATTGACCATCGAGTCGTTCAAGTAGGGTGGACAACACAGTCGTGCTCCCCACAGAATTGTATGTTCAGCAATATGCTCGATCTGTCAACATTGTAGGCTACGGCACTTCCTGGAGGAAGTCTTGACTGCTTTCTGAGTACATCAGTCTTGACTTCGACCATAGTCTTGAGGTAAAACACGAGACTAGCTAATACGACATCTGTCAACAGAAAGCATATGTTGACAAAACTTTTATCGTCCCTTTCCTCTCGGTGCTGAATCTATGAGTGTAATTCACGCGAATCTACAATATACGAGTATTTCACTTTCTGTCACATTGGTAATAACAATTTGGTTCAACACTATTTTAGCGAGAGATTTCTTGGCCGGCCATCTGCCTCTGAACACCGAATGTGTCTGAGTTCTCTGGGACCCGTTTGATGCCTACCGGCGGAGGCTGAAGCACTGCGCTGCCTCGCCTTCTGCCGTCAATGTCTGCTCCACTCCTCACTCTCGATGGTGGAACATGCTTTAATGTTGATGTATGGTGACCCATAAAATTTGTCTGCAATTCGTGTTTCACACTCGATTGCAACGGAGGCACAAAACCGTTTTTATTTGATGAGTATTTTATTACACTAGTATGCAATACATCAGTGTGGCACATAAATAATTTCATTGTTCCTGATCAAGTGTGTTGTAATTAAAGCATCACATCCTGTTCTTTTTCCTTTCATATGAGATTCTTCAAATAATTCATTTTTGTCATGGATTCATATGTGTTAGTCAAGGCACAGAGAGTAAATGCAAAGTAATGTGTTTGGTTTCTTTCTTTGATTCCCTATGGTAAATGGATGTGAAACACTGTGTCAATATCTTTCAGAACCCGCTCTATAGCTACTCAGGCAAATTGCTGGTTTTGAGGTCCATACATTAATTAATTGAGAAGTGAACGCTGTTCAAAAGTGATATTTAAAATATTGAATTGGATTTAAGGCGACAAAATTGCCCATATTTGAAGTTACCCAGCGAAAAAGTAAGTTGCTAGAGCCGCCGTTAGCAAATGTCTGCAGAGAATTCCTAATTGCTACTGTGGAAATGTAGCATACAGGCCCTGTAGTAATCAAGAACTGACGACTCAGTGAGCCGGTGTGACACGAGATACACGTGGGGCACGGGGCTACGAACACACTGCTGCCAGCACTCCACTCTCATAATGGTATTGGTCACTCAGCCTCATAACACATCGTGAAAGATAATAAAACCTGTCACTTATGTGAAGAATAGAATTTCTTTAGCCAAAAATTTTAATTTTCAGTCTTAGTGTCTTAGTATACATGAGGATTATATACCTCGAGTAATTCAAATGGAAAGGGAATATCAAGTGAATTTAGTGAGTCAGTTCAGTACCATACTTGGAAGTGATTGCACTGTCACAGTATTGTCAAATTTTTGTGACTATGTTGCCAATTCTCAATTGTGCTAGGAACAGCTCTGTAGAAGTATGCGAGGAGAATCCTGTGCTCATGTCATAGGACGATACGGAGAGGAGGCGCAGGGTTTGGTTAATATGCAGCGTTTACCCCTACCAGTCGCGTCAAACATTCAGGTGTATAAACTTGCATCACGATTACAGTTTCCCACAAAATATATACGAATAAATCACTTACCCTGTTACTTTGTGATAGTACAATAAAAGGTCTTTGGAAATCAACTTTGTCCAACTGTCACGTAAAGTAAGACAACAAACACTTAGCACCTCGAAATCGATGGCATCTATGTGCAGTCTTGTAATCATACAAGTAGAATTTCATGAATTGCACGAGAATGCAGAAAAATGTTGGTTGGAATGGGAGCTATGAGAAACACAGTTAACTAATTATACTGTGCCACGTAATAATCAATACATTTGAAAATTCAGAAGAGAAGAAACTAAAAATTAAGCCCATTAAGACAGAAACTAAAGTGCAGATGCGGGGACTGTGCAGATCTGCGCTTTTTCACCTTCAGATCTATACAAATAATGCATACTAACCAGCGTATTCATTGCTTTCGTACTGTTTCACTCTTGTTTAGTCTTCTGATAATGAACTGGATCCACACCCATGAGTCTGGCTGTTTATTTGTATCCTTCCATCTACCATCTTTGTGTGTTATTGTTCGGTGTTCAAAAAGCAATATGTAATGCCTGCTCCCACGAGGTATTAGAACGAGGTCGCATGAAAGCTAACGAGGTATAATCAAAATACATTGAGACACCAGTTTGTCCGTCGTCGTGCTATTAAGTTGACAGACATAGTCGGGTATTATTGCCTGCATCACCGGCATCCCATTGTCGTCTGCTCTTACTGAGATTTTCATATTACCCTGAACACAAGACGCCGAGATAAATGTGTATATTCTCCGTGACGAAACATCCCACAATCCATTAATCCTGATCCATTCGTTACGCGCATCGGCAGCAATCAGTGATAGGAAAGTTGTTGTGAGATGACGAATAACAATAACGAAGGTAGTAGTAACAAATCAGTAATCAAGGATATTTACCGCATTACAGACAATTGTTAACGATTAACAAAATAACCAATAAAGGCTGAGTGTTCAATTGGCGCACTGCATAGGTGTTATTACCACTTTGTTACTGAATTCTGTTCTGGTTGTTTGCAGAGGGGAAAGAGAGAGAACCTTGCAGCCATACATATCGGTAGTACAACGAGATATTACCTCTCAACTATCCTTGCTTTACATCATGAGACGAACATGGCGTCACCGAGCTGATATCTGAAATACATTTCTGTTTTCTCTCTCTGTCTCTATTTCTCTCTTTTTCTTTTTCTTTTAATTTTATGAGGAAAGCACCAAAAAGCGCGAGTAATAGGCAAGCAGGCATATAATCCATTTACAGTTATTTTCATCGGGTTATATAATGGAAAAATACATCCTTTAAGTGTATTATTGCGTAATTCCAATTATTGATAGTATATTCGTGAGCTTGCGCGCATTCAGTGGGGTGAAGCCTATCATAGAAGCAAGCAAAACACAAATATTTCTTGCACCATGCGCAACACACAAACGAAATCACGCTGCACTGACGCATTGTCAGATATATTGCTCGGAAAAAATATCTGATTCATGTTGCTAAATACAGCTCCATCAGATATCTATGCGTATGCATACCAAGTGTATAAAAGTATATCTTGAAACACACAGAAAGGCACAAAGGGGTATTCTACTGATACGTAGCCATGAACGAGATTTTAACTGGGGTCGACAGCATCGTCGTCTACCACCTTGACAACTAGAACGGTGACAGTGCACGACCGGTTACTTACGTTTACTGGTATCAAAGCTGCAGCATGAAAACACAGAAATGTTAGTAACCTGAAGATCATTAACTTTGGAACCCATAGTAAAGTAAATCAGTCATCAGTTAGAAGATGGGTTTGAACACTAGGGTGCTTTAATAGGCACAGTCCTCTTGGAGGTGGTATGCTGTTGCTTTCCCCCGACCTTTGAGTTGACTTGCCTAGACAGTTAATAGGGGAACCTACAGTTTAACGTGGCTTTCGGACCACAGTGCAACTTGGCATTTTTCACTTCAACAAACACTGCCCGAGGGGAAATAAGTGTAAAATGGTAGATAAAATTCGTGGGACTGGCCAGGTATCGAACCCGAGACATTCGTACACGTACACTAACTATTTATCACTTTGCCGCCATGTAGCCACCACTGTTGCTTCCGCTTGGCATTAAAATTAAGGATCTCTTGTTTGTGCCTGCATTCTCACTTGCGCGTCCCTGCACCAAAGTAAAGAGAACTGAATTGAATGTAGTGTCTTCCAGTTGGCATAAACAGAAAAGGAGAAAAATTAAACAACATAAATAGTCTCTCTTTGATGCCTCAGTCTTCATTGCACTATGCGTCTTACGAGAAAAAAACATACACTGGAAGGTCACGTTGTTTTATTTAAATGATTACAAAATCAGGTAAAACGAACAGTGGGATTGCCGGTAAGAACACATTACTGTTGTCAGTATGATGTTGCACTGCCCAGGGCCTGTAATGATAAAGGGCCCGCTTAGATCAGACATGTTGTACACAGAGATGGAAGAGAGAGCACCACTAAATTCTACAATCCATATGCACGGCATACACACAGAAATTTCTGTTACAGTATACTTATGGAGCCCAATGGGTTAATTGCTTATTTTCCGGTGAGAAAGAGCACTGGCAAACAGTCTTCACTACATTAGGTTCCTTAAACTGGTGTCACTCTGAGCTAGAATTTATGGTTAGCGGCTAAGTGTAAGGTCAATGGGTCGGATCTGGGTTTTGCAACTGTGAAACACTTTCCCACGTTACAGGAGCGAATATTAAATTTGAACTAGTATTGAGAAAATTTTCAACTTGGATAGCTTACAATGAACATCTTTCTGTTTATTGCAAAGGAAAACAATTGATTTTCTAAAACATTCTCTGTCACACACAACTTGAAACAGGTCACGTCGATCAAATCATATGGAAGAACTGACAGCGACGTATATCAGAAAGCAGTAAGATACCTTGGCTTTTGGTTTGGCACTATTCGGCAGCCATTTCTATTCACAAGTAAACTAAGAAAGACAGCGCGTTTTTGTTATAAAGTGACATATTCATCAATTACTTCAGTTTTAATGTAATCTACGAGTAATTGTTAATGTTTGATATTAACATGAAAAGAATTCCGTAGACAGGGGAAGAACCTGTTCTTGGGCAAATACTTCTATAACGACCGAAAGGAATTAAATTATCCTCAAGCACATATGTTCCAGCAGCGCTATGCAGAAAATTATCGTAATAATGCAGGTAATAGTCGGATTATGCGGTAACTTCACACTTCACATTGGATTTTCTCGAACAAAGAAATGTGCTGAATTAGTGAAAATTGCAAAATGGCTCACATCGAGTATATGATGCCTAGAAGAGTCTTTACATCCTGCTGACATGAGAATAGCAGAATCTCCGTGTCAGAAGCTTGCTTCTACTTAACCATTTAATAGACTCGCATTTCTTTCATAGTGGCTAGTGTTTGTAAGGTAATCATATGATACATTACAGCACACTCCTTGGGCTGGAAAATGTGGCCACAATGGCCTGGTGGAACGAACTATCACAGGTGAAATGCATGGGTTCAGGCATTTACTTTTAAGTGGCACAAACAGATTTATTTTACCTCTAGTTACCTCAAGAGAAAGACGTTGTATTTCAGAATCCGCATTAAACATGACGTTCCTTCATTACCAACTGGGCAGAGCCGGTTTACGTTGGTAAGTGACAAAGGCGGAAGTCGTGGTAAACAGAAATACTGTCGTCATTAAACTTACTTACATTAGAAAATGTTATTTTACTTGATGAACCGATAGCCATTTCAAGGACCAGGGCTCTTACTTTACTTGCACTTGATTTAACTTCAGATGTTGAAAAATGTGGTGCTGGAATGTTATTTGAATTCGTATCTCCTCTCTCGAGGATCTGAGTCTCTCGGAACAATATAGCTGAATCATTTCGTCCCTTTTCCCAAGACTGCAATCTTCTCTAGGTCTCATCCAAACTTAAGTCTGTGGGTCCGAATACTGATCCAGTGCAAAAATATTCAGAATTTCATTTCAAGCCCTATCACTTGCACACCGGCCAGCTAGTGAAAATTAACATGCATTTTTAATGTCTGTTCATGTGTTGCCAACATTCGCAATAGGTGTAGTTATTTCTGGTCAAAAACACACACATCTGACTGTTGGTGAGTAATCAATTGATACTTAAGCTATATTCGTGGATGATAAAGAAGGACGGTAGATGTGCCGTTCGATTGTCGCTCAGGCACAAAAATTTGTATCCTTATTTTAGATTCAAACACCTAGCAGCTGGTAAGAAAAACCGATACATAACATTTGATTTTATTTAGTTAAATATCCGATTAAGTGTTGGGTTCGTACCTCCATCATAGAACTTCATACCATGCGCTTCATCTTTAAATGCATGCATACTTTGTTCCTTCTGAATGGAGGTATATCAGACATCTTTCGTGGTTAGTTAACAGGGACGAAAGGATCTTGATAGGAGTCCTGGTTTATTACAAAAACTGTGGTCTTTTATTTTCATGTTTAGATTTGGTTACTGATATTGGCGAAAATTTCGCCAATTCATGACTCTACATGGCAAATCAGCAATATGATTAGATTAAATTAATATTTGTTCCATAGATCATGAATACGACATTTCGTAATGCTGTGGAACATGTCATTTTAATGAAATATTTCTTTACATACCATGATGCAATTTCTTTACAACAATTATTTACTCTCTCATTCTTTTTTATATTTATCTCTATCTCTCTCTTCTCTCTCTCTCTCTCTCTCTCTCTCTCTTCTCTCTCCCCTCACACACACACAAACATTGTTTTTTATTTTTATTTCTTTGTTGCGGTCGACTATCGGCAAGGCACGAAAACGTCCATGAATGAGTTTCTTAGTTTTGAGTACACTTACGATAGAAATATAAAACAACTATGAAAGTTACTGACTTATGATGCTTAGTTTACAGTCAGTTCTGAATATTATTAGTAACTACGCTCCAGTCCCTAAACCTGGTTACAGAAATGCGAATCAGACGCATTACGTATTCCACGCCGTGCCAGCCGCGTCTTTGAGATGCCAGCTATGATCACTTCCCAACGCACTGAAGGAACACATCAGTTTGTCTTCTTCCTGCTGGTACTGTAACTGAGATTTGGCAGCAAGGCAAGGTATCAGAATGAGATTTTCACTCTGCAGCGGAGTGTGCGCTGATATGAAACTTCCTGGCAGATTAAAACTGTGTGCCCGACCGAGACTCGAACTCGGGACCTTTGCCTTTCGCGGGCAAGTGCTCTACCAACTGAGGTACCGAAGCACGACTCACGCCCGGTACTCACAGCTTTACTTCTGCCAGTACCTCGTCTCCTACCTTACAAACTTTACAGAAGCTCTCCTGCGAACCTTGCAGAACTAGCACTCCTGAAAGAAAGGATATTGCGGAGACATGGCTTAGCCACAGCCTGGGCTGTCAGTACCAGCCATGTCTCCGCAATATCCTTTCTTTCAGGAGTGCTAGTTCTGCAAGGTTCGCAGGAGAGCTTCTGTAAAGTTTGGAAGGTAGGAGACGAGGTACTGGCAGAAGTAAAGCTGTGAGTACCGGGCGTGAGTCGTGCTTCGGTACCTCAGTTGGTAGAGCACTTGCCCGCGAAAGGCAAAGGTCCCGAGTTCGAGTCTCGGTCGGGCACACAGTTTTAATCTGCCAGGAAGTTTCATATCAGCGCACACTCCGCTGCAGAGTGAAAATCTCATTCTGTATCCCCCCAGGCTGTGGCTAAGCCATGTCTCCGCAATATCCTTTCTTTCAGGAGTGCTAGTTCTGCAAGGTTCGCAGGAGAGCTTCTGCAAAGTATGGAAGGTAGGAGACGAGGTACTGGCAGAAGTAAAGCTGTGAGTACCGGGCGTGAGTCGTGCTTCGGTAGCTCAGTTGGTAGAGCACTTGCCCGCGAAAGGCAAAGGTCCCGATTTCGAGTCTCGGTCGGGCACACAGTTTTAATCTGCCAGGAAGTTTCAAGGCAAGGTATGTTTGGCAACTCTGCGCTCGACGATTTACTTCCTGTTATGCACGGAATTAAGCGTCAAAGTTCACTTGATTTTTCCTGTCATTTCCATTGAATAATCTGAGTTATTATCGCTTGAGGTGTAACAAAAGATTGTGAATTTACGGTTTTCAGCCAAGGAAAGTCGTTGCACGTGGAAATCGCAAATAATCTAGTCCTTTAAATAGCGATTTTCGTCTGTTGTGGTTCGCGGTTCCAGTCTCCCTGACTGTGACGTTTTTATCCCTTCTGTGAAAGAGCTACAAGCAGTCAGATCAAACATCGATAAGGAAAACGCAAGGGAATACTTTCGGCTCATCAATGGTGAAAAGATTACAATGCTGCACTACCGGTAATGCCTCTTTCCGTTGCTGACAAGCAAATTTTGGGTTTTTAGGAACACATAAAATGCAGACTGGCAATGGTAAGGAAAGCGTTTCTGAAGAAGAAAAATTTGTTAACATCGAGTATAGATTTAAATGTCAGGAAGTCGTTTCTGAAAGTATTTGTTTGGAGTGTAGCCATGTATGGAAGTGAAACATGGACGGTAATAGTTTGGACAAGAAAAGAATAGAAGCCTTTAAAATGTGGTGCTACAGAAGAATGCTGAAGATTAGATGGGTAGATCACGTAACCAATGAAGAAATATTGAACAGGATTGGGGAGAAGAGGAGTTTGTGGCACTACTTGACAAGAAGAAGGGATCGGTTGGTAGGACATGTTGTGAGGCATCAAGGGATCACCAATTTAGTATTGAAAGGCATCGTGGAGGGTAAAAATCATAGAGGGAGACCAAGAGATGAGTACAGTAAACAGATTCAGAAGGATGTAGGCTGCATTACGCATTGGGAGATGAAGACGCGTGCACAGGATAGAGTAGCATGGAGAGCTGCATCGAACCAGTCTCAGGACTGAAGACCACAACAACAGCAACAACTTTATGTATGAAATGCTTCATTTGCATACCTTTTGAGTATGACAGACCATACCAATTAAAAATCGAAATCTAAGTGAGTAGTATTTTACTAATTCGGTTCGATAGAGGCACGCATGTGTACAGATACTCAGCTGTATTAAAACCGACTTTTGTTGTCAGGTTATCGTGGGTAGTTTTATTTCATTTCTTATAATACAGTGCACAATTTTCGTAGGGTTTCTTTTAGTGTTGTTTAAACAGTAGTAAACATGAGAGAGAAATTAATCATCAATGATAATTGCGAATCTCTGATGTTATCTGTAACAGTCTGACAATGCACATGCAGTTTATTGATTACATGCATGTAGAAAACTTGTTCTGAGTTAAAGCTGTCAAAGTTTGAAGAAGAATAAAATGCCACTACCACACGACAGCAAATGTAGAAAATACTTTTCTGGCGTATTTGGGCACGATGCGCTCTCCCCATACATAATACAAATGTTTCGAGATGCATCTGCTGCCTGGCCTTCTATTAAACCTGAAAAGAACAAAATGTCGCAATAGTTGGCCCTTTTTCCACATGTGACTATTCTGGGTTGCGAAGTGAAGGCTCAAATGGCTCTGAGCACTATGCGACTCAACTGCTGAGGTCATCAGTCGCCTAGAACTTAGAACTAATTAAACCTAACTAACCTAAGGACAGCACACAACACCCAGCCATCACGAGGCAGAGAAAATCCCCGACCCCGCCGGGAATCGAACCCGGGAACCCGGGCGTGGGAAGCGAGAACGCTACCGCACGACCACGAGATGCTGGCGCGAAGTGAAGGGTATTATGTTCAAAGTTCCACTAGATTGATAACTTCAGCAGGCAGCAGAATTGCGTTTTAAAAAATGTAGCACTGAATGTATTTGAACTCGCGACGTTTTGTCTACGGTGCACTGCATTTATCGTTACACTACTAGCTGAACCGTAACTACAGCATCTCCAGAAGTCGAACACAATCCCTCCAGAACTTCCGCATTCCACAGTGTTGTGAGATAATGCATAAGGCTGGCTGTAGATTTCTGAGAGACAGACAGTTACAGCTTTTCTTTTGCAATGCACGACGTTTTCAACAAACAGATAGCGCAGTAGAGTATCTCAAGTGAAAAGGAACACAGCTTATTTAAATTTCTGCATCCTACACTGTTGACAATTCTGTGTAGATGGCAGTTACGTGATGTTATTTCAGTGATTACAGAATAGAGTCGAATGTATGCCCTGGGTAGCCGAGGCATTTAGTTCATGGTGATTTGGTCAACCAAGTAAATGAATGTACTGAACAAGCTGCAAACCACTACAAGGAGCCTGTATGTCCGAATTCTTATCCAGTGTGGTGCAATGCCTTTACAATAGAAAACTGTGCCACAGAGAAGAGGATTTTGTGGGTCTGTTGGATTGCTGATAGGTTCATACAAACGTGGTCTGGGTTCGATTCCAAACTCTGCTGATGATTTTTGATAGGGAGAAAAAGATTCTACTCCAAGTGAAGAAGGTATAATGGCATTGTGGTCTGAGATTCCCATTAAACACGATATTCCTTCTCTACCAAGTAGACATTAGATTGAACCGCAATAAAGTCATGAATGGCGACATGTAGAAACTCCATCACCAGTAACCCTTCTTATACTAGTTATTTATTTCTAGTGACGAAACAAACGCTATGTAGGGTCACAGGACACTTATTCCATATTTTATTTGAGCTTCTGTATGTCGATAAAATTGGTTCTGAACTGTGAATGCAACTCAGACCGCCCTTAACGCGGAACTTGATCGCTTCGTGACAATACAGCTCGACTACAATTTGTTGTTTGTTCAAAACTGCAGATTCCTCAACATCTTCACATATTGCACGTGAATGGGTTCGAATCCTGGCCCGGCACTCAAGTTTTCATTACGTGTTATCAAGCTCTAGCATGAGAACACCTATGTGCTGGCGGATAATAATTTTGATTTTTAATGTATTTTCATTCGTTGTCAACACAAACGATATCTGACGTTTCTCACTCCCAGTGAGACACATAAGTATTTGCGAGATCACTGTAAGTTCAAGGATGTTATTGCGAGTTGTTGGTGGAGAAAAATACTTTAGCCTACGTCTCTTTGTGTGCAGTCAACAACGATATGTATGGGGTTCGATTACCAGTCAGCACTGAACTCTTCGTCATATTATTTGTAGTTCAAACATGCGCACATGTCGCTGCTAGTGTAACAAACCCATACTTAACGTTCGTTTTCTCTAGAATATAACAGCGATAGGTGCCGGGTTGGAGTCCTGGGAAGGAAAAAATTTATGTTTCGTCTCGTCATTTCAGTCAAAACATGTTGCTACTGCCGAGGAAATCCGATCTATCACAGTTGATTGTGCTTCGATATCAATCCTATTAGGTTATGGGTTCTAATCCCTGTCCAACACAAAGCTTTACCTCACGGCATTTCAAGTAAGCTACTTGTGAAGAAACAATATTTGATAACTCTCGTAGTTTTTTAACAGGGACAATAGATGCTGGGTAGGAATTCGCATCCGTTAAAAATGTTTACGTTATGTAATTTAAAGTTGATATTTCCTGACTGATACTGTCTAAAATCGAGGTATATCACTCTCTGTGTGCCTTGTCAGGAATGACTGTTAGTTTCCGTCAGTCACGAAATCATTTCTTAGTCTGCATTACCTGGGTTTGAATCCATATGCAGAACGAGACGGTTCGTCCTGTCATTTGAAATTCATACATATTCTCAACTAGAAGCTCGTGAACAACTTAAATTTTTAATGTCATTTTGTGTTAAATAATAAGTACGGTATGTTACTTTGGAGAGGAAATCATGAATAAGACGAACTTTCTACGTGGATAATGAGAGTGGTAACATTTCAGGTATGTCATTTATTGTAATAAATGTGAGCTTAAGGACAGTCTTATCTGTGATAAGGTGTTTCCTGCTATTTGTAGTCTCGTGGTATTACTCTTCATCTTGAGTTATTGCGATACAGAGCAGTGTTTTCTAGTGGTGATTTGTTGGAACCATTTTCAATAGTAAAACGACTGTACCAAGGATCGATTAGAGGATCTGCTAGACAGCTGCGTTATGAGGGTTCTATCGGAATCAGGCGAAATGAAAATCAGGTCGTTCGGATACTTTTGAGCACGACTAAATAACGGTAATCACATAAGTGAATCCGCGTTTGGAAGAAGGTAGAAAAATACTGTGATATGTAAGCAGGGTTAACAATAGTGTACAATAAGGCACAAAAATGCGACGAAAACTAACGTAGTCAACAAAACTACTCGAACGACACAGCTGACTTCAGACCATCTAGTGGTATTTAGGGTACTGTGAGTAAGACATCGTAATACCCTGCCAACACAATTTGATGGAGACCCCATGCAGCGACTGCTAATATCCGCAACCTAGCGTAGTGCAGCCGTTACTATAAACATGACAGCTAGCTCTAAATGTAGAAACATATAAGTCAGAACAAATGAGTCACAAATTCAGTAGCCGTGCGGGATTAGCCGAGCGGTGTCAGGCGCTGCAGTCATGGACTGTGAGGCTGGTCCCGGCGGAGGTTCGAGTCCTCCCTCGAGCATGGGTGTGTGTGTGTATTTGTCCTTAGGATAATTTAGCTTAAGTAGTGTGTAAGCCTAGGGACTGATGACCTTAGCAGTTAAGACCCATAAGATTTCACACAAAAAAACAGTAGTAAACAAGCAATGCATCAAACCAATCAAAGTAACACAAGTACGGCTTTGTTCATAAGCTTCTGAACAGTAACAGAAACAATCCTCTAGTGATTCCACACACAACAAGACAAAAGAATCACACACGAGTTGCAACGTAAGCGATACACGGAACAACTAATGTCAGAGGTACAAACTAAAAGAACATAGTGTGTCAGGTATGATCCACGCGTTTGCAGGCGCGGGTCGCCAGTAGACGGTGCGCCAGAAACCGTGACATGTAGGCGTTTCCTGTAGATGGCATTTAGTGGCAGGCCCACTCTGATATGGTTGGCGTTTGATTTAAGTACACACTCGCGGCGATACTACACTCGGCACTCTCACTCTCAAACGCAATAGTAGTCGTGTACAGCACATCTCTCCCCTGTGTGAAGAATGCGCCCATGGACAGAGGAGACGCCACTGATCTGGTGAGGGGGACATCCATCTGATCCAGAGCTGTGGCATCTGGTGCCACTGCCAGAGGAGGAAAACTATGCTGGGTGGCCACCAGAGCATACGGTCAGAACATGCAGAGACGCAGGCATGCACAAGGACCTGCAATGCACATGACAGCTTCGATGAGGAGGATGCCATCGTCATCTCTCTGTCGTCATCAGCAGGCAGGTCCCAGTGGAGAAGACGAGCTGAACCAACCAGCATTGATGACGGAGGCCAGGGGAGGTGGCCCAACCAGAGCAGCATGCCCAAGCAATGGACACAAGGCTAGAGACAGACTGGAGCCCAGTGCCGGGAAGGTGGAGCTGCAGGATGCTACATGTGAAGGAGGCCGCCAGTGGGACAGGGGCGCTTCCACAGCAGGCGACAACGGGCTCGAAGCGGACGGCAGCATGGTGGGCTGCAGCATTGGGGGCCACATAGACAAACTGGTAACTTCTGGTGGCGAGTGGGGGCTCCATTGACCAAAGTGGCGCGCCAACATCCAGTTGGCCATACGCATGTCACAATACAGCGTACCTGGTGTTGGACATCAGTGGCCAATATCCACTTGTGCCAGTGGCCAAATCCTCGCTCACACTCTGGCGAGCCACACACAAAGCTGGTGGACAAACATAGATGGGGTGCAGGCTGCAGAATGTGGAGTAGGATATGTGGCCACTGGCCGTGAAGCAACTCACCCGGTCTCCGCTCCCCCACAGGCGTCAAGTGATAGGTGCTCAAAAAACGGAGAAGGGTGACGTCCAACGAAGAATCAACAACAAACTTTTCCATTTGGGACTTGAACATACCACTAGTCGTTCTGCCTCTTCATTTGATTAAGGGTGGAATGGCAGACCATAATATCACGAATGCCATGACGTGAACAAAACAATTTAAAGGTGTGAGAAACGATCTGGGGACCATTATCAGAAAATAAGGTGCAAAGAAACCCCTTCGTAGAAAAAACTCTGAAAGTTATCTGAATCGTGACCCCAGATTTTGTCACAATGTTTGCAAAATGCATCTATAACCAAGAGCCAATAGGAATTCAAGAAGGTACCCATAAAGTCTTCAAAATGATTCCCCATGGCTCGTGTGGAGCAGGCCAGGGATACAGAGATGGTCTGGGAGATGCCTGTTGTCCGGCATATTCGTCACAAGCCACGACAAAACGGACAATTTCGCCATCAGTACTTGGCCAAATAACATATATCCTAACTAACAGTCTAGTGTACGAAACTCACCAGAGGCGCTGGTGGAAAGGGCGTAGAACCTCATACTGTAACGTGGCGGGAATGGCTACTCGTGGAGACAGGTCTTCTGTAGGCAACAGAAAAACACCATCAGAGGAAAAATAATTGCACAGGCTGTCTGGAGCCCGACCCAGTGGTTTATCTGGCCAGTCCTGTTGAACAAACCAAACCACCAGGCGGAGAACCGGAATGGTGGCAGCGCAACCTGCGTTTCCATATCAAAATGGAAGCAAATCAATTGTTCACAATCAAAGTCTCAATCAGGACCCACACAAAGGTGGAACAAGGCATCTGCATTGGCATGTTTAGATGTCAGTCGAAAATGGATTTCGTAATTTTAGCAAGACAACAATAGCGCCCAGCGTTGTAGGTCGTGTGCTGCCTTTCCAGATAAGGAAATGCGAGGGTTAAACAAGAAAGCCACGGTCAGTAATAAAGTGAATCTTGGAACCAATGAAAAATAACATCAAATTTTTGGGGAGTATTGTGTATGGCAAGAGCCAAGGCGAAAGGAACAGAGTATTCAGAGCCGTCGGCATATCGTTGCACTAGAGCTGCGTCAAGGCAATATTGTGAGATGTCAACCGCCGAACGTATTATGTGCTGATCTGGACAGAGCGTAGCTTAACAAGGGACCGAGAGTAGTTTGGATTTCAAAACGCACGTTCGCAATCCAGTCCTCAGTAAAGGGGGACATTCTTGCTTTACAGGGCACGTAATGTGTGGGTCAATGTGGCTGCCGCCGGCGGGGGGGGGGGGGGGGTTGCAGGATAGTAGGCTATCTTTCCTAAGAACGCCTGAAGATCCATCAAGGCTTTGGGGTGAGATGTGGTTTGGCAGAACAGACACAGTGCTCTACTACGGAAATATATTATCTGATCAAATAATTTCACCTGCGAGAGTGTTTCTAAAATAATTTGTTCATTAAATACGAGAGGTAAGTCTTTAATATGTATTATGGATCAAAATGTCAATGCTCGCTACTGCCGCGTCCGGCACAACCCCTGTCCACCGATGTAGTGTTGGTATGGCCCCTGTGGCAAAAGTAAGGACGTTGACAACATTTGGAGGTCGTGGTGCTATTCTAACTTACCTTTGCAGTGGAGATGAGACGAAGAAGAACTTCCTTTGTTGCTTAGAATACCCGAGAACAGGGATTGAATTTGCAGGAAAATTTTACCGAAAAATCTAGGTCTTATTCTTCTTTTAATTAGATCCATTCAAATCTGAACACATTTAAATACGAAGTCATTTGACTAGTTACCCCTTGATAAACGCATAAAGAGGTGTAAATTCTTACGGATTGTCAGCACCTCTTCTAAGAGTACTTCTCTTAATACATGAAGTCCATAACTTTTGTCAGTGGCAAGTGCAATTTGCTATCGCTTCTTCTACTAACTACTGAATCATTGATCCATTGGTCTAACTATTCACTCAATGGGACCTTAGCCTAAATTATCGATCACTGGGCCCTTTGTCTAAATATTCGATCACTGGTCCTTGATCTAAGTCACTAATGGTCGTTGGGTCCTTAACAGACATTGAGCTTACAGGGGACAAGCAGCAATCAGTGTCTTGTTCCTACTATTAACTGTCAAATCCTGGTAGTCTCCGTTCAGCGATATTTCAATGAAAACAAAAACATAAAGTGCTACTTATCTAACAGTTGTCTCTGTGTCCACCAGAACATTACCGTCATCTCGTAGCTGAGGGTTCCACTGCGGCATCAGTAGCTATTGCTAGGCGTCACTGCACAATGGCGTGTCGCTGGGTGCTCGTTGACTACTGCGTGAGTACTAATTCGATACTGACATTCTACGGCGTGTGGCTTCCCTTTCGTACACCATTCAAAGGACGTTCCTATGTAAGTGCAGCTTTCCCTAGCCTACTTGTGGGTGTTTTAGGAATATTCCGTCGCTACTGAACCACATTGACTTACTTCTGTCCGCCAGAGATCCTGCTCGGAATCTTTCTACATGTACATAATGGTCCGGGACATTAACCTTAGGTGGCCCACAATGTATACCTCTGTAGACCTCGCCTCCCCACGTTTCCTGACCGTCTAGTTCCAAAGTCGGTAGGTGGCGCATGAGGCTCAAGCTACTCACGAGTACCTACTGAATCTTTACAACATGTGATATTGTCTCTCGTGTTAGTTGTGATTTGCAATTAAAATAGTCGTGGGTCACGACGCTGCACTCTGGGTGCACACATTGTAAACAATCATTTCTGCCCACCAACGTGGACTGAATTTTTCAATTTTGTAGTCACCGCAGCCAGTTTCCTGCAGCAGGCGGTAGGTATTCTTTTCTCATCCTCCTTATTTTGCACTTATTTTACATGTATAGCAGTCTAGAAAACTCATGCGAGCGTGCCAGTAAACGTTTCCACCTAAATCCTCAAGGCAGTTCGTCACATAATCTATTTAGCATTCCGCACATCACCTAGAGTGTTTTGGAGTCTGGCGGCGGCCCCGAATGTGACTGCGTGACGCTGCAGAAGCTCCAAAGAACGGACAGAAGGAACGGTTCAGCGAGTCTCAGTGTCGTTCAGCTCTGTTGTCATAAGATCCACCTGACACCTACCTTGTGACGTAAGAAGATGGCGAATGACGTTATGATCTGCGGTTCCACTGCGTCCAATATGGCAACTCCTCCGTATCGAAACTTGCTATTATCGGTCGGTAAATCAGATATATGTAGTACTGTTTATGGCAAGGTATTTATTTGGGATGGATAATAAATTCTCATTGACACAAGTTTCATTTTCATAACTCTCTCACTCAGTTTTTATTTGGACAAATGTGAGATATTTTATTGATAACATGTCACACTTCACTGAGGTGACAAAGCCATGGAATAGCACTATCGCACTTGCCCAGATGGCGGTAGCAGCGCGTACGCAAGGTAAAAAAAGGGCAGTGCATTGGCACTACTTAGGTGATTCATGTGTAAACGTTTCCGACGTGATTGCAGCAGCACGACTGGGATTAAAAGACGTTGAAAGCGGAATGGTAATTAGGGCTAGAGGCATGGGACATTCTGTTTCGGAGATCGTTTGGGAATTCAACAATTCCAAGATTCGCAATGTCGATAGTGTACCGAGAGTAGCAAATTTCAGGCATTGCCTCTCACCATAGACAAGGCTATGGCCAGCGACCTTCACTTAAGGACCGAGAGCAGCGACGTTTGCATAGGGGTTCGTTGGGTTGTTTGGGGGAAGAGACCAAACTGCGAGGTCATCGGTCTCATTGGATTAGGGAAGGGCGGGGAAGGAAGTCGGCTGTGCCCTTTCAAAGGAACTATCCCGGCATTTGCCTGAAACGATTTAGGGAAATCACGGAAAACCTAAATCAGGATGGCCGGACGCGGGATTGAACCGTCATCCTCCCGAATTCGAGTCCAGTGTGCTAACCACTGCTCTACCTCGCACGGTTTTGTGTAGAGTTACAGTGCTAAAAGACAAGCGAAAGGGCTTGAAAAAATCGCAGAAAAGAATGTAGGACGGATGATAAACATATGCGTTAGGACAGTGCAGCGATTCACTTTAGTAATAGAACGACATCGTCTGTACAGCCTCTCTTGGGTTCGTGACCATTTGGGTTGGATTGTAGACGACTGCCATACCGTGGACTGATCAGATGAGTCCCGATTTCAGTTCGTAAGAGCTGATGGTAGGGTTCGAGGATGCGCAAACCCCACGATGCCATGGTCCCAAGTTGTCAACAAGGCACGGTGAATACTGTTTGCGTCTTCATAATGGTATGGGCTGTGTGTACATGGGACATGGTTGTGTTCGACTACATGGAGACCATCTACAGCCATTCGTGGACTTCATGTTCGCAAACAACGATGCAATTTACATGGATGACAGTGCGCCACGTCACCGGGTCACACTTGTTGACGACTGGTGTAAGGAAAGTTCTGGACATTTCTAGCGAATGATTTAGCCACCCACATCGCCCGACGTGAATCCCATTGAACATGTTTGGGACATCATGGAGAGGTCTGTTTGTGCACAAAATCCTGCACTGCCAACACTTCTGCAGTTATGGACGGCTGTAGACGCAATATTACTCATCATTTCTGCAGTGTACTTCCCAAGACTTGTTGAGTTCATGCCACGCAAGTTGCTGCACTATGCCGGATAAAAGGAGGTACGGCACGATATTGTAAAGCATCCCATGACTTCTCTCACCTCGGTGTAAGCTGTACATAATATTCCATTATAGTTTAACTTCTGGAAGAACATAAGCCCTTATAGTTCAAATTCCGGCACAAGTCCTTCCTATCAGAATACTGTTTGTATAAATGCCTTTTTACATAATGTTCTTCCCTGTTTAAGACTAGCACACAGATTACACATTACTTTTTAACGTACGCTACAGTACCTTAATGTATCTCTCACTCATCAAGTCAACATCCCGACTCATAGACGCCATTACTCTAGTCTCGTGGAACATCGTCCTTTAACACTTTGCATTCACTTCGGGTTATATTTCACACAACTAATTAATTACTAGAGTCCTATACTATACACAAACAGATGCTACCATGTTCAAATAAGCACATGATTTTATATAAAGGGTAAATTAGAAAACCGAGTCACTTGTTATTTGTTAGCGGACGCTGTTAATTTTGTCACTTCAGACAGATTCTATATTTATAGCTAATCACAGGCCTTAGCATGGTCTACAATGAAGAGATGAATACTCATGGAGACTACAACGTGGGTCTCGCAGCCAGAGAATGTTCATTTCTCCTCCTTTCCAGATTTCTCTCAGCTGCCGAACACAGCTCATGCTCTGGAATGGTGATGTTTGGGTTCAGCCACGCTAGTAACCTATTCTTGAGTACAGGTAGCGTTGTACCGTTGCAAATGAAAAATACGAACAGGAGTGGTCCCTGCATCATCGTAGTTATGTGTACATAGTACACAAACTGTGCTACTCCTTGTGCCTGATGAAATCCTATCCTAATAATCACACCTATCCCGCTCAAGAACACACTCTTAACTAACATAAAAACGATTTCTTTTTTTGAGCCATATTTTTTGTTACTGTAGATTCTGAGTCGAGTCATGGATTTCTTATTACGTAAGTAAATGTATCCCACCAGTCCAATAAAAACCAAATTCAAAGCTACTGAGAGTGAAATCCCTACGAGGAATATTATCCGACTGTGCATCAGATAATATTTGTTAACGTTTTCCAAAGCAGAAGTTGCTGCACATGCTAAACTCCATGGTATTAGTGCACACAGCACCTGAAGACGGAATACCTTCGTTACTTCGGCAGGCAGTAGGTCGTTAGGAAGCTTAAGGTGACGAACACAAGCATACATTTGGTAGCAGAATGAGTTTAGCCAGATACAGCTGAGAAGTGTGAGGGCGCTATCGATCAGCACTGCTGTAGATAGGTCAGGGAAACCAGCCATACGATACACGACCTCAGAACACAGAATCTGGATTATACCGGTTATCTGAAACGCCAAAAATATCTTTCCTGGCAAATTACGTAAGTTGGGAAGGTACAAATATACTGCGGCAGTCAAAAAGCGGAAAATAATATTTACCGATATAAATGAGATTTCTAAAGGCTTTAAGCGGTCTATTTTGAAATCCTTGTATTTCAAGGTGGCGCTGATTAAACTGTTTTTGTAGTTCAGAGCTATTTCTGTTGGCTTTTGATGTTCTTCGCGGCCAAAAAGGTTCGTTATATTAAACATCACTGAGTACGATTCATCTGGGTAAAGTCTGACGCCACACTTCTCTGGAGGCTTAAACGAGGAAAAGTCGCGACACTTCAGCAACAGAATAGCTCTGGAAACAGAGCAGATGGCATCTGTAGCGTTAGATTCCAGACACGATTGGTCGTCAGGACAATCGAAATAGCAGCGAGCATCGTGCACGGATTGTATCATACTAAATGGGATGTCCTGACAAATGCTGAATGAAGTGACTGCCATCCAGGCCAGCAGACAGAGGTTGACGTTTGCCCTTTGCGTGTAAGCCAGGTAGCTGGTCACAGGTATGTCGGGCGACCTCTGAACCATGTCGTCCCACAGCTGCACACGGCACTGCTCGGACTGCTTAGCGGCTTCCAATTGCAGGTCTTCCAGCGGACACGTGGGGTGGTCCAGGGCGTTCGCCAACAGGTGCATGCAGTTAGTATCCACCGAGAGCGTAATGATGCTTCTGTCCTCCAGCTGCCACTCCTCATCTGCAAAAAAAATTACAGTAACTAGGTCATGCTCATACACTAAACGTAGCTGAACTGAAAGTGTCCACTGGATGATATGATTGGGCGTTGTTTACCTAAATCGTCGAGGATCAGTGATTAGAAATGGTCACAACCAACAAATATCCAGTGTTCACTATCCGGAATAACGTAAGGCGGCATGTCAACACAAATTAAGAGTACTGAGAAAGACAGATATCAGAGTTTCATTGAGTGAATAATATGCAAGTCTATTTCATCTGCGGGGTTTCCAAGAAAACCCTGCATCGCTCTTGACTTAGATCATTTGAGGAAATAAATAGGTTTTATTGATACCTCTGCTTTGAAGCCGACAAAAACATTGTATTATTTTGTACTGTACTCTTTGAGTTGTGGATCAATTGTCAAACGGTTACAAAATTGTTCAAATGGCTCTGAGCACTATGGGACTTAACTTCTTTGGTCATCAGTCCCCTAGAGCTTAGAACTACTTAAACCTAACTAACCTAAGGACTTCACACACATCCATGCCCGAGGCAGGATTCGAACCTGCTACCGTAGCGGTCGCGCGATTCCAGACCGTAGCGCCTAGAAACGCTCGGCCACTCCGGTCGGCAAACGGTTACATTTTAAAGCAGAGATAAGTGGAGTGTCTGTGGGGGCATGAACATCCACAGCTAGGAAAAACTGTGAAAGAGAGGACGAGATCATTTGCCACCGTCCACCTCGTACAGCAGCTCTGCCTGATTGAGAGAAATGTTTTTCTTTTTTTTTTTTTCTTCCTTTTTTCAGACAGTCTCAAAGACATGCCACGTATTGGAAGCAATAAAACGTGAGAGGAAACTCTTAATCAACTGAGCAGTCTCCAATGAAAGCCCTGTCCAAAATTGCAGTGGGACTTCAAGTATGGCGGTAAACAATGCACGACCACACGAAAGGATTTAGGCGGTAGTTTGTTACTGAGTTATCTGACAAAAATATGGAGCAACAAGTTTCATCCTACCGTACATCATTGTGACAAAGTCTGCCAAGCCTCGCTTAAGAGCGTAGTTTTCTAATAAATGTGCGATTTTTCGCAGTTTGCACAAGTGAAACATTGTTTTCTGGTCTCGGGAAAAACCTCATTATCCGCAAGAGTAGTAAAGGAACCAACCTCATGTTATGTGGGCCAGGGTGAACTCACGATACCTGGTTGGACCACTTCTTTTTTGAAGCATACGTGAATGGGCACTTCCATTTGACTGTCCAGCAGAAGTGTTTAGTACCTCAGTTTGATGACAAGGCAGTCACGGATCGTGTGTGGTTACAACAGGACGAAGCTTGAGTACGTTTTGCTACTCAAGTGCGTGAGTTACTTTACGAACATCGTGGCATCGGATCGGGTGAGGGACATTTCAAGCCACATTAAAATGGTGACCACGAATTCCCATGTCAACAACCCTTGGAAATGGCCAAGACAAATTTCGGACCTTATCGCGCCAGCATCTCAATATGAGGAATAATTAAGTCCCATGTGGCTCAACGCTACAAGATTAATAGAAAATAGAACGTAAGTGTTGAGGAAGCCTTTCGAATCCTCTACATATCAAGGAAGATATATAGACACATAGATCTCTTTGTAAGGCGTGATCGTTCCTATACTGATGCGCTGGATACGTAGTTTTTATGTCTAAGCACTTAAATATGGAACACATTGTTTTGACCTAAGCACTCGGGGACTTAAGGTCGTGCTGTACAAAGAAAGACGATGTAGGCTGAACTCCCGTCTTTATGATGTTTCAGTTTTTTCCAATAACCTAGTGACCCCATCACGCAGAGTTAAGGGAAGTGATGGAGAAGATGCGTCACCAGTTTGTTTCGTCAGTGCGAGGTTGTCGAGGAAAAGCATAATAAACTCCAGTAGCTGACGACTCAGGAAATATCTTTTACCACAATGAACGGTGTACTCTTAATATTCTGTTAGCATAAATTCAAAAAAGCAAGCAGAGCAATGGAAAAGTATTACTGTATCTCTCATACTCCTTGTGTAATGAGAATAACGCAACAATAATTATTGCAATTCGGACATACCTTGCTTGGATTCTGAGTGGATGAAGGTGGGATTACAATTCCAGAGATCTGGGATTCAGGGATTCCTCCTGACATTTCTTCTGTTACTTATCACTTCTTCCACCTGCGACACTGATTCATCGAAGTCGAAAATGTCGGAACTGCAGCATGGTTCGGAGACGCAATAATGCACCGAGTCTCACAACAATTAACTGGGTCGGCCACTTCAAATGTAGGAAGATGGCCAGTGACCACTACCAGCAGTAGCACCATGGCTGGCGAAGCACTGCAGTGACCAAACCAATATTCAGCTTGAGATCTTCGTTACCTGCTACACTCTGAGAAGTCCTCATCGTCGTTTTTCTCGAGCGCCATTCACGTTCAGAATGCAACTCAAAGAAAAATGCTACTGATACACCATACACCATCCACTATAGATAGTTCACTGGCACGTTGAGCGCAAGCGTAGACCCAGTAGGATGAACAGGTTCCAAAAGATACTTATACACAGGTAGATTCTGCGAAAGGCCGAAAACACGACTTTGACGTTGACAATTCATTTTCTTTATTATTCATTTCACTCCCACCACACGATGGGGTGCTGGTCAAGCTGCAAATATGTTGTTTCTCTTCAGACTATTGACGTTCAAAATACCTGTATATTTTTAATAGACAGAACGAATAAAATGAAAGGTTTCAAATAAATTTAAAAAACATACAGACGTGGATGTTGATGATGGTGCTATGGTGAAGATGAAGCTAGTGCTTCTGGCAAATCATTGGGAGGCCGGTCCCAATAACTACTAAGAGGGTAACTTAGTATGAGGGAGGTGTGGGCTAGGAAGGGTGTGTGAATTACATGATGTGGGAGTCGACTGGGAAATTCAACTCACAAGCTGTGTGTAAAAGGGAAATGTGAAGGAGGGATTGTAGTGGTCAGGAAACTGGAACTGGAAGCCTTCATCTAGGGAGAATGTATAGAAGCTAGGATTATAGCTGGCTGCAAGTGTGAGTGTTAGGATGTTGCTACGATATTAGCAGAATCAGCCAGCTAACTTTTCATTGAACAGGATATGGAAAGGGGGCGGTTGGAGGAGGGTGTAACATGTTGGTATAGGCGCAGAAGAAGCCCAGGTATGCAGACGACTGAGGAGAAAAATATGGTTTTGAACCAGACGTTTATGGAATGTACAGAGTTTGTGAGAAAGTTTGAGGAACTTCAGAAGAGAGGGCAATCTAATTAGCTAGTAAGTATTGCGTTTGAGAGGGGGAAGATGATACAGAGTGCATGGAGTCCTAGATCTGTAAGGTCAATTCTTGGGGCTGCAGATATCCAAGCTATGTTGGTGGAAGTAAGGCTGGGACAGTTAAAGGTTTTGGAAAAACGAAGGAAGAAACGAGATTATGGGCTAACGTCCTGTTGATGACAGAGCATCAGCCGAAATTGGGACGAGCGGGGAAGTAGGTCCTTGTGTACCTCCAAAGGAACCGTCGTATCATTAACATTAAGCTGTTTAGGGACATACAGGGAAATTAATTTTGATGGAAAAATGGTTTTTAAGCCACCGTTGTACAACAGCATCGCCTCGTTCAGTGGGTTTTCCTATGTATAAGGGATGGTTGAATTATGGGATTTCCACATACGGCCAATTTGCTGTTGTCTTAATTCGAGTCTGTTATAGGCTGGGGATGTTTGATTAGTCCAAGATATGAGGAAGAGCGTGAGAATCGTCTGTCCATGTTGGCTGGGAGAAGTGGAGGGCAGGTCTGCTTATCTTCCTCCTCGTACATTGGGCACTAACCTTGTATTGTGCGAGAATTGTGACTATAATGTATCTGTTGAATGTAGGTGGCTGTAATGGATGCGTTAACATTGAGAGACATGTTTTTGCGTCCTACGTTTACAAGTAAATAAATGAAACAGTCAATGAGCAGAACGCCTTACTGATTCAAAAGCGATATACTGGGTTTTAGCTCATCGCTGCTGTGGCTTTGGGGGCACGTGTGGTATTAATTGAGATTCATTTACACATGAGTGGCTGAAAACACTGAGCAGCATTACAGTATGAGTCTGCAGCTAATGAACACTGAACGTTAACTGCAGCCGTGACGAATACGTGACTGTTGATGGTCCTCGACATTTCTGTACCTGCATGCCGGGACTAGGTTTGACTGAGCAATGTTACGATGACACTGCCCTCTGAAGACAGAAATGGAACTTCGTCGCTTATCTGCACTCGTGATGGAACTCCCATACACTCGTAGACAGAACAGTACTCAGAGTGGACTCCGACAGATCTCTTACCAGACACCGGCAGAACGGGAAACACTCGTCCCGCACGGTGCCTCGTAGCTATGGGAGGAGTGCCTTACTGCTTCTTTATCACTGGCGACTGGCGATGCCACTTAGAAATACAGCATGTCTGCGGAGGCTGATTAAGGATTTGCTGCAGGCATGACACCACACATGTCACCTTCAACAGCGTCACAGGCCCACATGGCATAAGACACTGAGGAGATATAATTTAATCTAGGACACTGACGGAAGAGGGGGGGATCGGAAACTTAGTACTTCCAGCCCCATCCCTTTACTGGGGAAATACTAGCGTTGGAAATATCTTTCACCACCTGGATTTGAACCAGCTTACCTTCAAATCGGATGCCACCAGGGAGGCATCTTTGTGTGTGGTACGGTGGGAGACAGGATGAGAGAAATGACTGGCAGTATTTACCACCAAAACTGACTGTGTTTCTAACATAAATGATTTTGATGCAGCGGAGGCTACACCAAGAGGTGAAGTTTCGGAGAGAACTAAGGAAACTTGGAAGTCTGGTTTGGGGTAAGGAAGACGATGTTGTCGGCATCATGGAGCTGACAGAGCAGCTGGCTGGTGTATCTCAGCTTTGAAGAGGACATAGAGAACGTACAGATTTGATTCTTGACGCATTCCTGTAGACAGATCAATATATGCTGTTGGGTAAAATTTGGGTGATGTGTCAGACAAGGAGCTATGCGGCAGAGATAATTGATCGGGACAATATAGATTTGGAGTGTAAATATGCGACTTCCTGGCCATATTTCATCAAAAGTTTTTCGTTTTCTGGTGAATGAAAAATGTGCACAACCGCTTTTGCTCCTTATAGGAAAAGCAGATACTTGTGAACGTAACCATACTGGATGTTGTGAAGGCTTCTCTCGTCGAGAATGCACTCTTTGCTAGTGCGACTCTGCTTTCCATGACCTTCATCACAGTGTAGTAGTTGCAACCTACATCCCCAATTACTTGCTGGATGTATTCCAACGTCTGCCTTCCTCTATAGTTTTTTCCCTTTGCAGTACCCTCTTGTACAGCAGAGACTGTTCTCTGATGTCTTAACTGATGTCCAATCATACTGTCCCTTCTTCTTGTCAGTGTTTTCCATGTATTTCTTTCCTCCCGATTTCTACAAAGAAATTTCTCATTTTTCACCTTATCAGTCCACCAAATTTTCAGCATTCTTTTGTAGCACCATATCTCCAACGGTTCGATTCTCTTCTGTTCCGGTTATCCCACAGTTCATGTTTCACTGCCTTACAGTTCTGTGCTACAAACGTAAATTCTCAGTAATTGCTTCCTAAAACTAAGCCCCATGTTTGAGGCTAATAGACTTCTCTTGGTGGAGAATGCACTCTTTGCTAGTGCGACTCTGCTTTTTATGATGGACTATTTTGTTGCCTGAGTAGCAGAATTCTTTAATTCCATCTACTTTGTGATCCCCAATTGTAAAGTTTCACGCTGTTCTCATTTCTGCCGCTTCTCATTACTTTCGCCGTTCTTCGATTCACTCTCAAGCCATATTCAGTATTCATCAGATGGTCCATTCCTTTCAACAGATGCTGTAATTCTTCTTGACTGGGTGTTGTGTGCTGTCCTTAGGTTAGTTAGGTTTAAGTAGTTCTAAGTTCTAGGGGACTGATGACCATAGATGTTAAGTCCCATAGTGCTCAGAGCCACTTGAACCATTTTGATGAATAGAAATGTATAGAGTGAACGGTGCCGGCAAAAGACTATACCCCTGTCTTACACCTTTTTATGTGAGCACTTCGCTCCTGGTGTTCCAGTGTTATTGTTCGCTCTTGGTTCTTGTGCATATTCTATAATACCCGTCTTTCCCTACAGTTTACCCCCATTTTTCGTAGAGTTTCGAACTCCTTGCAGCATGTTTGATCGTCGATTGCTTTTTTCATGTTGACAGATCCCATGAACGTGTCTTCATTTTGCTCAGCCTTTCTTCCAGTTTCACCTGCAATGTCATAACTGCATCTCTGATGCCTTTATCTTTCCTTTTCGTTCTTCTGTATATTATTCTTGTCATCAACTTGGATGCATCAACTATTAAGCTGATTGTACGATAATTATCGTATCTGTCGGGTCTTACTGACTTCGGAATTGTGCGGATGATGTTTCTGTGAAAGTCTGCTGGTATATTGCCAATCTCACGCATTCTATCCCTCCTGCGTTATTCGATCTTACGTCGCCCAAAGCTCTATTCGCTCAAAGCTCTATTAAGTTATGAGTCTAATACTAATCCCCTATCTCATACCTATCGACTCCTGTTTCTACTCCTGTCAAGTCATTAAACATGTCCTTATCCTCATAGAGGTCTTCAGTTTAATCTTTTCACCTATCCGCTCTCTCCATTGTATTTAGCAGTGAAATTCACATTGCACTCTAATTTGATTTCACTGAAGGCTATTTTGTAAATGCTGAGACACTCCTTCCCGCAATCGCATCTTTTTTTCCTTTCTTCACAGTTTTCAGGTAGCCATGTCCCCCTAGTTTCCGTGCACGTACCATTTATTTTATTCTTAAGTGACTTTTATTTCTCAGTTTCCGTGAACCTGTTTGTACTTACTTCTTTCGTCGATCTACTGAAGTATTTCTTCTTTTATCCATTGTTACCTTCCTTATACCTATGTTTTTCTTCCCATTTTTTGTGATTGTCTTTATTTGAGTTAAACATTCTTCCTCATCTGAGCTGCCTACTAGGCTTTTCCTTATCGTAGAGTTTATAGTCTCAGAGAGCTACAAGCATATCTCTTCAATCGTTAATACTTTCATGTCGCACTTCATGGCGCACTGATTCTTCCTAATTAGTCTGTTAACAGTCAGCCTTCGCTTGATTATCCCTAAATTGTGATTTGAGTCTACTTCTGCTCCTGGGTGCGCCTTACGACCCCATACCAGATTTTGTAATCTCTGCCTCACTATGAAGTAATCTAACTGGGGTCTTCATATGCATCCCGGTCCGTTCCACGGACACCTCCTCTTGTGATTTGTGAACAGAATATTCGCTATTACTAGTGAAAAATATTGCAAAACTTACTTTCTCCTCTCTCATTCCTAGCACGAACCCCATATACTCCCGTAACCGCTTCTTCTGCTCCTTACCCTACAACCACATCCCAGTCCCCCATGGCTATTAGACCTTTATCTCACTTTACGTACTAAATTACCCATCAGTATCCCCACATGCATTCTGCGTCTCTTCATCTTTGGCCTGCAACGTCGGCATGTATGCAGGAACTTACGTTTTCGGTGTTGGTTTGCTGTCGATTCTGATGAGAATAACCATGTTACTGAACTGTTCACAGTAACTCACTCTCTGCCTCACGTTCCTATTCATAAAGAATCCTGCTCCCGTTGCACCGTTTTCTGATGCTGTTGATATTATTCTACACTCGCAGAGCAAAGATGTTTGTCATTTTTCCATTTCACTTCACTGACACGCACTGCATCCAGACAGAGCCTCAGCATTTCCTATTTCCTATTTTATAGCTTCCTAACCCATTCAGACTTCTGACATTCCACAACTAAATTTGTAGAACGTTATCCTTTCGGGGAAGATCAGTTTGGATTCCGTAGAAATACTGGAACACGTGAGGCAATACTGACCTTACGACTTATCCTAGAAGAAAGATCAAGGAAAGGCAAACCTACGTTTCTAGCATTTGTAGACTTAGAGAAAGCTTTTGACAATGTTGACTGGAATACTCTCTTTCAAATTCTAAAGGTGGCAGGGGTAAAATACAGGGAGCGAAAGGCTATTTACAACTTGTACAGAAACCAGATGGCAGTTATAAGAGTTGAGGGACATGAAAGGGAAGCAGTGGTTGGGAAGGGAGTAAGACAGGGTTGTAGCCTCTCCCCGATGTTATTTAATCTGTATATTGAGCAAGCAGTAAAGGAAACAAAAGAAAAATTTGGAGTAGGTATTAAAATCCATGGAGAAGAAATAAAAACTTTGAGGTTCGCCGATGACATTGTAATTCTGTCAGAGACAGCAAAGGACTTGGAAGAGCAGTAGAACGGAATGGATGGTGTCTTGAAGGGAGGATATAAGATGAACATCAACAAAAGCAAAACGAGGATAACGGAATGTAGTCGAGTTAAGTCGGGTGATGCTGAGGGGATTAGATTAGGAAATGAGACACTTAAAGTAGTAAAGGAGTTTTGCTATTTGGGGAGCAAAATAACTGATGATGGACGAAGTAGAGAGGATATAAAATGTAGACTGGCAATGGCAAGGAAAGCGTTTCTGAAGAAGAGAAATTTGTTAACATCGAGTATAGATTTAAGTGTCAGGAAGTTATTTCTGAAAGTATTTGTATGGAGTGTAGCCATGTATGGAAGTGAAACGTGGACGGTAAATAGTTTGGACAAGAAGAGAATAGAAGCTTTTGAAATGTGGTGCTACAGAAGAATGCTGAAGATTAGATGGGTAGATCACATAACTAATGATGAAGTATTGAATAGGATTGGGGAGAAGAGACGTTTGTGGCACAACTTGACCAGAAGACGGGATCGGTTGGTAGGACATGTTCTGAGGCATCAAGGGATCACCAATTTAGTATTGGAGGGCAGTGTGGAGGGTAAAAATCATAGGGGGAGACCAAGAGATGAATACACTAAGCAGATTCAGAAGGATGTAGGTTGCAGCAGGTACTGGGAGATGAAGAAGCTTGTACAGGATAGAGTAGCATGGAGAGCTGCATCAAACCAGTCTCAGGACTGAAGACCACAACAACAACAACATCCTTTCGTTGGTTATTCAGTCTTTTTCTCGTTGTCACTTGCCCGTTGGCAGTCCCCTCCCGTTGATCCAAATGGGGGACTAGTCTTGAATCTTTTACCAATAGAGATATCGTTACAACACGCTTAGTTACGGAACACATATCCTATGGATACACTTAGTGTGTCTTTAATGCTGTGGTCTCCAATATCTTATGCATCCTCATGCCTTTGAGCACTGCCGACTCTTCTGACTTTTAGAAATAGTTTCTCACCCCAAAGGCAAAACAGTTCCCAGTTCTCTCCTCCGCCATTAGTGATGATTTTTATTCTAAATTTAAGCAGTAACGAGGTTCGAACTCAGGTACCAGGACGTTTTGATTAATAATCAAATACGTTACCCTTAGAACCTATTTTTTTCCCTAGGCATGATACACAAGCTTGTCCTTGTCTTAACAAAGTTTCTAATGTGGTAAGCAAGGACATACACTATTTTCATTAGTGCAAACAGCGTCTTTAGTTTTTCTATTTTATCCGTAGGGATAACAGGAACGGACACAGTCAGCTTCAACCCAGGTGGAGGGCAGGGGTCGAAATGTGAATCCTGGCCACGATGTCCATTCCCCCACCCCCACCCCTCGCCACGACCACACCTATCACTGTACTGTTCCCTCACATACACATGGTACTAGGGTGGATAGTTTTTATTTCACTTTTCTTTCTTTTGTATTTTCTTAAATTTCTTCTTCATTTTTGTTGTTATTTGATTTCTGAAAAGAAAAACTGATAGACAAAAATTAGACAGTTCCTGGACTCAAAAGGAACAAATACTTTCTCTGGGAGGAACACAATGAGAGAAGCATCCAGAGAAGAAAAAAAAAGCTACCATATTTCTTGACGATTAAAGACAGGGTGCAACATATTGTTGTTGTGGTCTTCATTTCAGAGACTGGTTTGTTGCAGCTCTCCATGCTACTCTATCCTGTGTGAGCTTCTTCACCTATAAGTAACTACTGCACCCTACATCCTTCTGAATCTGCTTAGTGAATCAATCTCTTGGTATCCCTCGATGATTTTTACGCTCCACGCTGCCCTTCAATACTAACTTCGTGATCCCTTGATGCCTCAGAACATGTCCTACCAACCGATCCCTTCTCCTAGTCAAGTTGTGCCACAAATTCCTCTTCTCCCCAATTCTGTTCAGTGACTCCTGATTAGTTATGTGAGCTACACATCCAATCTTCAGCATTCTTCTGTATCACCACATTTCTAAAGATTCTAATCTCTTCTTGTCTAAACTATTTATCGTCCACGTTTCACATCCATACATAGCAGCACTCCATACAAATACTTTTACAAAAGACTGCCTGGCACTTGAATCTATAGTCGATGTTAACAAATTGCTCTTCTTCAGCAATGCTTTTGTTGCCATGGCCAGTCTACATTTTCTATCCTCTCTGCTTTGACCATCACCAGTTATTTTGCTCCCTAAATAGCAAAACTCATGTACGACATTAAGTGTCTCATTTCCTAACCCAATTTCCTCAGCATCGCCTGATTTAATTCGACCACATTCCATTATCCTCGTTTTGATTTTGTTGATGTTCATCTTATATCCTTCTTTCAAGACACTGTCCATTCCGTTCAACTGCTCTTCCGTGTCCTTCGCTGTCTCTGACAGAATTACAATGTCATGGGAACACTTCAAAGTTTTTTATTTCTTCTCAATGGACTGTAATTACTACTCCAAATTTTTATGTTTCTTTTATTGCTTGCTCAATATACAGATTGATTAACATTGGGGATAGGCTACAACCCTGTCTCACTCCCCTCCCAACCACTGCTTCCCTTTCATGCCCCTCGACTCTTATAACTGCCATCTGGCTTCTGAACAAATTATAAATAGCCTTTCGCTCCATGTATTTTACCCCTTACACCTTCAGAATTTGAAAGAGAGTATTCCAGTCAACATTGTCAAAAGCTTTCTCTAAGCCTACAAATGCTAGAAACGTAGGTTTGCGTTTCGATCATCTATTTTCTAAGATAAGTCGTAGATTCAGTATTGCCTCACGTGTTCCAACATTTCTACGGAATCCAAACTGATGTTCACCAAGTTTGGCTTCTACCAGTTTTTCTATTCGTCTGTGAAGATTGTTGTCAGTATTTTACAGTTGTCGCTTATTAAACTGATAGTTCGATAATTTTCACACCTGTCAAGACCTGCTTTCTTCGGGATTGGAATTACTACATTCTTCTTGAAGTCTGAGGGTATTTCTCCTATCTCATACATGTTGCTCACCAGATGATAGAGTTTTGTCAAGGCTGACTCCCCAAGGCTATCAGTATTTCTAATGGAATGTTCTCTACTCCCGGGGCCTTGTATCGACGTACGTTTTTCAGTGCTCTGTCAAATTCTTAACTCAGTATCGTATCTCCCTTTTAATCTTCACCTACATTCTCTTCCGTTTCCATAATACAGTCCTCGAGTACATCGCCCTTGTACAGACCCTCTATATACTCCTTTCACCTTTCTGCTTTCCCTTCTTCGCTTAGAACTGGCTTTCCATCTGAGCTCTTGATATTCATACAAGTGGTTCTCTATTCTCCAAAGGTCTCTTTAATTTTCGTGTAGGTAGTGTCTATCATACCCCTGGTGATATATGCCTCTACATCCTTACATTTGTCCCGTAGTCATCACTGCTTAGCCATTTTTCACTTCTGTAGATCTCATTTTTCAGACATTTGTATTCTTTTTTGCCTGCTTCATTTACTGCGTTTTTATATTTCCTCCTTTTACCAATTAAATTCAATATCTCTTTTGTTACTCGAAGATTTTCACTAGCCCTCGTATTTTTATCTACGTGATCCTTTGTTGCCTTCGCTATTACATCTCTCAAACCTACGTTTTTTTTTACTACTGTACTTCTTTCCCCTCTTCTTGTCAATCGTTCCCTAATGCTCTCTCTGAAACTCTCTACAACCTCTGGTTCTTTCAGTTTTTCTAGATCCCATCTCCTTAAATTACCACGTTTTTGCAGTTTCTTCAATTTTAATCTACAGTTCATAACCAACATATTGTGTTCAGAGTCCACATCTAACCCTGGAATTGTCTTTCAATTTAAAACCTGGTTGCTAAATCTTTGCCATCCGCTGTGGCCGAGCGGTTGTAGGCGTTTCAGTCCGGAACCGCGCTGCTGCTACGGTCGTAGGTTCGAATCCTACCTCAGGCATGGCTGTGTGTGATGTCCTTAGGTTTGTTAGGTTTAAGTAGTTCTCTAAGTCTAGGGGACTGATGACCTCAGATGTTAAGTCCATAATGCTTGGTGCCATTAGAACCATTTTGAACCTAAATCTCTGTCTTACTATTTATGTACTCTATCTTAAACCTTGCAGTGTCTCCAGGCCTCTTCCACGTATACAACCTTCTTTAATGATTCTTAAACCAAGCGTTAGCTATGATTAAGTCATGGTCTGTGGGAAATTCTACCAGGCGGCTTCCTCTTTCATTACTTACCCCCATTCCGTATTCACCTACTACTTTTCCTTCTGTTCCTTTTCCTACTATCGAATTCCAGTCCTCCGCGACAATTAAATTTTCGTCACCGTTCATTATCAGAATAATTCCTTTTATCCCATCGTAGATATCTTACATCTTTTAATCATCTACGGGGCTAGTTGGCATATAAACTTGTACTACTGTAGTAGGCATGAGTTTCGTGTCTGTCCTGGCTACAATAGTGCGTTCACTATGCTGTTCGTAGTAGCTTACCCGAGCTCCTATTTTTTAATTAATTATGAAACCTATTCCTGTATTATCCCTATTTGATTTTGTATTTATAACCCTGTATTCACTTGACCAGAAGTCTTGTTATTCCTGCCACCGAATTTCGCTAATTCCCACTACATCTAACTTTAACCTATCCATTTCCCTTTTCAAATTTTCTAACCTTCCTGCCCGATTACGTTATCTGACATTTCGCACTCCTATCTGTAGAACGCCAGTTTTGTTTCTCCTGATAACGACGTCCTCCTGAGTAGTCCCCGCCCGGAGATCCGAATTGAAGGCTAATTTACCTCCGGGATATTTTACCCAAGAGTATGCTATCGTAATTTAAACATACAGTAAAGATGCAAGCCGTCGGGAAAAATTACGGCTGTAGTTTACCCCTGCTTTCATCTGTTCGCAGTACCAGCACATCAAGGCCGTTTTTGTTAATGTTAAAAGGCCAGATCAGCCAATCATCCAGTAACGTTGAAGCCTCTGCCGCATCGAATGAGCATTCACCATATATTGGTGAAAAAGAAAGGGGTCGCAATCGTTGTCACGCGCTACTACATAGCTGGCATAGTGTCCGAAGAACCATGTGATCAAATTAGTCTTGGTCCGAAGGAGTAGGAGAATGCAGCTTCAACTGATCGTATAAGGAAAGCCACTTGTCGGCGTATCCAGTGCCAGTGTTCTCGTCCACAACAGTCAAATTTATGTGGCAATGTATCAGTTTGCTGATATGTGTCGCAAAGACCAGTGGGATTAAGACCAATGCAATGGAGGCGTTTGGTGGTCGGGGTCAGATTGCAAATGACCTTACACCACGATGAGGCGACTTCCATCTGGAGGATAGGAAGGCTAATGTGAAATCACACTGTGTTCCAGGATACCAATGGCCCAGCCATTTCAATTGGGGAGAGGGAAGATGAACTCTCCAATCAGAAAGAAAGGAACTGGTGGTAAGGTTTGTCACTGATAAAATGTCGGCTCCCAGAACACTTAATGTAACATAAAATCCACGGAAGTGCCCCAATTTATAGTTGATGCGGCCAACATCGGCAGATGGAATCAGAATGGCCAGTCGAAGACACTTAAATAAGCGGTTTATAAGAGAATGAGTTGCTCGAGTAGATTTTAAAACGATACGCTGTATAAACAGTACTGAAGCCAACCCTCCAATGGGACGGGGCCGTGCAACCACTTGATACCAAAGTCAAAAAATATGACATTTCCAAAGGATACGACTGACAGCAGCATCAATTTGCGCACCATCATCGCGGGGAGAGAGAATATCTGTGCAACATGGTACACTTTGCCCAAAATGTAGCAATCTATGATCCGCACTTTGTGAAGAAGACTAAGGGAATGGCGTTCGTGATCACGAATTTCTCGTCAAATTCGAATCGTCTCCTCCCGCCAACTGAGTGCAGCCATTTTCATAGGACAACGATCCAAGGTAATTATCAACGATTTGTGGAAAGCAACGACCGTTGCCCGTGGAATGTGTGGAATGATAGCGTGTTGAAAACCCTGCAATGGTAATACGATACACTTCCGTTCATTTTTGCGGAACCCAGAGAAAACAATATGAATCTAATATGTCCTTGAGCAATGACATATTATCGACATGACGTAGCATTACCATAACATCATCCACGTCCTCTCATACCGAGACGGTTTCTCCTAATACCTTCCAGCTACTTAATTAATCAGCGACACAACACGGTGAAGCAGAGGTTCTAAGGACAAGAATAACGCTACATGGAGAAGGGGCTCCCCTGCGGCAAGCCCCGCCGCATGGTCATCTGGGCTAGTAAGTTGTCCATTCACTACGACAGATACGTGAATATCAGTAAAAAGATTGGATAATACCTGACACGCATTATGATTGAGGCCGGTCGCCTTGAGCACCTGCATCAAGAAACCGCGACTGACCCTGTCGAATGCCGTACTAAAATCAACAAAATGCAAGGCTCCAGAGACAACAGTCGTTGCCGCCACCGAGACAACAACATTCGACTGCAGAAATCAGTATCCTGTACCCAGGCACACATCTTGACTGGACAGCAAGAATTCTCTCTAGCAGTCTCAACGTACGGCCAATAAACACCCGGGTGACAGTTTTATAATGGAAATTAAGTAGTGTGATCGCGCGGAAATTATCAATGTCTGGACTCTTGTTTTCTTCGGAATTAGAATGATTTTACCAAACCAGGAGGGGTCCGAAATCAAACCCCCCTGGATCACCTCATTTACCAGTGACGTAATGGTATCACCTATAAGAGGCCAAAATGTACAAAAAGTGCCGGCGATTTTTCCGTTGGTGTATCCACAACAAGGCAATACACAGGGTGATTATAATTAAAGTTAAACTTTCAAAAAGCTGTAGAAATAACACCACTGGACATAATGTCGTCAAATTGCAACGGAATTTTATCGGAGAAGGGGAAAACGTATGCCAGAAGAAGAAAAATAGTGTGAAAATTGATCAATAGATGGCGTTCGATGTGTCAGGATGCGTAAATGAAAACACCTGTCATGCGCATGACCCATTTCAAGTTACTATAAACAAGCCGGGTACACGGCGTAACCTTCTTTCGCGTCTGCGACGTTTGCCATAACTGTCCCAATGCAGGATCGTGCTCTGCTTGTAAAGCTGTATTATAGGAATGATGACTGTTCACACGGCGCTCTGCAAAAGTTCCGAACACTGAAGGGTTTGAAAAAAGGCGTTGGTCCGGTGACTGCTGTGGGGTCTGGAGGAAATGATTCGAAAATTCGAAAAGACGGGTTCTTTTGGTGTGCAGCCTGGTAGAGGGAGAAAACGAAAGATTCGTCGTTAGTGGAAGCAGTAGTCACAGCAGTGGTTGGTTGGTTGGTTGCTTGGGGAAGGAGACCAGACAGCGTGGTCGTCGGTCCCATCGGATTAGGGAAGGAAGTCGGCCGTGCCCTTTCAGAGGAACCATCCCGGCATTTGCCTGGAATGATTTAGGGAAATCACGGAAAACCTAAATCAGGATGGCCGGACGCGGGATTGAACCGTCGTCCTCCCGAATGCGAGTCCAGTGTGGAACCACTGCGCCACCTCGCTCGGTTCACAGCAGTGTAGGAGGAGAAGGGTGGTGGTGTGCAAACATGAAATGCAAGGAGAATTGCTCGAACATTGGACATACCCGTGAGCACAGTGAGTAAAATCCCACGAAACATCCTTCTTTGCTATCTGTTCGAAATTACTCATGCATACTAAACAGCATACTAAATATGTTTAGCTTCAGTCGCACGGAAATTAATAATCCGATGCCATATGACCTTGCCGTGGTGGTGGACTTACGTAACTAACAGCATCACACCTGTACACCCATACACACTAAGCAGTACAGTTTGCTTAACGTCGAACGTACACCTTAGGCATTGTTGTATGTTTCATTTCTCATTTGTAGTTGACCACTATTAAATTATGATGCTTACAGCGTCATCTATTGCTGCATTTTGTAACTATTTAGTTTTCTTCTGCCATACGTTTCCCGCCTTCTCCGATAATATTCCGTTGTCATTTGACGTCACTCTGACGAGTGATGTTATATCTACAGCAGTTTGAAACTTTAACTTTTATTATAATAACTCTGTATATTATGGCAACTGAAGTTAGTTAGAAAGTAATCATTTAATGCCGGAGTAACCACGCAATCGAGGAGATGAGTAAACCTATCAGGGACAATTGTATCAGTATCACGCTCATTGTAAAGGTGAGTAAAGTAACTATAGATCGCAGTGGAGATGTCATGTTGCGACGTCAGTATGTGACCATAGGTGTGAGTAAGGGACGTGATACATTCTCGTCTGCGACACGTCCGCAACCGTATAATGTGATACAAGGTGGGAACTGTAGGAATGAGCGGACTTTAGATCCCACCCAGAAACCCTCCAGTTGACGCCTGTTTAACTGAAGAAGTTTCGCCTTAACATGGCGGACATCACTAATCCGTAAGGGAGCTAGTCTTGCACAGTCAAGAAGTTGAATGAAGACGGAATAATAAAATTCCTTGGTCCGACCGAGATCCCTCGTCCTTTCAGCGCCGTACCTCATTAAAGCTTTCCAGAGCAAATATCTGGCGTGCCCTGATCACCATTCCAGAAGAGAAGGATAGCGGTCCAGCGAACACAAGCTACTGGCCTAACCTCTCGAACGATAATCTCGAGGGAAGGATCCTTTAAGAGGGAAGAGTTCAACATCCAAGGGAGGCGACACGATCCGTGGAACGACCAGACCCTGGAGGGGCTTGCAGAAGAATCAAAGTAAGGTCACAAAAAGTGCAGCCTAGTCCTCGGGCGTTATCAAGGAAGTCTAAATCAGTCAGCGGTATTCCCTTTCTGTAAAACAACAAAGTACCAGTAGATAGTTCAAGAGCCACATTAAAGAACGTAGAAAACTCCGGAATAGACAGAATTTCAAGTAACACTAGTTGCAAAAAATATCATATCAGCATCCGAATCGTAATTAAATTGTCGCAGCGTCGCAAGTCTAAGTTCGGAACCAATTCCGTTAAAATTCAAGGTAAGACAGGTATAGGCTTGCATCCATCGATTACCAAAAATATTCAGTTGATTACTTGCAAATGACCGTTAACAATCCATGGCAGAGACAAGGGATGAATCTGAACGTAAAGAAGCGGATCTCTGTATACTCGCCTCTTTCTGGTTCTTTTTTTTTTTTTTTTTTTTTCGCTATGCCGCGCGCTCAGGTTAAAACGTTCTTTGTCGCGGGTGTGCGGAAAGGCCACTGCCGTATGGGAGAACGGTGCTAAGGGGGGGGGGGGGGGGTTGTCTTGCGGAAATTCCGTTATCAGGTACGGGGTGGGCGGTACGGGTCCTGTGATTCAATGGAATCGGGAATTGACACTTACAACGACTCACACAACACTGATGACAAATAACGAAGCTCTCGCAGCGCAACGATAGAGGCGGGAACAGGTGGAACCTTCACGCCAGGCGTGAGAAGTGGGAATCGATCATGGATGAACCCAGTGACAGAAACTCGTATATAGTATGCCGTCATACAATGTAAGTGACTTAATCTGAAAGTAATGGAGTCCCGAGCGGATTATGAACTGTATTTTCTGGAATATGACGTTTTACAGTCTTCCGTTGTAAATGCTTTGTTGAATTCGTTTTGTAGAGTTATCGACAGGTGAGCAAGAGATGCGGTGGTCGCATTTATGCGCCATTGTATTTACCGAATTTTCAAGCAGTCACTAGGTACAGTGAGAACACTGAGATATGAGACACTGAGTTTACCTTGATGAGGTTGTTTGGGAATCTGTGGTTGTTATAAACGAGAGGATAATGGGGACAAGTAATGCTTTTCAATACATTGTTGAGTTTAGGGGAAGTGTGGTGTAGGTATTGTTAATGTACGTCAACAATCTCAGGATTTACTGGCATGTAGAGGGATACAGATGTTTCGCTGGAGTTAGCAATGCTGTTTAAGACTATCTAGTCCTCTGACATCGCGAAAGAGTCGGTGGAGCCGACGGGGTTCTTGTAAGAGGACTGTAGTATTTGAGGGGAGTGTGGGAATTGTGGACCGATACAATTATCCTGAATGGTGAATGTGGTGAGATACGGCACTAGGTAGTAGGGGGCTTTCAAAGTGGGCATGCGTGGAGTCCCAGTAAGCGATGCAATTGATGTGTAAAATGTGTTACGTGAATTTTAGGAGTGTTTGGATGGGTTTGAGTCTGTTGGGTTTGATGCAGAGGATTGCTGGGAGGGGATGATCACTTCCAGTTGGTTTGAGGGTAGGTGCAGTGATGCACCCAAGGAAGTTGGGAGGATGGTGTAACTTTCAGGTTCGGTGTGTTGACATAATGTCACTTAGAAATTTTTTCAGGCTGTTAACAAATTGACACCACCACACAAGTTTGGCAGAGCAGCAGCTATGGACATTAAGGTGTGTGGTAGTACTGTGGTTAAAGATGATGTGGCGAATGTGGGTGAGGATGTCGTAGGGTCAGCTATGGGTAGTTTCACTAATTGACATTGGATTCTTCAAGTAAATGGTTAGGACGAGGTGCTGGAATCAGGTTATCTCACATGCAAGCAATGTCAACCTTACCTAATGGTATGTTGTAGGAATTATGTGTGCTTTGTAGAGTCTAGGGAGACAATGGTATTGTGTAGTGTCACTGTACCAACTTTTATTAAGATGTGGATGTAGAACTGAGATAACATGTGGGTGACAAAGGACTGTTGTAGCTGAGAGAACAGACAAATGGATAGCATGTTATGCTGCTGGTATGTCTTGATGTATTATGTGATGAAATAGGGTTAGGTAAGGCTTTTAAGCTAATGTTTTGGCCTTACTGAAGACAAAGAATAATTGGTTTTAGGAGAAGGTGACTTAGATGTTAACATGGAAGGTTATTGGGTCTGTTATGGTTATGTATTGGACGATACGTGGACGTTCAAAGAGACTGGATGTCGTGGAGGACAGTGGTTTTAAACTGGATGTCTTTGATGGTGTGGATGCAACACAAGTTCGGCTGGATGGTGTTGAAAACTGTGGTTCTGAACTCTACATCTTTGTTGATGGGGATGCAATGCATGGAGTTGTCAAGGTAAGGATGGTAAGATCAATGTAGTGAATGTTGCCTTTACTTTCCTTTTTTTTGGAACATATGAATAGGGGCTGTGTAGGTGACACTTTTCTGCAAGGACTGTACATTTGTGCACAGTTTACATGGATGACTTTTTTTGGACTTGGGACAGGCCAGATGGTGTTTGCCATTCTGGGTCAGATAATCGACACACTGGAAACATTTTGACTTCGGTATGCTTTTGGTTGCGATTTAGATGATTCAACACAATTGCAGCTATAGCAGATCAAGGCTCTGACATTGATGTGATGGTCTATTGTGGATAAGGATTCAGTAAACGCATAAGGATTATTTGGGATAAGGAAGGTTTTGTGTAACTGGATGATCGGCGAGGAACTTAATTCCTGCTTAACGTGCTCCACTGTACGTCACATTCACCCACCTGCTTGACATCGGCGAAAATGAGTGGAGTCAATGAGATTGAGGTTGAGTGGGATTGAGGGGGATTGAGAGAGGTTTCGAGCAGAAATGGGTGTGGAACGTATTACTAGATATATTTTGCTTTTTTGTGGGTTGTGAGGTTTATGATGGCTGAGGCTTTTGTTAGATTTTGTGGCCAGGTTGTGGCGTGAGGTAGTTCGTGGGACAATTGGAGTGAGAGAGTGACAAACTTTTGTGTTGCCAGAAGTGAGCATTTTTGTCAGTAGCCAACACGAACAGAATATACTCTCCTCATTATTCCACAATAATCAAATAAATCTTTCTTTCTGTGTGTAAACTAAACTAAAACTTACTAAACTAAAAATAATGTATGATGGTACTTAACATACTTATATTTTCACAAATGTTGGTCCGGTCAACTATCGTAATCGATATTGTGTGCCAACAGATTTACCATCTCATAATACATTTTGTGGATTTTAATAAAGTAATTTTGGGTGTACGCCATGTCACTAAAAAACACTATCCAACTATACCGTTAATGTCTGGACAGTGGTAATCTAGCTATTACGTGCTGGAGTCTGGGGGTAGTCTTCCGTGTACTTCCTGTTATGGCGGTTGTCAGGTTATTAACGACTTCACATTTTCAGGGACGTCAACGAGCAGTTCGAAATGTAGATTTCTATGAGAGGGTGGGCGTACTCTAGCAGGTGATTTGGTACGCAAGAGTGGTTCAAACGGCTCTGAGCACTATGGGACTCAACTGCTGTGGTCATAAGTCCCCTAGAACTTAGAACTACTTAAACCTAACTAGCCTAAGGACAGCACACAACACTCAACCATCACGAGGCAGAGAAAGTACGCAAGAGTGATTCATCAGCTTATATAACTGGGCATAGTATTTTCCTGCAGCCAGATGCTGAAGGGCAGTTGTTTTGCGGTCGTTTATTTACACAGTTTCAAAACGTTTGAGCTTGTATGCTCCGCGCGGAGTGGCCGCGCGGTTTGTGGCGTCATGTCACAAACTGCGCCGTTACTCCCGGCGGGGGTTCGAGTCCTCCCTCGGGCATGGGTGTGTGTGTTGTTATTAGCATAAGTTGTCCGCCCCCGGTAGCTGAATGGTCAGCGTGGCGGATTGTCAATCCTCTGGGCCCCGGTCCGATTCCCGGCTGGGTCGGTGAATTTTCTCCTCCCAGGAACTGGGAGTTGTGCTGTCCTCACCATCACCCTATCATCCTCGTAATCTGTAGGTCGCCGAAGTGGCGTTGCCCTAGCCATACGATTAAGTAAATAAAAGCATAAGTTAGTTTAAGTAATGTGTAATTCTAGGGACGTATGACCTAAACAGTTTGGTCCCTTAGGAATTCACACACATATGAAAATTTTTGAACCCTTATGTTCTGCGGCTCCCATTCCGCAAATATACGCGGCATGTCATATTGAGACTTCTGGTAGCCAAGCCGTTCGGAAACTTGTAGCCATCCCATCTGTTCATGCTATAGGTTTCCTTAGTTGTGTTCTCCCTCACAGAAAAATCAGTGAGTGCGTCTTCCCGGCAGGAGCGTTTAGCAGCCTCCTGGAGGTTGTAAGCCATCTTCAACATCGGCTCGTGCTAAGATGAGATTCGCAACCACTCCCCCTTCCGTCTTCGTTTGTTGTCTCGACTGAACTGCCACCAGTTACATCACGATAGCTTACCCCTAACGGTATCTTCAATGTTGAACTTAAATGTTAGCTTCCAGATAAACGGATCGTTGTTCATAACTCTGTAACCTATTGTCGCTACTCGCTAGTACTGTAAATGGAGATGTAGGACAAAATTATTAAAAAAATTAGATTTTTTTGTTACGTAATTTATTGGATTGATGATTTAAGAATAACAACACCGCGAAGTTTCCTAACCGAATTCTGGCTAGAAATATGTTTCAAAAAAGCTTGCTTGGGTGCCTGCGTCTGCCACGCCCCCCTCTTTCTATGCTGTGATCCACACCTTCTATACAATAGCAATTTTTTGGGCGTTAATTATTCATTAACCCAATCGAAATGAACCACAAATGAATCTAGAAGGGTGTGAGAAACATTATCTTTGCTTGTTACTCTATTTGCAACATGTTTTTTTAATGGTACTTGCTACAAATTTATTTCAGTTTTTAGTTTTCCACATATTAACCTGTTTTGCTCGAAATGAGTCATAATAGTGGACGCCTATTTTCGACGAAGTTACTGAGTTCATCGTAGAAGAAAATTAGTGAAGAAATTGGTGGTGCTATATACAGTGCCAAAGACGAGTATTCCTGTGGATTTAGGTTAGCCGAGTTAGAATTGCTTGCCCTTATGATTAATGTTTCATGTGCACGTGATAACTGTGGGTCAAAGGGCCTCAGATTGCATGATGGCAGTGACAGAATAGGCACTGTAATTAAGTAATATACATATTCTGTGTAAAGTTTGTAAATATGATGTTCAGTTCAAGACTTCTGCTCTCCATGGCAAGATGTGTGAGGGAAATACAAGACTGTGTTACGCCATGAGATGCTTAGGTGTAGGCAGAGAAGGCACAAATTTGTTTTGTGACTTGATAAACGTGCCTACACCAGTGGTTACAAGAAAGCACTCCTCAGTGTGCTTGTTAAGTTGTTTGCAAGAAGGACATGAAAGCAGCACTTGAGGAAGCTGTAGGTATTAGCATTGTAGGGGAAGAAGGACACTAAGTAGTGAAGACAGATCTGTGTGCCTCTTGTAACATAACTTTGATGAATAGGGGCCATACATCACTTCATGGTGTACAATATGTCTTTAGTGTGTAAACAGGGAAAATCTTATACTTACAAGTAATGAGCAAATATTTATCTCAGTGTGACAAAGAAAGAACAATGATGGCAGCGAAGAAGAAAGGTGACAGCAGGAACACAAGAAACTGTGTAGCAAGAATTACCAGGGGTCAGGTAGTGGGATGGAAGCAGCTGGGATGAAACTAATATTCCAAAAGTCAGTTGAACAATATTAAATACTTGAAGTGTCTTGGTGATGGAGATTCCAGTGTTTTTAAGACTGTTTTAGAGAGCACTCCTTATGGCTCATAAACTAAAACTGAAAACTGGAATGTGTGGGGCATGATAAAATGCGAATGGGAGGCAGACTTCTCAGACTGAAGAAAAAATGAAGGGCAAAAATTAGGAGATGGATAGCCACTAGGAGGTGTTAACAACTGACTGACAAGGAAATTCACACTTTACAACTATATTATGGAAAAGCTATCAGGGACTACTACATAATGCTAAAACAATGCAGCAAGCTGTATGGGCAATATTCTTTCACAAACTTCCCACCGACAATGATCCTCAATATTCCCTTTGTGACATATATCTTCAGGCAGAAGCCAGTGGAAAGCCATACACCCACAAACATCGTTTGCCACTTGCTGTTTTAGATATTATAAAACCAACTTTCAGGTGCCTAGCCATTCATTAACTACTGAAAAAGTGTGTACACAAGTAAACACAGAATACAAATGAGAGCTATAATCACCTTATATGGATGTGTTGTCCAAAAACCGTATTTGTGTCCTCATTTGCTCTGAAGACAGCTGGTTGTGATGCCTGTCTAATGTTCAAGAGTGGAAATGTAATTAGGATAAAGTGCTTGCAAGGACTAGGCTTCCATCCAGATGCATTCACACTGAAAATACTCAGAAGCTTCGATGAAGTGCGACTGCACAAATCTCAGGCAGTAGAAGAAAAAAATGCAACTAAGCAAAGGAGGCAGGGGAAGAGTTTACTTCAGGAAGACGAGAAAGAGATAAATATTATGAATATGGGAAGCATTAGTCACTAGAGGGATGGAAATATTGTCAACATTTGAAATAAAAACTTTGAATGAGAACTGCCGCAATCTGAATTGTTTGAGATATAACGTATCTTTTCTCAGGGACTATAAAGCCCAACATCGTGAAATTCGGTATAGTTCTTAAGAATTACTTACTGAATGAATCTTTGCAGCATTTTTCCTTTATCTTTACTCTGAGGAAAGTTTTCCCTTTAAATCTGAGAAAAGTAGAGAAATCCTGGGTAACACAAAAGTGAAAAATTAATTTCAGAGCAATCATATGCTCGATTAGTTTACGAAAAAAGGTACATTTAGAAACAATGGTAATTAAAGATTTAAATCCTTATAAAACGTATGTCGATGCGCATTTTCAAACAAAAATTGCACAGGATATGTTGCAAAAAATAGTGTCTAGTTTTAATATTTTACCCACAAGAATGCGTCTTGCCGTACGTCTGTCCTCAAGGAATTCAACACAGTAACTTTAGTTCACACATTTATTCACCGCTGCCACTACAGTTTCAGTCACAATTACACTCACGCGCTGCATAGAGCAACTCAGTCTAGCACTTCCCAACAAGTCTGCTTGTTTTTCTTTTTTCTTTACTTTTGTAAAGACTGTTCTTTGCACGGGTGGGGTTCCTGGTGATAGTATATGCATATTCTAATGATAACTTATCTTTTTTCTGTTGTAAGCCTGTCGATCTTCCCAGTTTTTTAATTAATCAGTTTACAACCCATTGAAACCCAACGAGTAGGAACGAATTCGATTGCCCGAAGCGGTCAAGATTGAGACCAGCAGGCATAATTAATTTTCCCGCCGACAGAGCCCAAGTGGGATGCCCTCTCTTCCTCTCATTTAAATGGAATCACTCTCTACCAAGCACGACGCTATCAAACAGTTACACAGAGAGAAATGTAACATTAGAACCTCTATCAAATCTGGTGCACGATAAGCAGATGGAGTGATCGAGTAAAGAATGACGTCCTGCAACGAGAATAAAATAATAAATATAAAAAAGATACGTAGTGATCCGACCAGATAGAACTGTGAAGCACATATGGCAACCGGTGCCGCTGCTGAAAATAATACTTAAAGTAGGGAAGGAAAGAATAAATCTCGGGTGCAGATCCGTTGAGAAAATTTGTGACGTTGTCCGGGGATAGTTCTTGAGTATTTTGGTGGAACTGACCCGGTCTCCTGCGGATTCTGTTGCTCAGTAATCGTCTCAGTGAAATAGAAGGTGGCCTAGAAATGCATACATGCTTGGTCTCGGCAAAACAAACATAGATTCCAGCTTCTGAGTTTCGTAGATGTTACAGATTTTCTCATTCCGTAAGACAGAACATTAGGGAAAAGCAGTGGAAGAGAACATGAGTGGATAGGTAACACAGTGCACCACAAAATGCTCCTTGTGAAGTTGTAGAAGGAACACTGCAAAGAAATAAAGGAAGACATGAAAGGGAATGACAATTAGAAAACATAGTGCAGGTAGTAGCAACTACATCATTAATGAAGAGTGATAGCAATTCGTTGGTTGATTGCTTCAGGGGAGGGGATCAAACATGAGGTCATCGGTCCCATCGCATTAGGGAAGAATGCGGAAGGTAGTAGATCGTGCACTTTCAAAGGAACCTTCCCATAATTTGCGTGAAGTGATTTAGGGAAATCACGGAAACCTAAATCAGGATGACCGGACGTGGACTTGAACCGTCGTCCACTCTTATGCGAGTCCAGTATGCTAACCAGCAATTGCTGTTCACATCGAAACAGCGATGTAGCAAAAACGTGTTTGGGAACTTTTTAACTTTTACTTATGCATCATGACCTTAAACAAGATCATGATGCATATTTTTCTAGCACCTCTTAACACGCAATTCATTGAACAGGAGAGTAATTACCTGGTGTAATTGGTTAGCCACTGCACTCTCAGAGAAGAACGTCGCATTGATGAAGTCAGCGCAGCCAGATGCGTGAGCCTGTCCGAATCTCTGTCAATTCACACCCACGCCTCCGCGAAGCGTATAGCCCGGTGTCTCGCGCCTGACACCTCATGCACTGGTACACTAACGTGTAGGGCCCCCGTGGGCAAGCAAAAGTGCCACAACACGACGTGGCATTGACTCGACTAACGTCTGAAGTAGTACTATGTATTGTACTGGGCTGTACATCAATCCGTAAGAGTACGAGGAAATGGAGATCTCATCTGAACAGTACGTTGCAAGGCATTCCAAATATTCTGAATAATGTTCATGTCTTGGGAGTTTGATGGTCTGAGGGAGTGTTTAAACTCGGAAGCGTGTTCCTGGCGCCACTTTGTAGCAATTCTGGACGTGTGGGGTGTCGCTTTGTCCTGCTGGAGTTGCCCAGGTCCTTCGTAATGCAGACTGGACATAAATGGATACAGGTGGTCAGACAGGATGCTTACGTGTCACCTGTCAGAGTCTTATCTAGACGTATCAGAGGTCCCATATCACTCTAACTCCACAAGCTCCATACCATTTTAGTGCGTTCACCAGCTTTAACAGTCCCCTGCAGACATGCAGGGTCCATGGATTCATGACGTAGTTTCCATACCCGTACAAAAAGGATTCAAATGGGTCTGAGCACTATGGGACTCAACTTCTGGGGTCATCAGTCCCCTAGAATTTAGAACAGGATTCGAACCTGCGACCGAAGCGGTCTCGCGGTTCCAGACTGTAGAGCCTAGAACCGCACGGCTACTCCGGCCGGCATACCCGTACAAGTCCATCCGCTTGATACAACTTGAAACGAGGCTCAACCGACCAGGCGACATGTTTTCAGTCCTAAACAGTCCAATGTCGGTGTCGACGGGCCCAGGCGAGGCATAAAGCTTTGTGTCGTGCAGTCATCAAGGGTACACGATTGGGCCTTCGGCTCCGAAAACTCATATCAATGATATTTCCTTGAATGATTCGCACTCGGATACTTGTTGATGGTCCAGCATTGAAATCTGCAGCGATTTGCGTAAGGGTTACACTTCTGTCACGTTGAACGATTCTCTTCAGTTGTCGTTGGTCCCCTTCTAGATGGATCTTTCTCCGGCCGCAGCGATGTCGGAAATTTGATGTTTTACCATATTCCTGATATTCACGACGGACCCGTGAAATGGTCGTACGGGAAAATCCCCACTTCATCACTACCTCTGAGGTGCAGAGTCCCATCGCCTGCACGCCGACTATAACACCATGTTGAAACTCACTTAAATCTTGATAACCTGTCATAGCAGCAGCAGATAGTTGTTGTCTTATGCAGGAGTTGCCGACAGCAGTGCCGTCTTCTGCCTGTCTGCATAGCTTTGTATTTGAATACGCATGCCTATAGCAGTTTCTTTGGCACTCCAGTGTAGTATTAACATTTGTAAGAATAATATTACCAGCTTATCTTGTGCAATATAACTATTTAGTTACAAATATAAATAATATTCGTCAAAGAAGACTAGTAAATACAAGCAATATCATACCAGAATCATATATGAGAAATTTAGAACTTTCTACCAATTTACAGTACTGATAAAAAATTAGTTCGTCTGCAGCTGTTATGTTACACAAATCAATCGTCGTTTCTAAAACAAGCCTTATACTGAGAATAAAAAGGCTACCGAATTGTAGAGTGTTTAGAGAAAATAGAAAGAAACACTTCTTTACGTGACACAAATTTCACAGGTGTGGGATGGTCTTACCGCTGCTGATGTTCAGAGATGGAGTTCAAACTTCTGTGTGATGAATATCGTTTCAGAGACGTTGCTGGAAGCGAGATGAGGTGTTCAGTGTACAAGGCAACAGCAGACACTACAGTTGCCTAGTAGCCAGTTAAGCTGAGGCAGCAGCCATTATTTGTGAAACACCAACTTGTTTCGAGTGTGGAGTACAATCATTAGTACTGTGCTGCCACGTGAATAATGACTCTAATACGTCATCCATCACACTTCAGTTTTTCCACATTCTCAGAACATCACTAACGTTGAAACATTCATGCACCACTAGGAGGTAGAGGATACACCTGTGGCATTAGTAACATATAAAAGAGTATTCCTTTCTATCTTTTCTAAGCACTCCAAAATTTTGTGCACAGTCTTTTTTACTCCCAGTATAGTGATGGAGTCGGTAACACATCAAACATAAGAAGTTAGCTTGTAATATTTCCAATCAGTCAAGAAACTGACTTCGGAAAGTGCACCAGCGATTATCAAAACTGGTTCAAATGGCTCTGAGCACTATGGGACTCAACTGCTGTGGTCATCAGTCCCCTAGAACTTAGAACTACTTAAACCTAACTAACCTAAGGACATCACACACATCCATGCCCGAGGCAGGATTCGAACCTGCGACCGTAGCAGTCACACGGCTCCGGACTGCGCGCCTAGAACCGCGAGACCACCGCGGCCGGCAGCGATTATCTTGCGTGACGTACAAAATGACGTAAGCACTAAAACTGGACATACAGAACTCTATTTGAACCTCATTCCTTGAATAAGTGGACACTCGTCAGTGCGTAACAATGAAGTGGATGAGCCCCATTATCAAACTTACCCACAGGTTCGGTGTAATGCGCGTGGCGTTGATTGAAGAACCATACTGTATTATACCAGTAGCTATGAGAGAAGGCGTACAGCGCATCGGCGAGACCAAACATTTTCGATGCCTCTGGCTGTCTCTCTTGGCATAGCACACTTATGTCATCGTAAAAGGAAAGGTATGACGGCTGATAGTTCAGTAGGCCATCATTCAACAGCGGTCGCCTGTAACACAAAAGCTGCGAGGTTACACCACTTCCAGTGTATGTAAGAATGTAAAAGTATACAGAATGGATTTCTATTCAGCAGTGGATTACAAACTTCCTGGAAAATTCAAACTGCGTGTCAGACAGTGCAGGAACATAACAAAAAAAAAATGGTTCAAACGGCTCTAAGAACTATGGGACTTAACATCTGAGGTCATCAGTCCCCTAGACTTAGAACTACTTAAACCTAACTAACCTAAGGACATCACACACATCCTTGCACGAGGGAGGACTCGAACCTGCGACCGTAGCAGCCGCGTGGTTCCGGACTGAAGCACCTACAGCCGCTCGACCACAGCGGATGGCAGGAACATAACAAACAATAGCAATCCCATTGGTTTCTTTAGTATTCTGGAATATGAAGATTTCATATTCAAATAGCCATCTTCAGAGCATTTGAGTGAGATACTGATTTTAACTATTCTTGCAAAATATTCATTCTGTTTTGTGCTACTGTATGATTTGAATCGGTTTTTGACGTAAATTGGAGAAATTAAACAGCAGGACTGCAACGCTTGCAAATAGGATATACTTTGTCTTTAAATAAGAATTTCACATGCATTGCAAGAAAGTGAACATGTGATATTCATGTTAAGAATGTGAATGACTTGTTCGAATTTGTTATTGATGAAGGTAAGTGTACCGTGCGTCGAAAGAGATCGGCAGGGAAAGCAATGGTTGGAAGTCTGTGTAGCCGTCACTAAACTGTCACTGCGTCCAGTTTGCATTGACACACGAGTACTGAATAATTGAACGTTGAGCTGAGTAACTTTATTACTGAATACCTGCATATCTGTGTTCTGTGGTTGTTCGTGTTACAAAACTGTAGTTGAGTCTGCTCTTGTAGGGCGGTATTATTTCCAGTAGTTCGTGAATGGTCATTTGTTTGTTCATGTTACAAAGTGGGAGGCCATTATTTGTACCCTTGTGTCGGACTAGTCGTAAATGATTTATGTTTCAGGTCTTATCACACAACTTTATGATGCGTTTAATGTACCGCCATGATGTGCACGCAAGACTGACGTGTGAAATAAAATAAGATTACGTCTCTACAGACCCATTGAGGTAGCAGCGGAAACAGATTTGTTCTTGAGTTAAATAGTTGCCTTTTGTAATTTGTTCGGTACTCCTGTACAGTAATGGAGTAAATTTTGAGTTGTGGTATGCGAAACTAGTGTGTACAAAACTTGTAATTTGTTGCGTATTTCACGTGAGTTTCTTAAATTGGATTTATTTGAATACTTTCTTAGGTTTGAATTTCTGTCAGTTTGTTATTATAAATGTGTTAAAGATTACCCCATGCGTTCTGAAATAGCCTCAGGTATTTTAAACGTTTCATGGCATATAGTTATCGATCTTGAGTCGAAACCTTTAGGTCCAAAGACAATGTTTTCTAATAATTTTTGGGTAAGAATTGTTGTTAATAACTTTGTTTTGGAGGCTTCCGAATTCATGTTAGTCCGGCACCTTACCACACCTTAATAGCTTCTACCATACCAGTAAGTTGTCCATATTTCCATTGACTGAACTGTATACATAATAAAATTAAGAAGTGAAATACAATACACACTGATTAACTTCTCATGGTTTGGGTTCACAATCATGTACAATTTCTGAAAGGATAATTTCACGACGTACAGAGCTTCGCACTTGTTTGATGTTACTGTGTATCTACAGTGGAAACGCTTATTTTAGACGATGAAATGTACACATCTTGGAGGATTTTAAAGTCTGACATGATTTGAAAGAAAATCTTCTACAGCACCACTTGAAAATGGCCGAAAGGCCAAAACTGCAATTGTAAAATAAATAATTTCTGCAGTCGACGGGGAATGTGAGGTCCTTAAGAAAACACACATTGAGCTAGCCAGGCACGAATCAAGACCTGCCGTCACAGCTTTACTTTTGACAGTACCTCATCTTCTGCCTTCCAGCCATCATAGAAGCACTCCTGCATACCTTTCAGGACCAGCAGTGACCAATGACCTCGAGAATTGATTCATGAATGAATTACCACTCTGTAGTGGAAGATGTACTCTTTTGAAACGTCGGGGATCGACTCCCCACCCGGTACACAGTTCTAATCTGCCCGGGAGTTTCGTATCTGGATTAACTGATGTGACATTTGAGTAATTCTGCCTGTCAAGAGAGGTACGTCAGCTGAAACCAGAAAACTCATAGAAAGATGAGTTCCACTTTACCAGTCCCTTGCAGCTAATCCAGTTGTCGAGGCCATCGTAATATGATGACTTAAGGTATTTCAAATTCATCTTTGCATCCACTAAAAACGTGTTTTTCTTTCACAATACGTGTTTTGTTTTACTCATTTATACCATTATCAGTGATTGAATTTTCATAACATTTTTCCTTATATCCGGAAGTGCGTATTCCAGCGTTTCACACCGGTTTGTTTGACCTATTTGCAACTTGATGTGCAGCAGTACATGTTTACTGAAATAAAACACGACGAAATAACGCAGCACTGTTGCACACAAATGTTTGTTTGCCTGGTTCTAAACCATTCGCTGGGGATCCCGCTTCGGGAGTGGTTGGTATGGGTCTCTCGTTTGACAAAGCAAGTCCTCATAGGACAATTTTTGGCCGTAAGATGTTATCCAAAGATCAGCGTTCTGTACGTCGATTCGATGCATGTGTTTCTGATACGTCTTATGATAAGAATGGAAACCTCAAAATTGATTTTAGTACATTAAAATGAAGAGCATTCAATTGCGGAGTAAGATTTATTTTCCTAATTAATCTAAGACTGCGTTCCCTATAGCCCTATCAACGACGGAAAGTTTACTTACTGTCACATATGATGCAGAACAACCCGTACTCCTTGTAGCATGGTCCTTGGTTATCACTGTTACTAGAGAGCGACATTGCCAATTAATGGATGAGGCTGTAAGCTGCATGATAACAAATTCCGATTGATTTCTGGGTCCTCAGTTTTACCGGGCAGCAGTCCTTCCCGAGACTTGTGATTTCTTGGTGCCAAGGCTCGCAAATCATGTCCGTGTAACGCATCCCAGCAGACTGTTCTGCCTGAATGTACAGTACCATACCTACTATATTAACAAGGTGGGACTCAGAATACGTGCCGTGATCAAATTCATCATTTGTATGCCACAGATGGAGAAAGTAGCTGTATACTGACAATGGTCTGAATAATCATCATACGGAGATTTGGTTGGGGACGAATTTCAGAAAAGAGATTCTTTCAATGTAATGGAACAAGTTCGCTCACTAAAGCAACCCAAGAACGGTTTTAAGTGCAGGGTGGGGGTGAATACATAACATTCACTAAAAGTGTAAAGAAAACCTCGAAACTTCTGGACAATTTGCCGCTAATGTACTACACATCAGTAATGATACACTATTGACTGCGATATTTAGTTTAGAAACTCACAAAGTGGCAAATCAACCAAAGACGCGATAAATACTTGCCACAGGGAATTGGAGTGTCCAGAGGCTCTGTACAAATTCGTGGCAGGTTACTACCATAACAATCGTCGTCAATTTGCCTACAAAGGCCGTCTCCAGGCGTCAGTGTGCGATCCATGGTTTTGGCCTGTAGTGCCGGAGCCATTACTCAAGATATTATGCCAACCCCAGAAAGTAATTGGACTGGTGGAATCTAGAGATGATCCATTGTACGTGGTGATACGTGAGCTATAGAAGACATACGAAATGATGCATTTCCTGAACTAGAAGGACGGTATCAAAGCTCCACCATTGTCGTTGGAGATCTGTACCCCCTCATGCATCTCCTGTTTTCGACTTTGTACTGTCGTCGAACCGCGACAATAGACACATTGAGCCGTATGAATGAACAAGAGAACGTTCTCTGGGGAAGATTTTCAGAGCAAAATAACGTTCTCTGAGAGATCTCGTATGAATAAAAAATCTGAAGCATATTCTCTGAGGAGGGAGTTCCTTCTCACTGCCTCACCTCATTATGGAGGAGGCTCTCAGTGTGTGTCGTCTGTCGTGTCCGGCAGAGAAAGCATGCATAATGTTACATTTAATTCAACTCACTCAAACAGGCAAGCTACTCAGCGTACAAACATGGAACTGACATCAGTCTGTTTTAGACGAATTGCATTGCGTTTCAGTTTTTACATTTATGTGATGCAGCAAATTATTAAGACGATTACGGACAAGCCGGCCGTTGTGGCCGAGCGGTTATAGGCGCTTCAGTTTGGAACCGTGCCCCTGCTACAGTCGCAAGGTTCGAATCCTACCTCGGGCATGGATATGTGTGATGTCCTTAGGTTAGTTAGGTTTAAGTAGTTCTAAGTTCTAGGGGACTGATGACCTCAGATGTTAAGTCCCATAGTGATCAGAGCCATTTGAACTATTTGATTACGGGCAGTTTACTAATGTGCGTTATATTGGAATGTTAGCAAATTTTCAACATACGGGAAACTTTGTTGTTAATGAAGTTAGGTGAACAAATTACGCGAACGAAATCTTGAAATAACCTGACTTTTAATCTACTTTTAACCGGAACTCTGTCAGAGTTTTCTAACACCACATCATTTGGCTTAAATACGACGTACAATGGTCTGCTCCCTGTCAAGTGCGTAAATGGTCGCCCGTGCGGTTCGTTACGTGAAATAGATCGCTAGGTTAGTAATAAACCAGTTACTAATATTTTCTGATCCGCCGAATTATTTCTAACATAACAAAATGCAATACTTATGCTGTGGGAAGACATGATGATGAACATCTGAAGAATTCTGGGGCGTATTTGTTTCGTGTAGGCACATACCTTAGCCTTCTCTTACATCAGTCTGAAAACTTGGGTCTTCTAAATAGCATCAAAAATGTTTTAATTTTCACTTCGTTTTAAAGGTTGTCCCCTTTCTTTCCCGATTTTCTGAAAAGAAGTTTGCCAGGCAAGGCAAATAATGTTTTTATTGCTAAACCCATAAAACATTTAGAGTTTCTCTCTTAAGCATTTCGTTTGTCTACGCATATCTTTTTCTGTCTTCCTACCAACATGTATTCCGCCGTTACGCCAAAACGTCGGTAAAACTGAAGCTCAACTGAACTTACTCAGCTCGAAGTATGATTTAAAGGTCACTTCAAAAAACGGAAAATGTTCTCCGCTTCTGAGAGGCTCCTCTAGTTTTATTCATCCTAAATAGGAGAACGTTCTTTGTTCTGAGCTACTACCCGAACCATTTTAGTGACGCTGAGAAGATACTCGGGTGAAATATATTTTTCGATTCGATTACTCATGCGAACGTGAGCATGATGTCCGAAATTTCATGTGTAAAGTATGTTCTCCATTTTCTTCATACGACCCTCTATTTTACGCCACCATCTCAGCTCTCTCACCTGCACTCTTGTACTTTTTCTCCGCCCATAATCTCCCACCCTTTGTCGTCTTATTCATTGTTTTAGCACTCACAACGAGCTGTAATTTTGCAGGTTCTTCACCGTTGCCACCGTCAAATGCTCCAACAGCATAACTGTCACTTACACCATCGTCGACTCAGCCGCTAGCAGCGCTGCTGTCTCAACACCAACACCATCACCAGCCCCAGTACCAAGTCGCGCCACATCGCCCGCACAGTTGCCGGTGCCAGGAGTTCCAACCACATCCACCACCATTGTACTGTCATCACCGTCGCCGTAAACATACGTTAATGTCCTTTTACAAAGACCAAGAAAACGAAATAGAGCAGATAAGTCCTCGCCATTCCAAATAAAACCAAACCATAAAAGATTTTACTAAATTCTTAGACGTGAAATCAATAATTCCTCTCATTTATTGTCTTCCAGTCTACCCATCTCCACTTCTCAGTTAACTTCCCTAAGCACTCACACCTTCATGCCCATTGCCCAACAGAATATTCATACTTTTGTCCCATCACACTGTCAGCATGTCTCACTGTAGCTTGCCGTGAACCAATAACCCACTCCTTTTATCCATGGCAGGTGTGGAGTACTGTACCGAGACTCCCCACACAATAACCAGATATGGAGTAGCAGTAGGGCTCCTCGAAAACATCTACAAATCATGTTCAAACATCGTATAGAACATTTTATCCTGAGCATGCATTTTACCACCCTAACAGTCACCTGTGCTACTGCCTGTATCTGTCTGAATCATCCTATACCATATAATTTCCTTGCTCGCATCGATCAGTACCTCTCCACACCTGTATATTGCCATCAGTTCCTATGATGAACTTACCTGTGGGTGTCAGATCTTCACCTTCCCTTCAGAAGGCCTAGTCCACTTCCTAGACACACCTATCCCTAAAATGTCTCCCCGCCAGCCTTTTCAGATATAGCTACAGAAGTTTTTCATCCAACTGGAAGCAATCACGATTCAGTTTAATTTTCCATCCTAATCCATATTTTCCCCTGCATAGCTATCCCACAATAACCCACCTAAAATAACCCAAGAACTATGCCACAAGAGCTGGCATGTCTATTGGAGCTCACCCATTCCCACATATTAAACCAGCTTTTCACCGTCCATAGTAACAATATATCTCGTACACTAGTCCCTTCGATAGCCCATACGTCTACCACTCGAGAGACAGCTGTTTCCCTTTCGCTCGCAACTTCCATCAAAAACGCGCTATGTTACGGACTGATTTAAATACATCGATCACAGCAAGAAATATAAGAACCATGGCAATTTGCTTCCTCCATTCTGTTGACATCTTCCCCCTTTTTTGTTTAATCCTCATCAATGCTTAGGCTTTTCCTTCATCTGTTGAGTTTAAAATGAACTGTGGCCTCTTTTTCTCGCCGAATTGGTGCCGGTATTTGGGCTAGAGGTGCTACTACACGGTATTAGCGTAATTTCTCCTAGAGATGACTCGTTTTTGTCCCTCATAATGTGAAGACATACTCAGTTCTCGTGCCAGGTGCCAGAGATTTTGCCACATCATTGTTGCCACAAATTATGTAAACTTTTTCTAGTCGAAGCAGTAACACCGTTCATTATGATGGTTTGCTCCGCTTTAACATAGTGAGTTCGAAAAAAGATTTGAATGTATACTGGTTTATACCTGAATATAAAGTACCCAGGCCTCTCCTTATCTTCTTCTGTCTCATAGTACGCTGTCTGTTTGCTGACGGATTGCATGTCGTGTACCCATCCGCTTAATTTCGTGTGTAGCATGTCTTTCACACGTTCCGCATGCTTAATCCAGCCATGGAGTTTCTGCTCACTCATGTGGTTACCCTGAGACACACAAGAAATAGTTCATGTTACTTGCATAATATGCACGAGCACCAGCCAGTCTTAATTTACAGTTACAAGTACCACATCATATAACACTGAAATTACTGCCGGAGCATGAGTGTAGTCATTGAGTTCTGTGCAGGCATTAAGACATTAATGCAGAGTAGGTGCCTAGCGGTGTCATGTTAAATACATACAATTCTCAAACTACGCCATCAGATGAGAGAGCTGCAGATATTTCTGAGTAGTTAACAATACAAACGTATGAATGCATGAATGCGTACTCTCGTGGCAATATGTCTGACCGAAATGCTCTGGGGCTGGCAGCTGCGTCAAGCTCGTCCACGTAGATCCACTTGGAGGAACTGCGACTCTCGGGAGATTCTGTCAAAACTTTTGAACGATTTTCGAAAAGAAAATCATCAGCTCCTGAGGAATCTGATTACATGTTGCTATCGTTTACAAACGTAACGGTAGACACCAACCGCTCCACATCAAAAAAATTATCTTAATTAAATGTGCACAGATGAAATGTCAGTTTGAATCAAAATTTGGCTGTTTCGCGACTGCTCGAGTTTGTCTAAAATTTCAGTTTGTTGCTCGTCATCTAACATTAGAGTCGTCTATATCTGAACATGTCTCGAATGTTGCAGATTGGAAGGAATGCAGCACAGTTTATTGACCTAATGAGTTTCATATGGGGACAAATGTGCCTGTCCCACTTGTTCTAGCTGATGTTAACAGAGAAACTAAATCAGAGAAGATATCTCGAAATATCTCCGTTGGATGTAAAGAGAAGACCGTGGAATGATTAGGGTTTCAAGCCTCAGTCTGTAAACATGGAACCCTTACAGGATCACTTTCTTGTCCGTCTGTCTGTCCAACTGTTAAGAATCTTTTTTGCTAGAAACGGGTGGACGCATCAAGTTGAAATTCATGTCGCATATTAATGTCCATGGTGTCTATGATATTTCAAAATGTTAAGCTTCTAAGTCACTCCAATCAAAAGATCAGCCATTTGTATCACATGTTTTGATAAACATAACTCATCAAGCCCTGAAGGGTGCTTCCCGTTGATCTAGAACCATGACATATGGTAAGAAGCAATTTTTCGCAATAAGTTTAAAGGTAAAAAATCCGAAAATTGTTCATCTGTAATTATATAACATGAAAACGTGAAAAATTACATATCTGTCATTTTTTATCAGTCTGTCGATTTGTCTGTCCGTTTGTTAGCACCCTTTATGTCTATGTACTTTTGGCGACGTAAAAATTGTAAGCTTGTAAGGCAGTGCAGTCGAAAGATACGGTAATTTATGTCAAATATTTTGAAACTCGAAAACTCGCTAATCAGAATCCTTAGGATGCTCCCCGTTGGCTTAGAATCATGCAACTTGGCAAGAACGAAGTAGTCCAGTACAAGTAAAGGAAAAACCTATTTTAATTATATCAAATAAAAGGTATCTTTCACCATTTGGACATACGGTGCATTCATCATCTGTAAAAAGTGTATCACATAAACATTACTGCATGCAAACCAAAAATATAGGTAGCCGTAATGTTTTAGTAGGTACATCTAAATGTATTATTAAATCTACTCTCTGTACGTAGATAAACTGAAGTCCCCTGCTCGCTTGTTTTTGTATGTTCGGGCTAGGATGAGGAACTACTTTAGAAATTATGACATGGTCTTGATATTCCCAGGACCGATATCTTGTCAGTATCGGTACCGACGACAGGCAACAACCGTTCGGATTCTCAGTTCCCAGGATGGATCAATTGTACGTATACACAATTAAGTCTGTACAAAACCCTTGGTCTGCGAGTCCCTCTCACAGCTGCCCAATTTTTTTATTTACACTTAGAACTCCCAGTATGTTGTGCTGTAAGGTGAGTGTTTATCAGACACTAGGGTATCGTCAGGAGCGTCCGAGGGAAGTGTGACAGAACTGCTCTTGCTCTGTATATGGGGTGTCCCAAATCTTCTGTGTCATTTTGAAACAGTGATAATGGTTCCAAAACTGATTGATATTGAGACAGAGAGCCAAAGGTCGAAAATGCATAATTGTTGTGCTACAGTGTTGCTCATAGTAATTTTACTAAGCAACTACCTGCAGTCAGAGGAGGAGGAGATTAGTGTTTAACGTCCCATTGTCAACGAGGTCATTAGAGACGGAGCACAAGCTCGGGTTAGGGAAGGATGGGGAAGGAAATCGGCCGTGCCCTTTCAAAGGAACCATCCCGGCATTTGCCTGAGGTGATATAGGGAAATCACGGAAAACCTAAATCAGGATGGCCGGACGCGGGATTGAACCGTCGTCCTTCCGAATGCGAGTCCAGTGTGCTAACCACTGCGCCACCTCGCTCGGTACCTGCAGTCTCCATGCATGTATTACAATAATGCCTGCAGCTGCCATATTCTGGCAGAGACCCCATGATGTGTCTGTTGATCACTGGAACATGTAGCAGGTGATGAACAGTGTACGTCCCTCACCACTAAACAGACTTATTGTGCACAACGTGGCTTATAGCACGTGTGTCATGTGACCAAGGAATGCATCACACCGACACATTAACCTCTGCCGCAAGCACACAACTATTCCTGATGTCAGTTGTCCACTGCATCAGGCAGCTTGTGATGTGCCCATGGTGAGGTGTGTTACTGTGTACACGGCATGGCATGTGGTCCGAGAGGGAATATTATTTGTCACAAGACTCAGCAGACATGCATTTAATGCATAGTGTAGCAAGATTTATTGCCTGTAAAGCAACAAGAATGAACTGAGAGCTCTTTCTCAACAGGTGTCATCCTAACTGGCAGATGTTTACTTCTGTAGATACTAGCTTATGAGAGATGGGCTCATTCACGCCACAAAGAGCGAGCCAACGTTACTACCAAAAATATGTCTTAGCACCAGACTTTGAAGAGATGGTGTTGGATCATGTGGCCGACCACCCAACAATCAGCACCTGTCAATTTACCCATGAAATGTACACTTCGACGGATAGAGTGTAGAGTACTGGTGGAAGAGATATTACGTCTCTATCATAAAGAAAGTATGCAAGCAATGGGACAAACTGCTTTTGAACCCCACGTCCACTTCTGTCGATGGATTTACTGTGCTGTAGGGCCAAACTTTGTACAGATAATACTGTTCGTGGATGAGGCCCCTTTCACCTGTGATGGTGTTTTCAACCACACTCATTGTTGGATTGCAATGGGGAGCTTCTATTTCATGGCCAGAGCGATCGCTCGATCTCACAACCCTGGATGTCTTTCTCTGGGGTTACATCAAGATGTTGGCGTATGAAACACCTGTGGATGTCGCAGAAGACCTGCTTGCCAGGATCAAAGCTGCCAGTCCCCTCGTACCACATTGTTGCTCATGCACCGGACTACCACGGCGAGTGTGGCCGCCTCACGTTTAAATATGTAGCTTTTGTCACATACACAGACTCAGTTTGAGTTTTAACAAGTTTCTACACAATTGTTTCCTTGCCCCAGCTGTTCAGAGCAATGAATTGAGACAAGACTCTAAAGACAATAGCGTGGTTGACTCCATTCCATCATGGTAAAAGCTGGGACGATACAGGAATAACTGGTGAGGATATGCTGACATCACTCCGAAACTTTGATCGCAGAGACAGCATTGTACACATCAAAGATCACGAAAAGGTAGTCTGAATGCAGTCATCTGGAATTTGGAGTTGTTCAACTGTCCTTTAATCATACATCGCAAGCAAGCCTCTTGTGGCGAAGAGGAAACCGGGTTTACGTTGACTCCAGATGTGTAGAGATACTATTACACTGGTTGACCAATAGATAAATGTTTTGTAATAAAATTTTTGTACTTATTTACATATTTCCGACAAAATTTTTACGGTTCTTTTGTTATGTACAGTTAATTAACAAGTGGCATCTACCTTTTTGGATAATTGGAGAGATGATTTTCGATGTCTGCAATACATCGCTCAAAACGTACCCGATCAGCAGTTGCTTGCAGCAAGCAGATTCCAATTCGTGCTTATCTATACACAGCATAAGCTCACTCATTTAATACTAGAATTTTTTCTTCTTTCGAGAAATAAACCCAGTTTTGCTGCTTTGGCTCCATGCTTGGTACGTAATGATAGTAGTACCAAATGAGAGAAGCAGGTTCAGACATGTACCAACACGATGAAAACCTTTCGTAACACTCTATTTGAAAACAAAGTTATTGGTGAGAGAAGAAACATAATGAGCTGGTATTTGAATTCCTTTGATGTGCACGCTGCGTGGCTGAAGGGGCTTATAAATAGCCCCGCGGAGGGGACCCAAGTCTTATTCTCTCTCCGATTGCTAGCCTGCACTGAAGTCGAAATTAAACGCTCGTGTGATAACGGTGATGATGATGGTGAGTTTAGTACGCGTCCATACACATTGAATAACAATTATGACACCACACTGTTGTCACTCTTTACCGACAATGGTGTGATGCCATTCATCATGAGCAACTTGGCAGAGGATGAAAGTAAATATAACTATTTAAATAGTGAACCACTGTTTGTGCTTTTGTTTGTAAGTTATTCTTGTGGTATTTACTTCTTCCTTTCTAGATGCAATCAGCCTTGACTCGCCGTGGGATCTGAACCCAGTGGTTAACGATGATGGTAAACCCTGAGGAATGGCTTCGATTGTACGGGAGCAGATATGTGACTACTATTATTTTCATTATTCTGCAATATTAATTTTTCGTTGTTACCGTTGAGATGTTCTTGATTGTAGATGCATCCAATCACAATATCGGTTTTCTGACAGAACCACCAGCTATTGGTGGTAGCACACACAGACACATACATAAATACATACACACACATAAAACTAAAAAAGAATATATATATATATATATATATATATATATATATATATATATTATAATAATAATAATGATGATAAATTCTAAAGTCTACTCTCTCTCTCTTTCTCTTTTTCACACACACACACACACACACACACACACACACACTTCTCTCTGAGAGATTCAAAACAACTGCCAGTGACATCTTCAACTGTTCCACTGTCCGCCATCTTGTTTTCACATCTTCAACTGTTCCACTGTCCGCCATTTTGTTTTAACAGCTGGTAAACAGTGACAGTGACAACTCAATATACAGAACTAGATAGTGAAGAAGATGACAAAAAGAGAAAACATAAGTGAAACATAATGTAAATAGACACACACACAAAATTATTAATTTCAGGCATGGCCATAAAAGTTTAGAGATCGTAATTTTTGCGTAAATATTTTGCCTACATTAAGCTGTACACGGTTGCAGATGACAAACTATAAAGAGAAACAAACACTGTAAAAACGTAATACAGCAGGAAAACCACACCATGTGGTAAGAAGGTCTGAATACATAATTTTATGTGCTCTTCAGAAATCTGTATTTACTATTTAGAAACTAATATTTACATGTATTTAAACAATAAAGAACATTCCTTATGATTAACAGCCATAAAATAAAAAACCCACTGATAATGCTGCAACTGCAGTGATAGATGTCCGGGTCAAAAAACAAAATTGGGGTTTGCTAAAGATGGACACCAGCCAAAAACATATGTTGTTCTTCAAGCAAACACAGACCAAGGAGCTTCACCTCAAGAAGATTACCTACTGGTGCATTTTCATCTGTGTTGTCTTCTGGGTTTGTCCATATTCTCTCAGAGACATCTCCCCCACCCCCTACGAGTGAGGTGGCACAGTGGTTAGCACACTGGACTCTTGTTCGGGAGGATGACAGTTTGATCCCATGTCTGGCCATCCTGATTTAGGTTTTCCGTGATGTCCCTAAATTGCTCCAGGCAAATGCTGGGATGGTTCCTTTCCGGCTGACTTCCTTCCCTGTCGTTCCCTAATCTGATGAGACCGATTACCTTTCTGGTTGGTCTCCTCCCCCATAAAACCCAACCCCACATTCCCCTACCGACGCCATATGCCTCCACCAACACTCATGCTGGGTACGCTCTTACTGACCAGCATGCCTGTTGATGATCTGTTGCTGGAAGCGTATCCATCAATAAACACAACAATAACTTTTTGTGTAAGTATGCAGAATTTATTAGTATTATTAATGAGCAGGTACGATTTTCATATTCCTAAATCACTAGATACTTATCAACTGTCTTTTTATCTTCTTCTTCTGTGCAGGTTTATTAGGAGGTGGTCTTACACCACAACCCAAACTTCTCGCTGGCTGCCATCATCGCTGCAGCTGAGGCCTTCAAACTGACAGGCAGATTCCCTCTCCCAGAGACTGGCACTTTAATTACCTCTGCCCTATGCTTTCACTATAGCACTACACCCTCCCCAGCAAGGTTCTTCCAACAGGTGCACGCCACAACTGCATGTGGTTGTAGCAATGCTGCATGTGAATGGCCTGTCTCCCATGGTCTGGGCCACGATCTCCATGCCCATACTGTTATGGATCATCTAGTAAGTCCTGAAGCTCCTTTAGACTACTTAATTATTGATGGCGCTTTTAATGATCGATGGCACTTTTGCAGACAGGATCTCACTTGTCTGAAACGATATTTTGAACGCTAGTAACCGAGATCCTGCCACTTTTCTTAATGCTTGTCTGACAGTTCTTTAAGGGGAGTTCGCACCTTAAGTTCAAAGCAGTTCTCTGCTGTGAGCTTATACATCCCCGAAAGAGAACGTGGTGTTGAGGAGTAGAGCATTGACCAAGTGTGGGGAGAAGTGAGGTGACATTATGGAATGACTCGATCCCAGAGTGGTTCGGAAATTTTACCAAGAGAATCAAACTGGGTAATTTTTCTGAGATCCAGGAAAGCGGTTCTGGTAAGACGCTCAGCTATATTCTCTACCTACACTTGTATTCATACGTTTTCGATCCACTTATTGCGGCATCCATTTACATCTCTCTTCTAAAGGATATATTTTTAAAAATAAGCATGCATTAATGTCGAAAATCTTGATGAGAGCGATTTAAATTGGACTGCATGGTCGCTTGTTGCTAGCTATAGGAATTGCGTTATACATGCAGGGCATACAGATATGTACCAAACATCAGATGTCCACTTGCATTATAATTTCCAGTCCACTCAATCCCCCATAGAACTCCACTTTCTACGAAAGATAGGTAGAGCCACAAGTATTTGATTTACGTATATGGACTGGACGTCAGTAAGCCAGAAGAAGAAGACGAACATGAGCACACTGTATGGAACAACAACAATGAAGTCGAGCTTAAAGTAGCTGGAGCAGACTTCTTTTGCGAATTATTCAATACGTCTCAGACATATAGATCTGCTGCCAATCTCTGAAACTGGTAAGAAACACTACATTTGGATCAAATGCATGTCACATCTACTTTTCTCCCAAATGAAAACAAAAATGGTCCAAGACATTTTTGCTGTAGGTATCTCAAGTCGTTTACCAGGAATGGGTATACTGAAAGACACTTCATTGATTGATGGAGCTGGGAATGTGTGCAATTGATTATCAAGGATAAATATTTACTAACGTTTAAGAATGACTCTCACTAAGAGCTTTGTTTCTTCTTCGTTTACGTCGATTTAAAGCTGAAATAAAGATTGTTCTATCACGACGACAAACGGTTAATCTGTTTAGATGGGTTTGGGACGCTCCTGTATGCAGACTATTTGCTGGAGTAAATGAGTGTGTTTATTTATTTGTAAATAGTTGGTGCATGCAACTGGGTCTGGGTGGAATAATTTGATGAACCATTAGTCATATCAGTATATATTTTGTGTGTAACATGTGCATTATATGTATATATCCCTGAAAGGTACTATTTTCTATACTTGTGTATGTGTGTGTGTGTGTGCACATGCGAGTGCATGTGTATTTTTTTGTGCTGCCATTGCTGTTGCTGTTGTAAGTATGTATACACTGATTTTTTCTCTCTCTGACGATTAGTAACAAGCGTTTTGTACATATTGTAAATTAAAAGAAATTACCTTATTCATAAAAAACGTGTATATTGTAATAGATATATATCAACTATGAAATTAAAAAAATGTTGGATATATCACAATTATGAGAAGAATGGAAAGTAAAATAATGTGAGTTGCTTTCAGAAGACAGCTTTCCTTCTCTTCATTTTTTAATGAAGTACTTTATCTAAGACTGTCAGTTATATATTGATGACAGGTGTCAGAGGAAAAAGAAATCATTCTTGAACATAATATTTTTTAATTTACATGTATACATGCATATTAATGCGCACTATTGTCCAAACATTTGATACTGATATACCCTGAATTCGGATTGCGTTGTATTTACTCTTATCAGGCAAATACGCATTGGTATCCCATCAGTTCGTTCAGGTTCCATGCACTTACAGGTTCAACTTGTATAGAGAGCGGTATATGTGAAGTATGTGTACTTATTCACTAATCTAGCTCATCCAGCTTCACTTTGTTAGTGCACAAACAGCTAATAAAGTCACGGAATGCTGCTCCATAATATTGTCATCAGCAACAGAATTTGTCTGAGATGTTCATTTATGCAGAATATGTGTCTCGTAAATAAAATACACTTGACTGTTTGTTGTATATGGGTACTCTGTGATTTCTTGAGTCGAGCATTGCCTTTCCATATACGTCCACTATTGCTGCAACACACTTTAACATTCCAACATTAATTGATGTAAGCAATGGACTATACTCATCAGTCAATTTTCGTCCGATGCATCCGATCATACCACACAAGTAGTCTGATTCTACCCACATAGAGTGCACTTTAGTAACAATTCACAGCACATTCTCTATATCGGATAGCTTAACAGTCTTTGTCTGGCGCCAGTGCTACATTCACACTGCAAGTAACACAGGCAGTATATATATATATATATATATATATATATATATATATATATATATAGAGAGAGAGAGAGAGAGAGAGAGAGAGGGTGGCCCATCTGAAGTTTGGGATGAGATATGAGATTATCTCGAAAACTATACATCGCGAAAAAATAGTGGGTAAGACAAGTTCGTAAGCTCAAAGGGGGACATCATATGATACTACACGTGACCTCCAAATCCCGCCCCGTTGGGTGGGGCAGGGGTCAACTTTTAAATCTGTAATGGAAACACCCATTTTTATTGCAGATTCAGATTCTCCATACAAAAAGTAATCAAGTTTTGTCTCAAACCTTTTTAAACCATTGACAGATGACGCTGAAATCGAGATAAAAGTAAAATTGGAGAGGAGCTCTGATTTATTTAGAATTATCCGAGAAAGACGTATCAAATCGATAAAAAATGTGCACCAATTCTTTCGTTACGCCTAATTAAACTATTTTTGTACAAAATGTTCTGCATCCTACTTTAAGCGTCACAACGACATGGACGTAGCAGAATGATGTTCCCATAGGGTGCTTCATTAGTGTGAGTCCCCTTGCCTCTCAATGTTGGGGTGCTTCATTAGTGTAAAGTCCTTGCTTCTCACAATTTGGGTTGCTTAATTAACGAAATTAGTCACGAAGAAACTGTTCAAAATTATACCTATTGGCTTCAATGCATTAAGTCAATCGTGTGCGAAAGTTGTCCACAGTTTTGAGCAGCACATCCCTGGTATGGCTGCACACGCTCTGCGAATGCGTTGCTCCACACCGTTTCGTGTTGTGAGCTGTCTTTCGTAAACAATATTTTTTAAATAACGCCACAAGAAGATATCAGGAGATGTTAGATCTGGTGAACGTGGAGGCTACTGACTTGGTCCACACTGTCCTATCCACCGACCAGAGTACCATAAATTTAAAATGGTCCGCACATTTTCAGCATAATGGGGGTCTGCTCCATCCTGTTGGAACCACATTCATTGTCTAGTTTCTAAATCAACATCTTCCATTAGCTCCAACAAATCATCACGGAGAAGTTGTAAATAAGGTTCCTCAGTGATATTTCGGTCAAAAAACTGCTGTCCTATCAAGCAACCGTTTAAAATTCCACACCAGACCATTAACGAACGTTTGTGTTGATTGCCAACGGGTCGGTGCCGGTGTGGATTGACAGGGAACCAATAGTGAAAATCATGACGATTTAATTCGCCACTGTTTATGAATCTGGCTTCATCGCTGAACATAACGTATCTAAAAAAGTCATTTTCACCTCTTATCATTTCCAGCGCCCATTGGCAGAAATGCACGCTTACTGGCATATCATTCGGCGTTAATGCCTGTGTCAGTGTGATATGTTATTTATGTGCCTTCAAAATCCTCAAAACAGTTGGTTTCGGTATTCCAGTTTGTCTCTGAATCACACGACTACTAATTTCGGGATCCAGTAGAACATAGGCGAGAACGGTAAGGATACGAGCGTCATTTTCGTCGTATTCGCGATGACGAGGTGGACGGTGCACGTATCCATTTCGAGCTCGCTGAGTGCAATTTCGAATAATGTTCTCGCTTGGATGTCGCCTGTTTGGGAAACGATCCGCATACAATTGCGCAGCTGCAGCGTAATTGTTACGGCTTTCAGCAAAAATTAACATCATATCAACAGTCTCTGTAGGAGGATAGTGAGTCATGTTTCGCTAAAGAATAATTTAATTTCATCAGTTGATGTTTACGGTTCACAGTCTGAAAGTGAAGTGACGTCTGATCGCATTGCACCGACCTTTATACTGGGCCGTAGTTCGCAGTTGGGCCACGATAGCGCCACAGTCAGGTGATTAATGCAATTGTGAAGAGTTCCCTAACGAGATTTTAATACCATTCCGCCTCCCTCGATCAAAAACTATGGCGCGTAGGATACATTTCGTAAAAAAAGTAGCTCAATTTGGCCTCATGAAAGAATTGGTGCACGTTTAGTACCGATTTGATGCGTCCTTCTCTGATCATTCTAAATAAATCGGAGTTCTTCCTCAGTTTTATTGTCTCACCCACTATTTTTACCCTATGTATAGTTTTGGAGATAATCTCATCCTAAACTTCAGATGAACCACTCCGTATATATACCTTCGTATGAATGCCAGTTATTACTCTGGATACCGGCAGGTGACATAAAATTATGGCTGACCCAGCGGTAATTAGAGATTGATACTAAAAATATAAATGTCGTGTGACTAGGGCCTCCCATCGGGTAGACAGTTCGCCGGGTGCAAGTCTTTCGATATGACGCCACTTCGGCGACGTGGGCTTCGATGGGGTGAAACGATGATGATTAGGACAACACAACACCCAGTGTCTGAGCGGAGAAAATCCCCACCAAGCCGGGAATCGAGCCCGGGCCCTTAGGATTGACATTCTGTGGCGCTGACCACTCAGCTACCTTTTTCTTTTTTTTTGTTTTTGGAATAAATGGACTTTGATTTATGAATTCTATCAGTGTGAATGAGAAACATAACATATAGTCATGTTCTAGCCATTGTAGATTAATAAACTATTGTTCTTTCATTTTCCGCTCATGGTCTTCCCATATCATCACCTCGTCTGCATGTTACGATTTTCATGTCTCCTGATGTTGAACCTTGGCGATTTTTCCTTATGATATTGTCCATGACAGCATCCATGTCAGTGCGTAAAACTATTTATGTGCTACCTTATTAAATATTGCAGTTTGCTGGCTATGTAATCTCAGACCCCCTCCCTTCCTCCTTCTGAGTACACATCCCGAATAAGGAAAGATGCAGATGGTGACATAAAATGTCAGACATAGAATGTAGGTCAGTCTCCACTAAGGATATAACTAACAGGCTTAGACTTATAAAGTAGAATCTGACGCAAATTTTACGAAATCTGTTAAGGAAGTTGAGATAAAACAGGAAAAAATAAAGACAGGTACGATTTTCTTCCCTATACTTAACCATTCCGTGCTTAGGTTCTCTGTGTCATAACCCCACAAGGCTCACCGAAGTAGAGGTGGGTTCAGAGCTCTTGCAGAGGGTTGACATCAGAGCTGGAGAAACAAAGAGAGCTACAGTGTGAACCAGATAAACTAGGAAACAGACTCCGAGAACTGACCAGACGGTGTGTGTCATTTTCTCACTCCTGGTGCATATAACGTATCTTATAAGAGTAGGAAACAACATCACTTACCACATGTTCGAATGCGAGGGGAACCAATAGCTGTGAGACGTGCGCCACACCAAATGAAACCAGCTGCGCGAAGTCTCGCCAGTAGTTGGAGAGGCGTTCTCGGTAAACCGCCTCCAGGGCTCGTAATTCTGGACAAGAGGGGAGACGACACACTAGTGAACAGTCCAGTAGGTCAGATTTCTGTAGGGAGCACATCTTTCACTTTCTGCCTTCACCAGCTCACACAGCTTATGTAAGTAAATTTTACTTTTTCGAGACTAGATCAATATACACGGTCAGTATTCGTAGGAGTTACCGCATGGATACGTTGACCAGACGTTGGAAAGGGCGTACTCCAGTGACACATTTAAAGAGCACATCATACAGAGTGAGAGGAGTACCGTAACCTAACGTAGATTCAGCCTCGTACGTCCTTTTTACACGGCCTAAGAGGAGAAGTATCACCCTATTTGAAGAAATGAAAATATACAATTGTTTCAAAAATCACCCACACGACTTGCTCAACAATCAGGCAGATTTAACAAATAAGAGATTTTAAGATAATCTGCAGTCAGTTTTATGATAGAAGGTAACATACATGAGGACACGTAGTTTGCCTATTTTAGTTTGAATTAATGACAAGCATAGGATGAAAATATTCGTACAGAATCGTGAGTATGTTGGTTTTATAACATGAGTAGTCCTTATGGCGTTTCCAATAAGTTGTATTGGTTGATATGAAAACGAAGAACAATCATGAGCACTCCCACACACCTTTATATTTAGGATGCTGTTATTTTAACATAAGCAATTCAAGAAAAAATTGTAGCACATGTTTTGCTTCTGTAGCTGACAGAGCCCTTTTCCAGCTAAACATTATAAGGAGCATGGGAATGTGTGACTACAGATGTACATGCACATTACCTTAAATATTAATAGTACATGTTACAATTAGATGATAGTACACATAATGTTGTGTAATTTGTGGGAAGTATGCCATCACATATCTTTATCTCAATTTACTATAATTAGTTAATTTTAATTTTTTGTTATTTGTTCTTTGGGATGAGTTCATGTGCGATGGATGTTGTGAATGCGATTTATGCTTTTGTGATGTTAATATGCTACCATCTATACACATGTAAAATGATATTTGATATTATTACTGCCATGTTTTTATGAGCATCCAGGCTATTGTAAGTGTTTGAGGACATGTATGATATGTAATACTACGCCACATCATAAGAAATAAATTACTTATTTATGAACTTAAATCATATGACTATGTCATAAAACAGAATGCCAAATTCTGATAACGAATGTAAACACGATATTAAGATACTTGCGCAAAAACTTCTACTGTGGGACGTACAATTGTTGACGAGAGCGAAGAAAAACGACTTGTGAATATGTTCCCCACCGACTGCCTCAATTGTCACGCAAACAGATACATGAAAAGTGATTTAATGAGATTCACGTTAATAATGTTAACATCAGTAACAGTAAATGTACTTTATGCCATTTTTACGATCCTCACGTCGTTTAATGCTGATGTAATCTCAAAGTTAGAAAACTCACCATACATATACGACAATGAGATGTATACAAAAATGGTTCAAATGACTCTGAGCACTATGGGACTCAACTGCTGAGGTCATAAGTCCCCTAGAACGTAGAACTACTTAAACCTAACTAACCTAAGGACATCACACACATCCATGCCTGAGGCAGGATTCGAACCTGCGACCGTAGCGGTCGCGCGGTTCCAGACTCTAGCGCCTAGAACTACTTGGCCACTCCGGCCGGCAGATGTATACATATCAGACGATTCGTAAATTTTGATGTCTACTGAGGCACAATGTAAGTGATATGCTATTTTTAGCATTTTTATAGTACAGTATAACTACAATATGGATGGCATGATAGTGTCATTTTATAAATTCCCTCTGTCCTTTATTTTCCAGTTTTTGCAGTATGCCACTTGATACTGGGCAGAAGATCGAAACTGCAGTCGAAAAAATAATTTTAACAGTCAATTGCAACTGTGATGTCTATTAAAAAATTTGTCTCCTCTTTTTTGACGTCTGTGCAATATTTTTCGAGTTTCACCCTTACGCAAGCTTATTTTAGTACAGAAAAGATGTTGTGAGTTCGTGGTGGCTATTGTGTGTTTCGAACGGCACTGGAATTATTTAAGGGCAGATCACTAAAGAAAATGTCCAAAGGATGTGCACGTGCAGTTTATGGGCATCCTTCTGACTTTGTAAGAGGTCGAATCTTTGGCATAAGGGAGATGAGAGCATCATACTGACGGATTACTCAGACATTCAGCTGCCAGGAAATGGTTGCAGAACGTGTAGTGACGAGTTGGGGTCAAGACAATAGAGTGGTGAGAAGGTCACTAACCATACAGATTGACCGAATCTGGGTTGACATATGTAGGTGCCATGTACCATTTACCATTGACACATTACCACAGGCAGCACAATGTACAGCCAGAGTCAGCTGGGACACTGAGTGACATTCTGTGGTATTCAGTGCTGGGTGTCACTTTTGTCTGTGGCAGTCAGGTCGAAAATGTTTTGTTCTCAGATGAAGTGGTGAGAGGTCATGGGAAGCAGCGATCCTAGATGCATGCCTCTCCAGATCATGGAGTCAAACAGAGGTTAGGAAGCCTTGGGATCAAATCATGTGGAAGGCATATGGAACAATCTTTCGAAATTCCGAAAATTGTGCAGGGATACGGAAACCAAACTTTTATTCCAGATGGTTTGTGAAGTCTATGGTCCTCGAGATATACAATCAGAATCTCGGCAAAATATCATCCACGCATTTCTAATGGTTGTAATGGTAGTAAGGCGAGAACATTCGCACAGTTGGATTAAGGATTCTCACATTCAAGTTGGTGACATGTATATGTGAGAACTCAAGCTAAGAGATAAAGAAGATTGGGCAATGCTATATGAAGATTAGTTTGGTTTTAGCCAAGGTGTGAGGTGGCAGAATAAATGAAGGTCAGATTTTCACCTTACATGAGAGCCTTATACATCACAACGAGAAGGTGAATATGACACCTAATGTAATTCGGCGGTTATCAGCAAATTTGCCTACCAGTATGTAATGCAAAAAGGGATGACAGTCAATCGATACTAATTAACACACTGTTCATATATAATTCATGTCTTTGATCGGAAGGTGGAACAAACAGCACGAGTCGTTTGAGTTTGAGAGCCAGAGGGACAAGGGCAGAAGCGAAGGCGTGCCACAGGTGTTACCACACAAACCACTAAAAGTGGTGGCAGGCAGAAAGTCAACGACCTGACCAGGTCACTCAGGTGAGAGAAACGGATGCAGCGGCACATCTGCAGAGGGACAGAGAAAAGGCTTTAGAAGGCTGCATTTCGGAATTCCAAAGGGATACGAAAAAAAACTAGTGACGTATTTCGATCACGTGTCCAGCGAGTGCGACACGTGTGAAGGTCAATGTACTTTAGACGGCTATAATGGCCACAAAACGTCCGATTGGCGGACACGCACTAGAAAGGAGAAAAATACTGAAGTTTCGACGCAGTTTACTAGAAGGGACTTTGCAATTGGTAGAGAGCGTTTCCACAAAATAAGAGGAACGCTCCTGTTGGTCGAAAACGGCCGTGACGTGAAGAACGAATGAACCCAGGTGGGGGAGGCAGTTCGGCCATGAGTAAGACAAGAGAGACATTATTGTGAACTCTTCTCTGAACTGGCGTAAAGTGCAGAACATCCTGCATGGATGTGTGTGATGTGCTTAGGTTAGTTAGATTTAAGTAGTGCTAAGTTCTAGGGAACTGATGAACTCAGATGTTAAGTCCCATAGTGCTCAGAGCCATTTTTTTTAGAGTAAGTTGCTAAAATCCAATTGTCTACTTCGTTGTACTGTCTAACTATATTATTAACTACAGCCATGAAAACATGACCCCTGCCTCCGACGCTTACGGACAAGTGTCAATCGGAAATCGTTGCTCTAAACGAAATCGGGCTCATGGGTACGGGTCCTGAGCTCACAGCGCATTAGTTTGGCGAGACAGAGTTGCCGGCATTGACAACAGCCCGCCTTTCCGCACCTCCTTGCCATAACGGACGTGCAAGTTTTGACTCGACTGTTCCCATCGTGCTTTGTGAAAAGGGTGCATGTTTCCATGGCCGAGAAATATTTCTTCGTTATTTATATTTTACTAGCTTCTGTCAGCGACTTCACAGTCCTAGTGTGGACCAACACTGAAAATTATCCCACTGAATCCTTTTATAGGTGCAAAAATATCCTATATCATAACGCAGGTCGAACTCTATGTGTGGGTAAAATTTCATCCAAATCCATCCAGTAGTTTCTGCGTGAAAGCGTAACAAACAAAAATTCACATTTGTAATATTATTAGGAAATACGATTACATATTATACGCAGCGTTACACATAATAATTTACTTAGTAGTACGCAGCTTTGCCTTATTATGTCATACAGTGGGCATCAAGGAGCTTCGTAACGCCCGAGCGCGCAGTACTGTACAGCCGAGTGACAACCAGAACCCTCATACGCACAGGATGTTGAAAGCGAGGAAGGAGGTGGGTGGAATCGGTCCTGTCTGCCTCATACTCCAGTACTGACATGACGATACATACTGAAGCTCCAAAGAAATTTGTATAAGCAAGCACATTTAAATACAGAGACATGTAAACAGACAGAACACGGCGCTGCGGTCGGCAACGCCTATGTAACCATTTCATGAGTCTACTGTGAATACCAGGAATCCGGTAAAACATCAAACCTCCAACATCGCTGAGACCGGAAAAGGGTGCTGCAAGAACGGGACGAACGAAGACTCAAGAGAATCATTCAACGTGACAGAAGTTCAACCCTTCTGCAAATACACTACTGGCCATTAAAATTGCTATCCCACGAAGATTACGTGCTACAGACACGAAATTTAACCGAGAGGATCAAGATGCTGTGATATACAAATCATTAGCTTTTCAGATCATTCACACAAGGTTGATGCCGGTGGCGACACCTTCAAAGTGCTGACATGAGGAAAGTTTCCAACCGATTTCTCATACACAAACAGCAGTTGACCGGCGTTGCCTGGTGAAACGTTGTTGTGATGCCTCGTGTAAGGAGGAGAAATGCGTACCATCACGTTTCCTACTTTGGTAAAAAACGGATTGTAGCCTATCGCGACTGCGGTTTATCGTATCTCGACATTGCAGCTCGCGTTGGTCGAGATCCAATGACTTTTAGCAGAATATGGAATCGGTGGGTTCAGGAGGGTAATATGGAACGCCGTGCTGGATCCCAACGACCTCGTATCACTAGCAGTCGAGAGACTATCAGCTCGGAGACCATGGCTGCAGTTACCCCTTACGCTTCATCACAGACAGGAGCGCCCTAGATGGTGTACTCAACGACGAACCTTCGTGCACGAATGGCAAAACGTCATTTTTTCGTATGAATCCAGATTCTGTTTACAGCATCATGATGGTCGCATCTGTGTTTGGCGACATCGCGGTGAATACACATTGGAAGCGTGTATTCGTCATCGCCATACTGGCGTATCACCCGGCGTGATGGTATGGGGTGCCATTGCTTACATGTCTCGGTCACCTCTTGTTCGCATTTACGGCACTTTGAACAGTGGATCTTACATTTCAGATGTGTTACGACCCGTGGCTCTACCCTTTATTCGATCCCTGCGAAACCCTTCATTTCAGCAGGTTAATGCACGACAGCATGTTGCAGGTCCATTACGGGCCTTTCTGGATACAGAAAATGTTCGACTGCTGCCTTGGCCAGCACATTCTCCAGATCTCTCACCAACTGAAAACGTCTGGTGAATGGTGGCCGAGCAACTGGCTCGCCACCATACACCAGTCACTACTCTTGATGAACTGTGGTATCGTGTTGAACCTGCATGGGCAGCTGTACCTGTAGACGCCATCCAAGCTCTGTTTGACTCAATGCCCTGGCGTATCAAGGCCGTTTATTATGGCCAGAGGTGGTTGTTCTGGGTTCTTATTTCTCAGGATTTATCCACCCAAATTGCGTGAAAATGTAATCACATGTCATTTCTAGTATAATATATTTGTCCAATGAATACCCGTTTATCATCTGCATTTCTTCTTGGTGTAGCAATTTTAATGGCCGGTAGTGTAGCAGCAGATTTCAATACTGGGCCATCAGTAGGTGACAATGTGCGAATCATTCAATGGAACATCATCGATATGGGTTTTCGGAGCCAAAGGCCCACTCGTGTACCCTTGATGAGGCACTACACCAACCTTTACACCTCGCCTGGGCCCTTCAACACCGACACTGGACTGTTGATGATTGGAAAATTGTCGCATCGTCGGACGAGTCTCATTTCAAATTGTACCGAGCAGATGAATCTGTACGGGTATGCAGACGACCTCTTAAATCCAGGGACCCAGCATGTCAACAGAATACTGTTCAAGCTGGTGGAGGCTCTGTAATGACGTGGGGTGCGTGCAGTAGGAGTGATTTGGTCCCCTGATACGTCTAGATACGACTCTGACATGTGACATGTACTTAAGCATTCTGTCTGATAACCTGCATCCATTAATATCCATTGTGGATTCCGACAGACTAGGGCAATTGCAGCAGGAAAATGCGACACCCCACACATTCATAATTGCTATAGAGTGGCTCCAGAAATACTCTTGTGAGTTTAAACACTTCCGCTGACCAACAAACACGCCAGACGTGAACATTATTAGGCATATCTGGGATGCCTTGCAACTTGCAGTTCAGAAGGGGTCTCCACCTTCTCGTACTCTTATGGATTAATGGACAGCTCTGCAGGATTCATGATGTCAGTTCCCTCCAGCACTATTTCAGACATTTGTCGAGTCAATGCCATGCCGTGTTGCGGCACTTCCGCGTGCTCTTAGGGGTCCAACACGTTGTTAGGCAGGTGTACCAGTTTCTTTAGCTGGCTCTCAGCACTATGCGATTTAACTTCTGAGGTCATCAGTCGCCTAGAACTTAGAACTAATTAAACCTAACTTAACTAAGGGCATCACACACATCCATGCCCTAGGCAGGATTCGAACCTGCGACCGGAGCGGCCACTCGGCTCCAGACTGTAGTGCCTAGAACCGCACGGCCACTACGGCCGGCGCTTTCTTTAGCTCTTCAGTGTGTAACTGACAGGGGCAAAGTGGTATCTGACAATACACACCTTCAAAGCAAGCTTCTTAATAAGTGACTTACTGATTTTACACCCCTTTCCCATTGTACCAATGAAGTTGTTTGGTGAATGTGTTTGTTGTCAAAAGAGTAACATCATCATCGTCATCGTCATCCACTCTTAAAGAAGAATTCAACGTCACTCAACTACTCTTCTCTACATTTACCAGGCCTTCTCTATGATTTCTCCAACTAAATCGGACTGTACAAATAATAGCACAAAGAAACACTTGTCGAATAGCGACACGTGACGATGCTTACCAGTCACAACTTTAACGAGCTTTGGCTTTTAAACGTTGCAATTGGATCGTCATTGTTTACTACTCCTGGTGGTGTCAGGCAGGAGCTACTGAGAAACAACAGGTACACGGGCGTTGAACAGCTGTGTGACTGCGCTTGTCAGAATTCTGGCGCAAATCTCCGCGCAGGATTGATAGCTTTGGCTCATATTTTGCATGTGTGCATTTCCTTTCCTTAAAATATGAGAACGAGTTGTTGATATTCCCTCTTTAGATGCAATTGTTTGTCAGTAGATATTGTTTCTTTTCGACAATGTGTTTATTATTTAGTTCTAAGGCTTTTATTTCTATGCAATTTAATTAGGACACAGTTTTCAGCCCTCTCAGAACCCCATTAGCATGTATTCATTAACTTAGACGAGATTTTCATTATAATATAACTTAATGAGCACATTACACTTTATTTAATAATATCATACTTCCAAATAAGATACTCACCAGTTTTGTTCAAGTCCCTCCGCAAAAAATCAGGTCGGTGATACTGCTCACATTGTCCCCTGGCGAGAATGGCTCTTGTGATGCGGCGAACAGCGTACAGTGACTGCGACAGGATAGGGCGCCTCAGATGATCAGTTTGCAGCGTTGTCACGTTCCACTCCATGTCGTAAAACCTACCAAAATAAAATGGAGTCAGCTGATGTAACAAATGATATTCTGAGACTTGACTGCATTTTGTAGAGTAGAAAAGTGAAAACTAAACTCCGCTTGCCCCTTCTCCAGCTTATACGTTTCCCATTGATAGAGATCACCAGCTCATTAGAGATGAGTCAAGGCGTCAGACAGTTATTCTGGCGTAAATTATGACTGGTGTGTGAGTCTGCTGACATATTCTGATGAACTGTTGAAATACAAGAACTCCCACACAAATATTCAGCCAGAACTATGAAAAGACAAGCACGCCAGACCAGCTTTAAAAACATAGAGTGGACAGTTCTCCACAACATGTCTCACCATCTGTTCCGTGGCACCACAGTCACAGGTAGCACTTTCTCTACTACCTACTTCTTCAAGATGTGGCGATGTCACCCTTGTGCCAGTTGGATGAGATTTGAGCTTGAGCTTTTGCGAAGACAACGAAACTTTGTCTCGAAACCTGGCAGAAAATCCAAAGAGATTCTGGTCGTATGTCAAGTATGTTAGCGGCAAAGAACAATCAATGCCTTCTCTGCACGATAGCAATGGAGATACTATCGACAACAATGCTACCGAAGCAGAATTATTAAACACAGCTTTCCGAAATGCCTTCTTAAAAGAAGATGAAGTAAATATTCCAGAATTCGAATCGAGAACAGCTGCTAACATGAGTAACGTAGAAGAAAATATCACCGGAGTAGTGAAGAAGCTTAAATCACTTAATAAGAGCAAGTCTTCTCGTCCAGATTGTACACCAATTAGGTTCCTTTCAGAGTATGCTGTTGCATTAGCTCCGTACTTAGCAATCATATACAACCGTTCGATCGACAAAAGATCCGTACCAAAAAACCGGAAAGTTGCACAGTTCACGCCAATATTCAAGAAAGGCGGTAGGAGTAATCCACTAAACTAAAGGCCCGTATCATTAACGTCCATATGCAGCAGGATTTTGGAACATATATTTTGTTCGAACATTGTGAATTACCTCGAACAAAACTGTCTATTAACACACAGTCAACATGGATTTAGAAAACATCGTTCTCGTGAAACACAACTAACTCTATTCACATGAAGTGCTATTGACAAGGGATTTCAGATCGATTCCTCGTTTCTGGATTTGCGGAGGGCTCTTGACACGGTACCACACAAGCGGCTTGTAGTGAAATTGCGAGCTTGAGGAATAGCATCTCAGTTATGTGACTAGATTTGTGATTTCCTGTCAGAGAGGTAACAGTTCGTAGTAACTGACGGAAAGTCATCGAGTAAAACAGAAGTGATTTCTGGCGTTTCCCAAGGTAGTGCTATAAGCCCTTTGCTGTTCCTTATCTATATAAACGATTTTGGAGACAATCTGAGCAGCCGTCTTAGTTTTTTTGCAGATGACGCTGTCGTTGATCGACTAATAAAGTCATCAGCTCAAAACAAACTGCAAAACGATTTAGAAAAGATATCTGAATGGTGCGGAAATTGGCAGTTGACTTTAAATAATGAGAAGTGTGAGATCGTCCACATAAATATTAAAAGGAATCCGTTAAACTTCAGTTACACGATAAATCATTCAAATCTAAAGACCGTAACTTCAACTAAATACCTAGGAATTTCAATTACGAACAACTTAAATTGATAGGAACACATAGAAAATGTTGTGGGGAAGGCTAACCAAAGAGTTCGTTTTACTGACAGGACACTTAGAAAATGTAACATATCTACTAAGGAGACTGCCTACACTAAGCTTGCCCGTCCTCTTTTAGAATACAGCTGCGCGGTGTGGGATCCATATCGGATAGGATTGACGGAGTAAATCGAAAAAGTTCAAATAAATCAGTACGTTTTTCATTATCGCGAAATATGGGAAAGAGTGTCACTGAAATGATACAGGAGCCGGCCGTGGTGGCCGTGCGGTTCTAGGCGCTGCAGTCCGGAACCGCGGGACTGCTACGGTCGCAGCTTCGAATCCTGCCTCGGGCATGGAAGTGTGTGATGTGCTTGGGTTAGTTAGGTTTAATTAGTTCTAAGTTCTAGGGGACTGATGACCTAAGATTTTAAGTCCCATAGTGCTCAGAGCCATTTGAACCATTTGAAATCAGACAGGATTTCGGCTGTGCGTGACTAAAAGAAAGGCGTTTTTCGTTGCGACGGAATCCTCTCACGAAATTCCAATCACCAACTTTCTCCTCCGAATGCGAAAATATTTTATTTACACCAACGTACATAGGGAGAAACGATCACCACCATAAATTGAGGGAAATCAGAGTTCGTACGGAAAGATTTAAGTGTTAGTTCTTTCCGCGCGCTATATGAGATTCTAATAATAGAGAATTGTGAAGGTGGTTCGATGAACTCTCTGCCAGGCACTTAAATGTGATTTGCAGAGTATCCATGGAAACGTAGATGTAGAGGATGATCGAACTGTGAAACCTTTCTCAAACGGTGGATTGTGCAATTCTCTGGAGTCTGTCTTAAGAATTAGCACCCTGGCGTCTTTGATTGTGAGATTATTTGGGACAGAACTGTATAGAACAGGCAACCACTATGTGGAAGCTGTTGTGGTAATGCCATTAATAGTCAACATGCCCCTTCTGTCTTATTTGTATGTGCGCTGTTCTCCATTGCTTTAGCGTAATATTCAGCAGTTGACTGTGGCCAGACAGTTTATTAACTCTGTACTTTCGCCGAAAAGAAATTCAGAAACCTCTGCACCACCAGAAGCAGATACGAATTTTCTTCCGTCGAGAGTAAGTCCGGATGATCTCTGAACAGTAGTAGCTTTTGAGGTGGCAGTATCTATAGGAGTTAACGATATTCTTACGACCGCCGCTGAAGAGATGTAGCTTTCTATGCATAGCCAATATGAGGCTCAAAAGACCTGTTCCCAAAAACCATCAAACTCCTTTCTCTCCATGTTCCTTTATTTTCCAGTGTAATGGCTACTACTTCCTTCCTGCAAGACGATCGAATGATGGGTTGGAATACGTCTGTCAAATGCAGATTTTTCAATATATTTAGAACAGCAAAATACTTGAACATTATGGATATAAATCAATGTTTTTTCTTATTTTTTAGTGATGTTTCCGTTTGAAGCAGGGAATACATGGGGAGAGATCCGGCGACCTTTTGTTCAAGGTATGGCTTGTCGAGCATGAAGAGAAAATCTCGCCGGGTGCGGGCGGACGTTACCTTGCTGAAACGTAAGCCCTCTGTGGCTTGCCATGGAGGGCAACAAGACTGGGCATAGAATATCGTCAACGTATCGTTCTGCTGTGTGGGTACCACTGATGCCTGCTAAAGGGGTCCTGCTATGAAAATGAATGGCACCCAATACCATCCTTCCTGGGTGTTGGGCCTTATAGAGGGCGACAGCCAAGTTGGTAATCACTACTCTTTAGGGCATCCCCAGATTCGCCTTAGCCGGTCATTGGGGCTCAGTTAGAAGTGGGATTCATCTCAGAAGACAATTCTATTCCAGTCAATGAGATGCCTGGACGAAGTCGTGTTTGGAGACGTCCCGGACGCCGATAGAATACAACCTGAATGTCGCGCGCCATATGGCCTGACGACCTGGAGTGATGATCAGCGGTGTCATTTGTTTTCATGGCAGGACTTCTTCACCTGTCTTCCTTGGCGTCCTTACTGCACAGCGGTTCGTCGACGGTGTTCTACGTCCCGTTATGTTGCCCTTCATGGTAATCATTCTTGGCTAACATTTTTTCAGGATAACGCCCACCCACAAACAACTTTCTACTAATATGTATTTGGGCTTTCCGAACTCTATCTTGGCCAGCAAGGTCGCCGGACCTCTTCGCAATTGAGAATGATGGGAGCAATATGCCGTTTGTGGTGTAATTCACTTGCACCATGCAAACTTCCATTTAATGAGCGCGACATTCTCGCACTGACATCACAGTACATTTAATTTCTTATAAGATTTTCGGATGTCAACGTGCACTAGTTTGAAAGGATTAATAGCAGACATTCAGAGGACGCAAGACAATAGAAGGAACTGAGGCCTGGTAGTGTCAAACTTAAACTGTCCAAACTCAACCTAAAAGATTTCTGCAGAAGTACTTCAGCTCCACTTGCGTTCTACGACTATAATTAACTTGAATGAATGTAATAGTCGACAATGCATTTGGTACCTGGGAGCTTCACGGCTACCTCAAGAAGCACAAGACACTAAAATGCATTCAAAAGCTCGTAAACTGTTCATCAAACAAGGATACCCGATCCCACTATCGTGACGTCGGTTTTCTCCATGTGGCCAAGGAGATGCCGAAAACATGCATACCAAAACACCATGGCTGACATCTTCCTATTCCGAGAATGAGATACCGGAGAAAAGGTAAGTTCAGAATTCCCGCCGTGAGTATAAGTCCCAGGTCTCGTCTCGATATTTCAGTTGATGTAAGCTACGTCTTCAAAACGAAGAGGACTGGGTTTCAGTCCCAGCCTGACACGCTGTTTCCATCTGATAGTTAGATGCAGATTTCCGTTGGTCCCGTTACTGATAAATTTAATTTGAAATAAATTTATTGCCATTGTCATTACTACACTCCTGGAAATGGAAAAAAGAACACATTGACACCGGTGTGTCAGACCCACCATACTTGCTCCGGACACTGCGAGAGGGCTGTACAAGCAATGATCACACTCACGGCACAGCGGACACACCAGGAACCGCGGTGTTGGCCGTCGAATGGCGCTAGCTGCGCAGCATTTGTGCACCGCCGCCGTCAGTGTCAGCCAGTTTGCCGTGGCATACGGAGCTCCATCGCAGTCTTTAACACTGGTAGCATGCCGCGACAGCGTGGACGTGAACCGTATGTGCAGTTGACGGACTTTGAGCGAGGGCGTATAGTGGGCATGCGGGAGGCCGGGTGGACGTACCGCCGAATTGCTCAACACGTGGGGCGTGAGGTCTCCACAGTACATCGATGTTGTCGCCAGTGGTCGGCGGAAGGTGCACGTGCCCGTCGACCTGGGACCGGACTGCAGCGACGCACGGATGCACGCCAAGACCGTAGGATCCTACGCAGTGCCGTAGGGGACCGCACCGCCACTTCCCAGCAAATTAGGGACACTGTTGCTCCTGGGGTATCGGCGAGGACCATTCGCAACCGTCTCCATGAAGCTGGGCTACGGTCCCGCACACCGTTAGGCCGTCTTCCGCTCACGCCCCAACATCGTACAGCCCGCCTCCAGTGGTGTCGCGACAGGCGTGAATGGAGGGACGAATGGAGACGTGTCGTCTTCAGCGATGAGAGTCGCTTCTGCCTTGGTGCCAATGATGGTCGTATGCGTGTTTGGCGCCGTGCAGGTGAGCGCCACAATCAGGACTGCATACGACCGAGGCACACAGGGCCAACACCCGGCATCATGGTGTGGGGAGCGATCTCCTACACTGGCCGTACACCACTGGTGATCGTCGAGGGGACACTGAATAGTGCACGGTACATCCAAACCGTCATCGAACCCATCGTTCTACCATTCCTAGACCGGCAAGGGAACTTGCTGTTCCAACAGGACAATGCACGTCCGCATGTATCCCGTGCCACCCAACGTGCTCTAGAAGGTGTAAGTCAACTACCCTGGCCAGCAAGATCTCCGGATCTGTCCCCCATTGAGCATGTTTGGGACTGAATGAATCGTCGTCTCACGCGGTCTGCACGTCCAGCACGAACGCTGGTCCAACTGAGGCGCCAGGTGGAAATGGCATGGCAAGCCGTTCCAGAAGACTACATCCAGCATCTCTACGATCGTCTCCATGGGAGAATAGCAGCCTGCATTGCTGCGAAAGGTGGATATACACTGTACTAGTGCCGACATTGTGCATGCTCTGTTGCCTGTGTCTATGTGCCTGTGGTTCTGTCAGTGTGATCATGTGATGTATCTGACCCCAGGAATGTGTCAATAAAGTTTCCCCTTCCTGGGACAATGAATTCACGGTGTTCTTATTTCAATTTCCAGGAGTGTACATTCGCTGCTATTAGTTGCTGTCGTCTTTGGCTCGAAGACTGGTTTGATGCAGCTCTCCATGTTACTCTATCCTGTGCAAGTCCTTTAATCTCCAATTAACTACTGTAAACTGCTTTCCCTTGAACCTGTTTACTGTACACATCACTTGGCAATCCTCTACAATTTTTACTCCCTCACACTTCTTCTCCTTTACCACATGAACGATTCCCTGGCACCTCCAGAGGGATCCTGTCAACTGATCCCTTCTTTTAGTCAAGTTGTGCGTTATTGTTTTAGTTTCTAATTCGAATCAGTACTTGCTCATTAATTAAACCATCTACCCACCTGTTCGTCAGTAGTTTGTTCTAGTACAACATCTTCTAATCTCTTCTGGTGTCAGCTGCTTATTGTCCATATTTCAACTTCGTACAAGGCTACACTCCAGACAAATACCTTCAGAAATAACTTCCTAACAGTTAAATTTGAATTAGGAGTTTAAAAAATCCTCTTCTCTAGATATGCTTTTCGAACTATAGCTGATCTGCATTTTATATGCTGCTCACTTCGGCTATCGACTGTTATATTGCTGCCCGAATGGGACAACTCATCTGCTGCTTTAGTGTATTATTTCCTAATCTAATTATACTTTTGAATATGGCAGGTCAACATTTCAGGAATCTTATTAGCTTGCTTGATAACCCTATATGTTAAGACGTATTTCAATACATTATGTGACGGAGACATAACCCATTTGACAGATAATTAAATAAACGAATTATTCTTCGACGCTTGACGGAACATGACAATAACATCATAAAAGAAACATTTTTCAGATGTTGTGCAGCCGTCACTAGTTTAATCACAATCCATCATGTTGTCACTTGATGATAGCATAAGAAGCTGAATCCCAATTTGTGAGTAAATAAATAATAGTTGCAGAAAATCACGAAAGTTTTCCTTTGTGATATCGAAAAGAAGCATTCTGTACAATTGAAGAACTAAGACCTGAAATTTGTAAATATTCAGTGAACTGTACATGTATGCCTCTAACAGTAACAACAACAAGGAACTACCGCCTTTCGACGTGTCTATGATCAGACCAAGAGTAAAGTTACACGATTTGTTTTCGTATCAATGTGTGCGGTCCAAGTATCTACAAGGAATAGTGTACTACTCGTAGTGATGTAAGGCAGCGTAAGAACAGTCACGTAAATGGATCCTAGCCGACGGGATCTGGAGACCCGTGTCACTCAAAGTCAGTGACGATCGCTTTCAAACCAGGCACGAGTTGCCACTGCCAATGAATGCATGTCCATCTGAACCAGCTGCCGAGCAGTCACCGCGAAGGCAGCTGCACAGGCTCGAAATTTCGGGTAGGAGACAGGAGACACACTTAGCTGCACGTCTTGAGTGGGCAAGACAGTACAGAGACGGCCTGTGGATGGGTGGAGGTGTGTAACGTTGCCAGGCAAGTAATTGCGTCTCTTCTGAAATTATCAACGTGTCGACTGGACTAACGGCCCAATGAGGCGTATAAGCTGCAGTATGTAGAGCTTGTAGTTCAGGCCAGTGGTGGTTCTCTGCTGTTTTGGGAGTGTTTCTGTTACTATGACTTTGATTCACTCAATAAGGTTAATATGAATCTGAACCAGAAGGATTATTTCAACATTGTCGGTGACGAAGTGTTTCCCTGTCTTCTATATCTTCCTGGTGAATATGCTGTGGATACTCGCACTGTAGAAGATGACTACAGTCGTTTTCTCAGGGCTGCATGAATACATTACTGGTTTCACGAACACCCAAGCATCATACCGCACGAGATGGCCATTGGATAACCCAATCCTTGTGCCGCATACAGTGTCTGGAACTATTTGTAACAGTAGCTGAGACACGGCAGCTGACGTACCCCTCAGATTGGTAGCTCTGCGGCATCTAATCGTCAGTGGGAGGCTTCAGATGGATACTGTGTATCTGAAGAAACTTTTGGTACTCTCTTCCTCGCCGAACTGACGGAATTTTCGATGCTAGAGACGGTAATATCGTGATGCCATTGCGTGATCCTTCAAGGAGATCCTTGAAGCTGACTGTCTTATTGTAACTTATTGATGTAAGGAAACAGTGGGAATCGTACAGCTAACTGGTAATATGTCAAAAATTTATTCAAAGCTTTATTCAAAGCTTTATCTACGTTTCAGCAGATATAAACCTTTGTTGCCCTGAAGAGCTAGTAACGCGTCTTACATAATGTACGAAAAGATAAACCAAGTCATAAGGTTCAGTCAACAGTGCAATTATGCTTATAAATGCTAAGGTACAGCCACAAGATTTATCAACAGTATATCTAGGTAAAAGTTTGAATAAGCTTTTGACGTGCCACTGGTCGGCGTTATGATTCCTATAGTTTCCATAATTTTGCTGTTGCTGACTGCTGCAGTGTTCAAGATTTTAATGACGTTTGTATAGTAGATGATGTGGAGCATTAGTACTATCTTATGGTGCAGAGTGTTGACTCTACGCCGGCTGCGGCGGTTTTAGGCGCATCAGTCCGGAACCGCTCTGCTGCTACGGTCGCAGTTTCGAGTCCTGTCTCGGGCATGGATGTGTGTGATGTCCTTAGGTTGGTTACGTTTAAATAGTTCTAAGTGTAGGGGACTGATGACCTCAGATGTTAAGTCCCATAGTGCAGAGAGCCATTTGAACCATTTCTTTTGTTGATTCTGCAGTTACTTGTTTCGCATAATAATTAATGTAGCCATGGATGGTGTTTCATCACTTTTAAAGTTATCTCCAAATAAAGTCGACATCAAGCTACAGTGATTCTTTTATCATCGCTAATAACATCGTACTTTTATTGATTTTTGATAATATTGTTAGGGACAGCGATATAAATACAGTTTTACTCGTAGTAAGGCAATCAGTCGCAAAATGTGTTATTGATGGTTGCTGGTTTCAGTCTTTGACTATCACCAACGTACCGTTGACTGTCTACTGTAGCGATATGTGGAGACAGCAAGCGCAGTAAGACCTATGGCACAAGGCACATCAGTCAACTGCTCGGTGTCCTCTGTGAACGGAAGAGAAGGCGTCACAAGCTACTAGCATGAAGTCTCCTTAGTTCTGACCTATGTGTGCTTACTGACAGATAGTTAATTTCAGTAAATAGGAGAAGTGGGAGATAGCATACAGAACAAATATAAGGATAGGAGAAGAGTACTGAGTGTCGTACGTACCCCTGTACAAAGCAGGAGTCGATACAGTCAGCAGCGATCCGGCAGCCGAGTTCCACTTTGAGTTCCCTGGACTGGCTCCACGTGAGGTGTCGGAGCTCCGCCACGGCTCCGGCGCACCCATCCCACTCCCCCGGCCCTGCAGGCGGCGGTGGCGGTCTGTAGCTCGAGATGCTGGCTGTCAGGTGGGCCACGGTTGGCACAATGGCGGACGGCGACTCCAGGGTTTCGCAAGTTCCGGTCAGCATGTGGACTGCTGCAAAACGATGTTCGGTCATCTCGGACTCTGCGCATTGACGACTCACCAAAGCTTTCGTTGACTACTTCTGTCTATAACTATACTAAAGTGCGCGCAGTTTATGATGGAGGCCGAGTTTAGGTTCGTTCTGCGCCTCTGACGTCACAAAACACAGTCAGCCAATGAACAGGGAACGACGTTGCCAGAGCTCGACTGCAGTGCAGAGCTCGGACGAGTGTCTTCAGTTTTAGAAACGTTCAGTCATAAATAAAGTAATTGAACAAAAGCAATGTCTTGATAGCAGACTTTCTTTTACAGAAAGTTTGGAAAAAGCATTCTTTATACCAATTGCTTCATATTCTATTAATTAATTAAACCAAACAAGCAATAAGCCTCCTAATTCAGGCGATAGCAAGGAAAGGTTTTTGTATCATTCTCACTATCCGCTTTTTCGTAATAAAGAACAGCGGTAATTGTTCATTTCCTATTGTACTTCGACGAAACGTGAGTAATTCATAATCATACCAACAGTGTTTGTCGGCATCTTGCGTGATATTTTAAAGTCCTGCAGGAGATTTATTGAATGACGAGTTGCGTTAGTGTAATGTTTGAAGTGTATGGCTGTTAAGCAAAAGGTTCTGAGATCAAACCTTGATCTGAGCTTAATATTTTCTCTATTTTAAAAACAATATCGAAGTGTCTTACTTCATGAATTTTATTCGTTTGAGTGTAATTTTTTGAAATTTCTAGTGGCAACTAAAATCGCCCATACGGAAAGTATACGTTATGGACTTTTAGCTCTGCAAACTCTTCAAAATTTCGTGCAGTGGTTTACTACATCTAATGCTCCACAATAACTGCATTGAACATCGAAACAAATCGAGCGAGGTGGCGCAGTGGTTAGCACACTGGACTCGCATTCGGGAGGACGACGGTTCCATCCCGTCTCCGGCCATCCTGATTTAGGTTTTCCGTGATTTCCCTAAATCGTTTCAGGCGAATGCCGAGATGGTTCCTTTGAAAGGGCACGGCCGATTTCCTTCCCAATCCTTCCCTAACCCGAGCTTGCGCTCCGTCTCTAATGACCTCGTTGTCGACGGGACGTTAAACACTAACCACCACCACCACCATCGAAACAAAATTAAGTCATTTATGGGGGGAAGGTATCAGTCAAGAAGATGTGTAAAAATAAAATTTTTGGGCCAAATAGTTTTTGTGAAATCGAATGATAAAGTGTGTCAAAGCAGTCGAAACACCATGTGTCTGCACAGGTCTGCACAGGCGAGCAGTGCAATGATGACAAAATCGCGCACATCGCGGAATGCGGGGAGCACGTCTCTGTAGCAGCGAAAGGGTTAATGCGGCCGTGGTGGCTTTACTTCATAAACTGCGCGCTCCCCCCTAAACTTTGCGAAGTATACTATGGCGCTGCTTCCCTTGGCGCGTACAACTGGCAACGCAGCAGTCTCCCGCGTCTGGGGGGGGGGGGGGGGGGCATGCACGAACCGCCATGATAAAAGAATTGAACTATGGCAGCCACTGAAAGTGAAACACTAAGTCAGCAGCAATCAACGCAAGTGAACACGGCAGCAGGTGCACTAGGTGCACTACACTCTTTCACAAGCAAACGACTAGCATTTCGAAATTAGAATTATATATTAATACCTTGAGGTGCTGATGGGCTTTTAACATATATCAACGAGGACAGGTGATAATATGTGCCCCGACCGGGACTCGAACCTGGGATCTCCTGCTTACATGGCAGCCGCTCTATCCATCGGAGACACCGAGGGCACAGAGGATAGTACGACTGCAGGGACAATCTCGCTCACGCCTCCTGCGAGACCCACATTTTCACCTTGCATATCCACACACTACAGTCGTAGTGTCCCACTCCAACACACTCATTACTCGTGGAAGACATTCTTACCAAGTCCCGTAAGAGTTCGGCGAATATGTGTGCATCCGCACAGAAGAAGAAAGCCATGGCCGGTATTGCCAGAACTATATACTCATATGGATATGGTGTCTGTTCTCTCGGACATGTCCGAACGAACAGACACCATATTCATGTAAGTATATGATTAGCATTTCAGCTGATTGTCAGCTCGGTCGCCACTGGTGTGGGTCAATTTGATGTATAAGTGGAGAGAGCTGCGCCGTCAGTGTTCTGCACAATGACAACACTTTACACTAGGTTGTCCTTTTAGACGAGCGCTCATTCCGATTACATCACAACGGATGCATCCGTGAGTCAAGGCTCCAAGCAAAGTGAGCGGTGCCACGCTGCATTCGTCATTTTAGAACTTACCCATCACCTGGAGTCATTGTATCGGGACTCATTTGGTACAGCCGGACGGTGTGGCCGAGGGGTTCTAGGCGCTTCAGTCCGGAACCGCGCTGCTGCTACGGTCGCAGGTTCGAATCCTGCCTCGGTCACGGATGTGTGTGATGTCCTTAGGTTAGTTAGGTTTAAATAGTTCTAAGACTAGAGGACTGATGACCTCAGATGTTAAGTCCCACAGGGCTCAGAGCCATTTGAACAATCAATTGGTACATAACACAACACGGATAGCAGCCGTTACATTTCTTACTCTTCTGACACTTCTGACTTGCCCTGTCTTCGATAATCCATAAAAGAATTCGACACCGCATGTTGCCCCTGCTGTTTTGCCTGCCTCGACAGGGACTGTGTTCGACTGTTGCCCTGACTGGAAATTTCTCCTTTCTCAACATCTGGCCACTGATTGCAGCGAGACTGCCAAGGCACAACTACTGTCTACTCACCTCGGTCACGGTATGATGTGACCGTGTGTGTCAAAATGGTTCAAATGGCTCTGAGCACTATGGGACAACATCTGAGGTCATCAGTCCCCTAGACTTAAAACTACTTAAACCTAACTAACCTAAGGACATCACACACATCCATGCCCGAGGCAGTATTCGAACCTGCGACCATAGCAGCAGCGCGGTTCCAGACTGAAACGCCTAGACCCGCTCGGCCACAGCGGCCGGCGACCGTCTGTGTAATTCGACCAAGATTCGACTGGATTAGAGTCATTGTTGATGGCTCTGGTGGTAGAAACGTGTACTAAATTCTATACCCTTTATACCCACCATCACCTACAAATATAATCATCTTTTCTGCCTGCTCCACTGTGTACGCGCAATAAGTGAAACTTCGTTACTTGCTGTCCTTTGTGGTGCTGCAACTGTAATGTACTTGTACGCCTGTAGTTCAGTGACCACTGTCCAATGCTTGGCAGAGGGAGCTTTCCACTATACTACGAACTAGTCATTTTTGGCCTTTTGCGTTTCCATTCTTTTATTGTGCAGAAGAAGAATGACTTCTGAAATTAGCCTGTGCTTGCTTTAATTACTATAATATTGTCCTCATCGACGCTGAGGCAGCGGTATATAGGACAGTATCTGACGGTTACTGCTGAGTGTAACCGCTCTCTAAACAGCAGTCCATATGAGAAAACCAGTTGCTTCTTTAAATGTGGTTATTCATTCTCTAGGTACTTCGGCTATGCATAGCTCCATTTAAAAATAATAGATCGATGTATTCATGGGGTCAAAGAGCATACACCTACTTTCATGCCGAGCAGCTAATTCACGGCAAATAATAATCTATAGCTGTGATCCTGCAGTCAGATACAGTACGCATTGGGCACCGTTTCGACTGAGCGTGGTGGCGCAATTGTTAGCACACTGGACTCGCATTCGGGAGGACTACGGTTCAATCCCGCGTCCGACCATGCCTATTCACGTTTTCCGTCATTTCTCTTCATCACTTCAGGAAAATGCCGGGATGTTCCTTTGAAAGAGTACGGCCGATTTCCTTCCCTAATCCGAGCTTGTGCTTCGTATCTAATGACATCGTCGTCAACGGGGCGTTAAACACTAATCTCCTCCTTCTCTTCCTAGAATTTCGTGTTGATAAACTACACAGAAATGCAAAATAAAAGTTAAATAAATAATTTAAGATAAGGATTTTATTCTAACGTCTGTAACTGATGCGCCGGCCGTAGTTGGACGAGCGGTTCTAGACGCTGCAATCTGGAACCGCGCTGCCGCTACGGTCAGGGGACTGATGACCTCAGCAGTTAAGTGCCATAATGCTCATAGGCATTTGAACCATTTTTGTAATTGATGCAGACGACAGAGAGCTATGTTGAATAATGTTTGGTCAAGTAAGGACATCTCAAGTAAACGGGAAGTGGTCCTACGACATTTAGTTAAAACACATACCCTTACTAAATGTAGTACAGTTATGTTGAGAGTGTTACCTGAGTGGTAGCAAAATCCCTAAACTAAATAGTCATCAAAGATATGCCGCGACTAAGTCCAATTCGTAATCACAATACACAAAACATTCACCAGCTCAAACCGATTAAGAGTTTAACAAGATGAATTACAAATTGTCGCATGCGATACCAAGAATTGTTACTCATACTCTGTCCATCCTCCGTTCAGTAATACAAGCAAAAATGTTGGAGTCCTACACAGAGCAATTTCAGACATCCCGAAGTGTAAATTCCCTTCAGAAGTTATAGCAGCAGCTGTTCACTACCTAGAACCAATCACCTATGTAATTGAATCATGCATGTAACCTCAGGGAGGTCTTCCTTCTTTAAGAAATCGACATAAAGTGCCCGGCATAGCTCACTTGAGCTCTTCATTCCTAAAGTTCCAGTCTCCACTTGACTTCCGTAGTGTTGCACTACTGCCTGCTTTTCCATGGGCTGAAGGCCATCCCCACCATCGTCTTAAGTTATAAAATCATTATTTGATTATAGATGACTTCTCTCCAGACTAATACATAAGAACAATATTTAAACAAAGAAATTTCATAAACATTCGGCTACACTCTGATGATTTACAATAAATATAAGTAATGGTTGAAATAAATAGATAAGCCAAGATTCTTGCACAAGTGCGCTCACGATAAATTCCAACAAACTGCCATTAAATATTGTTTGTGCAATTATTTATGCCTTATTGACACAAGTGCCTTTTGGTTATCTTTGCAATAACGTTGTCCACTAATGCATGTGATTGACCAATTTTAAATTAGCTGATTCTTAATAGCACTTACAATCAACGTTCACATAAATTTACTGCCAGAACAGCAAACTGTTCATTAAATAACAATGGGTGTAAGGCAACATGTGATGTATTCATGCTTCATTCATCAGCTGTGTAATTGTGGAGAACTCAATATTCTGATAAACATTTGCGCAGTATAAAGATATAAAAGCTGTCGTAAATCAACAAGTAAAATAAAGACAGACGAATGGCTTTCTGCGACTATAGCTATCATGTATTCTGTCACTTACGATATCGTTTGTTGGAATCATATGAAGCATTTAAAAGTTGACAATTCAGAGGTTCATTGTGAAAATTTTTATTAACTGTGATATATTAACTTCTGTAGCTTCAAAGATATTGAAAGTATTGTTGTATCATTGGATGCACTTCATTTTTCTGAGATCGGATATGTACTCAGATTTGCTTTAATACCTTATTATACGTACTCAAGAAGCTCTAAGGAGCCATCTTTCAGCTTCTCTAAGACTCTCCCATTCTTAGGGCATCTACTGCATCTTAATTTCGAGTTTCTAGATGTACCCAGTTTTAGTAACGCTGCTAGTTTCTGCGCCTTGCTGGCCTGTGCCAGTTGCTGTGGGTTGCTCTGCTATGGTTCTCTCACTGAGGCAGCATTACCGCGCACTGAGCCCCAGGCCCCCACAAGCAAATTCACCTCGCCTCATAGCAGTTTCAGGCTACTTCGTTAACTCACTTACATACAGATAGCATTACAGTGATTCTAGTTTAATCCCAGACTCCTCGCCTAATATTGATTCTTGATACATCGTAGGCTCTCACAGGATAGCTGGCTTCTGTCTTCTACCAGTTTCGATCTTGCAACTTTCTAGGCACGCGCTTCTGAAACTCAAACCACCCTGTGACCATCATTGTGGCTTCTTTGTAAACCTTCCATATCACTCTTACTCCAATTTGGTACGCACCCCAAACATTTCAATAGTATTCCGGGATGATTAAGGCTCCTATAATGAATGACTGCATTTTCGCAGCTTTCTACCAATGAAGTGTAGTCTATCAACTGCATCACCTATGACTGAGCCTATGTCATCGTACCAATCCGTATCTCCACAAATTGTTACACCCAGCCGGCCGCAGTGGCCGAGGGGTTCTAAGCGCTTTAGTCTGGAACTGCGCGGCCGCTACGGTCGGAGGTTCGAATCCTGCCTCGGGCATGGGCGTGTGTGATGTCCTTAAGTTAGTTAGGTTTAAGTAGTTCTAAGTTCTAGGGGACGGATGACCTCAGATGTTAAGCCCCACAGTGCTCAGAGATACTTGAACCATTTTTGTTACACCCAGGTACTTCAATGAGTATACTCTTTCCAGATAGGAAGAGAATTTATAGCGCTAGTTTTCAATGTTTGCACCACATTGAAATCATATCAATACCTGGCTGGATATTTAAGCAACTCTTTCAGACAGCACTTCGTTACAGATAACTGTGTATGTAATATTACTATTAATATTTTTTGCTGTGTAATTAGCGTATAACATGAACAGTAACGGTGACAACGGACCTCTCATGAGTCGCCATCCATGGTGCATCGTCCCTACCAAAATCCAGTCACAAATTTCGTTCGATATCACATATGTTCGGCACTTCACTGTTTTCTGGTTTTAATCGCTGGGAAGGGCCTCTGAGCTACATTTTTCCCGTGGTGAAATATTATTCGGAAGTTAATAAATATTGTATCAGATTGCCTAGAATCATTGCTTTTAGAGTTACTTGTATTAAAAGCGCTATTTCGGTTCCGCATGACCAGTGTCTTTCATACTCAGCGTGGCACAGAGCGGCCATTTTGTTCGAGGTACTTGGCTTTTTCAAGTAGCAGATATGAAAATGTTTCAGACAGAGAGTTCAAATACTCACAGCTGCCACATTTCTACAAGCTGCCCAAACACAAAAACGCAAAAATGCAAACAGCCGTAAGTCACCATCTGTCGGTTCTGAACTTCAGCACTGACCAAAACGAGTGCTACCAGAGGAACGTAGAATGTACTTGGCCACAGGCAGAGAGTTTTATTCAAGGCAAAAATCTACATCTACATCTACATTTATACTCCGCAAGCCACCCAACGGTGTGTGGCGAAGGGCACTTTACGTGCCACTGTCATTACCTCCCATTCCTGTTCCAGTCGCGTATGGTTCGGGGGAAGAACGACTGTCTGAAAGCCTCCGTGCGTGCTCTAATCTCTCTAATTTTACATTCGTGATCTCCTCAGGAGGTATAAGTAGGGGGAAGCAATATATTCGATACCTCATCCAGAAACGCACCCTCTCGAAACCTGGACAGCAAGCTACACCGCGATGCAGAGCGCCTCTCTTGCAGAGTCTGCCACTTGAGTTTATTAAACATCTCCGTAACGCTATCACGCTTACCAAATAACCCTGTGACGAAACGCGCATCTCTTCTTTGGATCTTCTCTATCTCCTCCGTCAGACCGATCTGATACGGATCCCACACTGATGAGCAATACTCAAGTGTAGGTCGAACGAGTGTTTTGTAAGCCACCTCCTTTGTTGATGGACTACATTTTCTAATCACTCTCCCAATGAATCTCAACCTGGTACCCGCCTTACCAACAATTAATTTTATATGATCATTCCACTTCAAATCGTTCCGCACGCATACTCCCAGATATTTTACAGAAGTAACTGCTACCAGTGTTTGTTCCGCTATCATATAATCATACAATAAAGGATCCTTCTTTCTATGTATTCGCAATACATTACATTTGTCTATGTTAAGGGTCAGTTGCCACTCCCTGCACCAAGTGCCTATCCGCTGCAGATCTTCCTGCACTTCGCTACAATTTTCTAATGCTGCAACTTCTCTGTATACTACAGCATCATCCGCGAAAAGCCGCATGGAACTTCCGACACTATCTACTAGGTCATTTATATATATTGTGAAAAGCAATGGTCCCATAACACTCCCCTGTGGCACGCCAGAGGTTACTTTAACGTCTGTAGACGTCTCTCCATTGATAACAACATGCTGTGTTCTGTTTGCTAAAAACTCTTCAATCCAGCCACACAGCTGGTCTGATATTCCGTAGGCTCTTACTTTGTTTATCAGGCGACAGTGCGGAACTGTATCGAACGCCTTCCGGAAGTCAAGAAAAATAGCATCTACCTGGGAGCCTGTATCTAATATTTTCTGGGTCTCATGAACAAATTAAGCGAGTTGGGTCTCACACGATCGCTGTTTCCGGAATCCATGTTGATTCCTACATAGTAGATTCTGGGTTTCCAAAAACGACATGATACTCGAGCAAAAAACATGTTCTAAAATTCTACAACAGATCGACGTCAGAGATATAGGTCTATAGTTTTGCGCATCTGCTCGACGACCCTTCCTGAAGACTGGGACTATCTGTGCTATTTTTCCAATCATTTGGAACCCTCCGTTCCTCTAGAGACTTGCGGTACACGGCTGTTAGAAGGGGGGCAAGTTCTTTCGCGTACTCTGTGTAGAATCGAATTGGTATCCCGTCAGGTCCAGTGGACTTTCCTCTATTGAGTGATTCCAGTTGCTTTTCTATTCCTTGGACACTTATTTCGATGTCAGCCATTTTTTCGTTTGTGCGAGGATTTAGAGAAGGAACTGCAGTGCGGTCTTCCTCTGTGAAACAGCTTTGGAAAAAGGTGTTTAGTATTTCAGCTTTACGAGTGCCATCCTCTGTTTCAATGCCATCATCATCCCGTAGTGTCTGGATATGCTGTTTCGAGCCACTTACTGATTTAACGTAAGACCAGAACTTCCTAGGATTTTCTGTCAAGTCGGTACATAGAGTTTTACTTTCGAATTCACTGAATTCACTGAATGTTAAAATTTGGAATTTGTGGTACGTTCTATGGGACCAAACTGCTGAGGTCATCGGTCCCTAGGCTTACACACTACTTAATCTAACTTAAAGTAAGTTACGATAATGACAACAAAGACACCAGTGCCCAAGGGAGGACTCGAAACTCTTACGAGGTGAGCCGCGCGAACCGTGGCAAGGCGCCAAAGACCGCACGGCTACCCCGCGCGGCACTTCATGTTAAATGTATTGATTGGCGAGATGGGTAATATGAGCTGACCAATAAAACATGTGAACACGGGCACATAAATCTTCGCAGAATACTAGGGGAGAGGCGTTAGAGTGGGAACTGTGAGTACGAGGCTTCACGGGAGACTCCAGGTTGGTGGAGACGCAGCTAAACTGCAGGCGGCAGGGCGCTGCAGACCCCGGAAGTAGACAACATTCCATTAGAACTACTTAGAACTACTGAAAGCCCTGGGAGAGTCAGCCATCACAAAACTCTACCGCCTGGTGAGCAAGATGTATGAGACACGCGAAATACCCTTAGATTTCAACAAGAATATAATAACTTCAATCTCAAAGAAAGCAGATCTTGACAGATGTGAAAATTACCGAACTATAGATTTAATAAGTCACGGCTGCAAAATACTAAAGCGAATGAAAAAACTGGTAGCAGTCGACCTCGGCGAAGATCAGTTTGGATTCCGTAGTAATGTTGGAACACGCGAGGCAATACTGACCCTATGACGTATCTTAGAAGGCAGATTAAGGAAAGGCAAACATTTGTTTCCAGCATTTGTAGACTTAGGGAGAAAGGTTTTAACAATGCTGACTGAAATACTCTCTTTCAAATTCTGAAGGTGGCAGAGGTGAAACACAGGGAGCGAAAAGATATTTACAATTCGTCCCGAAACGGGGTGGCAGTTATAAGAGTCGAGGACATGAAATAGAAGCAGTGGTTGGGAAGGGAGTGCGACAGGGTTGTAGGCTATCCTCAATCTTATTCAATCTGAATATTGAGCAAGCAATAAAGGAAGCATAAAAAAATTGGAGTAGCGATTAAAATCCATGGAGAACATATGGAAACTTTGAGGTGTGCCGATGACATTGGAATTCTGTCAGAGGCAGCAAATGACGCGGAATGGTCAGCGTCTTGAAAGGAGGATATAAGATGAACATCAACAAAAGCAAAAGGAGGATAATGGGGTGTAGTCGAATTAAATCAGGCAACGCTGAGGGAATTAGTTTAGGAAACGCGACACTTAAAGTAGCAGATGAGTTTTGCTATTTAGGGAGCAAAATAACTGATGATAGTCGAAGTAGAGAGGATGTGAAATATAGACTGGCTATGGCAAGCAAAACGTTTCTGAAGAAGAGATATTTGTTAAAGACGAGTATAGATTTAAGTGTCAGGAAGTTTTTTCTGAAAGTATTTGTGTGGGATGTATCCATTTATAGAAGTGAAACATGGACGATAAATACACTCCTGGAAATGGAAAAAAGAACACATTGACACCAGTGTGTCAGACCCACCATACTTGCTCCGGACACTGCGAGAGGGCTGTACAAGCAATGATCACACGCACGGCACAGCGGACACACCAGGAACCGCGGTGTTGGCCGTCGAATGGCGCTAGCTGCGCAGCATTTGTGCACCGCCGCCGTTAGTGTCAGCCAGTTTGCCGTGGCATACGGAGCTCCATCGCAGTCTTTAACACTGGTAGCATGCCGCGACAGCGTGGACGTGAACCGTATGTGCAGTTGACGGACTTTGAGCGAGGGCGTATAGTGGGCATGCGGGAGGCCGAGGGGACGTACCGCCGAATTGCTCAACACGTGGAGCGTGAGGTCTCATCAGTACATCGATGTTGTCGCCAGTGGTCGGCGGAAGGTGCACGTGCCCGTCGACCTGGGACCGGACCGCAGCGACGCACGGATGCACGCCAAGACCGTAGGATCCTACGCAGTGCCGTAGGGGACCGCACCGCCACTTCCCAGCAAATTAGGGACACTGTTGCTCCTGGTGTGTCGGCGAGTACCATTCGCAACTGTCTCCATGAAGCTGGGCTACGGTCCCGCACACCGTTAGGCCGTCTTCCGCTCACGCCCCAACATCGTGCAGCCCGCCTCCAGTGGTGTCGCGACAGGCATGAATGGAGGGACGAATGGAGACGTGTCGTCTTCAGCGATGAGAGTCGCTTCTGCCTTGGTGCCAATGATGGTCGTATGCGTGTTTGGCGCCGTGCAGGTGAGCGCCACAATCAGGACTGCATACGACCGAGGCACACAGGGCCAACACCCGGCATCATGGTGTGGGGAGCGATCTCCTATATTGGCCGTACACCACTGGTGATCGTCGAGGGGACACAATAGTGCACGGTACATCCAAACCGTCATCGAACACATCGTTCTACCATTCCTAGACCGGCAAGGGAACTTGCTGTTCCAACAGGACAATGCACGTCCACATGTATCCCGTGCCACCCAACGTGCTCTAGAAGGTGTAAGTCAACTACCCTGGCCAGCAAGATCTCCGGATCTGTCCCCCATTGAGCATGTTTGGGACTGGATGAAGCGTCATCTCACGCGGTCTGCACGTCCAGCACGAACGCTGGTCCAACTGAGGCGTCAGGTGGAAATGGCATGGCAAGCCGTTCCACAGGACTACATCCAGCATCTCTACGATCGTCTCCATGGGAGAATAGCAGCCTGCATTGCTGTGAAAGGTGGATATACACTGTACTAGTGCCGACATTGTGCATGCTCTGTTGCCTGTGTCTATGTGCCTGTGGTTCTGTCAGTGTGATCATGTGATGTATCTGACCCCAGGAATGTGTCAATAAAGTTTCCCCTTCCCGGGACAATGAATTCACGGTGTTCTTATTTCAATTTCCAGGAGTGTAGTTTAGATAAGCAGACAATAGAAGCTTTCGAAATGTGGTGCTACAGAAGAATGCTGAAGATTAGACGGATAGATCACATAAGTAATGAAGAGGTACTGAATAGAATAGGAGAGAAGGGGAATTGCTGGCACAACTTTACTAGAAGAAGGGATCGGTTGGTGGGACACGTTCTGAGGCAACAAGGATAACCAGTTTAGTATTGGAGGAAAGCGTGGAGGGTAAAAATCGTACTGGGAGACCTACGGATGAATATACTAAGCAGATTCAGAAGGATGTAGGTTGCAGTAGTTACTCGGAGATAAAGAGACTGGCACAGGATAGAGTAGCGTGGAGAGCGGCATCAAACCAGTCTCTGGACTGAAGTCCACAACTAACAACAACAAGTTTTACAGTGAGTCTGAACTTGCGTTACGTCTACATAATGTAACAGTAGAATGTGACATAGCTAGAATACTCAGAGGGCTTGTAAATTTCACTTCAGCTTTAGATGCAGTTGTGAAAGAGCACATGAACGGTGCTGCTCTCTTTTAGGGTACATCCAAGGATATACAAAATAATTAACTAGAGTGCAGGGTACATGTGTGTCATGAGGAAAGTAATTCATAAATAGCTAAGTCAGATTTTGTGTCTGTGATAGCAGATGAAACTTCTGATTTATCGTCTAAATTTCAGTTGGTTGTAGTATTTCGTTATCTGTTATCTACTGTAGAGCCTGTTGACATAATTAATCAATGACGTAACGATGTTTCCTCCTAAGCTGCTTCAATTAAAAATGTACCCACCGATGTTGTCCAAGAACAGAAAGAACACTTAAAATCGTAAAATTTTGACACAGCCATGGATCCTTCACGAAAAAGGAAAGGAGGATGGATGGACTTTCTCTATTCGTCTACAGGCGTTTCAATCCCATGAACGTAGTAAAGCTCATTTTAAAAATGGCTCTGAGCACTATGCGACTTAACTTCTGAGGTCATCAGTCGCCTAGAACTTAGAACTAATTAAACCTAACTAATCTAAGGACATCACACACATCCATGCCCGAGGCAGGATTCGAACCTGCGACCGTAGCAGTCCCGCGGTTCAGGACTGCGCGCCTAGAACCACTAGACCACCGCGGCCGGCTAGCTCATTTTAATTTAGTTTTAGAGCTACAAAAATTTTTAAATAATTTATGAAATTAAATTATTAGGAAAGGTAAATGGTATAATGCAGTAAAGGTAGTGAACTTCGTTCCAGTCACTTAGGCATTAGTCGCCGCTGCCTCTACTGTATCTCTGACGATACGTTCTCTGTACGTTCTCTGGACCACGATGACAGGATGGCCGTTGTTAATAACTGACACGAAGAATGTCATCCGCTATTTTCTCTTATCACAGTGAAGTTTCCACTTTTCATTGTGCTTGCGCAACGATCTAAATTACTTTGTATTTCATTCTATTTCTTGTCGATGTGTTGCTGTACATTAGATAGTTAAGAGCCGCTTGGCGTCGCTATATTCATTTTGAATTGTTCTCTGTTGTAATATCAATCTGCATAATTATGTAGAAAATAAAGTTAAAGAAAATCCGTGAACGGCGCGATTATGACGAGGTACGTTAAAACCTCTGCACGAACGTCTTTTGGCAACACAGAATCTACTCATTACTTCTACTTCTATCTGTTCCCATACATCTGTAAAACGTTTTGGGCTCAGTTAAGAGATGTAGATATTTAATTTACACCTTCTCACTCGCAAAAGGTTAATCAAAGTCCATTGACAGAAAAGGCTGAAAATGAAATACGGTTTGCCCCTAATAAACATTGTCCTTCACTGTCAGGCTGAAAACGTTTAGTCTTCTTTGATAACAGCTTGCGCAAGCCAAGTCGCCTGTGAGTGGTTGAAAACTGCACTGTGCATAGCGTTATGTAAATCCGCACCGAAAGAAAAAGCACTTACCGAAATATTGACAGTACTCCAACCATATCTGATGTTCACTCTCACTGATTTCGCTTCTCCAGTGTCTGCCATGGTCAGTAAGGTTGATGAGGTGGTTGCAGACACAGTCCAGCACCGAGGTCCCATTTGCTACGAGCAGTGCCAGCACCGACGCAACTGCGCCCGCGGCATGCATTGTCTGTTGTTGATACTCGGGAACAAACAGAAGCAGTGTGCATAGCAGGGAGCGCAGGCTCGCTATAACGATAAGCACAGCGGAAGTCTATCGCAGGATGACTAAACCGCAATAACTGTGACGTATCTCGTCCGGATCGAAGCCATATTCCTGTTTGATGTGAGAGTGACCAGCTGCCAACACACAGTCTTCACACAAAAGTATTCGTTCGTTTTGTGTCACAGGCTTTTAGGGTGACAGTGAGTTCCGCCAACAGACGCGTATGGGAGAAGGCTGGACGTGCTGGTTCACCAACACATATTCGACTGGCCTCTTTCTAGTACTGAATTGCGAACTGAGTGAGATTGTACGTAAGCGCTCTCATAGTAAAAATAAATTTGTTGTTCGCAATGACTGATGATCGACATACTATGTGGAAAATGCCATCACGTAGCGTTGTGAGCACATGACGCAGTAAGTCCACCGAGGCAGCGAGATGGTAACATACTGTAAGAAAACTGCAACCTCGAGCCGTTTGAAGAGGGACAATACCATCATGCTACAGTGAAGGGGGGATGGGGTCAGGGGGGTTCCTGTCGAGCCACAGAAAGATTCACCCTTAGTCTGGTGCATTCCAGCTACACTGAGGTTTTCTTTTTTTTCTCTCTCTCTCTCTAAGGAACTTACAGAATGTCCGTCACTCTTTCACGCGTCCACCACTTCACGATCTTCGAGGGAGGGAGATTCTGAAACAATGGAGCAACCGTGGCAAGAGGCTGTCGGGCAAAAAGAGTATTGTACTGTAAGTGAATATTTTCCAGCTGCCTGCCTGACTCGCGGTGGTGAGGGGGGGGGGGGGGGGGGGGGTCTGTGGAAACCTGCCGGGTGAGTTAAAAACAGTGCGGCGGCCCGCTAAAGCCGCTACAGGGCGGCGGCACACCTCGCTACAGGCTGCTGGTTGGTGGAGGACGGGGTTTTGGGGGGGGGGGGGGGGGGACAAGTGCCGTCTGTTTACTTGTTTCACGTATCTAACATGACTTTGTCAGTACGTGTAAGTGTAGGAAACTTTTCATTATTCTTTTGTAGTATTGGAGAACAGGGTGTTCCAGCATGCTTGAGGTATTAAATTTCTTTCATTTGAACCTCAACGAATGTTAACTGTGCATCATGGTATGAAAGTATCATCATAACTTCTCAGTAACCATCCCTGTCTTCCTCCAGACAGTAATATATGCTGTTAGCGAAGTTTGTACGTAGCGCTGACGTAGACATGACGAGCATGATAAGCTATTTACCTTTTTTCTACTTAGTAAAGACAAGGGGTGGACGACTTACACAATTATACTACATCATACAGACAAGAAAAACTTCCGTTGCAAATGAATGATTTATCTGTGTAGCAAACATGTTTCGCCTATGCACGGCAGACATCGTCTGTGATGTATATTAGATAAGAAAGTTATTTAATTATACATATTTAGATAAGAGATCTTTACTGATTCTTTGTGGTTGGTTTCTGTTATCTAGCTGTTTACAACTATATGGTTGTGTTTATTATACCTACATTCATTTTCTTGCACTTTTCAGGTATTCGTGGGTCCTTCTGTGGGCGGGGGGAAGGAGGGGGAGGGGTGGGGGAATGGAGGGAGTGAGGGAGGGTTGGTAGTGCGGCATGGTGTGTGTGTGTGTGTGTGTGTGTGTGTGTGTGTGTGTATGTGTGTGTGTGTGTGTGTGTGTGTGTGAATTTGTCTGTGGTAAAATGTCAGTTAGTTTGAATGTTGTTTTTCTTTATCCCTTTCATGCAGATATTATTGGTACAGTCATCACGAGCTTTGTAATATAATATATCCACTTGTGCAAAGAAGGACTTCTTGATTTGTAGCAATCCCTTGAGCTGCTTACAAGTAGTATCTCAGTGCTACCCTAGAAACTTTCTAGTCGCCAACATCCGAGACCTATTAATTGACCTTCACAGCTCCGGAAGTACCATACCACTTATCTGTACACTAAGCCATGTGGGCATGAACTCGCTGCAAATTAGGTAAACACCAACGACAGGGAGCGAATTTGAACCCGGAGCAGCTGGCACAGCCCCAAGTCTTCAGCTGTGGCATCTGTGGTGTCACCGCCAGACACCACACTTGCTAGGTGGTAGCCTTTTAAATCGGCCGCGGTCCGCTAGTATACGACGGACCCGCGTGCCGCCACTATCAGTGATTGCAGACCGAGCGCCGCCACATGGCAGGTCTAGAGAGACTTACTAGCACTCGCCCCAGTTGTACGGACGACTTAGCTAGCGATGCAACACTGACGAAGCCTCACTTATTTGCAGAGAAGATAGTTAGAATAGCCTTCAGCTAAGTCAATTGCTACGATCTAGCAAGGCGCCATCACCAAGTTATATTGAGATGATAATACTGTATCAACAAGACCAATGTTCACCAATTGTGAATTAAAGTTAAGTATTCCAGCAGCTACGTACTTTTCTTTATAGCATTCATTACGTATCCTGTTTCAGACCTCACGCCATCCTGCGTGAGCTTATAGCGTGCATTTCGGCTTCCTCAAACAACACGGTGTTGGCACTTCTGCCGACACTTCATATTGGCGACGAGGCTTAAAAGAGGATTTCGCTTTCGTATTGCTCTAATTTATTTGTGTCATGGCTTCGCCACAATCTCCAGATGTACTGTCCGAATTTTATCGCTTGCAGAATCAGCAGACGCAGGCGTTATTGGATGCCCTTGGACAGCTCGTCCAGGGTCATCGAGCACTGCAAAACGATGCGGCAGCCGCCGCCCCACCGCTACCGCAGCCACAACATGCTGTTGCACCACCGTTTCGGCCGTTCGATGCGGCGATGGAAAGCTGGACGGAGTGGTCACGCCAATTTGGATTTCATCTCGCCGCCTACAGAATTCAAGGTAACGGCGGCAGCCTCATTTATTGGCGTGTGTAGGGGTGCAAACGTACCGTGTGATAGTGAAATTATTTCCCCGACGCGACGTAGCAACGCTGTCCTACGACGAAATGTTATCGGCATTAGATGCATACTTCAAAGAATCAGTTAATGTAGTTGCAAAACGGTATACGTTCTTTCGTACAAAACGTACGGCCGGTCAGACTAATCGGGAGTGGGTTGCAACTTTGCAAGGCCTTACTAGGGATTGTGCTTTTGAGTGTGAATGTGGACTCCCTTATTCAGATACTATGGTACGTGATGCAATTGCACAGTACGTTTCTGATGTTCGTATACGGGAGCAAATTTTGAAACTAGTCAATCCCTCCCTTCAACAAGTGATAGACATCTTGGATAGGCAAGACACACTTGACTTTGCTCAGGAATCATTTGAAACTTCGCCAGCTGTGTGTCACATTAACCGGCCCGCCGTGCGAGCTGCACGGAACTGTAAACAGCCCTCGCGCACATCCGCGCAGCCACGTGTCCCGCGCCAGCATGCAAATGCAGTACTAAAGTCATGCCGGCGGTGTTCTACTAGACATTCGCGTGAGAATTGCCCGTCACGCCAAGCTATTTGCTTTTTCTGTAATAAAAAAGGACATGTTCAGAGTATTTGCCAGAAAAAGCTCAGATCGGACACTCACAACGATTCCAGGCTCTTTGCTTCGCGCCGGAATCGAACCAAGAATACTCAGGCTCGTGAACCTTCGCCCATGGAAATTCATGTAGTTAATTCCACTCCGCCCAGTGCCACTCTCTCTAACAGTGACTGTGTTCGTCCCACAAAAAGTGTGCGTCGACATTGACGGAAATCACGTCACGTCGCAAGTGATTCTGTACCAGTCTCTGTTCACGTTGCACGAGACAGTCGCTCTTGTCGTCAGCAGGACAATAAACTTTTTGTAGACTTGGACATTAATGGCAATGTGATCCCATTCCAGCTCGATACCGGAGCTGCAGTTTCACTAATCAATAAAGACATGTACAAACAACCGGGTAACCCTCCGTTGCGTGCCACAAATGTTAAGCTCACTAGTTATTCAGGACAGCATATCCCTGTGTAAGGACAGTGCAGCCTTCTTGCAACATGCAAGGGACAAACAAAACTTGTGTCATTTTACGTTCTTCGTTCTTCTTCTGCAATGAACTTGTTTGGTTTAGATTTATTTCAGTTGTTTAACTTGTCTATCGTAAATCAGGTCCTATCAGCCAGTGTTTCTCGTCTATGTGAAGAATTTGCAGACATTTTTGCACCGGGCCTAGGTTGCGCTAAGAACTATAAAGCACATTTGGAACTGAAAGTAAACGCGCAACCGAAATTTTTCAGAGCGCGCAATGTTCCCCACGCGTTGCGTGATGAGGTCGCAAGAACATTACACGATTTAGAATCACAAGGTGTAATTGAACGTGTGCAGGCTTCTCTCTGGGCCTCACCCTTAGTAATTTTGTCAAAACCTTCCGGAAAATTGAGACTTTGTGTGGACTTCAAGGCAACAGTGAATCCACAACTAGTGATTGCCACTTTTCGTTTACCCCGTCCGGAAGATCTTTTTGACAAACTGTGCCCGGGTAAATATTTTTCGAAGTTGGACCTCGCAGATGCGTACTTGCAAATACCGGTGGACGACGAATCCCAGCGCGTATTGGTGGTTAACACGCATCTTGGTTTGTATCGCTTCAAAAGACTGCCATTCGGGTGTGCATCCGCCCCTGCATTGTTCCAGCAATATTTACAAACTGTTTGTGCGTCGGTCCCTACTGCAGCAAACTATCTGGACGATATTGTGATCTCCGGACAGACGGAAGGAGAACATCTAGCCATCCTCCGAACTTGCTTGCATGTTCATTGATGCGGAAACCTATGACGTGGTCGAATCGTTTCCGATCGATTTTCGTCGTGTAGCTACAGCCACAGCTGCTGACCCTGTCCTTGCTACCGTTTTGCGTTTTGTTGCTACGCAATGGCCCTTGTCAAAGTCATGGATCGAGGATCCGTTGGTTCGCCGATTTTTTGCTCACAAGGAGAGACTTTTTGTTCGACGTGGTGTTTTGTTGTTGCGTTCTGATAATGATCAGTCCAGGGTCGTGGTACCACGTTCGTTACAGTCCTCTGTCTTACGGCTTCTCCACCATGGTCATTGGGGTATAGTGCGAACGAAACAGCTTGCTCGTCAGCACTGTACTTGGTTCGGAATCGATGCTGCGATTCCGAAAATGTGCTCTTCTTGCATGGCATGTGCCGAACAACAATCCGCACCGCCGCGGAAATTCTTTGCATGGCCGAAAGCCACTTCCCCTTGGCAACGCTTACACATCGATTTTGCTGGTCCCTTCTGGAATGCTCGATGGTTGGTTGTTGTCGATTCATTCAGTAATTTTCCTTTTGCTGTCCGGATGTCTTCCACGACGTCATCTGCCACCATCCAAGCGTTATCTGCTATCTTTTGCATTGAAGGTCTTCCACAGACTATTGTTTCCGACAATGGCCCACAATTTCTGTCCGCAGAATTTCAGTCATTCTGCACGGCCAATGGTATTCAACATCTGCCATCCGCGCCGTTTTCGCCTCAGTCAAACGATGCCGCTGAACGATTGGTCCGGACTTTCAAGTCACAGATGTTGAAGTTGAAAGAGTCGCATTCTCGGGAGGACGCGTTATTGCTCTTTTTGTCCTCGTATCGCTCCCAGCCCCGAGATGGTCGCTCGCCGGCTGAGTTGCTCCACGGTCGTCCTCATCGAACCTTGATGTCTTTGCTGCATCCGCCGCATCAGGTTCCTGAGCAGCGGCAGACTCCTGCTTTTGCACCAGGCGACGTTGTATTCTATCCCAACTATCGCGGTTCACGGCGTTGGCTCGCAGGGCGCATTCTTCGCTGCCTCGGCCGCGCGATGTATTTGGTTTTGGGGGCCTCTGGTGAGGTGCGTCGGCATCTCAATCAGCTGCGCCTCTGTCGTCGCACGGGTTCTGCCGCTCCCCGTCTGCTTTCAGCGACGGTGCCGTCCGGTCAGCGCCCTGGGGACCCATCTACGGGCTCGCCTCATCCCCAGGTGTTACCGACGCTGCCTTCCATTTTGCCCCATGGGACGCGCCGGCGCCGCCGCCGCCGCCGCCGCCGCCTGTTCTCCCGCCGGCGCCGCCCGCAGTGGACGCTTCGCTGCAACTGCCGGGCGCCTCCCTGGATCACGCGCCGCCGATCGCTTCCCGTGACCAGCTGTCCTCCGATTTGGGACTCTTGCCCCCTCCGGACCGTCTGTCGTCTTCGCCAGTCGGGTGCTCCGACTCGATCGAGGTCGACCCTTCGGCCCCTCCTGACTATCTTAGGGCGCATACACCGCATGTTGGCGTGCACCCTGGACTAGGTTTTCAGGCGTTTCCTAGCTCCCCTCGGACCGAATGGCAGGGTGCGGGTGGCACAGCCTCGCCTGTTGTTAGGCTCCCCACCTCGTCGCATACGCCAACATGGGGTCCTCCCCACGGCGGGCGGAAGCCTTATAATACAACCGTTCGCCGATTTGCGGGGGAGGAATGTGGTGTCACCGCCAGACACCACACTTGCTAGGTGGTAGCCTTTTAAATCGGCCGCGGTCCGCTAGTATACGACGGACCCGCGTGTCGCCACTATCAGTGATTTCAGACCGAGCGCTGCCACACAGCAGGTCTAGAGAGACTTACTAGCACTCGCGCCAGTTGTACGGACGACTTAGCTAGCGATGCAACACTGACGAAGCCTCGCTTATTTGCAGAGAAGATAGTTAGAATAGCCTTCAGCTAAGTCAATTGCTACGATCTAGCAAGGCGCCATCACCAAGTTATATTGAGATGATAATACTGTATCAACAAGACCAATGTTCACCAATTGTGGATTAAAGTTAAGTATTCCAGCAGCTACGTACTTTTCTTTATAGCATTCATTACGTATCCTGTTTCAGACCTCACGCCAGCCTGCGTGAGCTTATAGCGTGCATTTCGGCTTCCTCAAACAACACGGTGTTGGCACTTCTGCCGACACTTCAGCATCATATATTAGAAACTTGGGATACGGAATGACGGACTGCAGCAACCCTCAACAGCTGAAGGGACCACCAGGGCAAGGCATACTTCTCTCAGAGCTTCTCAGAGAGACGTCGTCGTAGTGTGTCCACTACTTATTGGCCACACAAGACAAATCCCAATTGCAACAGCTAAGAAAGTGACACGTTTCGTAATTGAAAGAGACTACCATAACAAAATACACTGAGGCGCCAAAGGAACTGGTACAGGCAGGCACATTCAAATAACGAGAAATGTAAACAGTAGAACATGGCGCTGCTGTCGGGAACGCCTATATAAGACAACAAGTGTCTGACGCAGTTGTTAGATCGGTTACTGCGGCTACAATAGGAGGTTACAAAGATTTAAGTGAGTTTCAACATGGTGTTTTAGTCGGCGCACGAGCGATGGGAAACAGCACTTCCGAGGTAGCGATGAACTGGGGAATGTCCCGTACAACCATTTCACGAAGCGTAACGCAAATATCAGGAATCAGGTAATACAACAAATTTGTTAAGGCTTTTATGGCCACTAGTTGACAAACTTCCTATTTGCTTCTGTCTCGGGTTCTTCGGCCGACGTTCGTCTGGTCGGCCGAAGAACCCGAGACAGAAGCAAATAGGAAGTTTGTCAAAGCATCAAATCACCGACATCGCTGCGGCCGGAAGAAGACCCTGTAAGGACGGGACCAACGACGACTGAAGAGAATCGTTCAACGTGTCAGAAGCGCAACCCTTCAGCAAATTGCAATTGCTGCAGATTTCGATGCTGGGTCATCAACAACTTTCAGCGTAAGAACCATTTAACGAAACATCTTAGATATAATCTTTCGGAGCCGAACGCCCACTCATGTACCCTTGATGAGCGCACGACACAAAGCTCTATGCATCGCCTGGGCCCGTCAACACCGACATTGGAGATGTTGATGGCTGGAAACATGATCTGACAAGTCTCATTTCAAATTGTATCGAGCGCATGGAGAAAACCTCATGATTCCATGGACTCTGCATGTCACCTGGCGACTATTCAAGCTGGTGGAAGCTCTTAATGGTGTGGACGTGTGGAATTGGAGTGATATGGGACCTCTGATACGCGTCTGACTGATGACACGTACGTAAGCATCCTGTCCGGCCACCTGCATCCATTCATGTAGATTGTGCATTCCGATGGACTTGGGCATTTCCAGCAGGACAATGCGATATCCTACACGTCCATAATTTCTAAAGAGTGCCTCCAGGAACACTCTTGGGATTTTAAACACTTCCGATGGCCACCAAACTCCCCAAACACGAGCACTAGTGAGCGTATCTGGGATGCCTCGCAACGCGCTGTTCAGTAGAAATCTCCAACCCCCTGGTAGTCTTACGAATTTATGGACAGCCCTGCAGGATTCACGGTGTCAATTCTCTCCAGCACTACTTCAAACATTATTCGAGTCCACGTCACGTCATGTTGCGGCACTTCTGCGTGATAGCGGAGTCTACACAATATTAGTCATGTGTACCAGTTTCTTTGGCTCTTCACTGTATAACGCACCTCAACCTTTTGTCTCAGGGGTGGACACAGGGCAGTGTTTCTCATTGGGATTTATGCCCCGAGTGGACTGAATTTTACAATTTTCTGTATGTATTTTATTTATCTCACTAAGCTAATTAAATCTGTAGTTTGTAAGGTCTTCATTTTACCAGTCCATTTTAGTCGCACTCAGAGTATCCTTCAGCGACGCTGATGTGTTGGAACTGGAAGCTCTGAGGCCACTTCTGCTTCCACACCTCTACTCATCTCTAGCGACCGGACGCAGTTTCCAGCTGCCTGATTTTCATCTCACTTTTAAGCACCTGGCTTGAGCTACCGTCACGGGGATTTTCAATTACGACGACAAGGTTACAGACACTGGAGCTGAACATTCTCATTTTCTCGTTTCACATCATTTTACCTAAATTTTCCGCGATAATCTAGCAAATGATAACTATCAACCGTGTTTCGACCATCGACCGGGTGAAACAAGAACCGGAATTGATCCGACCAGGGAACACGTTTTTTGTGATCCGCGATCTAGTCTCAATGTTCCTGTGCCCAATACAGGTGGTGGAACGTGGGAACTCGCAGGGGTCGTCTGCCCAGAACCCCAAGTTCAACAATGCATGCTGAACGGTCAAATCCGAAACACTTGCCTTTGCACCGGCACTGTACAGTAGTCTGTCGTCAGATCCGGCACAGGCCGCTGCGTATCCTGCTCTGACGCTCTGCGACGAGGCGTGAACGTCGCCTCCTCGTGCTTTTTCATCCTTTAGCGACATTCTGCACACGCTCGTGGCATTATCACACCAAATTTGTCCAGCTCCGTCGTTTCCGAGATGCCTGTTCCCAGGCACCGGGCCGCAACAATCTGCCCAATGGTAAAGACGTTTACGTCAGAAGGTTTCCCCAAATGTTGCCCATCCCATCGCTAGAATGATTCCACATCCATCTCATCTCAGTTTTGTCCTTTATTCTCTGATCAGAGGGCAGTGGTTTCCTTGCCACCGGATTTGCCGTCTATTTTGCAAGACGACGCAACGACTGTGGTTAAGGTCTTACGGTTTTGTGTCATGTCCAATTTGTTGCCTCGGATTTTAGGGAGAGGATTTCAATGTGCTGCTGGGTGACTGGCTCACCCAGGTTTTAGGTAAGAGGTCCACCAGTTACGATTACCTACTTGTTTCACTTCGATTTCTGTTCTCTTTTCCTTGTGTTTCCTTTCCTTTTTAGTGCGTTTCTTTTCCTCTTGTTTTGCCTCTGCATAAGAGGATTTGGAACTGCATCAGGCCTGTGTCTTTTAGCCGTTCTCCTTGTTCGCTGTCCGTCTTCGTCCCTTCATCGCATGTGTTCCTGTTTTATGCGTTTGGGCGCTGATGACCACCCTGTTTAGCGCCTGAAAACCTCAAACCACACACACTCAGTTTATCTAATTTCCCTACCACGTCACGAGCGCACAACACCACCGGTCAAAAAATGGTTCAAATGGCTCTGAGCACTATGGGACTTAACTGCTGAGGTCATCAGTCCCCTAGAACTTTTTTTTTTTTTTGTCATCAGTCTACTGACTGGTTTGATGCGGCCCGCCACAAATTCCTTTTCTGTGCTAACCTCTTCATCTCAGAGTAGCACTTGCAACCTATGTCCTCAATTATTTGCTTGACGTATTCCAATCTCTGTCTTCCTCTACAGTTTATGCCCTCTACGGCTCCCTCTAGTACCATGGAAGTCATTCCCTCATGTCTTAGCAGATGTCCTATCATCCTGTCCCTTCTCCTTAGCAGTGTTTTCCACATATTCCTTTCCTCCCCGATTCTGCGTAGAACCTCCTCATTCCTTACCTTATCAGTCCACCTAATTTTCAACATTCGTCTATAGCACCACTTCTCAAATGCTTCGATTATCTTCTGTTCCGGTTTTCCCACAGTCCATGTTTCACTACCATACAATGCTGTACTCCAGACGTACATCCTCAGAAATTTCTTCCTCAAATTAAGGCCGGAATTTGATATTAGTAGACTTCTCTTGGCCAGAAATGCCTTTTTTGCCATAGCGAGTCTGCTTTTAATGTCCTCCTTGCTCCGTCCGTCATTGGTTATTTTACTGCCTAGGTAGCACAATTCTTGAGCTTCATTGACTTCGTGACCATCAATCCTGATGTTAAGTTTCTCGCCGTTCTCATTTCTACTACTTCTCATTACCTTCGTCTTTCTCCGATTTACTCTCAAACCATACTGTGTACTCATTAGACTGTTCATTCCGTTCAGCAGATCATTTAATTCTTCTTCACTTTCACTCAGGATAGCAATGTCATCAGCGAATCGTATCATTGTTATCCTTTCACCTTGTATTTTAATTCCACTCCTGAACCTTTCTTTTATTTCCATCATTGCTTCCTCGATGAACAGATTGAAGAGCAGGGGCGAAAGGCTACAGCCTTGTCTTACACCCTACGAGGACTTCGTTCTTGATCGTCCACTCTTATTATTCCCTCTTAGTTGTTGTACATATTGTATATGACCCGTCTCTCCCTATAGCTTACCCCTACATTTTTCAGAATCTCGAACAGCTTGCACCATTTTATATTGTCGAACGCTTTTTCCAGGTCGACAAATCCTATGAAAGTGTCTTGATTTTTCTTTAGCCTTGCTTCCATTATTAGCCGTAACGTCAGAATTCCCTCTCTCGTCCCTTTACTTTTCCTAAAGCCATACTGATCGTCACCTAGCGCATTCTCAATTTTCTTTTCCATTCTTCTGTATATTATTCTTGTAAGTAGCTTCGATGCATGAGCTGTTAAGCTGATTGTGCGATAATTCTCGCACTTGTCAGCTCTTGCCGTCTTCGGAATTGTGTGGATGATGCTTTTCCGAAAGTCAGATGGTATATCGCCAGACTCATATATTCTACACACCAACGTGAATAGTCGTTTTGTTGCCACTTCCCCCAATGATTTTAGAATTTCTGACGGAATGTTATCTATCCCTTCTGCCTTATTTGACCGTAAGTCCTCCAAAGCTCTTTTAAATTTCGATTCTAATACTGGATCCCCTATCTCTTCTAAATCGACTCCTGTTTCTTCTTCTATCACATCAGACAAATCTTCACCCTCATAGAGGCTTTCAATGTATTCTTTCCACCTATCTGCTCTCTCCTCTGCATTTAACAGTGGAATTCCCGTTGCACTCTTAATGTTACCACCGTTGCTTTTAATGTCACCAAAGGTTGTCTTGACTTTCCTGTATGCTGAGTCTGTCCTTCCGACAATCATATCTTTTTCGATGTCTTCACATTTTTCCTGCAGCCATTTCGTCTTAGCTTCCCTGCACTTCCTATTTATTTTATTCCTCAGCGACTTGTATTTCTGTATTCCTGATTTTCCCGGAACATGTTTGTACTTCCTCCTTTCATCAATCAACTGAAGTATTTCTTCTGTTACCCATGGTTTCTTCGCAGCTACCTTCTCTGTACCTATGTTTTCCTTCGTGACTTCTGTGATGGCCTTTTTAGAGATGTCCATTCCTCTTCAACTGTACTGCCTACTGAGCTATTCCTTATTGCTGTATCTATAGCGTTAGAGAACTTCAAACGTATCTCGTCATTCCTTAGTACTTCCGTATCCCACTTCTTTGCGTATTGATTCTTCCTGACTAATGTCTTGAACTTCAGCCTACTCTTCATCACTACTATATTGTGATCTGAGTCTATATCTGCTCCTGGGTACGCCTTACAATCCAGTATCTGATTTCGGAATCTCTGTCTGACCATGGTGTAATCTAATTGAAAGCTTCCCGTATCTCCCGGCCTTTTCCAAGTATACCTCCTCCTCTTGTGATTCCTGAACGGGGTATTCGCTATTACTAGCTGAAACTTGTTACAGAACTCAATTAGTCTTTCTCCTCTTTCATTCCTTGTCCCAAGCCCATACTCTCCTGTAACCTTTTCTTCTACTCCTTCCCCTACAACTGCATTCCAGTCGCCCATGACTATTAGATTTTCGTCCCCCTTTACATACTGCATTACCCTTTCAATATCCTCATACACTTTTTCTATCTGTTCATCTTCAGCTTACGACGTCCGCATGTATACCTGAACTATCGTTGTCGGTGTTGGTCTGCTGTCGGTTCTGATTAGAACAACCCGGTCACTGAACTGTTCACAGTAACACACCCTCTGCCCTACCTTCCTATTCATAACGAATCCTACACCTGTTATACCATTTTCTGCTGCTGTTGATATTACCCGATACTCATCTGACCAGAAATCCTTGTCTTCCTTCCATTTCACTTCACTGACTCCTACTATATCTAGATTGAGCCTTTGCATTTCCCTTTTCAGATTTTCTAGTTTCCCTACCACTTTCAAGCTTCTGACATTCCACGCCCCGTCTCGTAGAACGTTATCCTTTCCCCTAGAACTTAGAACTACTTAAACCTAACTAACCTAAGGACATCACACACATCCATGCCCGAGGCAGGATTCGAACCTGCGACCGTAGCGGTCGCGCAGTTCCAGACTGTAGCACCTAGAACCGCTCGGCCACTCCAGCCGGCTACCATCAGTCAGCCACGGTATAGTGATAAGGTTTCGGGCCATCAGTGTAAGTATTTAAATTTTGGATTAGAGGTTATTCAAGCTGTTACCGTTATGAGCATCAATTGAAAATGCATTAAGTATGTTATGATCCCCTGCGTTTCCAAAGATAATACCGCCATAATTTATGTCAGCTGACAAGGGATGGATGTACCGTGTGTGTGAATTTTTCGGGAAATCTGTGGGGCAGTCTTTCAGTTGTCACAGGTTACTTTCGCGACTTCCAGGCACTCCACATAGACTTTAAGCACACAGTGTAAAGCAACTGTATCATTGTTAAACTTGTGTAGGTATTGTTTGTGAATCACACAAACGTTTCGTTTCTTTATCGCTGAAACTATCCTAAAATACTCTATCGTCATTTTTAGGTGTAAATATCAGTATGCTTGAAGGCTACATCATATCTGTTTTAAGGACTTTTTGATATTCCTTAACTATTGTCCAAACCTTCTGTCTTACTAGGCAGATACGCTGACAACGGCACCATCTGGACGCGGAGGTCATCGCAACTGCACGGACTACCCTAGCACGCCTCCCGTTAGACTCAAATTCTCAACTTATCCAAACACAAACATTGTAGCGGCCTTTGCCCATTATCTGCATTACTCGCGGTATTTCGCAGTATCCCATAAGATTCGAGCCTGGTGTGCATCCGCACTGAAAAAAAAATTGGCCGACATCAGTTGAATGCAACAGCCACGCTGAATTAAGACACAAAGGAATTACAGATTTCTTCGTCCCTAATCTACTTTCACCTTGCACCTACTTCCTTGTGACCATTACACCTGTAGTTGGAAATGAATCTGATGCTTCAGGTACGGTCAGGACAGCATGTGGGCAGGAAGCCCGAGCCATATAGCTAGGAACGCGATTCCATCTCTTCACAACCTTGGCTATACCGTGACACGACTTTGCAGCCATGTCGACACCTTAAGTCATTTTCTACAGCCTGGCAGGACGTAAATTTATGCGCTTCCTTGCCAAAGTGACGGCTTTGTTCACTGACCCTTCGCTCAGGTGTCCGGGCCCGGCGAAGGAAAGAGTTAGTGTTTATTGTCCATTTCGTCTGTGAAGCGACCATTATTGTTCTGCTACATCAGCGAACTTCAAAAATCACAAGCAGGATTTCTGAAAATGTCAAGCCAAAGATGTCTGTTATGAAGATGCTGTCAGCAGAACAGTAAGAGGCGGACCCCGAAGCTGCAGACCCATATTTTATTGTTAGTGGCCTCAGAGAGCAGGAACTCGTGTGTTGCCGAGACGACGGTCCGCCAATCGAGACCTGACAACGGCCGCTGAACCGACCCCGACCACAGAAACCGTCGAGTCTACACCCTTAATGTCGATGTGGATGGGGCTGAACAGTAAGTTGGACTAGAAGACACTAAATCCCAAGAAATAGGACGAGGGTATCGGAGACGAAGCCGCTAAGAGTGGCCGCACTGTTTGAGGCGCTATATGCGGATTGCGCGGCCCCTCGCATAAGTTAGTTTAAGTTATTTTAAATAGTGAGTAAGTCTAGGGATCGATAACCTCAGCAGTTTGGTCCCTTAGGAATTCACACACATTCGAACATTTTTCGGTTACCACTTTACGGCCACAGCTGTGCTCGTGCTACCAGGAAGCGGCGAGTGGTGCAGACACGCGCCACCAACCGGCCGGAAGCCGCAGCGGAGAACTGACGCCAGCGTTTCCGCTGCTGTCACACGTAGCCTATTCTTGGCGCGATACCGCAAGAGTCCGGTTTTGCAGATACGACGAGGAGGCGGAAAACCGCGATTCAGCTACACTGGCTTCCCAATAAACGCTGAACATGTCCTTAAATCGACAATGCATCATTACTGAATGGAGACCTCTCTCTGGCGTACTAGTTTCGTGACGCTGCTGTCGCCTGCGTGATCTACGCAAACGGAACCCGTACCCAGTTCCGCCAAACGGTCAGGTGAATTCATTCAGTTCCATAACATGTTACGGATACTGATTTGTAGCATCGGAATCACAACATGTAAAGAATACTGTCCAATAACAAGTCCACCCACCCAAAACCATTGGTCATAAACTCTCAAAGCTACTTCGTCATTCACCACGATAGTACATTTTTCCACGCCTCCCCTCTCCCTCCTATTTCCACCCCCCCCCCCCCCCCCCAGCCCTCCACGACTCAGATGACACAAATATTAAATGGTTCACAAAACGTGAGTGTGATCTCAAATACATACCCACTTACACAGTCGTACTTGCTGGTGATTTCAAAGTATCTAACATAAGTCGCTGAGAATGCATGTTTAAAGTCGATGATGGGAATAAAACAACATGCGAAATTTTAACAAATGTTTTCTCCGAAAATTATTTTGAACAGTAACTCCAGGAGTGCACTCCATGTCTTAGCAATAAATAATTCAGAGCAAATAGGCAGTATCATGACGGATAAATGCATTAGTGGTTCAAAAAATGTTCAAATGTGTGTGGAATCTTATGGGACTTAACTGCTAAGGTCATCAGTCTCTAAGCTTACACACTACTTAACCTAAATTATCCTAAGGACAAACACACACACCCATGCCCAAGGAAGGAATCGAACCTCCGCCGGGACCAGCCGCAGGGATTAGTGGTCACAAGGTCGAAGTGAGACTGAATACTGTTAACATTCAAATCCACGAACAATAAACGCAAAATATATCTACGACTATATCAGAAATTCGCATGATTCCTTTCTACAAGTAAGTTCTTCCGAAATAACTGCAAGCATATGCCAGATGTGGCTTAAAATTTAATAAATAGTGCCGATGTCGGTTAAGAGATTTACGCTGAATCTACATAAATAAAAATCAATTGCCGCGTGTATGAAAGATAGTCACTTGAGGACGGCTCGATCGATTTGCAATTACCAGGACAAGGTGTGTGTGAAAGAGAAGTCGGAAATGATGCTACTTTTGTTCGAAAATTTCACTGAAAGAAATGTGACTGTCTGTTTGACAGTTCTGCTGTCACATGTTTTCATAACGAGAAAAATTGGAGTTCCGTTTGACAGTTCTGCTGTCGCATGTTTTCATAGCAACAAAAAGTGTCACTTCAAATACTGGCGTTTTGCGAAAAGAATACACTCGACAGCGATATTTCAGTGCGTTATCGGTCGTGATCATACCTTTGGTGTGTTGCAAAGACTGAACTGATGTCAGTCCGTGGTAATCTGCTGTTTTGCATGCGTTCAACTGATTTCCTTTTATGGTTAATTTCTTTGAAGAAAAATGCCACGACTGAGTCGTTAAAATATCGGTCGGCATACACGCAACGCGGGCCATCTACATGATCGTCGAGTCAGTGAGACGAACGTAGAGCGTAGACAGTACTCGGAGGCAAATCGAATAAGAATTTCTCAGGAGCAATCCATTTTGACTCCCGAACAAGAGATGCAATACAGTTCGACTCTCTCAGTTGGGTCTTACGCACAAAATAATTTGGAACTTCGACAAAACAGAGGCCAAACGTAAAACATTGAATTAAACCTTTCACATTCTGATACGATCCAACAATCGATTACGCTGCGGATGTTTTGGTCGACATCGGAACAAGGAACAGTGTTTGTCAACATTGCAATTGTTTGAGGTTCCGACACGCACCGTCAGGATTATGTTGTGCTAGCCGAAAGGCCGAATTCACAACTGATAGCGCCATCAAAGCCACTGGCATCATTGCTTTCTGGTCAAGAACCTCAATCGAAGCATTTCTTGCTTAATATGTAAAAGTACAACAGTTACTTCCAAATGATACATTTGGGGGAAAGTGTTATCGACGAACAAGGTTTTAACCCTAAATTTAAAGCAAAATTATTTTTCCACTGCTACACAAATAAAATACGAAAACACGTCACGCAAACAAACCTTGAAATGCCATGTTTCCTCATGCGCAGTTGTACGTGGCGTGCTCAAGCGTCGCTATTCGTTTTCTCTACAGAAGGAAAGACAAAAAATATTTTTCCTCACAAAACGTTACGAGGAACCCATTATAATACCAACAAATTATTGTCAAAGAAATAAATTCCATTTTGAAATTTCCTGGCAGATTAAAACTGTGTGCAGGACCGAGACTCGAACTCTGGATCTTTGCCTTTCGCGGGCAAGTACTCTACCTACTGAGCTGCCCAAGCACGACTCCCGCCCCCTCCTCACAACTGTACTTCCGCCAGTACCTCTTCTTTTATCTTCTGAAAATTCAGATTTTTTTCATTTCAATAAATTTGTGATCAAACCGAAATTATATAGTTCCAATCCACAAAGAATCAAGAAAAGATTCCGCTGGAAGAATACCTTCTCAGCCAACTGATGACCTGGGACTGATAGACAGGCAAACAGACCCACAAGTGCCAGGCTAAATCACTGGAGATACACAAATGTCATACAGTAAACAATTTCTGTTAAACTGGATGCAAGAAAGAACATACTAAGCTGTGCTGTGAAAATGAGCGTTTTGGTTTTCCCTTTCGCAGTTATTTTTAACAGAAAACAGGAAAGTTGTTTTATGGCTAATTTTATAATCCTATCTGTTCCTAGATTAAAACCGTCATAGTCACTATTCTCACAGATCCAGCTGCTGGAAAGGAGGACGAGATGGACAGAGAAAGGGGGTGTGGGGAGTAAATGAATTTAATGAAAGGTAAGTAGCGTATGGACAGAGACATAAGGGAGGAAGATATGGATAGAGAGAGTGTGGTGTAGGAGATACAAGGGGAGTAGAGGAAGAGTCATGGACAGCGATATGGGGGGGGGGGGGGGGGGAGGAGGATATGGATAAAGGAAGAGGTTAGAGGGATAGAGTGGGGAGAAGTATATTAGGACGTATATCCAAATCCCATACATTTTTAGCAGTTGCGATGCGTTGTCAGGTTGGCAGTAGATTTAAATACGGTATTCATCTCCCAGGGCACAAGAAATAGGAGAGAATACTGTTGCAAAAGCAACGCAAAAGCCAAGTCAAATTTAAAAGAACACAACATCCCCAAGAGTCTCGAAGTTTCACAAAAACTCGGAATGTAGCACCAACATCAATGCTGAAGTGTTTAACAGTTTCCACAGCGACACTCAGCCTCGAAATCTGGTAGAAAATCCAAAGAGAGTCTGGCTGTAAGGGAAGTACACAAATGACAAGACCTTTCATCTACGATTTTGGATCTACTGGGACTAGAGAAGGATAGTTTGTTATTGCAGAAGGCGGGAAATTACAAAATACCTTGGGAATGTGGTATGGCCTATATAGGACAAACAACATACTCAGTAGACGAACGTTGCACAAAACATGAAGGCTACACTCGCCTTCTGCAATCCAGCAAGTCTGCAACTGCGGAACAGTGTATCTCCAACGGACATTCAGTGGAATATGACAAGACATTAATTTAGGCCACAGTAACATCTTTTTCGGACTGCATTTTGAATGAATGTGTTGAAATACGCATTGCGCAAAATCTAATGAACCGTGACAACGGCTAACAGTTGGATAAATGCATGAACTCCCTTTATCTCTGAGAACTGCTCCAGATGAAGACGTCAGAAAACTCCAATGACTGCGGCGAGCTGCAACGCTGAAGACAGTTGATCGAGGCAGTTCTGTCAGCGAGGACGCTGCCGCCGGGTGGTGTAGTCCTTGTGACTCTGACGCATGCGCGGTAATACTATCAGCGTGCTCTATAAGGCGGAGGGGAGAGCTCATCGTCAGTCCTCTACGACTCGCCCGATGATGACTGCCAGGTGTTTAGTTTAAATATCATGGAGTGAAGTTTAGAACGACCGGCTGCAATCCTGAAATCTCTTCGAACACAATCAATACCTTCATTGTGTGATGGCGAAGCTAATGTTACCAATGAATGCGCCGCTAAAGCGGAGTTATTAAACACAGTTTTCCGGAAGTGCTTGGCCAAAGAACACGTAGTAAGTATTCCAGAATTCAAATCAAGAATTGCTGCCAACGTAATTTAGAAGTAGGTATTCTTTATCGTAGCAAAGCAACTTATCACTTACTAAAGGCAAGTTTTAGGGTTCAGATTCTACATCAGTGTAAAGTTCATTTCAGAGAATATAATAGCTCCACACGTAGCAGTCATCAAGGGGACCTCAAACTGACGCCATATTTTTAGAGATTCAGAAGGCTTTTTACACCATTCCTTACAAGCATTTTAAAGTCACTCTGCCTGTCTGTGGAAAATCTTCACAGTCATGTGACTGGATTCGTGATTTTTTATCAGAAAGGTGACATTTAGTAATAATTTACGGAAAGTTATCGAGTAAAACGAAAGTGATGTCTGGCGTTTCTTCTCTCTAATCTATTCCTAATTTAGGACGCAATCTGAGCGGCCATTGTTTGCAGACGATGCTGTCGTTTACTATCTAATAAAATCATCAGAAGATCAAAACCATTAGCCAAATGATTTGGGCAAGGTATCAGTATGGCGCGAAAAGTGGCAATTCACTCTAAATTAGGAAATGTGTTATCTCATCCTCAAGAGTAGAAAAGAAAATCCCTTAAATTTGTGCTATTCGATGAACTACAGAAATCTAAAGGCTGTCAATTCAATTAAATGCCAAGGGATTGCAATTAGTTCCAACGATCACATAGAAAATGTTGTAGGGAATACTAACTAAAGACTGCATTTCGTTGGCAGGACACTTAGAAGATGCAACAAATCCACCAGAGAGACTTTCTACGTGAGCCTTGTATCACTTAGTGGTGTCAGAAGCACTCTCTTCAACACAACACCAGACGGGATGCACAGTATTGGTGTGGATGTAGATGTAAATCTACATCTCCGTACATACGCCACAAGTCACCACATGGTGCACGGCGGAAGTTACCTTGCATCAATACTAGTCATTCACTTTCCAGTTAGGCTCGTTATTGCAGGAAGGAAAAACGACTATGTGTAGTTCTACACAGACGCGTTAATTTTTCTGTCTTAGCTCTCATTACGTGAAAGTAAGGTTGACGGCGATGATTTCGTTCTGTGGCTACCTTCAAATGTCGGTTCTCTAAATTTCTTTAATAGTGTTCCTCGAGAATTGGGACGGCCAGCAAAAACATCCAGAAATTACTTTAAAGTCAGTACCGCCATTAGACTGTTGTTTATTTACAGTGTTACATTTACACTTACACAATCACGATTTCGGCTTCAAAGTGCCATTATAAAGTGTTTCAAGTGCTCTAAATTGCCTGAGATGGCATTACAGACGGTACTGGTCCGTTGCCGCGGACAGCGCGATCTCCACAATTCTGACCCACTGAACAAACAGGACAGGGAAAAAGAGTTAGATACCATTAAGCAAAATGCAGGGGATAGTAACTTCTCCAGCTCAGTGACATACAAAATGAGGAAAGACATAAAAAAAGGGATAGAAATTCTTTGATCTTTGAACCGAATGCGCTGCAGCATCTACTTCCTCACCATCTTGGGAATTTCGTTATTAAACCATGGTGCGTCTTTTCCATTCTATATCCACATACTAAGCGCATAATTCTCCAGACCACGATTTACAATCGCTTAAAGTTCTTGCTGGAACTACGTAATATCAGTTCATTGCCTAAGTGAGATCTTAACAACTGATAACTAATTGAAACCCTCAGCTGCCGACAGGTGTTGTTGATATACCTCGATGGCGACAAGTGAAAATGTGTGCCCTGACCGGGACTCGAACGCAGGATCTCCTGCTTACATGGCAAACGCTCTATCCATCCGAACCACCGAGGACACAAATGAATAGCGCGACTACAGGGACTTATCCATTGCACGCTTCCCGTGAGACTCACATTCCCAACTGTCCACAATCTACATACGAAATGTACCTAATAGATATTTGCCCATCCACTCATTACTCGCGCACGATGAAGTGACGTTTCGGGCAACCCGTGCGCATTCGCACAGACGAAGGTCAATGGCTGGGTAGCATTTTACTATATATATATGAAGATAGTAACTGTTCTCGAAAGAACAGATTCCATTGATGACCGTGTAGCTTCTCTAGAATAAATTATAATTAATTGAAACCCTCAGCTGCCGACAGGTGTTGTTCATATACCTTGATGGGGACAGCTGAAAATGTGTGTCCCGACCGGGACTCGAACCCGGGATAGTCCCTGCAGTCGCGCTATTCATCTGCGTCCTCGGTGGCTCAGATGTATAGAGCGTCTGCCATGTAAGCAGATGATCCCGGGTTCGAGACCCGGTCGGGGCACACACTTTCTGCTGTCCCCATCGAGCTATATCAACAACACCTGTCGGCAGCTGAGGGTTTCAGTTAATTATCATTTATTCTAGAGAAGCTGCAAGGCCATCAGTGGTATCTGTTCTTTCGAGAAGAGTTACTATCTTCATATATCTTAACAACTGCTCATCCACTCAATTTAGCAAAACCACTCTCCTAGCTGTGTTGATTGGTTTATTAACTTTTGCAACCATAGCTGGTATAATGACATCATCTATGCTGATATTTTCGATAAGGTCCGGCCTGTTTGTAGGTAAGAGGTCTAACATATTTACATATTTACATTGCGTGTGGGCTCTCGAGCAAGCCGGTCAACACAGTTTCCAGAAAACGTATTTAAAAGTATTTCGCGTGACTGTCTGTCAGTCCCCCCCACCCTCCACCCCCCTCCCGCAAGAATCCTGAGATATCCCAGTCTATATTCGGTAGGTTTATGTTGCCTCGAATTAGTACAACATGGTCGGGGTATTTATGCGTTACTGACCGCAGAATTTCTTTGAATGACTCTAGAACCGTCACAACGGATTCAGGTGACCGGTAAATACATCCAGTAATTAATTTGGTTTCACCTACACCTGTTATACGTGGCCGTATAAGTTTACTGACACTCTCAACTTCGACCTCAGTAGAGACGACATATTTATGAACTGCAATGAACACTATACCCTCCTATGCCCCCTAATCTGTCCTCGCTAAATGTCTCAAAGCTTTCAATTTCGAGCTTCAGCCATCTCTCGGTCCCAGGAATAATTTGAGCTCGAGAACTTTCCTGAAGGTCAGTAAATTCAGGAACTTTATTACGAATGCATCGACAATTTACTGATAAAATTGTGACGGTCGAAGTGTCTTCATTAAGAACGCCGTTTGACTTCCCTTGTTGCATATCGATTGACGAATGTTCATCAGAGCACATATCAAACCACCGCCTGATATCAAACCACCGCCTGCCTAAAAAAAAAAAAAAAAAAAAAAAAAAAAAAAAAGAACACCATTCACGTTCACTCCACAAGTACTCTGCAGCGCTAAACCGTTTCGTTTGTGTAGTGCATCCCTCGACTTATCGAAGGGAGTCCCACAAATCCCCATACGATAACGCAGATCTACAAAACTGCAGCGAAAACTGTCACAGAGTAGAAGAAGCATTTGCCTGAATGCCTCCGCTCGACTCTAAATCATAGGATCCCGCCCAACTCTGGGAACAATGTGAGCTCTGTTTGCACCCCGTGTACAAAGCCAGCGGCCTTCACCATCTCCACCAGCCGATTGTATGAACTGAGGATGGCCTGAGAACCAATTCGACAGAAGTCGTTGCTGCCGACGTGAGCCACAACTTGCAGAGGACTGCGCCATGCACGCTCGATAGCCGCATGCAAGGAGGCCTCCACATCTCGGATAAGGGCCCCGGCATACATAGCCCTGAAAACTATCTGCCTCTCTTCTGTTCCGGTTCTCCCAGAGTCCATGTTTCACTACCACACAATGCTGTGTTCCAGGTGTGCATTCTCAGAAATTCTCAGAACTTCTCTTGGCTGGGAATACCATTTTTGCCAGTGCTAGTCTAACCTTGCTCTGTCCGTCATGGGTCATTTTGCTGCCTAAGTAGCAGAATTTATAACTTCATCGACTTGGTGATCCCCAGTTTTGATGTTAAGTTTCTCGCTGTCTCATTTCTGATACCTCTCGTTATTCCGACTTTCTCGATTTACTCCATCCGTATTCTATACACATTAGACGCTTCATTCCATTCAATGCCTTACGTGATTATTCTTCACTTTCACTGAGAAAGCAATTCCATCAGCGACTCTTGTCATTAATATTCTTTCACCCTGAATTTTGATCCCACTCTTGAGCCTCTCCTTTATTTCCCACATTGCTTCTTCGAAGCATAGGCTGAACAGTAAGGGGAAAAAATTACATCCCTGTCTCACACCCTTTTTAGTCCGAGCACTTCGTTCTTGGTCTCCCACCCATATCATTCCCTCTTGGTTATTGTACGTATTATATAGGGTGAAGCAAATCCGTGCACTCGGGCTTTGCAGAGCGGCTCCTCACATGCCAGTGATAAGAAAAAGTCTCTCACAAAATTTCATCTGTCGAGTATATCTGGGAGAAAAAGTACGTTAAAGTGTGACAATCTGGCAACATTGTAACAACTCGCATAACTACTTCTGACAGCATCTTTTTAACATTGTTGCACAGTTGGCGCAGTGGGTAGAGTTCTCAGATAGCATTTAGGAGAATGAAGGTTCAATCCTGCAGTGGAGTGAATTTTTTTTTATTTGCTGATTTCTTTCTGAGATTTCATACTGTAATATACACTGTTTCTTAGTTATATGTACCCTAAATTTACAACATTTTTTAACGCTGCACGCAACAAATACGTGGATAGGCAAATAAGAAATAGACAGTTGAAACAGTTAATGGAACCATGGTGATAACACATACAAATAGTAACCGAGTTTGTCCTTTATTCGCAAAGCACGTTGCTAGTCCTACTGATAACGTAAAGTCCTAAGGAAAAGTAATGGACCCGAACGAGGCAAGAACAATAGTTGGTACTAATCTATGTGACCATTAGAGGGTCGGCCGGAGTGGCCGAGCGGCTCTAGGCGCTACAGTCTGGAACCGCGTGACCGCTACGGTCGCAGGTTTGAATCCTATCTCGGGCATGGATGTGTGTGATGTCCTTAGGTTAGTTAGGTTTAAGTAGTTCTAAGTTGTAGGGGACTGATGACCTCAGAAGTTAAGTCCCATAGTGCTCAGAGTCATTTGAACCATTAGAGGAGGGTTGAAAGAAAACAGGTGTCGCTTCTAGTAGAGGAAATGGTGCGAATAAATTCGAGCCCACGACGTGGAAAGGGCATCTTTCAAAGCAGACCATTGTTCCATTTCTACGATTGTCGTACGTAAGTACAAATGTTTTCCAGAGGACACGCTGCAGTCGCTGTTGACGATTGAGATGCAAGATACCGTACCACTGGCACTACACTTACGAAATAAAAAATATGTCTTTAAACCCAGGGTCGAACCCTTGACCTCCTGCATGTTAACCCGGAACTCTATCCACTGCACCAACTGTATAGAAAAATGAGATATGTTGCGAGAGCTACTTACTGGACGTGTGGTTACAGTGTTGCCAGATTGCCACTCACTAACGTCCTTTTTCTGCCAGATGTACTCGCAGGGCGAAATTTTGCGAGAGACATTTTTCTATTGCTGGCATGTGAGGAGTCGCGCTACGAAGCCCTAGTGCGTGAATTTCGATTCACCCTGTATATTACCCATCTTTTCCTATAGCTTAACCCCATTTATCTCAGAACTTCAAACATCCCACATTATTTTACACTGTCAAGCGTTACTTTCCAGATCGACAAATCCTATGAACGCATCTGGTTTTTCTTTAGTCATACTTCCATTATCAAGTGCTATGTCAGGACTGCCACTCTGATGATGCTTTTACCTTTCCTACAGAAAAACTGATCGTTCGCTAACAAATTCTCAATTTTCTTTTCCACTTTTCTCTACACTATTCTTGTCAGCAACTTGGATGCATGAGCTGTTAAGCTGAATGCGCGATGATTTTTGTACTTATCGGCTCTTGCTGTCATCGGAATCGTGTGGATGATATTTTTCCGAAAGTCAGGTGGTATGTCCCCATACTCATACATTCTACACAGCAAGTCGTTTTGTTGCCACTTCCCCCAATGTTTTTAGAAATTTCGATGGAATGTTATGGGTCCCTTCTGCCTTATTTGAACTTAGCTCCTCCAAAGGTCTTTCAAAATCTGACTCTAATACTGGATCCCCTATCTCTTCTTGGTAGATTCCTGTTTCTTCTTCTTTTACATCATGAGACAAGTCTTCCCCCTTGTAGAGACCTTCAGTTTGGTCCTCCTTTCCGCTCTCTCCTCTGTATGAATCAGTGGAATTCCCACTGAACACTTCATGTTACCTCCCTTGTTTTTAGTTTCACTGAAGGTTGTTTCGACTTTCCTACACACTCAGTCAGTCCTTCCGACATTCAATTGTTTTTCGACTTCCTCACATTTTCCACGCAGCCATTTCGCCTTAGTCTCCCTGCACTTTCTATTTACTCCATTCCTGAGTGACTTGTAACTCTGTATCCCTGAATTTCGCTAAACACTTCTGTACATCTGCCTTTTGTCGATCAGCTGAAGTATTTCTTCTGTTTCTCGCGTTTTCCTTGTAGCCATCTTCCCTGTATCTTCTTTTTTTTCTTTCCAAGTTCTGTGATTTCGCTTTTGAAGTTGTTCATTGCTTTTCAACCGAACTGCATACTGAGCTGTTTCTTATTGTTGTATCTATAGCCACAGAGAACTTCAAGCATATCTCTTTATTCTTTATTATTTACGTATCCCACTTATTGTATAATACACAGCATTTAGAACACCTGGCTCCATTTTACATTGCCGTAATCTTTTCCCTCGTCGACAAATCCTATGAACGTAACTTGATATTTCTTCAGTCATGCTTCCATTATCAAGTGCAACGTCAGAACTGCCTCTCTGGTGATGGTTTTACCTTTCCTAAAGAAAAATTGATCGTCCTCTAACATATTCTCTTTTTTCTTCTGCATTTTTCTGTGTATTGTTCTTGTCAGCAACTTGGAAGCGTGAGCTGTTAAGCTGTTGTGCGATAATATTCTGCTCTTCCAGTCTTCTAAAATGACGTTTTACCGAAAGTCTGGTGGTATATCACCAGTCTAATACATTCTCCTCAACAACTTGAATAATTATTTTGTTGCTGCTTTCCCAAACGATTTTAGAAATGCCAGTGGATAGTTACCTATTCTTCTGCCTTATTTGCTTTTAAGTCTTCCAAAGTTTTGCTAAATTCCGATTCTATTACTAGATCTCCTACCTCTTCGCTATCGAATCCTGTTTCTTCTTCTATCCCATCGTGAGATAATCCTCTCCCTGATATCCGTACTTATTATAGTCTTTACACCTATCAGATCTCCCCTCTGTATTTAAAGGTGGAATTCCAACTGCACCCTTAATATTACCATCTTGCTTTTAATTTAAAAGAGGGTTATTTTAACTTTTCTATATCCTGCGTCAATCCTTACGGCAATCATATGGTTTTCGATTTCTTCACATTTTTAATGTAGCCATCTCAATTAACGTTTCTGCACTTCCTAGTTATTTCATTCCTAAATGACTTGCATTTCTGTATTCCTGAATTTCCCAAATCATTTTCGTGCTTTCTCCTGTTGTCGATCGACTGAAGTACTTGTGCTGTTACCCGTTGTTTATTCGTAGTTGCCTTCATTGTACCTACGTTTCACCTGTGCAACTTCTGTGACTGCCGATTCTAGAGATGTCCGATTCACTTCGATCTCCTACTAAGCTATTCATTATCGCAGTCTCTGTAGCCTCAGAGAACATCAAGTGTACCTTTTCATGCCTTTACCTTAGTATCCCACTTCTTTGCACATCGATTCTTTCAGACCAGTGTGTTAAACTTCAAACTACTCTTCATCACTATTTAATTGTGATCTGAGTCTATATCTGCTCTTGGACACGCCTTACAATCCAATATCTGATTTCAGAAACTGTGCCAGACCATGATGTAATCTCACTGAACTCTACTTGTATCTCCAGACCTTTTCCAAATCTACCTTCTCCTCTTGTGATTCTTAAAGAGATTATTCGCTGTTACCATCTAAAACTTATTACAGAACTAATTTAGTCTGTATCCTCTCTCATTCCTACTGCCAAGCCCATATTCTGCAGTACCCTTTCATCTACGCCCTCACCTACAACGAACTCCAGTTCCCCATGACTCATAGATTTTCATTTCCCTTTACGTACCGTATTACTCATTCAGTACCTTCATATAGTTTCCCTATCTCTTCATCTTCTGCTTGTGGCGTCGGCATATATACCAGAACAATTGTTGTCGTTTTTGATTTGCTTCCGACTCTGATGAGCAACCTTTACACTGAACTGTTCACAGTAACGCTCTCTCTGGCCTTTCTTCCTTATCCCTTCCGAATTCTACTCGTCTTATACCACTTTCTGCTGCTGTTGACATCACCCTATACTCGTTTGACCAAAAATCCTCGTCTTTCTTTCATTTCACTTTGCTGGCCCTCACTGTATCTAGACTGAGCCTTAGCATTGCCCTTACCAGGTTTTCTAGCTTCCATACCGCATTCAAACATCAGACTTTCCACGCTCCCACTCGTCGAACGTTATCTTTTCGTTGGGTATTCAGTCTTTTTATCACGGTCACCTCCCCCTTGATAGTCCCCTCCCGGAGAACCGAATGGATTCATCTCAGTTGAAATAAAACGATCTACCGTTAAGAATTTCTGCTACGTGCCTCCGAACAGAGGTTTTAGATGAAAAATAGCACGACATTTACATAATTCGTCATTAGATTACGTCCAGGAACATAATTTACGTTTCATCTATGTTCTGGGTGTTGATTGACTGAAACTATTGTTTATCGTTACCACGGCATCTGTTGCAGATGAAATTAAGTTGTCCACTTACATAACAAATTGTTCTGTGCTACTCAGTATTTGATCAAATTATGTTTTCACCAAAATTTTTAAATATTATTCGCTGAAGGAGCAAATTGCTGGGTATAACAAATGTGTAATTCAATAATTTCACGAACTCCTCACCTTTAGATCTAAAGCGTACTGAATAAATTTTATGACAAGACTTGCGAAACAACGGTTTTTTGCAAACATCCTTTCAGATTATCAGTCTGGAAATTTAAAGAAGATCAAATCGGAGAAGTAAAACAATCGTCTTCCATCGAGCTTTGAACTTACACCGAATACAGTAATCGCTTACCGCTACGCTGGCGAGTCTGCACTGTCTTTCCTGCTCTGACGTTGCCACAGTGATAGCTAACATAGATCTGTGACCTAAAGGCGTGGGTAGTTTTATTACGTACTCCGTGGAACATCCTTCCTGGGCTCAAAACCAACAATAACACGTTGTCACACTTTACATGAAAATTACTCAGAATATTCATTGCAAATAACAAGATAATATCAAACCAATTTAATAGGATAAATCTGTGCCATTCTGGGAAGTAACTTGACGATCATAGAGCTGGTAAACGTATTATAAGATGTTGCTAATTTTACTAACGACAGGAATAATACGTTTGTACTTCCGATGGTTTCCCTGAGCGGGCTTGGAAGTCAGAATTTAGCTCACTTCTCAAAGATGCATTGCTGAGTTGGCCCACGGCCCAGATATTAACGATATTAATCAATGGCTTTTGCTCTCATTTCTGTAACTAGGCTTAGAGGCTAGGGCGTAGATACCAATAGCACTCATTGACTGCAAGCTGGAAATCATAAATCAACAGCTGTAGCAATTATTATTGTCTCTCTTTCTTAAGCATACTGCAAATTGAAAAGTTCTTTCATTAGACGTTATTAACTATTGTGGAGCGTCTACTGTGGTTGTAGTATAAGCATTGTGCATAATTAGCGCATCTTTTTATATTTACATACTCAAAAAGGTATTTCCTGAGTACGTTGTCAGTGGCAAAACCTCGAGAACCGATGAACGCAAATGAGAAGACAATATTGATTGCAAAACGCGAATATCTCCAGAGAAATACCGTAAGCTACAGGTAATATAAAGCCCCAATGATTCAAGTGAACTGTGCAAAGAAAAATTGTACAATTAGCACAATTACCGAAAAGCGCGTTGCAAAGACATATATAATTTAAAGTAGGGAGTGTAAATGTAACACATTATGCTGACAGCGCTGACTTTAATATGTCATTCTATAATAAAAATGTCACTTAGACTATAATACTCATAAGAAGGGGATGTAACTTCTGTCCATAATGACTACAAAACAGTCCTTCGTGATACTACGCTCACAAAAGCGGACATGTTCTTGAGCGTGGGACACATTTGCAAAGAAATACCTCACATCCAGTGTAGTTCCTTTCTAAGTTATTGCCGTATGCTTTGATTAGAAATTCTCTAGGCAATCACAGTGTTTATATGAGAATCATTGAGGAGCAATTGCAGGAACAGACTAGTATCTTGTTTGACAATTTGCGAAATAAGGTAGCTCTCTATCTTTGATCTCAACCCTTGAAGCATTCAACATGTCCCAAAACAGTCATAAAGACTAGACTACTTATGGGTTTAATAACCACTTGAGAACATTTACATGTCTGCAGGAGCATCACTGCAACTCTTTGTCAACTAAAAAATTAGGGTCGACAGTTACTGCAAGACCAGGAAAACCAATAGACACGAAAACCAGCGATCTCCCAGATGACGTCAACACATACAAACATGAAGAAGTCATTGGAAAATCTGGAAATGGAAGAGAAATATATATCGCCGAACACCCAGCTAGCATCCTGCAATGTCATCAGAAATATCAGGAAAATAAGAAAGCAGTTCAAAGAAAATAATGTGGTTTATTCCCCGTCTAACGAGACTAATAACGATCATTAGCTCGCCTAGCTAGTTATTTGCTCTGCAAGGCTGCCTTCGCTTAGTTGCACTATCTTCTGCTGCCTACAGGGACCATACTTTGAAGAACTAGACTGCTGATCACCTGAAGCTCCCACCGTAAAGTCAAGCGTGTCTGCACTAAAGCACAACACTAACCTTCAGATTTTGGATACTGGTGATCAAACTAAACGTCCACACATAGTAACAGAAATTATTCTTGTAGTCTTTCCGAACTTGAAATGAGCTCGACCAATCCCTATGGATTCCTTATGTCAGTTTAGGTAACTTCATGTACTTCCAAAATAAAAGCTGTATCCATTTGACCACTGACACCTGTTTTATATCCCCGAAGGGGGACAACAACCGACACGAGTTCCCGACTGTCCCAGAAACTTCTAAGAGCCACGCATTTTCGCTAATCGCCGCTGTAGCTACAGTTTGTCTCGCATATTGTCACGCCCGTGGGCCTTTACTTCGACTACTCCAGTGCGCCTAAAAGTACCAGGCGGTTGTAAATAAATTGCAGCAATTCACTGAGGTCCAGTGTGGGCTGTAATTTTCGTGTGGCAGCGAAAATTGGTAGATACAGCGCCATATTTGCACATGGTGGCCAAAACTGGAAGTAACTTTTTCCGGCATAAATCGGTTCCGTATTAACATATTAGCGCTATATTTGCTCCATGTGCAAAAATGGCGCTTTACTCAGTTTGTATGACCGTATGACATCCACGGTGTCATTTGAGAAGCCATAACTTGTGGAACAGTTCGGTTGTCGAGGAGAGAGACCGTCAGCTGTTACTGAATCTGTGTTACGTGAATGGCAGCAATTACAGTGCGACACTGATTCAGTAACGGCGACTGAAAGGTCTAAGTAGAGAGTCAATGCCATTAATGGATTTAAAGAAAATCGAAAACATTTGCCGGCAGGAGTGGTCGAGTGGTTAAAGGCGCTACAGTCTGGAACCGCACGACCGCTACGGTCGCAGGTTCGAATCCTGCCTCGGGCATGGATGTGTGTGATGTCCTTAGGTTGGTTAGGTTTACGTAGTTCTAAGTTCTAGGGGACTTATGACCACAGCAGTTGAGTCCCATAGTGCTCAGAGCCATTTGAACCATTTTTTTTAAAACATTTCTGGGCCTGGTGAAGCACTTGGAGGAGAAAGTCGTCCTATCCCGGTGAAAGTTATTGGCGAGGTTTCTGTTACTGTAACTGACGACGCAACCCCTGCCCGGAGTAGTGCTGCTGCTCATGCAGACTCTACACGTTTGTCTATCCCATCGTCAATAGAACGGAAACTTTTGCGGTCGATATTACACAGGTACTCGTACAAGATTTAGAAATTGCAGCAAATAAAACCCCACGAGCCGCAACAACATTCTGAATTAGCTACTCGGTTTCGGGCACGGATCGAAGTTGACAACATGCGGCTGGGCAATATTGTATGAATTGAGAAATGGTTCAAATGGCTCTGAGCACTATGGGACTGAACTTCTGAGGTCATCAGTCCCCTAGAACTTAGAACTACTTAAACCTAACTAAACTAAGGACATCACACACATCCATGCCCGAGGCAGGATTAGAAACTGCGACCGTAGCAGTCTCGCGGATCCATACTGTAGCGCCTAGAACCGCTCGGCCACCCCGGCCGGGGCTGAATTGAGAAGGTACATTTTACGCTGCAGGTGGCGGTCAATAGAGAGAAACGCCGAATTTCAGGTACCGAAGAGCACGAAGAGCCATTGCATTCGCCGTATCTGATTGTGTGGTGTGGATTCAAAAGCACCTTGTAAGAGGTGTATTGCTCCTGCGGTATGCAAGGTATAAGAGAATCGTTGACCAGAGAGTAGTGTTGACAGTGCGAACTGTGTAGCAGTAGGAGTAAGTTGTTGCCAGTGTGTGTGTCTGCTCTGGTCTGGTCTGGTGTATCATGTTGGCTGGGCCGGTCGCGGTGCAGCGATGCCGGAGCCTGAGTATTATTGTATAAGGTAAAAAAAAAAAGCAGCCTCGCGCATATCTAGTAATGTTATGTAAACTCCCACGTAAATCTTTTAAAAATGTCCTAATAATAATATTTGTCTAATTTCTAACAAGCATTCATTTCAATTTAAAGAATTTAATATTTTTTTTCAATGCATTATCATTCCGATTGTTGCAAAAGAAAAATCATTTGCTTCCTTTCATAAATAACAATTGTATAGGCCAGCATTGCACAGAACTGTGCTGGAAAAAGCTATTGTAAGAGCAGATAGTTGCCGACTTTATCGAGGTGAGAATTTTTGCTTTTTATTCAGAATGATCTTACAGGGCCATGACGCAGCACTGCTGTCGTCCAAATTTTACCAGGTTACTGAATTTATTTTTTATTGCGAGGTTTAGGAATTTTTCTGTTTCGAGCTTATATTTAATGAGAAAATAAATTTGTGGGTACATTAAATGGGAACCAGTTTTGTTGTGAGGTTACTCTAAAAGTAGAATCATTAACCAAATAATATTTAATTATATATTTTTGTGGGGAGGTTACAACCTTTATTCTTGGTCTGTTCTTCTTTTAAGGGAATATACCCACAGAGCCAGTCAAGTGCACTGTGATGTCTGCACGTCACCGGCACCTCCTTGTACAACAAGTGATTGCTGCTTTTGAAGAGCGTAAGGGTGTGGAAATCTCTGTTTTAATACGTGGGGCAACAAATGTAGCTCGCCAGTGAAAGATCTGTTTAATGCAACCTTCCATGAACGTGTTATTTCCAGAAGTTTTTCAGATACATGGTCCTCGCGTTTACCTGATTTGATCCATGTGAATTTTGGCTCTGGGTATATATAAAAGAACGTTCGGTCTCTACCTGATCTGAAGGCTAGTATACAGGAACACGTTGTTCAGATTCCACCTGAGCTGCTGCAAGTAACTGTTGATCATGTCGTTTTACAGATGCAGCTTATCGTCAACGTCTCCGGTGCGCATATTGAACTATTTGTGGAAGTGTCGGTTAACAACAAAATCAACATTACGCATTTGTCACTTGCTTGCACTTTTTGCACTCATCTCGTTCCTAATGCATTACATACGGAATCATTTCTATATTATTTCTGGCATTCACAGCGCCAGACTTGCAATCAGTTGCCAAAATTGGAAGAGGTTTTTTTCCCAGCATAAATCGCTTTCACATTAACGCCTTAGCCTGTCTACCGAAGGTGGACGCCGTATGGTAATTGTAACCCACACTAGACCTCTATGGGTAATAGAACTGTAGTTATAACCATCCAGTGCCACGCTATAACGTGCTGCGTGCTGACAAGACCTCAGGTAACTCCCTCGCCGTAAACATCAGTAAAGTCCTCATGGCGTTACGGGAAACCGTCACATCAAGTCCACGACAGGCGACAAAAGTGGATTACCATCATTAGTAGCTGTATAGAAACGGAGGCATCCAGCTTGCTTACCAACCTCAGCCTGTGGCTCCCTAGAGTGAGAGAAAGAGATAGGAGGGGAATTCAAAGATACATAAATATTATAAGAAATGTTTTAGACATTTGTGGGAGGATGCAGGAGGTAGCAATAGAGAGCACGAGAGAGATGAATTTGGAATAACAATCTTAAAAAGTCCCTCTTAATTTATTACTTTTTAAATATGCAGGCAGAAAGCAAAAATAAGAGAAATGCACTTTTTTTTAAAAAAAAGAAACCTTAAAAGAAATTTATTTCAATTGAAAAGGTAACTTGAATATTTACAGTGCTCTAATAGCTTGTCATGAATCCCCCATTATTTCTGACTTAAATCATACTTCTTGGCATGGAATACATGATGAGTCAGATGTAATTGTCAAATGAGATAACTTATGCCCAGGACTCAAGAACATATTCTCAAAAGAGGTCAGACGTAGCTGATTGGTTTCGTGGCCAGTTGTCTGACAGTTTTCGTGGTACGTCAGCTCAAACGTTCTCAACTGAATTCATATCAGCAGCCTGTGCTGGCCAGTCGATTACTCTGATGGACTCTTTGGATGACTGCTAAAGAAGGAATGCGAGATTTTGATAGGAGAATGATTTTACGCTAACGTCAATTCTCAGTCACTAGGTTGAGATTCTGTGGTCAGAATTGCTGACTCCCACTGATGGGCCCCCAGCTCCGATTCCCAGCCATGTCGAAGATTCTCTCTGCTCAGGACTCGTGTGTGTGTGTGTGTGTGTGTGTGTGTTTGTGTGTGTGTGTGTGTGTGTGTGTGTGTGTGTGTGTGTGTATCTGTGTTTTCCTCACCATCGACGAGCCAGTCGCCAAAGTGGCGTCAAATAAAACAAGTTCCACTAGGCGGCAGGAAACAACAGACGGGGTCTGTTCACTGAATATACATTATACAAGACTCTACACTCGCGTGTAGTAAAATCGCACAACACCTATAAATCAAGAATTCATTACTGTAACGTTAATAGTTTACCATATTCTACATCTGGAAACAATGACCGTAATTGTAATTATTTTTGGCACTTATTTTTGGAATACTAGGTAGGTGAACCTTTTATTTTATGGATTTTTATATACATAATAAACATAATTTTGTATTATAAAAGACTACTGCCATCCTTTGGTGCCTCGAAACACGATGTATTCCGTTGATTGCCTTATAAAAGTTTTCGATGAGATGTTAACAAGGACAGAACATGATAACATTTTCTATACGTCTTATGTATCTTATTTGTAACTACTGTGCACTGTTCGTACAGCTGTTCTCTCATTGTACAACGAAAGATGATACTATGGAATGTCGTCTCTGTAACGTATGTTTACTTTGAATTTGGTTTGACGTTAAAATTTTCCATAATTGTGCCTTCATACCGGTTGCAGATGTCACCAATTAATGTGAACAGTCGACGAAATGGACTGGCCCTTAAAAAATATTTTTTCTATACAAATGATCTGAAAATGACGATTTAGTTTCGCTAAAAATAGTACTCATTGTGTATTTTTATGCGAAATGGCCGAATAATCTTCCGTAATAAAAAGAACAACCGTTTTCCGTCGTTCATTTGTTTGCAAATAATCGCATATATACAGCGTCCAAGAATTCGTGTCCAAGGCATCAACCTTATACGACAGAAACCTGAATAATATTACGAACTCGATGAAGAAATTGGAGACTTGTTTTTTTTTTTTTTGTATTGAACTGTTTATGGAACTGCATTTCACAGTGACAAAATTGCACTGAATCTGCTATCAGCGTTTTTGTCATGGGAACGGAAAGTGAAACAATGGGGCCACGCATGTGACGGACGAAATATGTCTGTATGTAATGGTGCACTGTGATGCAACATTTCGATTTAGTAGACCAGCGACAGGAAGATACAGTTGCCACTATTTAAGCTGTTTTCGTTCATTTGCCATGATGTTTGATTCGGATTTAAGGAACTATACCGAACTAAAAGGCCATTAATTGGACTTACTTCATTACTCGAAATGCGAACATCTGAATTCAAGCTCCTGTGTAAAGCTTTGAATTATGAACATAATTTGTTGCTAGAAGTCCGCACCAAACTTCATACGTTACAGTTAATGTTTTAGTAGCGTTATGTTACTAATTTGATAACATTTATCCCTTATGAGAGTTTTAATGGTTGTATATAGAAGCATAAATGCGCTTAATATTCTTACTCGTTCGCTGTTGATTGAAGCATTCTGTTGTTAGCTTATTAGGAAAACGTTTATCATTGCTTCTAAACTTAGAAATAAGAACTATTAGGTGTGGCTGTATGGATTTGAAACATTTCTTACGCTGAGCTAATAATGATCTCTTGTTCGGTTGTATATTTTGAGGCTATCCCTCCAAAAATGGATTTTGTGGTTGGATGTTTTCTCTGACGTAAGGCACCACACCTTAAGCGACTTTAGCTACTTCATTAAAAATATTTGAATTATAGCGAAGCCGATGTCCAGTAACGCCAGGTATTGCATTAGTCCCATACTCGATTACATGATTTGGGTAACCGGCGTCCAAAATTTCGCCATCTTTTTAATTCTTGCGAATTCGTAGAAACGTAAAAGAAAATGTAAATCGTAAATTTAAACCCTGTGCCTTCGGATTACCACTCCACTCCTCTACTGCTGCAGTACGGGAGACAGACGTCAGTAGAGTCTCCTTAAGGCCTGAGTCCATATGCTCATCGACGATAATCTTGTGGCTTTTATTTTCATTCTGAAATCTGCGAATTCATCGTTACAACTTGCAAAAGATGAATCTGAGAGATTTTATACAAAAAGATTAGTTGGTAATATTGGCGCTTCATTCTTAGTTACGCTTGAATGGTAGACAGTGAGCCATTACAAGCGCATTCTTAAAGCATTTATAGCGTCTGTGTCTCATAATTTTTGGTATCCGGATACTCTCGCTTTAGTCCGAACATTTAGTCAGGTGCATATTCTTTATCGTAAAGTAAGCAAGCCTTAGCACATCGGGGGACAGGTGAATACAGACTGAGCGTCGGATATCTCGCATGTTCTGAATCAATGACTCACTTCCTCTGTCTGACGTGTCGTATATTGCCAAATAGTAGAGGTGTTCTGCCGTTTTGTCTACATTGGCCGAGTTTTTTGCTATTGAGTGTACATCTCGCAAAAAAGATCGCGATGACAAGAGAAGAGAAATTGTGGCTCACATGGAGGCATACAGATAGTCTCTTTTTCCAACCCTCCGCTTGTGAGTGCAACAGGGAAGGTAATGTCTGGCAGTTGTAGAAAGTACCATCCGCAGTGTACTGTGTGGTGGCTTCAGGAGCATGTATGTGGATGTAGATGCAGAGAGGTAAATGCTTGGTGATCCTTAGGACAAGTGCTAACCGCGCGTCCTCTGTTACTGTCGCGGGCTGTGGGCGCCAGAAATTCCACTGCATCCATTCTCCCTCAGCTATTGGTCGCACTGAATACTTGGTACAGGGACATAGAACCCTTTGGAGGCCGGTAACAAGTGTCGAACTGGTCTCTGAGGTGCCGCCTGGTGCCTCAGTAGGGAGAGTACTTACACTGGGAGGAAATCTGATAAGATTTCAGTTCCTCTGCTGATTAGATTTCTCAGATTATCATAAGTGACTACATACAGCACTAAGAAGAAAACGTTCTTGACCCTTTAAAAGCTAGTCCGCGGCACAGACCACATAGCCAGAACGTCCTGAATGGCACTCTGCACTGGCAAAAGGATAATATACCAAACACACAATAATCTACTACGAGTAAATACGAGGGCTGTTAGGAAATAAAGTTGTGATCGGTCGCGAAATGGAAACCACTGTGAAAATTAAAAATGTTTCATTTGCAACACTAATTTAGCTACACTTTCCACCTACTTCTCAGGGCAGTTGACGCTCCGACATAGAAATTTGTCGTAGAGTTGTACTAAATTCCCAATGCCCTCGTTATAGAAGGCAGCCGCCTGTGCTTTCCGTTAATTCTCTACGCTGGTCTGTAGCTCGGCGTCTGTGCCAAACTGTTGTCTTTGTAGCCAGTGGTTTATGTGAGCGGAGATGATAATCAAGGGCAACCTATTTCGGGTTTTATTGTTGGTGATCAAACACTTCCCATCGAGAACGCAGCAGGAGCATCTTCATTGCCCCAGCAGAGTGTGGCAGAGGATTGTCACGAAGAAGGAAGCAGATCACAGTTACGTTATGTGCGTTGCTTGACGTCAGGCGAGATCTCTCACGAGGCCCTCATGCTTGGCGGGAGACGCTGTTTCCTAGGCATACTTGTGTCATCACTTCGCTCCCTGAACTGAAAAGGAGGACGTGACGCGATCGACGGCCATACTAGAGACACTGTCCAACCCATTTGTGCAGATCTTCATCAGCTTTTCACTGTGGTTTCCATTCCGCCCTCGATCGGATCTTACTTTGCAAATAGCCCTTACACTGACTGGTGCAGACAGCATTCCACCATAAGTCCCCAGTCCGATGTCATAATTTTTGGAGATGTTCATCACAGAACTAGTACTAAACGATTAAAATTTCATTCTCTACGGAACTGATGCCCGTTATCAACATCAATAAGAAGCGTACTCCCATAGATACGAGTTCAATCTTCTATTCTCTGTGACGTCGAAGAAAAGAGCTTTCGATTGTCATCTAGAGGATTTTTTCGGTGTGCTTAAAACTCACGCTGCGTCTCTTTATGAAGATTTCTGCGAGTAAGAAAACGTTCGCTTGCTATCGCATCCCAGACATTTTCCGTGGGAGACACATCAGGCGATCAGCCTCTCTAGTCAAGGACTGTACATTTCTGGGAATATTTTTTGTGGTGTCAACTGGAGGGTGCTTTTTTTGCATTATCCTACTGGAATATGGTATTTGTGTGCTTCTCGTCAAGGGTACGACAACAGTATTTACCATTCTTGCTAGATACTGTGGATCATTCAGCGTCCTTTCTGCAATTACCATCTCAGTCCTACTGTATATGCAATAGCTATCCATCCGATGATTCCAGGGACTTTAGAGGGCCGGCCGGGGTGGCCGAGTGGTTCTAGGCGCTACAGTCTGGAACCGCGTGACCGCTACGGTCGCGGGTTCGAATCCTGCCTCGGGCATGGATGTGTGTCATGTCCTTAGGTTAGTTAGGTTTAAGTAGTTCTAACCTCTAGCGGACTTAAGACCTCAGAAGTTAAGTCCCATAGTGCTCAGAGCCATTTGAACCATTTGACTGTAGAGGTACGCGTCTCGAGAATCGCTGCTGGCTGTGACCTTCCATCAGGTCATCCACGGACAAAGTAGCTTTTATCTGATCGCCACATATACATGATGCACATGTGAGACTCATCGCTAAACACCACAGAACGCTATTCACTCTCCCTGTTGACTCTAGCTCTGCACTGTGCAAGTCTCCGTGGTATGCGTTGCTGGATGACGTTTATATAAATCGTCAGTTGATGACCCAGATTAGTAAACTAAATCCTGTTGGACGTAGATACATTATCCAGGACACCCATAAAAATAGCTCATTTCTTCTGTTGTCATTCATTTCTGACGAGCCTTGCCAACCGCAGTCATTGTTTCTCGTCTTATCTCTATTCGCGTAGCGCGCTACTGAATGATACAGTGTAATCGTTGCACCTACCGATGAGGAGCTATAGGTTGTGGAGACGTAATTTGACGTTACAGTGCCTCATAATTTCCTTGGGACACTACGGGTGGTCCCAAAACCGATTCTTCTTAACAAGAGACTCAAAGAACTTCACAGAACTACGGAATCCCGACGCTTTCATGTCTCTGCTCAGCATAATCTCGTGCTTCATTCTTCTTGCGTGTCCTGCGGCCAATATACATGTAAATGAACGCGTCCTTGAACTCTTTATATCAGCGACAGCTCTCAGCAATTACAACGAACGGAGACCTCTCTAACAAGAAATCATGAGCCTAGTCACATAACTGATTTGATATCCCATAACCACGCAATTTCACTAAAAGCCGTTTGTGTGGTACAGTGTCAAGAGCCTTCTGGAATTCTGTAAACACGGAATCAATTTGAAATCCCTTGTCAATAGCACTTAGCACTTCGTGTGACTAAAGAGCTAGTTGTGTTTCACAAGAACGATGTGTTCTAAATCCGTGTTGAGTGTGCGTCAATAGACCGTTTCCTCCGGGTTAATTCACAATGGTCGAACACAATGTATGTTCAAAAATCCTGCTGCATATCGACGTTAACGATATGAGCCTGTAATCAAGTGGATTATACCTTCTACATATCTTGAATACTGGTGTGAACTGTGCAACATTCCAGTCATTGGGTACGGCTCTTTCGTCGAGCGAGCGGTTATATCTGATTTTTAAGTGTGTAGTTACTGTATCTGCATACTCTGAAAGGATCTAACTGGCATGCAGTCTGGACCGGAAGACTAGCTTTTGATAAGTGATTCAAGAGCGCTCAGCTCTTTGAAAGATATTGGTACCGTGCATGATTATGTTTGCCTGTGGGGCAAATCGTAACTGTTCTTACTTGAGGAACAATTTAGAATGAATGATATAACCGGAAGACGTATTTTTAGTAGACAGGCGATATTACTGAAAACTGTTTGCCGTGAACCGGAACTAATCAGTAACTACTTCACTAGTCGCAGCACACCTGAGCACGTAATACCATAGGTGCGAACCATAAAGAAATTTGTAATGTCAGTTTAAATCTTACATCAATACAGATGACTCTTTCAAACACAGGGGTAACACGGAGGAATGTATGTACTACATGCGCACTTATACTTGATGGTTTTCATAAAATTCCTATGAATGAAGAAGAGGCTCTTTGTCACCCCAGTGTGTTCTAAAGCCATTTACTTTCCTAGCAATAAGCGGTCGTTCAATGGAAACCTCATTATATGCTTGAGATAGCCATAAATAGCGGCTAATTGGGGCTGATTCACTGACTGTTCAGCATGGAACTCAATAGGATGGTTGTCAAAAGTGAAAGCCATTTCACTTTTGCGGTAATTTCTACCTTCCATTAGTAATACCAATGGATTTTTTCATGACCGTCGTCATTATTGCATTAGGATATTGACCTCATTGGGCGCCATATTTCGAGTACTGTTTAATTAATCAGAGATCATTCCAGTTTCCCAATTATCACTACCGCTAAATACCTGGTTTGTATTTGAATCACTTCAGTCTGCATGCTGTTGTTAAGATGTTTCACAGGTATTTAATACTGAAATTCAATGCTGGATTTGTACACAATTTTTTCTTCAGGTTCGTGGCGGAGTTGTTCTTTGCATCGCATAATTTCATTAATCTACGCAAGTATCATTTTCAATTATTGACAAAATTCATATACTTACATGATACACATTAGTCCCTTTTGGCGTATTTATTCGGCATTTTTATGCTAATCACGTCGGATGAGTAACAGTTTTCATCAGTAGCAACTCATCTCGCTGACAAAATAAATTAGATCGCTACTGTTTTTCCATCGTAAAAACGTGTTGCACTTACGACGCGAGTACAGTATAACCATGAGATTTTCAGACTTTTTCTCTTCATACAGCTTTTAACATCAAACGTTACATTAAAAGATACATCTGCAAGAGTTAATGAATCACGCAGAGGAAATATAACAAGTAATCATTAAAGGAAAAACTTATTTACTATCGAGAGAGCAGTGCTTTCTTTACGATGAATTCATGAAGCAATATGGCGTTATCACTTGTTTCGCTGACTGATACAGCCAGGGTTTGCTTTCCGAATACGCTAGTGGTAACGAATAGTGGGCATGTCTAATGACTCGAGAAAGACAAAAAATGTTTGTTTTGAGCAGTTACAGAGAAAAATAAAGGCAATAACGAAAAGCGAAATTCTCTAGTCTGGATATCACGTGGTGAACACGAAACATTGCCCAGTAACAACTGGTTCTGATTTGCCAAAATAATAGTTCGTTGCACTGGGTCAGCAAGTATCACGGACATCCAGCACGGTACTGTTACGGATAGTTCGTTCAGTTAATTGAATTCCATAGAGTCATGACATCGACTGTAAGTAGGTTGGATTACGCTTCGAACATCTCAAGAACCCGTTGCTCATAACCTTTGCACTGTGTGCCAACAATGTTGTCGTTTGTCCACTACTTCATAATACAGCAAGGAGCACTAGGTGATGTTAAGTCAACCGGCACTACAGCAAAGTCGAAAAAGAGCAGTGGAAGCAGCAAGGAGATAGAAGCCCAATGACTCTGAGTGTTCGATCTGTTGGCTGTGTAACGGAAGAGTCAAGGGGGTGGCACAGGCTTATTCAAGAAGAATCGGTGCTTCTCTTTGTAAGGGTGAGATATGGAGGCCGTATAACGTATAACTTGAACTCCACAAACATTTTCAGCTGCAGGAAGCATGGTTCAAAGGATTCAAATGTCTCTGAGCACTATGGGACTTGATATCTCAGGGCATCAGTCCCCTAAAACTTAGAACTACTTAAACCTAACTAACCTAAGGACATCACACACATCCATGCCCGAGGCGGGATTCGAACCTGCGACCGTAGCGGTTGCGTGGATCCAGACCGCAGCACCTAGAACTGCTCGACCACATCGGCCGGCTTTCTACAGACAAAACTTGTGCATTCATCCATAAGTACTAGAAGCTTTAAACGGTGCAGAAGCACCCAGAAGCTAAGTAAACAGCAATGTAAACTTGTCACCTGCGCCTGGCAGAGTTGTATCGCATTCCCAGCCTTATCTCCTTCATGTACAGACCCGCAAGTCTGTTCTGTATTATTTATTTCAATGTGATAATTAGTGCAGCTGAATGATTAGGTTTCGGATCAGGTACGTCGTTTATTAAGACGAATATTGGTGCCAGAGTTGATGTTATTTAATGATAAAAGCAAAGAAAATTACAAGAAATTTATTAATGAATTTTTCTAATGCAGGGGAAATTCCACATTCCTGTACTGTATTATTGCTCTCTTTTATCCTATTACAAGAGCTCGTAGTTCTCTAGTGGGTAGGTGAGGGCCAATCCAGTCACGTTCAGCTTGGTGTCGGACCGTTTGGTGATTTAGTCCCTTTTACAACGGACATCTTCCGCCGACTCTCACGGGCTTGAGGCGGGCGTTAAACAAACAGTGCTCGGTGGTGAAGTGTTGTCGTAGAGCCACCTACGGCCACCAGACTCAGCGTACCTCAGAAGCGAAGCAAGGTTGTGCGGTATGCTTTTCGGTCTGCTAACGATGCTCAGAAAGGAGAAATTCCGACTTCTGCCACATCTGGGCAATGACAGATATCATTGGCGACAAACGAAAATTTGTACAAAGGCCAGGACTCGAACCTGTATCTCCTGCTTACTCGGCAGTTGCGTTAACAGTCTACGCCACCTGGGCATGGTGGGTCCACACAACTGCACGGACTGCATAAGCACGCCTCTACCCTCAATCCAAATTCCCGTCTGCCACACACTACCAAAGTAGAATACTGGAAGAGGTCCGGCGAAGACTGATCTGCATTGAATGATCATATATTACCTTTCACAGCTCATATATACCTATAGGGGTGGAGTGAGTTCTTTCACAAAAATGCGCCATGAAGGCTAATATGATCCTTCAGTGCAGACCTTGTGCAGGACTTCGCATGATGCGACGAGCGGAAAGAAGAAGAAAACGGGAAAACGGACGCTACTTGAGTAGTTTGCGGGAAACGAGAATACGGATCGAGGGGACAGGCGTGCTCGGGTAATCCGTGAAGTTGTGCGAAACCACCTGTTAACAAAACTGCCGAGTAATCAGGAGACGTGGGTTCAAAATTTGGTCTTGGTACAAATTTTTGTTTGTGTCCAATGAATATTTTCATTGCTAAACTGCAGCAGAGATCGGACTTTTTTCTTCCTGAACATATTCTGTGTCCGGCCGCCGAATCAAACACGTCTATTCTCTCGGACGTGTCGGAGAGGACGGATACCACTGACATTGGTAAGCTGGGAGGTCTGCCACAGCCGTTCCGAGTGATGGTATAAGGTTTTCGTACGTTTTCTGCCATTGTAAATAATTCAGCTTGACCGTACTGGGACAAGATGAATGAACGCGCTGACGGGCAGTGAATAAGATCCTTGACTCTGTGTTTAATTTTATCTGCAGTTGGCTTATTTGCCAATCACTGAGCAGGGCTGAGGCATTCTTATTTGAAGAATAGCGGCGAGCACGATCAAGAATGAAATGTTTGTTTTTTCAGGACTATTAACTGAGGGAAATATTATTCCCTCCGATAACTAACAGTAGCCTTGATTAGTGTTAATTTGATCTACACTCCTGGAAATGGAAAACAGAACACATTGACACCGGTGTGTCAGACCCACCATACTTGCTCCGGACACTGCGAGAGGGCTGTACAAGCAATGATCACACGCACGGCACAGCGGACACACCAGGAACCGCGGTGTTGGCCGTCGAATGGCGCTAGCTGCGCAGCATTTGTGCACCGCCGCCGTCAGTGTCAGCCAGTTTGCCGTGGCATACGGAGCCCCATCGCCGTCTTTAACACTGGTAGCATGCCGCGACAGCGTGGACGTGAACCGTATGTGCAGTTGACGGACTTTGAGCGAGGGCGTATAGTGGGAATGCGGGAGGCCGGGTGGACGTACCGCCGAATTGCTCAACACATGGGGCGTGAGGTCTCCACAGTACATCGATGTTGTCGCCAGTGGTCGGCGGAAGGTGCACGTGCCCGTCGACCTGGGACCGGACCGCAGCGACGCACAGATGCACGCCAAGACCGTAGAATCCTACGCAGTGCCGTAGGGGACCGCACCGCCACTTCCCAGCAAATTAGGGACACTGTTGCTCCTGGGGTATCGGCGAGGACCATTCGCAACCGTCTCCATGAAGCTGGGCTACGGTCCCGCACACCGTTAGGCCGTCTTCCGCTCACGCCCCAACATCGTGCAGCCCGCCTCCAGTGGTGTCGCGACAGGCGTGAAAGGAGGGACGAATGGAGACGTGTCGTCTTCAGCGATGAGAGTCGCTTCTGCCTTGGTGCCAATGATGGTCGTATGCGTGTTTGGCGCCGTGCAGGTGAGCGCCACAATCAGGACTGCATACGACCGAGGCACACAGGGCCAACACCCGGCATCATGGTGTGGGGAGCGATCTCCTACACTGGCCGTACACCACTGGCGATCGTCGAGGGGACACTGAATAGTGCACGGTACATCCAAACCGTCATCGAACCCATCGTTCTACCATTCCTAGACCGGCAAGGGAACTTGCTGTTCCAACAGGACAATGCACGTCCGCATGTATCCCGTGCCACCCAACGTGCTCTAGAAGGTGTAAGTCAACTACCCTGGCCAGCAAGATCTCCGGATCTGTCCCCCATTGAGCATGTTTGGGACTGGATGAAGCGTCATCTCACGCGGTCTGCACGTCCAGCACGAACGCTGGTCCAACTGAGGCGCCAGGTGGAAATGGCATGGCAAGCCCTTCCACAGGACTACATCCAGCATCTCTACGATCGTCTCCATGGGAGAATAGCAGCCTGCATTGCTGCGAAAGGTGGATATACACTGTACTAGTGCCGACATTGTGCATGCTCTGTTGCCTGTGTCTATGTGCCTGTGGTTCTGTCAGTGTGATCATGTGATGTATCTGACCCCAGGAATGTGTCAATAAAGTTTCCCCTTCCTGGGACAATGAATTCACGGTGTTCTTATTTCAATTTCCAGGAGTGTATTTTCCTCCATTACGTCACAAATAATGCAATTAGTGTAAATGTCTGTGATTTTTGTATTGAGAGAATTTCATAATTGTTGAGGGTGTTCCTATGTTGTACAGTCTTCTTTGTTAATAATCAGAGTTTAATTTTTCAAACACTATTTTCTTTATAGTCAACCCCACCTCCATCCTTCTTAGTCAAGCTTTGAATATCTTTTTCGTGTGTGCATCGATCCTTACGCCAAACGAAGCCACAGATTGTTTGACAACCGTTAACAAATTTTGTAGTGAGAAATTTATCTTTCTTTAACAGCTGCATCTGTTGGTATCTGATTTCGAGAATATTTGTACACCGTATAAAAAACAGAAAAGTGAGCATGAGGTAAGTTACGTATATTTCTGGACAGATCTCACTTTGCGTTCTTGTGAGGCAACAGTATATACTAGAATATTCAGGTGTTGTGCTAGTTAAGCAGATTAATTTACTGTGTGTAGTCGTGTTGCTAGGGCCTCCCGTCGGGTAGACCAATCGCCAGGTGCAGCTCTTTCGAGTTGACGCCACTTCGGCGACCTGCGTGTCGATGGGGATGAATTGATGATCATTAGAACAACACAAAACCCAGTCCCGGAGCGGAGAAAATCTCTGACCCAGCAAGGAATCGAACCCGGGCCCTTAGGACTGACATTCTGTCGTGCTGACCACTCAGCTACCGGGGGCGGACAATAATTTACTGTGAACGGTGTAGTTGATCCCAGACAATTATTTTCATCCGAGTAGAGCAGCATTTTATTGTAGTTTATATTTAAGGTCATATTTTGCACTTCATGTCACACAACATTCATAATGTATTTCATTACTGAGTTCCAGTTAAATAGTTTGCACTGAGTACCCAGTTACTTTTTCACATAATTTGATTAGTTTCCATGATTTCAGATTCAGTATTTCACTAAATTTAAAGTTTTGTTTCACGACACTGTTCACATGCGCAACCCATGACCAACCAACAGTCAGTATTAGTCAGCAGTTGAATACTGTGCTGTTTCTCCTGGGTGGACTTGGGGTTAAACTAAATATTACGATAAATTTTATAAATAATCGACAAGTACGCCAAAGTAGAAGAGATAGAACTACAATGGAAATGTTATTCCATGGACTCTTGCGCTTATATGCATGAACTGTCTTTCCTTTGGCTTTCACTTATCTTATCTGCTTGGATTCAGACGTAAGAGGACGTTCTTGTGTAAAGCTCATCTTGCTGTACCAGCTGATAATGTAAGTTGTACTTAAAACCCGAAAAATATAATGGTTATTTTGTCAAAAGAATTTGTGTATGTATTCAATCAATTGGTAGTCTGATACCAGGATTGTCTTAAGTAGATATAGGCCTTAACAAAGAATTTTCATTGTTGTGCTCCATCTTCGAAAAATCTTTAACATTTTTCTTTTAGCTCATCTACGAGACGTGCCGTCGGTTAGGACAATTAACTTTATTTCAGATCCACGAGACCACAGGCAGCTACTAATAATTTAACAATTTTACTTGATTTTCTTTATATAACGAGATGACATCCCAGGCAGAAAAGGTCTGGTCACAGGATTCCAGTTCCATTGTAGGATTTCATTTGTAGATGCTATTCTTGTTACCTTACATTTGGGAATCGAGACGAAACCACGATGTTAAGTTACGTATTGTAGTAGTGTACATCGAACAGACTTGGCAAACATTCTCTGGTGCAATAAGCACACGACTTCTCACGAGTCTGGACTAATATCTGTAGTATTGCGTAAATAAGAAAAGGACAATTAACTATTCGACGATTACGTAATTACTCTGAGAAATGAGCTAGCTTACTGAGTGCTTATACACGTCGGGCTAAATTAAACAACATATTACACTGTTAATAATATTCTTGCGTTAGTTATTTCTGTTTTACGCTGAGCCATTGCACTAATGTGTGTTTCTTTTTTATATAAGTCATGGCTCATATTCATTCTATTATATTACACTGATAACAAAGAAAAAGAGTCACAAATAATTTTTATTTTATTACATTACAATACGGTGTCCAAACCCACGTTGCAGCAAGAAAATGTTTTTGAAAGATAACGAATATTCATTATTTTCATATCTTTATAGAAACCTTACGATGGAAGAGTATACGTGTGGGAAGTCAGGATGGCGGCGCCTGGCGACGCCCAGAAGATTCGATCCTTGGCTTATGGTACCGAGACTGGACCCCCAAGGCAGGCGATCCCACAGGAAGGAGATGAGCGAAGGTCTCTCCTCAGCGTCACAGAGGTAACCTGTTCGACGTACGTCACTGCTATGACGCCTTTCCGTAACTGGATGACCGATATTTACACGCGCCACGATCGGATGTGATGGTATAGCGGTCGGCACACGGACATTGCTGCCGAACATCAACGTTGAGCGTGCCGAGTTCAACTTGCTGGTGAACGCTCTGAAACGATACGACTTGTGCATAGGGTACGTATGCCTCAAAGTGGTATACGCTATCGCAGCGCACTCCAGCGGCACTTGTCGGCTGTGCCTGGCTCTGATTTTACATTATTTACGAAATTCTTGTGTTAGCTCGATTAAAACTCACATTTCTTCCATTGTCCATATGCTACTCATGTTGCTGTTTCTGCAATATGCATAAATAAAAACTTCTATATGCGTGGACATGTTATAGGCAAAACGGAAAGTACCATGTACAGTCAATAAGGACATCAGCCCTTATAAAAGTTCAATTACAACTAGTGCGATACAAATTTACAATAGTTCTCCACATGAGGTAAACATTATTTCATCATTCTCACTTTTTAGTAAGTTACCGGGGTCATTCTTACTCAATCACCGTTCCTATTCAGCAGCAGAATGTTTACAGTATGTGAAATACAAAACTTGCGAGGGCTGTCCGGAAAGTAAGGTCCGATCGGTCGCGAAATGAAAACCACACTGAAAATAAAAAAAAATTATTCGCAGCAGTTAGCCACACCTTCTAACTACCTCTCTAAATAGTCGCCCCTCCGACTTCGAGATCTGTTGTGCCGTTGTAGAAACGGCACAGAAAGCGGCCACCTGTGCTTTCCGCCAGTTCTCTAGGCTGGTCTGCCTTTCGTTGATCATGTCAAAATGTTGTCTACGTAGCCAGCGGTTCATGTGAGCAGAGATGAACAACGGAGGGAGCCAGTTAAGCGCTGCTGTATTGTGGTTGATCAAACACTTCCCGTCGAGAACACTGCAGGAGCATCTTCATTGCCCCTTCAGAACGCGGCTGAAAATTTTCTTGAAGAAAGAAACGCGCGACACTTATGTTATGTGGCTCCATAGCTTCAGCCGAAGTCTCTCATCAAATCCTCAGACTTGCAGGAAGACACTTGTTTTAGGCGTTTCTACGTGATCACTTTGAGGTCTGAACTGAAAAGAGCGACGTGAAGCAATCGGCAGGTACAATAAAGACAATGACCAAAGTTCCATCGGATTTTCACAGTGGTTTCCATTTCACGCCTAATCGGACCTTACTTTCCGAATACGCGTCGTAAAAGAAGAAAGTGCAAATGTCCGGAGTTATGGTGAGGCATTGGCGTCGGATGTTGTCTTTCAGCATCGCTAAAGATGTCGGTCGATCACAATAAACTTGCGACTTCAGGTAACCCCAAAGCCAATAACCGCACGGACTGAGGTCTGGGGACCTGGCAAGCCAAGCATGACGAAAGTGGCAGCTGAGCACACGATCATCACCAAATGACGCGTGCAAGAGATCTTTCACGCGTGTAGCAACGCTTTTTTTTGTTCTAATTAATAGAACCTCATGTCATTCCAAGCATGTGTGTCAATTTTTACCTCTCTATGTACATTATTCCGTGGTTTATTGAGTTTTCAAATTTATACTGACTTTTTGATCACCCGTTATTTAAGTAACACAGAATATTATAGAATATACTTCTGTTATGTCAGTAATAAAGTATCAGAACCTTTTAGGAAAAGCGAAGCGTAGTAAAAAAAATTTAAATGCCGTGAGACGCGAACCAGCAACACATCACCCGTCAGATACGAACTTACGACTCTGCTCATTGGGCGTTTTTTTTTTTTTATATCTTATTTTGTTCGTTATTAGTCGCTGCATTTCTTCGGGACTGACGTTCCACGATGCTTGTCCAAGTTTATCGTTGATTCATTCACTCAGTTTTCTTTATTATAGAGTGCAGTTAGCCCTCTAATCTAATACGCTGAGCTATCGTGCCGGCGACGTGCTTAACGGATACCAACTGTTGAATGACCTAACATTGCATCCTAGCTTCTCCTAGAACCCTTCATCGTAGATATATTAACTGAGAAGTTTAATGATAGATTTGTTATTATTATACAAATTGCAGCAACAAATCCGCATTTCTTCTGGTTCCTCAGTGTACTGTCGCCTTGAAACGACGTACTATCAAATTACGCAAGTTACAGTAATTCTTTAGACAGTAACATGACATTTTGTACTAATCGCACAAGTAACGACGGCTTTTCCGCGAGATCCTCAGTTCGCTGATGCTTAGATACGGCGGGTATACGCAAGGGCTCCAAATGAAAGCCAATATGACCTCTCACGACTGTGTACTAAGGAGAGATGGCGTGCCTATGACGTAGGTGGCGTTCTTACATCTCATTGATCAACGTCGAAACGCACGATGAGAATATCTGACTTGCTAGATACTGCCCTGCACGTTCTGAAAGACTCCCCAGCGTGTTTTAACCACGCTATGACCTCAGAAACTCGGCAAGCTCCACGCTCAACATTTGAATGCACCATCCATGTACCAACGGCTTAAGCAAACAGCCTGGGCAGTCGCAAAGATCCTTTGCCGCAACTCTGCCAAAGCGTCCCAGATTCCGAAAAAAAAAAAAAAATTCCGTCAACTGAGCGGCCATGTCGGTGTACACAGCCGGACGTGATGACATATTTGCGATAAATGTTTACTTCGAGCAGCGTCGATACGGCAACTAGCACTCGAATCAGCCGGTGCTATAACACTACTGTACGCATCGGAGTGCCGTATTTCAGACCGTTTGCCATGTGACAATCTTTCATTTTCAACTTGTGTGCCTGACAGCACTCAAAGTGTACGTGAACAGGCTTTTGGAGTTATTATATTCCATGCATTGTACAGGATGGACAGGACAGTCCGTAAAGCTTGTAATGGTGTTGCACGGTAGGTTGTGCTGAGAAATAATTGTTAAGAAAAAAATCCGATACCTTGTGCCGTTTCCTATTTAATTAGCATTGTAGTTAGCCTGTCAGGCCGTTGCTGGCACAAATTCAAGCGGCCATCCAGATACAAATAGTGTCAGTTGTTCTCATACCGTAGATGATAGCGCACGAGACTGCTCAGCCTTTGGCTCGTGTTCGATCCTTACTACTGTCCCACCTTCGATTTTTGTATTGGTCTCTTGTTCGGTTTTAGGAAACCAAATAAAGAACACATTTGGCGACACTGTCTCTACCGGTCAGCTTGAATTAACGCACGCAAAACCCTGATTCGCTAACTTCCGTGTTAATTAACTCGGAAACGGCGAATTTATAGGGCGCCTTATACTCTATTCTACGAGTATTAAGAACAGATCTCTGTTTGGCACGTCTTCAAACTTTAATTCAGACGTTGTTTGTCTTGAAGTATTTTATTCGATGTCAGATTTAATTTGACAAATAATCTCATTACTCATGTTACCGTTTGCTTTTATTTCATTCTTTTTTTCATTGTGTTCAGTCAGAATTATCTTCTCAATGAAACATTTTTCTCCTACTACAACTGTGTCTGGTACGGTGCCGCTCGTTTCAGGTGACGTTCCCACGCTACTGTAATTTTTTCGTCACGTGTCATGGTGCCTGTTACTGTAATGGTGCACAGGAAGTTCGGTTTCCATTGTAGCTGGTGAATAGTCTTCCTGTCGCGTGGCAGATATGGTTAATAACACGGCTCCATCTCCGACAAAATGCCGATGACATTGTTCATATGCTAAACCCCACTGGGAGTTGTTGGGAATGCCCGTTATTAAATAAACAGCAAATTGATACAATTAAAGTTGGGAACATGTAAGTTATCATTCGTAATATCATTTGGAAGCTTTAATATAGGAATGTTTCACGGTCTCTGCTGTCGATTTGCCGCTTAAATTGTATAGCGTTCGTACAGCAAGTGGCTTCGTCGTGATCAGAATACGTTAGCCTTCATAGGAAAATCTCATATTTTATGTAACGATTCTAGTTAGAGCGACGAGTTCTAACACATTACAGAATTATACGCTTTAAAACTTTTTTTTTCTTTTTTAATTTCATGATTATCAGTCCTGACTTATGTGTCAAGACGAATAGTTGATAAAGAGGCTGCCGTTTTTGAAAGCTTTGATATGGCTCATGTGGAGTGTTCCAATGCTGATGGGTTCTCTCACTGTTGCAGTCACTCACCTATTGATAATTTTGCTGCTGGGATGATCTTCGTTTGAAGTAGTACATAGATTGCCACCATGTTGTTTACGTAGAACATTTAGAACCGCACTCAGGGCTCAACATGTCTAGCAGTCCGTCGCCAGGTCGTGCGATCTGTCCGTGAGACGCACGTGCGTGCGCAAATTGCAGATTGCAGTTATCATTCATTATTCGGTAGAAATTCCCAAGCATCCGACAAATCGCCATCGTTACGGCTGGCTGGGGTACATCCGTTTCTCTGCCTAATGATTATGTTTGTGTAGATTGGTTTTATTTCGCTGTGGTCACTTAGGGCCTAATATTAGAGTTAATTGAGCTATTCAGGAAGCACAAGTAACAGAAAAATGAAGGCGAAGCAGGAGTTACCATTTCCGTGGAGGAGAGGTACAGGTATGAAATCATTAATACCCAAAGATTTTGCAGTTTGAGTCCTGTGCTGCAGAAGTAAAAATTTCTAGAATGTGAACGGATTACAATTTACGGTGCTCCAGATGGTAATTTCGTGGGTATTCGTGAAACAACCTGACGCTTCATTAAAATTTTTAATTTCTAAACAGGGTGAGGTAAGGAGACTTCAATTTTTACGGTTTGTGGCACGTGTTCTGAAACTATGGTTAAGTCCCTACGCACCTCATTTGATATACTACACCTTCACCTATTTTACATAGGCTGCAGAAACCAGCCGCGCTGCTGTTGGTGACATGTGTATTAACACATCTAGATCGTAAAATCGTACGGAAATATGTGTATTGAAATTACAAGGCTAACAAATGAAAAAAGGGATTCGGGACTTCAAGATGTGTTTGTGAAATTAGCACTCAAAATATGTAACAGCTCTTTTGGTATTGATGAAAAATGTAATATGCTCTTTAAAGAGCCCACAATTGGAAATAAAATCATTTAGTGACAAGCTTAATAAATTTGTACACCTATTTCTTTTTGCCCGTGTTAGACGACATATGGACCTTCAACGCTAAAACTGCGCTAAAAATTCCGGCTTATTTCCAGTAACAGAACTTCACAGTAATAGCAAATAACAGCATTCCAACTAAAAATCCTAACCATTTTATTTCCTATAACTTATCATTTGTTAAATACAAATTAGTAGGTAAGAAAAAAGCATTGTTGTTTTGGTTGTTGTTGTAGTCCTCAGCCCTAAACTGATTTGATGCAGCCCTTCACACTAGTCCATCATATGAAAGTACTGCATTTCTGCACAACTGCTCCAAATTACATCCGGGTATACTGCTTACTCTAGCCAAATCGTTGTCTCCCTCTACAATTTTTGTCTTCCATACTTCCCTCCACTGTTAAATTGATGATTTCGTGGTGCCTTAGGATGTGTCCTATACCTAAGTCTCATCTTTTAATCGGTTTATATCAATCACTTCATTTTTTTCCAAATTCGACTTAGCAACTCCTCATTAGTTACTTGATTATTCATCTAATTTTCAGCATTCTGTACCACCGCATTACATAATCTGGTATTTTCCTCTTGGATGAACTGTCTAGCGTCTAGGCTACAACTCTGCCTCACTCTACCGCTTCCCATAATGTTCTTCGACACTTACAACAACAGTCTGGTCCCTGCAGAAGTTGTGAATGAACTTGCACCCTGTTAATTTTGTCCCTTCTACCTTCAAGATTTCATATAGTATAGTCCAATCAGTATTACCAAAAGTTTACTTTAAATATACAAAGACAGTACACGAAACTTTGACTTTCTTTAACTACCCTCTAAGCCACATCGCAGGGTCAGTACTGTTTTACAAGTCCCTATATTTCTCTGGAACCCACACTAATTTCCATGGGGTCAGATTCTAATAGTTTTTTCCATTACTCTGTGATTAATTTGTATCAGACTTACTAAACTCATAGTTCGGTAATAGTCACACCTCTAGGCACGTGCCTTTTTAGCGACTGGAGTTGTTATATTCTTGTTGGTACCTGAGGTCAGTTTTCGTGCCTGACATGTGGTGCTCTCTAAGTTGAATAGTTCTTTCACGACTGGCTGCCACAAGGATCCCAGTAATTCTGTGGGAATGTCATCTAGGCAATGAGCGTTGTTTCGACTGGCCTTTTAGTGTTTTCAGCATCATATCTCACCTTCATGTACTTCATCTTCCATAATATTGTCTTCAGGTTCATTTCTCTACCGTATCATTTCTACATATTCCTTCAACGTTTCAGCTATCCCTCCATTGCTTAGTACTGGCTCGCTGTCTCAGCTCTTGATATTCGTCCAATTAGGTCTCTTTTCTCGAAAGGTCTCTCTAATTTACCCAAGACGACACTGTACTGAAACCCTGTTGTTGTGTCTTTTATGTCACGCGGATTCACACATGCAAGTGATGGACAATCTCTAACTATGCGGCGGAGATGTGGTACAATGGAAATTTACGCAGAAAGTCACGTTAACTGCACGAGTTGGTAACACATGGCTGCACTGTTACGCCCAGATGTACTGTATAACGCTACCGCACCCATCCAGACAAGAACTAACGTATAAATAATGTTGATGAGTTAACGTAAAAAGTGTTTTATTCAGACAAAGTAAACTGTAGCTCATTTGGCTATATACCGTAAATACAAAGAAAAATAATAGATTTGTGGCGATTGTTCTTCTGTTGGTCGCAAGTAGAAGTGTATCAATCTTTTTTCATTGTTCTTAGGCTGGCTAGAGGTAATGTCTGTATTACAGAATATTGATTATTTTGGAATAAAAAGGTGTTTGCTACACATTACAATATTTTTGTATAGAATGGTTTCGGTTAGGAAGAAAATGAATTTTCGCGAGTTTGCCTGTCCAGGATACAACTTTAAAAACAGATTTGTACAGTTTCTTTTGCTGAGACTCGTTGCAATCGTTTCTCGTTTCTATTTCTCTTAAACATAAAGTCTTAATTGACGTTATACATTTATTACTACTTTCCGTTTTTATTATTTCCCCAAAAAAATATTAATTACCTGTGAGATACTTATATTTCACGAAATGGTCTCCATTAAGTACGTAACATACCAATTTAAAATACTACAAAGAAAAAGGACATCAAAAGAAATTATCATTATGGTTCAAAGGATTATGTAAATTTTCGAATTAATTAATGATCTTCAAACTGTTCGCAGTAATAACAACGAAATTTAATCTGTTTCGGACGCGACAAATCTTTGAACTATTATTTAAGTACATATCACATGAAAAGAAAAGAAAATAAAAAAGAACAGAAAAGGAAAATAGTTATCCCGAAAGAAGGAAAACATAAATTACAAATATTTTCAAGTCTGTGAGATAGAAGTGAGTAGCGCTTCATTAACGGACCATTCATAGTTTTATAGCGTTTTATGAAAGGCGAAAAAATGAGAAAAAGGAAGCAGTTCAATTCAAAATACTTTTAGTGACGACAGTAGTTGTCAAAACTTGAAGACAGTTCCATCTGAACTCTTATAATACTTGTTTTACCACATTGCATTACATTCATTTTATTTATCTTTTGATGTCTTTCGACCGTCTGATACATAGTGAAGTGACACATTCTATTGACTGTTGTCATTTTCCTTACTGATTGCAGTGCTGTAATAAATGCGTGAACAACCACATTATGTGTTGTTTATCGGTGATAACACATTCGAAAGGCGTCAAGAGAGATGCAGGAGTGGCATCCATAGCCAGAGATGAACCTACCAGAGTTTGAAATTATACCAGAGGGAATACTCATTTTCAACAGTATGTTACAACTTCACTCCACCAGAAAGTACTGAGAGGTGTGACCTCATCAATCAGGCGATCAGGAAATGCACTCGTTCTCTGTTCCTCGCTCTACTGACAACTTCCTGATTTAGCATGAAAAACGTTCAGACCAAGTTTAAAAGCAGATAGTGAAGTTCATCCTGAGCCACATAGACATTATCTTCTGTAACAGTCTGCTGATATGTTGGATGTTATATCACACATTGTCAATTTTTTGTATCGATCGTCACTGGCAGCACTAGATAATCTTATCATATCACAAAAATTGATGTACGTGCTACGTATGTATGTATGCATATACGTACGAGGGTGGACAGAAAAGTAATATGTCCTAAGGTTTTATGTGAATAGTCTTGAAGATTTTTAAATAAAACAAACGTTATTAACCCTCTACTTCTTTATTCTTGATTTTTGCATGTTGCCTGTAACGTGGCGGTGTATTACGTAACTATGTCGATGCGTGGGATATAACGTGATGTAATCATCTTTCGAGTTCGAAGTTTTCGTGCACACATATAACACCTTTCCTTCAGAATGACAATGCAAGACGAAACACAAGTGATGTGTCATCTGCAACAGTCTGAAGCCTTGGCTTCACTGTCATCGATCATCCTTCATAGGGTCGCAGTTAGCCCTATTCCGATATTCACCTTCGAGGACTTCACTTTGACAGTGATGAAGCGGTGCAAGCAGAGGTGGGGTTGTGGCTCATCAACAAAGTCAAACATTCTAGACTGACAGTATCAACAGACTGGTCTGTCATTGGGAGAAATGTGTGTGTCGACAGGGTGACTATATTGAGAAAGAAATATGTTAACGTGAAGGATGAGAATGTGGAATGTTAATAGCATTTGTTTTATTTGAGAAAAGTTTTTACATAAAAAATTCTAAGGCGTTACTTGTCAGTACGCTACCATATGCATGTATGATCCTCATCTCCTCCTAAATCAGTGGACCGATTTCAACCAAATTTGGTATAAATATCACTTATTGTCTGGAAAGTATTGCCACTGGGATAAGAACCACCTATCTATCAAAGGTGTCGGGGGAGAAAAGAAAGTGTAGTCTGCGATGAGCGAATATACATGCTTTTTTCATACAGTATTTGAGAATGAGAGCACTTAGGGACTTGCAGAAAACAACACATATGATTTCAAACCTTTAGGAAACTTTTTCTCGGGGAGAAGTCACTTAAAACGATGAAAGGAAGAAAAGTTTATCACTTTGTGTTAATACACACCACTGAACATACCTGCATAATTAATCACTGTACGAAACATACGGCAATATTGCATCGTGAACGTATAGCTGCGCGAAAAAGAAAAGATATGGCGAAAATCGCTAAAGATACAGGTGGTATATGTGTATATGAGTGACATTTAGGAAATAAATGTGAAATGCATTTGACAAGTAGGTATGTATGCAAAGCCTCTGCTACAAGAACCTCCCCTTAAATCTTTGTATTGGCATCAATCAAACTTGGTACACATATTACTTACTACCTGTAATGAAATAAGAATCGTCAACCTCTTATTAGGTCACGTGTGAGGAAGATGTGGAGAAACAGGTAGCCGGAAAGAGGACGTGGACACAGATACGGAGGAGGCGGAAATGAACAGAGTGAGGGGAGGGGGAAACACACACAAAAATGGAAGAGGAGGAGACAGACAAGATAGATGGGGAGGAGGAGTAAGACAAAGAGATTGAGAGGAGGGAACGCAGAGAAAGGAACGGGAAGCTGGAGAGATACAGAGGGGGGAAGAAGAGATGGACAGAGAGAGGGGCGTAGAAGATGGACAGAGATGGAGGAGGTGAGATGGAGTGAGGAGGAGATTAGGGCCTCCCGTAGGGTAGACCGTTCGTCGGGTGCTAGTCTTTCGATTTGACGCTACTTCGGCGACTTGCGCGTCGATGGGGATGAAATGATGATGATTAGGACAACACAGCATCCAGTCCCTGAGCGGAGAAAATCTCCAACCCAGTCGCGAATCGAACCCGGGCCCTTAGGATTGACATTCTGTCGCGCTGACCACTCAGCTACTGGAGCCGAACAGGAGGAGATAGAAGGGCAGGTGTTGGACTCAGAGGTGAGCAGAAATAGAGCAGATGGACAGATGCGGAAGTAGAAGATAGACAGAGATAGTGGGGAAAACAGATAAACAGAAAAAAGAAGGGGGAGTAGCAGATGGACAGAAAATGTGACAGGAGGAGATGGACAGAGAGTGAGGGTTGGAGCAGGTTGAGAGTTAGAGAAAGGGGGAGATAGAGATAAACAGACGGGATGTGGGAAGACATGGACAGCAAGAGAGAGAAGGAATGGACTACTACATCTGGAATAAATACATACATGGGCAATGCCGAGTGCTCAGCAAGTTCTCTCATACATCATTCCTCTCCTCATACATCGCCTCATACTTCAGATGGCTGTACTAAATTGAATGTTGATTTTCGCCTTCACTAGGCACCACAGCACTCGTATCGTACAGTTAAGTTCGGCTGGTGGGTCAAGGTTCAAATGACTCTGAGCACTATGCGACTTAAATTCTGAGGTCATCAGTCGCCTAGAACTTTAGAACTAATTAAACCTAACTAACCTAAGGACATCACACACATCCATGCCCGAGGCAGGACTCGAACCTGCGACCACAGCGATCGCTCGGTTCCAGACTGTAGCGCCTAGAACTGCACGGCCACTCCGGCCGGTGTTGGGTCAAGGAACTCACTTTCTGTCAAAGTAATACATGGAAGAGAAACCTGATTACATGCCTATTCATAAAAAATGTTTAAGACGTCTCCTTAATGAAGGCTATGCATTGTAGAGTAGGATTTGGATGGAGTGGGGTTTGGGCTGGAGATTGAGCTGGTTTTGGCTTACTCTGACAAAACAGACTTCATTAAATCAAAAATACCTTCCTCGACGTTAAACACGGCAGTTTAACAAACTGAGTAGAAATATGTGACACAGTTGTAGGTTCTAAGGCAAGGCAGTAGAGCAATACAATAAATTAATTAAAATTTCTGCAGCACAATTTTAAAACCGTGGGAAATTAACACCTGCCATTCACACAAAAATACGGGTGCAACCACAAGGAAACAAATAGCGCGTAATATTCAGCCTCTTGCCCAAAAGATACAATAATGACAAAATGAGAATATTTGGCAAACAAAACCATTTAATACTGACAACAAATCAGAAAAGCAGCTCTTAGATTTAACTGGGATCTCATATGTTTGGACTTAAGCTGAATAATGGATCTACTAACCACTCTCGTGACTAGCAAGTCACTACTAGCAACACTAAATAGTTAAAATACCACCAACGCAAATAACGAATTACTTTTCTCTGTACAATAGCAACTGCAGTTTCGGTTACGCTTAAGTGTAACAATAAGAGACGAAATTGATATAATTCTCGTTTCGAGACACAAACGCACACCCAACAGCCACAGTAATCTGAACACACCACTCTGTGCATACAGTCCGTGTGGAATATGGCGGACAAATCGCTAGTCGATGCACTTCACTGTATTCTAAAAATGGTTTGAATCTACTCGACCGATCAATACTCTACTGTCGGTCACTAAAGCTTAATTCTAGAGCTCCTCTTGTAAGACAGAAGCCCTTGTCTGTATATTTTCTGGGATCACTCCCAGGAAAGAGACCAAATTCTCCCATGTCCTGTATTGTTCACACTCCGTGGCCACGCCCCATGTCGACCGTTAACGAAGTGCCGGTCCCGGTCCCAAGGCACATCAGCTGTACAGTAGGCTTTGTATACGTTGGCTGTTGACCGACTGACTGCGTTGACAGCTCCATCATCGCACCTCTGTCTGGGCCACTATGCTGCTCGGGCGAATGCTTTCATACAGGTCCAGTGCCACCATACGACTCTTCAAACAGTCGCACTACGAATACTGGTGTCATACCCCACTGTAATGCTCACACCTCCAAGTGCAGACCGCTACATCAACCTTGGCCACCAACTCCCAATCGAAAATCACCTTGTTGTACATTGGCGATGCCGCAGGCTTCCAGAGAGTTCCACTGTGGTCATGGCACTGCTTTCCGGGTGATGTATCCTCGCGAGTGGAGCAGGTGACTGACTGACGGAAGTTTCGCGCCACAAGAGGTCAGCACGTAGCGCAGCTAACAGTGGCACAAGCGTCGCCGACTGCGTCTTCTACCCAAAACTGAAGCGAGAGTAGCGCTATCGTGGCTGGCTGAGCTTGCAGCAAGAAATATGTGTCGCAGGTTTCAAATTCAACAGGACACGGTGTCATAGGTCACTCGCATAGTGACTTGGAAACAAGAATGTCAACGATTTCAGGCATGACAGGGCAAAGAACCCCAAAGGAATTATCCGAGTAAGACGGAAGTCAGTATATGTCATATACATGGACCAACAAACAGATGGTTATAGTTTACAAAAAGAAACTTGATATTTTGTTCAAGAAAAACAACTGCGCAAATTAAGCAAGACAGCGAAGCGTGGTCCACCGCTGGTCCTTATGTAAGCAGACATTTGGCTTGGCATTGATTGTCAGAGTTACTGGATGTCGTCCTGACGGATATCTTGCAGACTTTTTGCCAGTTCGCGATTTAGATTGTCAAAATCTCAAGATGGTTGGAGGGCCCTGCTGACAATGCTCCGAACGTTCTCAAGTGGGGAGAGCTCCGGCAGCCTTGCTCGCAGGTAAAGTAGGAACTCTCACCGTGTGCGGGCGGGCTTTATCTAGCTCAAATGGAAGCCCAGGGTGGCTAGCCATGAAGAGCAGCGAAACGGGGCGTATAATATCGTTGTCTTACCGCTTTGCTGTAAGGGTGGAGCGGGAAATAACCAAAAGGATCCTGTTGTGAAAATAAATGGCACTCTAGACCACCACTCCTGGATGTCTGGACGTATTGTGGGCGTCAGTCATTTTGGGACCGCACCGCTATCGCTGGACACGTCTTTGGCCTGGAATCTCATTGTCTGGCGTCAATTGTCGTGGAGTGGTCGGAAACCAACCTGACTGTCGCTCCGCCATCCAGCCCAACAACCAGGAGTGACGGGATGGATGCGATTTCTTTACATACCAGGACTCCTTTGGTTGTCATCCACGGCACCATTGGTGCCATTCATGGCTATCCAAATGGCTTCAAATGGCTCTGAGCACTATAGAACTTAAGATCTGAGGTCATCAGCCCCCTACAACTTAGAACTACTTAAACCTAACTAACCTAACACACATCCATGCCCGAGACAGGATTCGAACCTGCGACCGTAGCGGTCACGCGGTTCCAGATTGAGGCGCCTAGTACCGCACGGCCATACCGGCCGGCTCAAGGCTAGCCTTTCTGGGGTCACATTCGGGGAAGATAATACCCACACAAATATGTTGACAGTTTCTACAGCTTGTCTTCGTTCTTGCGAAATCCTACTTGGCCAGCCAGATCGCCGGATGTCTCTGCAACTGAGAACATTAGGAGCGTTATGGATATGACCAACTAATTCGAGATTTTGGTGATCTAAAGCGTCAGTTGGATAGAATTTGCCACGATATCCCTCAGGGTGACATCTAACAACTCATTCAATCAATTCCAAGTAGAATAAGTGTTTGCATAAGGACCAGAGCTCAACCAACACGGTTTTGATTTGCTCAGCTTGTGAACCTCTTCCTCCTGAATAAATCATCCATTTTTTCAGAAATTGTAACCATTTCTTTGTTGGTCCTTGTAAATCACATCTACCGATTTCCGTCACACTCGAATAATTCCTTCGGCCTGTGTCGATCTTTAACTTTTTTTGTTTAGAGCGTATTTGTAATCAAAAACAGTGTCCTCAACTGTTCATTGTGATTAGGCCACATTAATGAATTGCAATGACAAAATTATAGAGCCTTTTATTATTGTGACCCTTCATAATTTCCTTCGTTTCATGTACATTGTGGTTTATTTTCGTCGCAGCACATTAGCTTACCCGGTATTAGATGATTACAATATTAATGGTGAACATTTAGAATGTTCCTCATGGTATAAGTTATTTAGGATTAACACTCAGAAGTAAATTTAAATGGGACAGTCACGTAAAATCAATATGACGAAGGTGAATAGATTTGTTGCAATGTTCTGGGAAAATCATTGCGTCTGTAAAGGAAATACCATACTAGATCCGACTGTGGCCAATTTCACATTATTGTTCCAGTGTCTGGAGCCCTTATCGAGTAGTCGGGAGAGCAGACATCAAACAAATTGAAAGGCGTATAACTCGGATTATAAAAGGCCATTATAGTCAATATGTAAGTGTAACTGAAATGCTTGAGGCAATTAAATGGAAATTCTTCGAATAAAACACGCTTTCGTACGCTCGAAGAAGATTGTGCAATCGTTATGCTGTCCTCACCGTGTACCTCGTGTAGGTATCATGTGAGTAGTATATGAGAGATTAGGACGCGTACAAACGTATATTCAAAGCCACTTTACAGTCACCCTATGCATGAATTGAAGAGTAAGGAAAATGGGTACTACGAGTGGCGCTCAGTAAGCAGTACTACGCTCTTTTTTCTCAAGGAGGGTTGGTTTCATTCAGGCTTCCTATTTTCGAATACAATCTGCGTCGAATGCGATGGTCTCACGGCACATTACTGGGAGGACCTGTATAATCGCATGGTACCACTTTGTAGGGTTGATGCGGAAAAAAACAGTCCAATGAAGTTTTGTGAGCTCTAGGGTGCGCTGACTTGTGTGAGATCTCACGTTATCATTGAGAAAGAAAGGCCCGTTTACATTTTTGTGGCGACGGAGACAGTGAAGTTCTTTCTTCAACCTCCTAACGGTAGCGAAACACACTTCAGCGTTGATCGTTGCACCATAATGGTAGGCATTGAACAGAATAACCACTTCAAAGTCCTAGTAGACCGTCGCCATGACTTTAAAGGCTAAGGGTGTGGTTTTGAACTTTTTCTTCGCAAGGGAGGTGGTGCGGCTATCCAGCCGTTCTTTTTTTTCCAGTGATGAACCTATGTTTCATCGCCTGTGACGAAGTTTGACAAAAAGTGGTCATGGCCAGTCTCGTAACGCGCAAACATTTCCGTACAGATGGTCCTTGGTTGCGGTTTATGAACTTCCGCTAGGAGGCGAGGAACCAAGTGGCCACTCACCTTTGATTATCCCAACTGGTGGACGAATGTGGCAGCATTACCAACAGAGACGTCCAAATGAAGAACGAGCTGTTTGATCGTGGTCCATCGATCACCTCGAGTGCGAGTGTGCGCACGTTCCAGCATTGGAGGAGTCTGAGCTGTGTGCGAACGGCCCGCATGCGGGTGATCGGTCAGGTCTGCGCGACATTGTTGCGATTATGTCTGACGGATCGCTCGACTCACCGTGCTTTTGTTCACTGCGAGTCTCCGTAAACACCCTGAAAACACCTACAAATATCTGTGACGTTCTGGTTTTCCGTCAAGAGAAGCTCAATGACTGCTATCAGCTAGGAACAGACGCCGTTTTGAAAGCTATGTACAGCGCTGCCACCTGGCGGAACTTCATGGAACTATAGAGGCTACAGCGGAAATATTCGGCCATGACCCACTCCAAATTCTGGGTATTTTCAGTAAAAATTCTTATTTGTGCGATTACCCTCCACCATCCGCTATGCAGTCGCGTGCTGAATTCTTCTTTACATATTGGTGAAGAAGAAACAATGTTAATATTTGCTCTTCGGATAACAATTACTTGCAATGATATTCCTATTAGTTAACTTGTTTCAATAAAGATAGAGCTTACAGTAATGCAAGGCTTAAGTGCCTATGGATACTTCCATGGATTAGATTCTGATATAACATTCCATACTAGTATCATGTGTTCTGGGGACTGACAAAATTGTAGTCTGCGGTACTTCTCATTTCAAACGACACAAGTTACCAAAAAGAAATGAACCGAATGCTTTAGTAAAGGGGATACAATCTCAGTAATCGCTTTAAGGATACAGGGTACTTTTCCGGCCGAATATTATGTGAAAATCAGTACCTATTTCTTTCAAGCACTGTTAATAATGTGTATGTTTTACAGATTTTTGTGGATATCTGGTAATGCAAAACACTTTCTAATCAAATTAGAAGTATTTTTAATATTTTTGAAGCTGCTTAGGGTTTTTAAAAAATTACAAAGAAATTGGTGCAGTTTTTTTTCCAAAATGCGTCCTCATGTTGACGCACCATTCAATCCAATGTTACACACTTGAAGGAGACCATATTTTTACCAGATATGCACGACATGACGGCTGAGGTACTAGACCTGTTTAATTCCACCTATTATATGTATTACAAGGATACAAAATATAGAGCAATGCCTTACAAACTTTAGGAAATATTTGTACCTGACTTCTGAAAAATACAACTTGTGGGAAATTGCGAATGAAGATATGAGTGCAATTAAACTGTGTCTCAGAACATTCATGAAACATAGTCTTCATCCTGCATCATTTCTTCATCTTCAAACTTCTGCGTGACATTCCTTTTAGCACTTCTTGCTTCTTTGGTAACTTTAAGTGCGAATCTTTCAGTTTCATGCACCCTTTGTCTGGCACATGTAGGCAATTGATCTTCCATAACAGAGCCACATTTTATGCATAAATTTCTCAGGACTTCCAACTTTCCTATCTCTCCAGTACACATAGATAAACATAAGTCATCTGTGCAAAAGCTCCCACTCCATTAGACAGTACATTTTCCTTAATACAGAAAATAACAAACTGTTTGTTGAATGAAACACAGGCAATAAGCAGTTCTTAAAATCTCCAGCACGGTAATACATTACTACCGTACGAATAACAAAGAGAAGCAGAGGATCCGTTAGTCATCACCCGTGGACAAAGGATGCTTTAATACCACCAGAGAAACATTGTATACGTTGTTAACAAAGAACTCACATGTGCGCGCTCTGGTTCCAGACAATACGAATTTATGGGCACTGTGACAGTTGTACAAGAAAACATAGTCTGCATCACGGCCATGGAACCAGTTACTTGCCGTGTTTGTCAAAATAAGTGGTTGGCACTACAAAGATACGCTTAAAATAAACAGCTCTGTCGCTGTTCGGCATCCGGTTTATACAACGTCGAGTTTTCGTACAGGAAGTAATACTGTTTAAAACTAGAAGAAAATTTCCTTTCATTGTATGTCCAGTAATCAATACTTGTTGAGATACGGGGCAATCAGTCCTCTCCTTGCCATCTGACTGTTACATAGAAATAGTTTCAACACGCAACGTTGTACGTAGTTACCATTCAGTTTTCACAGTGAATTAGTACCCTTTAGAATGCGTCTGGGTCCTTTCGGATTGCGTACATTTATTGGTCACGCCATCGACTAAGGATTTCATATTGCCTGTCGGCTTTGCGTATGCCAATGCCTTTAAATGTCCCTATAGCAAGAAATCCAATGGATTTACTGAACGTCTGGTGAACGAAGATGCCAGGCTACCAGATGTTTTGACAAATCCATCGGACACGAAACGTTAGCAGTGAGGTACTGTCGCACAATCGGCAGAAAATACGCTGGTGAAACGTCGTACATAACCAGCAGTCGTCTATTTCCAAAAGCGCTGGTAATTCATCTCGCAGAAATCGATGATGCACAGCACTTGTTAATCTGTGTGGAACAGCGTATGGCCCTATGGTTCTGTCACCGATAACTCCCGGCCACACATCGATACCGAAGCAGTCCTCATACTTCATCTCCTCGACATTTCGAGGACTTATATCTGCCCGCACCTGCGTACTTTTCTATGTCAGCAGAATAGTTCAGCAGGTCCTGCCTCACTCGTTTTCTTTAAAAACTTTACCCAAAACAGTCCAGACTACAGGTCGGACTCCCTTATTTTCGTTAAAAAAACGAATATTTTATTATAAAATACATAGAGAATTAAGAGGGATAAATATTTTTACTACCTTCACTTATTATAAAAAGGTATCATTTTTACCAAAATCGAACAGAAGAAAATAAATAAAAACGATTTTTATACTCCGAAGCGTCAAAGAAACTGGTATAGGTATGCATATTCAAATATAGAGATAAGTAAACAGGCGGAATGCCACAGTGTGGTCGGCGACGCCTATGAAACACAAGCGTCTGGCGCAGTTGTTAGAGCGCTTACTGCTGCTACAACGGTAGGTTAGCAAGAGTTAAGTGAGTTTGAACGTGGTGTTATAGTCGGCGCACGAGTGAGGTAGCGACGAAGTGGGAATTTTCCCATACGACCATTTCACGAGTGTATCGTAAACATCAGGAATCCGGTAAAACAACAAATCTCCGACAACGCTGCGGTCGGAAAAACATTCTACAACAACGGGACCAACGACGTCTGAAGGTCTCGTTCAACGTTACAGAAGTACAACCGATAAGCTAATTGGTGCCGATTTCTGTGAAGGCCCATCACCGTGAGTCAGCGTGCGAGTCATTCAATGGAACATCATCGGTATGGGCTTTCGGAGCCGAAGGCCCACTCGTGTACCCTTGTTGACTGTACGACACAAAACTCTACACCTCGCCTGTGCCCGTCAACACCGACACTGGACTGTTGATGACTGGAAACATGTTGCCTGGTCGGACGAGTCTCGTTTCAAATTACATCGAGCGGATGAATTTGTAAGTGTAGGGAGACAACCTCATGAATCCATGGACCCTGCATGTCAGCAGGGGACTGTCCAAGCTGGTGGAGGCTCTGTAATGGTGTGGAGCACGTGCAGTCCGAGTGATACAGAACCCCTGATAGATCTAGCTACGACTATGACAGGTGACACATAAGTAAGTATCCTGTCTGATCATTTGCATCCACTCATGTCCATTGTGGATTCCGATGGAGTTGGGCAATTCAAGCTGGGCAATGCCACACCCTACACGTCCAGAATTGCTACAAAGTGGCTCTACCAACACTCTGCTGATTTTAAACACTTCTATTGGCCACCAAACGAGTCCATGTCGCACTGTGTTGCGGCAATTGTGGGTGCTTGAAGGGGACCTACACGATATTAGGTGGTGTACCAGTTTCTTTGGCTCTTCAGTGAATGTCCTATTCCATAGCCAAAGTTTTCCTTATTCTTTCTCCTTAAAGAGACCATAGATTTTAATGAACTGTCGTTTAACGATGATTTCATGTACATTTGTAAGCAAATCTACTACATTCACATTTAGCTTATATTTTCATGTATTTGTTTTTACGTTCTTTACAGACAGTCAATATACGTGCGTTCAATACTTACCTTTGTAAAATTCATTAATATTGTTTTAATTCAGACAGTCTCCATACTGCTTCAGCTGTTTGGTTTTGTCTATTTAAAGATTACGAAAGTTAACAGGAAAATAAGATTTTTAGAGACTTGCACAGAGTAAATTCCAATTCATTCTTTATTTAATCTTAATTTAACATTGTCTTCTTCATTACTAATTATGTTTAAATATCTATTAGTAAAATAATTTTTAATTCATTATTGAGTTCCAAAGATAGTATTTCTCTATATCTGGTCAGTAAATATTCACAACCAGTAGTATTATATAATGCATTTACATGTAACTCAAATAGTCCCTCTAAGCAAATTAATGTTGCTAACATTGCTGACCTTGCTAAAAAATGTTTCCATTTATACAGAGAAATCTTTATTTGATTTTTCTTACAATGTATGACATTGGTATGGTAATGTATCTTATTATCCAGTGTAGACTTCATGGTTTTCACTTTGAATGAAATTCATCATCCTGTATTGTTCTCTATAGTTAAACGAACCATATTTACAATCTTCTAGGCTTATTCTACTTTTAACAACACATTTTTTACTGCTTTAGTTTTTTCTCTTCCTTATTGCCAACTTCATAAGCATACAGTTTTGATCTCAAGCCACAGAATTCTTACATTGTTTTTCCATTACATTCGTATTTCACTACTCCTAAAACTATCCTTTTTACTTGTAGAATACTGTAAATAATATCTGACGACCAAATGTAGTTGAGTGCAGAAATATAATACACCATTTCATAAATGTTTAACAATAATGTAAAACAAGACATAACAGTTAATCAGAAATGTTATATATAGGTTTTAAACATCTAAAAATATGAAACTTGCTGGCAGATTAAAACTGTGTGCCCGACTGAGACTCGAACTCGGGACCTTTGCCTTTTGCAGGCAAGTGTTCTACCATCTGAGCTACCGAAGCACGACTAACTCCCGGTACTCACAGCTTTACTTCTGCCAGTATATTGTGTCCTACCTTCCAAACTTTACAGAAGCTCTCCTGTGAACCTTGCAGAACTAACACTCCTGAAAGAAAGGATACTGCGGAGACATGGCTTAGCCACAGCCGGGTGGATGTTTCCAGAATGAGATTTTCACTCTGCAGCGGAGTGTGCACTGGTATGAAAGCTGTGAGTACTGGGCGTGAGTCGTGCTTCGGTAGCTCAGTGGTAGAGCACTTGCCTGCGAAAGGCAAAGGTCCCGAGTTTGAGTCTCGGTCGGGCACACAGTTTTATTCTGCCAGGAAGTTTCATATCAGCACACACTCCGCTGCAGAGTGAAAATCTCATTCTGGATTTAAAAATATATTGTTAATGTTTTTTGCCTTTTTAAATGTTACAAAATACGACACAGTGATTGTTAAAGAAGGTAAACAAAACTGAAAGAAAGCTGAAGAATTGAAAGAAAAATTCGAATTTAGGAAAAAACCAAGAACAGAACATGAGAAATACAAGAAAATATCAACTTGTTATCAGTGCAATTGAAGAAGTAAAATAAGGAATCGAAGGTTTAGGCGATAATATTCTGAAAACTATTGAAGAAAAGATAGAGGCTGAAAGACAACTGAAAACCTATTGTCATCATACAGGTCGTTTAGGAGATTCATTGCTGATTAGACTACTACACGAGTGGTCTAAAGATGCTACTGGTAAGTATGATTATACATCAAGTGAATCACAAATGTATTGAATAAAGACACAGAAGAGAAAAAAGATAGTTCAGTCCCAGGGTCAACTAAAAAAAATTAAGTATAGTGATGTTAAAGAAACACAGCAGAGTGTCATGTTAGAATAATAAATATAAATGAAAGAAGTTTTTGTATGTCATGAATTGTGAATATTCAATCTTTGGAGTAGGACCCTTCTGCCAGTTTATATATTTTAGTAGTTTACCAGCTACATTCAATTATGATAAACCACCTATTGGTCATGCACAATATGAACTTACAGATGGATTACTGACTCTTTTAACTAAAAAATATATTACTATGGGTGATATGGGCGAAAAAGTTCAATGGTGTTGATTTATCTAATGATGCAATATACTGTACCATTCAGAGGAATTATATTCTGATAGTAATCCAAGTAAAATAAAATCAAGTAGAGCTAAATAATATAAATCTTGATAAAACAAATAACTGATAATTATTTTCCGAACTTAAGAAGAGACAATACAGTTGACACAGACTCAAGTTCAGATGAAAAAATAGTTGAATGTGTAATTAAGAAATATTTAAAAAAACGGATTAAACATGTTTGGATGGATGATGTCTATCAGTTAATAGATCGATTATCAGTAATTCATGGTGAAGAATTATCCAGAAATAAAAATTATCATAACAAAAAAGTTGGAATAACTCAAACTTATAACACAAACATCTTGTGACTACTGTACAGCAGCTTGTTTTAAACAGCAGCACTACTGACAACATGGCTTGTGCATGTGATGTTATTTATATGTATTTGACAATGCTGCTGCTGATTCCGCATTTAACATTTGCCGATGCCACTATGGCTGCTGTACATTAGGATTTTGTTTTTATGAAGCACGTATGCCTCTTCATATTTAAAGCGCGCAAATGTAAATTTTGTCAGTACTTCTTTTCATTATGGTCTATGTATTGTTCTTAAACTGTATACAGTTTGTGAGTGTATTCATGTTTCGCCCATTTTTGCTGCAGATCTGATGATGGTCATTAAAGACTGAAACCAGTAATCATTTAACAAAAAGTTTATCACCATAGACGTAAATTAAAGGAAACTTATTTCATATAGGGGTGACTGTTTTTCGTGACGATGTTGCAGCTTGTAAAAATCAAATACTTTCGTGGAGTGATCATGATTGGTGAATTACCCAATAAACCAAAAAAACCTGTAAAGTGGCAGAATTAAATTAGATGCATCTGATCATGTAGGTACTCATTGGGTTTGTTATTATAAATCCCTAAATATAAAATATGTTTTTGATTCATTTGGTGGTAATATACCTAAGGAATTAGTGAACTCTTTGGGAAAAAATGTTCTATAATATAACATTGAAAGAATACAGACATTAAATGAAATTATTTATGGTCATTTCTTTTTATTGGTTTTAAGACAGCTGTCATGTAATTACAACATAAATGATATTTTAAATTTAATAAACTGACTTTTTGGAAATACACTACATCAACCAGAAGATGGTATGATTATTGGAAAAATGAACTTAGAAAACATAGAAAATGAATGACAAACATTCTTAAGGAATTATGTAACATTTTCAGAGTAACTGAAGGCTATATTAACTCTAAAGGCAGCAGACTGGTAGATTGAAAAGATCCTGTAAATGGTTATGATACAGTTAAATACCAATACATAGAAAATGAGTTACCAATCTTGCTACAAAACATGAACACATAATTTTCTAACACAATTCGGTAATTATGTTACTACAAGACACTTCAATGAAAGTTCAATCAATTTAATAAAACTAACCTACTTAAATACTTTGCAAATTGGGATGTAGAGAAAACTTTATCAGATTACTTCTCAAAGGCAGATTTAACACCATTCCTCAGTCAGTCAAATAATCTTTAGGACAGAATGTGTGACAAATAGAAAATGAAATTTCGTTTTGCTAAGGGTAATGTAATGTTGAAGTATACATTTGGATATGATCTAAAAATAAACAGCATTATTTTATTTGGGGCCAATATAGATGGTGATTAATCACTTAGTCATTTCAAACCAGATATACAAAATATAATTTCGACAAATTAGAAATTTTGCATCCAAATCAGTTCAGCAATCCATTACCTGATATGTAAATGAATGATAAAATCCTTATAATTCTAAATTAGTCTCTTAAAACGCTACCTATTGCAGGTGAATTACTCATATTTGGTAAACTTATTATAAGATGATATTATGATGAAAGAATGGAACAATAATTTGAATCTAATTAATGTCACATCTACTGTTTGAAGTGTAAAAAAGTTTACTGAGACACATAGTCCACACAGAGTAACAACTAAAGATGATAGAAAATTTTTAAAGTATTTGTACGATTTGTAAAAGTAAAAAAAGTGAATTTGTCAGCAAAATTTTATGACGTGGAAGGGTTTACGTAATAGTTGGATACATAAAAATAATATTACTTTATAAAAGTTAGACCCTCATCCAAGAAGGGACAACTTCATGATTCTGAAACCTGTTCATTAACAAGATTTCTGTCTGGATGTGAGTGTAACTACTGCTGACATTATAATTCTACACATCTTTTAATACTTTTTAAAAGATTTCTTATATTTTATAAAAGTTTGAGCTGGTAATTTCGCTGGCCTAGCAGGAACAATATTTTTACTAATTAAAATATTTTATATATATGTAGAGCATTATTGATAGTTTAAATAATTTTTGTATTGATTATAAATATCATTCTGGTTATAATATTATTAAAGAAGATAGAGTAGTTTTTGGTATTAAAAGAAATTTTAACAGAAACGATCAGAATTATTTTAGAAGTAAAATTTGTGTTGATTTAATATTACTATACCATACTTTTGTACCACTAAAGTGATCAATTTCCACTCTGTCTGTGAAATGCACTCTAGTAAGACATAATTAAATTTATTTGTATAATTGCCTGAAACTTTATTTCCTCTTCCAATGCCTCATTCTAAACATTTTCATCACCTAATTGTATTTTGTTAGGTGTAAATGGATCCATCTTGTATATTTCTGTAAACTGATTTCTAGTTGAATCATTAATATAATCAAAAGGCTCATTTATATTTTCAACATTACTTTAATTAATCTTGGGTTATAGTGTTTAATATAATACAAAAGGTACTATCTCTAAAATCATCAAGTAATTCACGGATTAATTTTTGTGCACTATTTACATAATATAATTCTTCATAGTAACAGGTATATAATTTATCTTGTTCATTATGTTAAGAACTGGAATCAGAGTTTCCAATAGTCAATTGGTCTCGTTTTCCTAATTTAAAATTATTGATTAAAGAATATATTTTTTGAGGTAGCTTTGGAAATATACAAATTTTTGGTTTTTATGTTTAGCCTTAACCCTTAGCTACACTTGACACTGAAAATTATGGTAGTACACATGCATGGCACTCTGTGCTGCATTTATATTTTCCAGCAATCGTACCACATAACATTTTTTAAATATTTACTGAGCAATAAAATTTTAGCAGTACAATTATTACAAATCACTCATCATGACAAATATAATACTTTATTAAATATTTCAAATATAGTTGATTACTTATGACTAACTAGGAATAAAGTTGCATTAAAATATAGTGATGAAGAAGTATTTAGAAAAAATAAATACTAAGATGTCATGCTTCATCTAATGGAATGTTGCAGACATTGTAAATAGTTTATCAGGTGGAATGCTTTTTGCACACAAATCGCATTCACTCTGAGCATGTTATTGTAGTTTTAGTGTTGTGATGTTTACTGCACTATGGCATGTACAAGATCTTGGTCCTTCTCCTGAGGCTTCAGGGATTACTGGTAAATCAGGAAGCTCCTTGTATTTGACCAGGTATGCTTTTATACCTAGGGGCAGTGATTTCTTTGAGCTAACCTTCAACTATTCTAAATCCCAAGTTTTCAATAAATTCTCCACACCTTAGCCTTTTTCTATCTAACATTGCTGGCAACAAAAATAATATGGGCATTTACAACCTACTTACCTCAAAATCTGAAAAATAATGCTAGTGGCCTCCTCCTTTTCCTTCGTCTCGTAGAGTAATTGGCTCATTTTTGGTCATGTGAATCAATGACACCTTTAGTAGCACTATAATCAAGAATAATGTGTGGTTTTCCCGTTTCCTTGCATATAGCTGGCTTATCGTGCATTGTGGACAGTAAAATTTCACTTCAATTTTTTTTTTGGGAAAATGAGACACCAGAATGCAACAATCTTCGTAGCTTAATAAAACTGATCCTACTAGGCGATTTCGGTTAGGGGGGAACTCAAGAGGGATGTCTGGCTTGTTCTTCTTCATGGTAGCTAGAAGGCGTGTAGCAAGTTCGTAACTTGAATTATAGTAATCAGTTGTTAAATTTCTCTTTGAACCTTTCAGTGGTGCTACTAATTTGCTTACGATGTCCATCAGCTTATTCGATAGTACATACTACCCTGGACGCTGAACACCACAATAAATGTCAAAATGTGATACGTAATACGTTTTTGCATCACATAAGGCATACATTTTTTTTGCAATGTTTGCCTGGCTTATGTGGCATACAGACGACGAAGCCACATTGGCCTCGAAATGGGTGGAGAATTTCGTAAATAGTGATAAATGCAGATAAACTATAACTTTTCTGAAAATTGTCATTTAGCTCTGAATAAACCTCTCTAAATGTGGTTAATTTATCTACCACACATCACTCTGATATACTGCAGTAATCGTCAAAGTGTAGGGATTGTAGTACAAATCGAAATCTGTTTACTCCAAAAGCAGCCATAGCCCCCTTAAGACCGGCACCATTCGTCTTCCAGGCCAGCGAAGCATCAGCTCTGCGACTCTTGTTGACATCTAAAACATATAAAAGGCCTAAAAGACCCATGACTTCAGACTGAGAGGTGTCCCTACAATCGCCATCTCTGGAATAGACGAAATTACTTCTCTTTCTTTCTATATATAGATTAGTGTAATTTACAATTTTGTCTATAATATGAATTGTAAAATACTTCATAAAGCATCAATTTCTGTTTTACAATCCTGTGAGACACATGCGGGTCTAGGAAAATTTTTCAACAAATCCTTTGAAGACGTTTTCGAGGTTTGGCTCACTGGATTGCTTAGCCAAAATGTTTCAGACCTTTTCCCCTGCTCAAAAAATAACTGAAATTCACTTGACAGTTCCAGAGTTTTTTGGCCTTCGGCCCCCAACTGCTTACTCTCGCTGGAATGGTCATCTTCAATAATTCTCTCTTCTTCATCACTTTTGTCTGAAAAATCGAAAGTATCTTTTTGTTCTAATCTGCCTTCGCGCTCTTCATCAGAGAGCTCTTTTAGTAGCTCCACAATCTCTTCTGTCGTATTATGAGGTCTAGACGTGAAAGATGAGAAACGAGGGAATAATGAAAGGAATACAAAGCAAATAAGCGATAAAAGTCAATAAAGCAATTAGACAAATAAAGCAAAATGTAGCTTACTTTTGTAATTGAAGTAATAATAATTATTCGTTTATAAATGTATAGTACTAAAAAAGCAACAAAGCAGTAGAAAAATACTTTCATCATCGTGTATTACAAATATAACTGTAGAACACCTATAAACACAAGCAGTACAGGTTGCCACAACGAGGAAGTGTCTCAGTTAAGAGTTTGCAGACAGCTAGCTGTAAATCACACAGGGACAGGTATCACCTGGAGATTCATGATGGGGGAATACCTGGAAGCTCAATCTCAAACCTCCCATAATAGCTGCCAAAACCCAGAAATGCGCAGTTTGCGGCATGGTGTGCTGCTAAGCAGGTAGCTAAGGGTTACAGTCTTTCATATTCATATTGAACTGTTGTAGCTTTTTTTATTTTTGGTTTCTAATTCTGCTCTTTCTTTACCTTTGATTTTTAATTGATTTTGAAATTCTGAGGCTAGTTGTTCTTCTTCATGTTCTGATCTATATTTAATGTAATCGAATAATGTTTTGTCAGGAGTCAGATAATATTTTATTACAGATTACTATACGGTTTGTTCATCATCTGATTTTCTTAAAAACGTTCAACTGATAGTTTTAGCCACGTTTTCTGAACTACATTACTTTCGCATATATATTGGTAATTCATCTTCAAGAAAAAGGTGTTCATCAAATGTAGTATTGTGATAAGTGGTTAATTATAATTTAATTACATTGTTTTGCAGTAAACTCTTATAATGTTTTTTTTTTGCTTATGAATATCTGCATTATTGCAGTGGATTGATAACTTTTAGTGACATAATTATATAGAGGATAAATGGCACGTTTTTACCTAACACCTGCTTTGTTTAACCAAAAAATCTAAAGGGAGTGGAAGGGCTGACCCAATAAAGGGAAAATTTCAATTCCAATGTGTTTATTAACTACCAGAATCAAACTCACGTAAAAACTGACAGACGCTGCGAAGGCTGAATTTGACCATAACTTTAACAAAACAACTGTAGTTAAGGCACATTATTTAAGACCCTTTCAATTCCAATACTTTAACATTACATGTAAAATAACAGTGGACACAAAGCCTCAATTTTAACATGAATACTTAGAGCATATTTATTAAAATATAACTTGGGCAATCTTCAAATTACTATACTAGACACATTTGCAGAGCAAACCTCGAAATTATTCAAATGCCCACTGGCTCGTAAGGTGGGCTTTTAGATCATAGAAAGTCACAACTTTGTACAATCATAGATGTGTAACAACAGATAAAAGGCCCTAGTTTGTAAGGCCAAAGTTTAACCACGAATGGTGGAGCTGACTGAGGGAAGTAATACTTAACTTCGCACCAAGACGTGGCTCCGTTTGCAACCCCACATCGAGTGGGCCACTGAAATGTAAACCCAGCAAATGCTACTGAAAAGGAACACATGAGCTCAGGCCAAGTCCATCAATCGTAAGACAAACTTGTAATCTAAAGGGAAGCTCTGCGCTTTGGTTGTCCACTGCTTCAGTTCACTGAAACATAGACCATACCTGACAACAGGAGGCCAAAAAAACTTTTCTACACTTTAACATGCAAGATTGACCAGTAAATTAACACTATAAAATCAAGGCAAAACAACAACTAATTTCACTCACACGTCCATTCTTCAAGTAAAACGGTACCTGATAAAGAGTCGCTAAGAGTGAGAAATGAACTGGCTCACGAGAACCGACAGTCACTAGAACTTAGTGACACAGGCATTGGCCACCTTAAGTTCGCCTGTAACTCACAACACGGTAACCCTTAGTAATAAAAACTAAGATTGCCCACAGAGGACATATTGACACGTAATATCCAATATCATAAGCAAATTAAACACTTGCTAATAATAACTAATGAACTAACATTCTGTAAATTCATCAATGTTATGCAGAAGCTTAGTAAGAGGCATGAAATAAAATTGAACACACATAACATCACACGTCTGGCAACGTCTTACTATACCAAGAGCGATCACAATCACAGTTAACTAATCATTCTTAGTAATTAGAGTACTTAACTGGGTGTCTTGATATTGCGGCGATTGTGCGAAGATGTCAGACCGTCATTTTGCAAGACCTTAACAGCGTGTCCCTCCAAGGAAGCGGGCATATCCACAGCTCATCGAGGTTGCCGGAGAACACTCAGCGCTGGCCATCTCCTGCCACCTCCAGTATAACCACGTGATAACCGCCACCTGGCCTCAGGCATGTTGTCTTCACTTCTGCCCACCAGCCTATCGCCGACTCGTGCACCGCCGCCTTCTGTTCCCAAAGTGTAGATCACCTAACTCACGGTCAGCTCTCGCTTAAATCCTGAACCAGCCATAGCCCCACGACAAACCTCTGTATTTGTAAATCAATCATACTCATGTCAGAGATACTACTGGCGCCGACCCCAGCACGGCGAAATAAGCATTTATATATCTGTAAGGAACGCCAAAAATAAGTGTAAAAATCACAAAGTTCATTTTGAATATTTTTTATCTTACTGTGATAATGAATTTCGAGTGAGAATTTATCGAAAATATTATTGTGAATGAAAAATGATGAAGAACAATAGACAGGAGCTTCCTCAAAAACTGTATTGGTTATCAAGTAGTTGAAGATTCTCATTGTTTTTACTCGAATCCTACATCTAGGGATATGCTCTCAAGCAGATCCAAGAATTGTCTTAACGACTATTGTAAAAAGAAAATATGGAAAAAATTGTTATGTTTCTCATTTTTGAAAAGTGCAACGTTTCTCATCTTTCAAAAATTTTATGTTTTTTAGATATATAAATACAAGACTAAAATGGAACAGACTTTGAGAGGTTTTACAGCTGCCCAACTTCATCATATTTGTAGTGAAATAATTTAACCAGTTACAGCAGACTGCAAAACATGAATTCCATTAATTTAATTACTTCACAAAACTTATCTATTCTTACAAGAAATATCGATAATTGGAAAGCAGCAGAACTCAAAGTTAGAGTTCAAAATCTTGGTAATAGAGGACGCAGGAAATTACAGAAATCACAATTAATTCATTTAATTCTTTTATAAGAATTTCCTTTTCATCTAGAATTATTCTGAAAGCCTAGATCAAGGCAGAAACATGTGGCAAAATAAATTGTCTTGGAGATTTGATGACCATATCTTTGAAAGAACTCGACCACCAAGAAGAGTAAAAGACATTTATCCATCCACTCCTAAACTATATCAAGAAGAAAAAGGGAACATACATTTGAAGAATGATTTATTCAATATTAAAGATATGTGATGGTCATTTAACTAAAACTTTCAAGCTTTGTCTGTTGCCTATAAAGTTGTTTTTAATGATGATAAATTTTGTAAACTCGATACAGCTATTGAGAAAATTGATTATATAATGAAAGCACTTATTTCTATTCTACAAGTAGCTAAAAAAAGAAGTAACTTCAAATAAGGAGGTAAGTGAAGCATAACAACTGCTAATCCCTAACTGCATTATCCAGTTTCAACAGGATGTAAAGCTTTGCTATTAGTAAACAATATGTTCACATTTTATGTAATAAACTTAAAAATATGTTAAAATCCAATAAATCTATTGATATAACAAATACTTCATTTAATATCCAAATGTTGGCTATTCCAAGAGGTGGCAGAGGCAGTAAAATAATAAATTTAACCAAAAGGCATATTACTATAATTAAAAGTGGTGATAATCTGTGTTGTCCTAGAGTAGTAATCGTAGCGTTAATATATCACACTAATGTTATCCTGGGCAGAGAGCTAATTGATGCTAAAACTAAGAAATTCAGAGAAGGTGACAAATTAAATCGCAAAAAGTACTATCAACGATTACATATAATCACTTAGGCAAATACAATGATGAAGGATGTACTAGAAACGCTGTTAAAAATGATGAACATTATTGGATAATCAAATACGCATCACATGTGCTGAAAATTTCAGTTGGGTTATCTTTTGTGGTCCTGAAGATGCAGTGAAAATTTACTGTACAATAATCAGTATAAAAGCATTTCTGAAAAACATAATATTTCTGTAATGGATGTAAGAAACCATATAACAACAAGAGCAGACATAAATGTAAAATAGAAGAAAAAATATGTATATTATGTTAAGAATTTGAACACAAAGCAGCAGAAAATAGGATGTATTGTAAAAATTGTAGTAGATACTGTTATATTGAAGATGTTTGTGATACAGCTTATAAATGTGAAAAAATTGTTTGAGATTTGAAGAACATGCAGGAACTGTAGAAATTGAAAATTATCAATTTTGCATGCAATAGAGATTACAAAAATGTAGAATTTAGAGAGAAAAATTGAAGAACATGAAGTCAAAGGTGGTCAAAAATGTATTAAAATGGTTGTTATACTAAAGATGAACTTAAAATTATTATGTTTCTGAATGTTCTGAATGCAATAATATAACTGAAGGAAAAAATTAATTTGTTGTAAATATGGAAAGGCAAAGAGATTTGATTGTACACACAGAAAAGCACATGTGATTTTGATTGTGAAGCTCAACAATAAACATGAACACATATTCCAAATCCTATCATTGTTCACGATTTTAATGGTATCAGTTTTTACAAATTTAAGATAAATCTCGAATTCTGTCATGGGCAGACATATAAAGAAAACAAAAATTATACATTCATAGCACAATATGCTCTAGGTTATGTTTGGAAATTCATTCTGAAGTATTATGTTTGAAATATAATGAAATCTTGTAGTATCTATTGAGAAACCAAATTAATGTTACTGGGTATCGAATAGATTGATATAAAAATTGTGGAGAGTACCACTTTCATACAATCACCATTTCATAGTTTCCCAAAGACATTTGATTTGAAATAATTGAAGAAAGCATATTTTCCACATTTATTCAATACATATGAAAATGAAAATTACGTCAAGTAATTCCTGATTACGATTATTATTGTCTTCATGCTATGAAACAAAAAGCAAGAGGACAGTTTGTCAAATGGCATAGTGAAAAATTATGCATTTAATAAGAAAAGAGAAATTTTTGAATATTGTAATGATGATGTCGATATATTGAGAAGAGGTTGCTTAGAACTAAGAACACAATTTCTAGATATAGCAAATATTAATGTATTTCATTACTTAAAATTGCAGGAGTTTATATAGTGAATTACAGGTTTACATATTCACCCAAAAATTCAATTGTTGTATTGGATAGAGAAGAACAAGAACCTTACAGTAAAGAATCTATTAGTTAATTGAATTGTTCATCAATAAAAAATTCAACACAAACTTAATGGTGGAGATGAAAAAATATTTGGAACAGGAGGAGATGGATTTGAAAAAGAAACAAATACTGTTTATCGGTCCTATGATTCTTTCTGCCATGGTTGTAATAGTGTTTAAAAACTGTAACGATTAACAACAAAAATTAAGAAACAATCGATGATAAAATCAAAAGACATCAAGAGAAGTGCTGAAATAAGAAATGCTGGTTAGTTGAGATGCAGTAATGTGGCTGGATTAACTCATTTGTAAACAAAAACATAAGAAACTGAAACAGCTACCTGAAATCGTGGACCAATGAATACAAGAGATGCTTTTCTGCATGGTCATACAAATACTATAAAATTAAAGACAAAAGCAGATTGTGTTAACACAAAAAATATATATCAACATATATAATGTTTACCTTACTGTACAATTTTCATCCAATAAATATATATAAATCAGAATATTATAATTCTATGGTTTAACAAAATGTAAAGTGTTAGCACCTAGATGCTTGAATCATCCAGTTTGACCAGTACCAATAAAGACTGATAAAAATGAGAAATTGTTGTTTCCTGTGGGTGTGAAATGTGCAGAAGAAAAACATAAAAAATGTTATCATAATGATGAAGAAAGTGGTTTTATTAGAACCTGGGCAAATGGTGAAGGGGAGAAAGCTTTAGAAAAACGATACAAAATTTTAAAAATCTACAAGTGTGGTATTTTTAGGAGAAAAATCAAGTTGTTCAAAAATTATATGGAAGACTTTATGAAAGAAAATGGGAAACCAGCCCTCATGACTTTCATAATGACGACATGTATGAAAAATATATCAAGGGAAAAATTGGTATTGACGTAAATCTTGACAAAGTAAAAGTAAATTCTGGACAACGAGTTGTTGCTTAGATATGCCAGAAATCATTATGGAGGACATTTGGACAAATCAAACTAAGAAACTATGTATGTGATGATTTAGAAAGATTTTATTAAATACTGTTGGATGATCTATTAGACAGTGATGACATACATTTTTTACTAAAAAAATAGTTCACATGAAGAACTATTTCAAGATTTATTATACTGAAAACAATACATACACAAATAATTATATTGCTGATTTTGTTACATCAGATCCAAGACTCATATTATATGATGTGATAGATAAAGTAGTCTTTGGTACAGGCAGTGTTGTGTATGTAAATAATGGTAAAAATACTATGGAAACAGGTTTTAAGTTTGGTGGATGGACTGATAAATTTAGGGATAGTAAATGGATTTCAAACTGGGCTTCAAGTGAACTGTAAAGTTATTATTAAGAGGAAAATGATAAATACAGGGTGTTAAAGGTAAAGGGATTCATGTTACATTATAAGAATAGGGAAGAGCTGAAAGGTCAATCGATGATAAAATTAACTGAAGATGGAGTGAAGGGAGAAATACTATTAGAATAGAGTAGAATAAGCAGAGATGTAAATAATAAAAAGTTAGACAACATGGCTGCTATTAAGTAATTCTCATTTTGGTATGATAAAAGAATTGTTCTAAGAAATTATGATCCAATATCTTGCGTTTTTTTTTAATTTATTAAGAAATTTTAAATCAGTGTAAATGGAACCCTTTTTGAAGAAGCTCAGCAATGTTAGCAATACTAATTTGTTTAAAATTATTAGTGAGCTTCAAGTAAATGCTTTATATAGTATTACCGATTTCGAATATTGGTATAACAGATATGGAGACCAAATTTATATGAAGCTTAATAACGAGTTTAAGATTATTTTGCCAAATAGATATTTCAGGTTAATTACTGGATGGATTTTTCTTTATTTTGAAGAAGATAATACTAAACAAAGATGTGAAGAAATGAGGAGACTTCAAAGCAATTTCTTGGTGTGAATTTCCTCTATTTCAAAGTCAATTGAGTAATCTTCATTTCGAGTTTAATCGTTTTTACTTTGTTTTCAATTAATTCGATTGTTATCTACTTGCCTAGATAATCAGGTGGGTACGTTTTTAACCATCTAGACTTCAGGTATATAAAAATTTAGATACCAGGATCAATAGAGATTGTTTAAATGGATTTGACTTTGTTAAGTGGAACCAGAAAAAATGCTATTCAAAGTAGGTGGTTACGTAAAATATTAAATTAATTCGACAAACACTTGTTCACAGATTAGCCACCTAGTGCGCTCAACCTACTCACATACTACTTACATCTTCTGATGTCCTACACAACCAAATACTACACTTCACTCATTAAATATAACGACCAATATCCCAGCAGGTACCTCACTGGAATCTTCTGATTTTTTTCTTGTAGTTTGTGCCATTAGTGCAGCCTTTGTTTATTGCTAGCGCGTAATTGTAGAGAGAATTTCCCTTTTAGTTGCAGTCTTTCATTGTTGTACATTAAAACAGGTGTGGCACACATGTAAATTTGCACCAAGTATTTCGCAGCTGCACTTGCAATTAACTAGATATTATTTTCAGTGCTATGTCAATGTGTTCTCTTATTTTTGCTCTTCAAATTGTGTTTTTATGTGTTCTCATATGAAATATTGTGACAATAATGGCGTGTGAAAAAAGTCACTGGCTGTGCTAGTAGGCTGTTTATGTTTTCTTATTGGCAACGTTACGTAGCGCTCTGTATGAGAATCACTGGCTGTGCTGTGTGCAGTCTGTGGCTAGTTTGCATTGTTGTCTGCCATTGTAGTGTTCGGCAGCTGGATGCGAACAGTGCGTAGCGTTGTGCAGTTGGAGGTGAGCCGCCAGCAGTGGTGGATGTGGGGAGAGAGATGGCGGAGTTTTGAAATTTGTAAGACTAGATGTCATGAACTGCTATACATATTATGACTATTAAGGTAAATACATTGTGTGTTCTCTATTAAAATCTTTCATTTGCTAACTATGACTATCAGTAGTTAGTGCCTTCAGTAGTTTGAATCTTTTATTTAGCTGCCAGTAGTGGTGCTCGCTGTATTGCAGTAATTCGAGTAACGAAGATTTTTGTGAGGTAAGTGATTTGTGAAACGTATAGGTTAATGTTAGTCAGGGCCATTCTTTTGTATGGATTATTAAAAGTCAGATTGCGTTGCGCTAAAAAATATTGTGTGTCAGTTTAGGCACAGTCATGCATAAATAGTTAAAAAGGGGACGTTTCAACAAATCTCATTCTCTTAAAACTCAACTGCACGTTAGTATGCCTTAAATAACAATGTCTGGGCGCTGCACAACTGACCGACTAACAACTCAGCCACAGATAAAACCAAACACAGAGTTAAGGATCTTATTCACCAGTCCCACAGTGTACTTAGTCATCATGGTCTCAGTACTGTAAAGGTGAATTTTTCTACTACGGCAGAAAACATATGAGAACCTAACAATATGTTTTCGTAAATAATTGTTAGCATTTTTAAGTGAAGATATACCATCGCGTATTCTAGTGTAGTGTGTAGTGATTATACGCAAAATTACAAAATTCATAATTTTTTTCAATACAGCTGAAAATAATTCCCTGTTACAAAAACTGTGATTTCAACCAAACTTCAGTCGTGATACTGTGCAAAAAACTGACGAGATAAAAAAGCCAAAATCATTTTTTAAATCAAATTGAGAAGGACATTGAGCATCGCTTTACAGTCCAGGAAAATCGTTTTAAAATTTTTAGAATGCAGTATACTGTAATATCATTTTATTGTGGCGCTTTAGTTAAGGCCCATAGGTCAGTCAGTAACACTCATAAGAAAAAAGTTAGCTGTTACCATTTTCTCCAACTTATTTAGAGAAAAAAATTTTTTTGGCAAAAGATAGACTCTCACTTGAGCGTTTTACGTAAGACATTTCTGTTGCTTATTAAATTTCAAGTAATCAGTGTCGTACTGCCGCCTAATGAACAAAATGAGAGTGTAGGGAATATACCAGCTGTGTGATGTCCTCAAAGTGTTTGCGGCAAACAGAACACAGCATGTCATTCTGAATTCTTCAGAATCAGATGCATTCTGAGACGTGCCCGAAGTGAGGTTTTTTTTCTTTCTGAGTCATCAAGTCGTCAGTATCCTGACTGGTTTGATGCAGCCGGACAAAAATTCTTCTCCTGTGCCAATGTCTTCATCTCAGAATAGCACTTGCAGCATTTGTCTTCAATTATTTACTGGACGTATTCGAATCGCTGTCTTCCTCTACTGTTTACACCGTCCACAGCTCCCTTTAATACCATGGAAGGTAATCCTGGTGTCGTACCATCCTTTCTCTTCTTCTTGTCAATGTTTCCCATATATTCCTCTCCTCGTCGATTCTGCGGAGAACCTCCTCATTCGTTACCTTATCAATCCACATAAATTTCAATGTTCTTCTCAAACAGCACCTCTCAAATACTTCAGTTCTCTTCTGTTCTGGATGTCATACAGTTCATGTGTCCTTGCCATACAATGGTGTGCCTATGATTGATAGTGGCAGACTGGCCTTGTCCAGGAATGCCTTTTTTGTCAGTTCTAGTCTGCTTTTTATGTCCTCTTTCCTTCATCCGTCTTGGGTTATTTTGCTGCTTAGATAGCAGAACTCCTTAACTTCATCTGATCACCAGACCTGATGTTAAGTTTCTTTGTGTTCTCACTACTGCTATTTCTCATTACTTTCGGCTTCATGGGTTTACCCTCAGTCTGTGTTCTGTACTCATTACACTGCCCATTCCATTCAACATATCCTATAACTACTCTTCATTTTCTGCGAGGGCAGTAATGTCACCAGCGAATCTTGTCATAGTTATCTTTTCAACGTGAATTTTAATTCCACTCTTTAACCTTTCTTTCATTTCCCTCATTGCTTCTTCGAAGTACAGTTTCAATAGTATATGCGAAAGACTATATATCTGTCTTAGACCCTTCTTAATCCGAGCACTTTTGTTTCGCTACAGCTTACCCCTACTTTCCTTAGAATTGCGAACATCTAGCGCCATATTACATTGCCGAACGCTTTTTCCATGTCGACCAATCCTAAGAACGTATATTGAGTTTTGTTTAGTCTTGGATCCATTAATCACCGCAACGTCAGAACTACCGGTGTGGTGCCTTTTACCGTGCCTAAAACCAAACTGCTCATCATCTAACACATGCTCAATTTTGTGTTCCATTCTTCTGCACATTATTCTTGTAAGTACCTTGGGCGCATGATCTGTTAAGCTGATTGTGATCGGCAGATTCTTAGATTCTACATGCCAACGTGAACAGTCGTTTTGTTGCCTCTTCTCCAATGATTTTAGAAATTCTGATGGAACGTTATACATCCCTACTGGCTTATTTGATCTTAAGTATTCCAAGATTCTTTGAAATTCTGGTTCAAATACAAGGTCTCGTCTTCAATATCGACCCATGTTTCTTTTTCTGCTACTTCATTAGACAAATCTTTCCTCTCATAGAGGCCTTCAGTGTACTCTTTCCACCTATCTGTCTTCTCCTTCGCATTTAACAGCGGAATTCCCATTGTATCTCAATTCCACTACACTTGGTTTTAATTTCTCCGAAGGTTGTTATGACTTTTCTGAATGCTGAGTCAGTCCTTCTGCCAATCATTTCTTTTTCTATTTCTTCATATTCTATATTCAGCCATTTCCCCTTAGCTTCCCAGCACTTCCGATTTATTCAATTCCTAAGTACAGTAACTTGTACTTCTGACTTCTGAATTACCCTGTTTTTGTGCTTCCTTCTTTCATCGATGAACTGAAGTATTTCTGCTATTACCTATGGTTCCTTTGCAGTTTCCTTCTTCTTACTTTTTTTCCTTTCCAACCTTTGTGATTGCCTTTTTTAGAGTTGTCCATTCCTTTTCTATTTATTATCGCAGTATATACAGCCTTAGAGAACTTCCAGTGTGTCTCCTCATTCCTCAGTACTTCGGTATTCCTCTTCGTTGCGCATTTAATCTCCTAGGCCGGTCTTTTAAATTCAGCCAATCCTTCATAACTACTAAAGGAGTTTATATCTTCTCCTGGGTCAGCCTTAAAATCCGGTAATTGATTCCGAAATCTCTACGTGACCATGATGTAATGTATCTACCCGCCTTTTCCAAGTGTATCTCCTCCTCTTGCGATTCGCGAACCGAGAGGTAGTAGCTGAAATTTACTGCCGATCTTAATTAGTGTTCCTCTACTCTCATATTCTCCAGCAACCGCCATGACTATTACAGTTTCATTCCCCTTGTACGTTCTGAATTATCCGTTCATTACACTCATATACTTTCACTAGCTCTTCAAGTAGGGCTTGCAATGTCGGTATGTACACCTGAACTATCTTTGTCGATGTTGGTTTACTATCGATTCGAATGAGAACAACCCTATCACTTAACCGTGCATAGTAACTCTCTGCCCTACCTACCTATTCATAGCGAATCCTACTCTCGTTATACCACTTTCTGCTGCTGTTTATATTATCCTACACTCATCTCACCAGAAATCCTTGTCCTTGTCTCTTTTCCATTTCACTTCACTGAGCCCTCCTACATCTAGCCTTACCATTTCCCTTTTCAGATTTTATAGTTTCCCTACCTCTTTCGAAAATCTGACATTCCACGCCCCGTCTCATGAAACGTTACTGGTTTGTTGTTTATTCAATCTTTATCTCACGTTCAACTTCCTATTGACAGTCCCCTCCCGGAGATCCGAATGGAGGACTAGTGTTACAAGACCGTTATTTTTCACAGTACATAAATGCGACCCAGCTGGTAACGTCGGAGATCCCATGAGACTTTTCGTGGATGACGCTGTTATACACAGAAATGTCGCGACGCTGGAAAATTATAGTGAAATGCAGGAGACACATTACTGTAGAAATGGACGATTGCAGAGTACTCACTGGAAGCAATTACTTCCAAAACGTCTAGGAACATGCGAACGGAGCGATCTGAAGTGGACTGACTACATAAAATCAGTCGCGAGAAAGGCAGATGGCCCACAGAGATTCATTGGAAGAATCCTGAGGAATTTAGTCCTGCAACAAAGAAGTAGCTTATAAAACACTCGTTCGAACACTATTTCTAAATTAATCGTCAGTCTGTAAACTATGGTTTTTAGAGAATATAGAGAATATTCCAAGAAGAGCAGTACATTTCGTTGCAGGTTCATTTAGTAAGCGCGAAAGCATCAAGGAGATGCTCAGCAAACTGCGGTGGCTGACGCTGTAAGGGAAGCATTCTGCAACACATCGTGGTCCATTATTAAAGCTCCGAGAACGTACGTTCCTGGAAGAGACAACCAATATATTACTTCCTTCTACATATATCTCGCGAAAAGGTGATGAAAGTAAAATTAGATTATGTAGCCGACGTGAAGGTGTATCAGCCATCGTTCTTCCCACGAAATATACACGACTGGAACAAAAAAGGGAGAAGTGATACTGTATACAAAGTACCCTTCGCGACACACCGAAAGCTTGCGGAGTATAAATGCAGAGGTAGACATAATTCTTTCTCATATTCTTTAAATTTCAAACAAAATCATCGACTTATGATAGATTTATTTAGTACGATTCTTTAGTTCTTTCATTAAAACATTTATTTGCATTCATGTATGTCTTTATCTCTTCTTAATCTACATTTCATAAACTAAGACGGCATTTTCTGTTCTGAGCAACATTTTCATTGCGTAATTATATTTTTTCAATGGGAAATATACGTGGTTCATGGTGTGGGTTCCTGTAGTCATGTCCTAGTTCATGAACCACGGGCAACGTATGAGTGGCCAAGTAAGTGGTCCCGACAGTCGGGATACCAGTTACTTTGGAATAAGCCTGGGCATCTCGGACATTTTCTGAGTCGTGGTCACCTTTGTGCTCATACGGCAAAGACTACCAAATCCACCGCTTAGTCCCTTAGCCGTTAGGGGTAAAACCCAATGGGACTCGGGGCAAGTAAGGCTAGCAACCTGCTTCCCTGGTACTTTAAATATGATGCTGGCAACAATCAGAGCAAAATGCCTCGGACCTTTGGAGGTGACGGAGTCCCACCTCTAACTGACAAACCAGGGACTCCTAAGATACGACTTGGCAAACAAATGGTAATGAGATGGGGAGCTATTAATATCAATGGGGGCCACTCTGGGATGAAGGTAGAACTGGCAGAGGCTGCAAGTAAGATGGGGCTGGACGTTTTAGCTGTTAGTGACGTTCGGGTAAGAGGTAGTGGGAGAATACAAGGTCTACCTGTCAGGAGTCAAAGCAGGAATAGCACAATGGGGTGTAGGGCTTTACATCAGGAAAGAAATGGAACCCAGCGAAGTTGCAATAAGGTACGTAAACGAACGACTGATGTGGATAGATTTGACAGTGTATAGCAAGAAAATTAGGATTGTGTCAGTATATTCGCATTGTGAAGGGACAGATTAAGATAAGATGGATAGTTTTTATGAGGCACTCAGTGATGTAGTTGTTAGAGTAAAGGACAAGGACAGTGATCTGCTCATGGGTGATTTTAACGCCAGGATTGGAAATCGAACAGAAGGGTATGAAAAGGTTATGGGTAAATTTGGAGAGGATATGGAGGCCAACAGGAACGGGAAACAACTCTTGGATTTATGTGCCAGTATGGGCAGATTCAGAAGGATGTAGGTTGCAGTAGGTACTGGGAGATGAAGAAGCTTGCACAGGATAGAGTAGCATGGAGAGCTGCATCAAACCAGTCTCAAGTCTCAAGACCACAACAAGAACAACAATGGGCTTAGTAATCACAAACCCCTTTTTTAAACATAAGAACATTCACCGGTTTACTTGGGAAGGTAGGGGAACCAGATCTGTCATTGACTATATAATAACAGATCAGGAATTCAGGAAGGCTGTGAGGGACACACGTGTATTCAGGGGATTCTTTGATGACACTGATCATTATTTAATCTGCAGTGAAATTGGGATTGTGAGGCCGAAAGTGCAGGAGGTCAGGTCCATACGTAGGAGGATAAGAGTGAAGAAACCTCAGGATAAGGAAATCAGGCACAAGTACATAACAGCGATCTCGGAAAGGTACCAGTTAGTTGAATGTAGTCAATTACAGTCATTGGAAAAGGAATGGACAAGGTACAGGGACACAGTACTAGAAGTGGCTAAAGAATGTCTCGGAACAGTAGTGTGTAAAAGTAGGATGAAGCAAACAGCTTGGTGGAATGATACAGTCAAGGCAGCCTGTAAAAGGAAAAAGAAGGTGTATCAAAAATGGCTACATACCAGAACCCAGGTAGACAGAGAAAATTATGTTGAAGAAAGAAACAGAGCCAAACAGATAATTGCAGCATCCAAGAAGAAATCGTGGGAAGACTTTGGAAACAGGTTGGAGACTATGCGTCAAGCTGCTGGAAAACCATTCTGGAGTGTAATCAGCAGTCTTCGAAAGGGAGGTAAGAAGGAAATGACAAGTATTTTGGACAGGTCAGGAAAACTACTGGTGAATCCTGCAGATGCCTTGGGCAGATGGAGGGAATATTTTGAAGAGTTGCTCAATGTAGGTGAAAATGCGATCAGTAATGTTTCAGATTTCGAGGTGGAATGGGATAGGAATAATGATGGAAATAGAGGATCACATTTGAGGAAGTGGAAAAAATGGTCAATAGATTGCAGTGCAATAAAGCGGCTGGGGTGGATGAAATTAAGTCGGAACTCATCAAATACAGTGGAATGTCAGGTCTTAAATGGCTACACAGGATAATTGAAATGGCCTGGGAGTCGGGACAGGTTCCATCAGACTGGACAAAAGCTGTCATCACACCAATCTTTAAACATGGAAGTAGAAAAGATTATAACAACTACAGAGGTATCTCTTTAATCAGTGTTGTGGATAAAATCTTCTCAGGTAATGTTGAAAAGAAAGTGTGAGTATTAGTTGAGGACCAATTGGAAGAAAATCAGTGTGGGTTTAGGCCTCTTAGAGGTCGTCAGGACCAGATCTTTAGCTTACGGCAAATAATGGAGAAGTGTTATGAGTGGAACAGGGAATTGTATCTATGCTTTATAGATCTAGAAAAGGCATATGACCGGGTTCCTAGGAGGAAGTTATTGTCTGTTCTACAAGATTATGGAATAGGAGGCAAACTTTTGCAAGCAATTAAAGGTCTCTACATGGATAGTCAGGCAGCAGTTAGAGTTGACGGTAAATTGAGTTCATGGTTCAGAGTAGTTTCAGGGGTAAGACAAGGCTGCAACCTGTCTCCACTCTTGTTCATATTATTTATGTATCATATGTTGAAAACAATAGACTGGCTGGGTGAGATTAAAATATGTGAACACAAAATAAGCAGCCTTGCATATGCGGATGACTTAGTTGTGATGGCAGATTCGATTGAAAGTTTGCAAAGTAATATTTCAGAGCTAAATCAGAAATGTAAGGACTGTGGTATGAAGATTAACATCTCCAAAACGAAAGTAATGTCAGTGGGAAAGAAATATAAACGGATTGAGTGCCAAATAGGAGGAACAAAGTTAGAACAGGTGGACGGTTTCAAGTACTTAGGATGCATATTCTCACAGGATGGCAACATAGTGAAAGAACTGGAAGCGAGGTGTAGCAAAGCTAATGCAGTGAGCGCTCAGCTACGATTTACTCTCTTCTGCAAGAAGGAAGTCAGTACCAAGACTAAGTTATCTGTGCACCGTTCAATCTTTCGACCAACTTTGTTGTATGGGAGCGAAAGCTGGCTGGATTCAGGTTGCCTTATCAACAAGGTTGAGGTTATGGATATGAAAGTAGCTAGGATGATTGCAGGTACTAGTAGATGGGAACAATGGCAAGAGGGTGTCCACAATGAGGAAATCAAAGAAAAATTGGGAATGAACTCTATAGATGTAGCAGTCAGGGCGAACAGGCTTAGATGGTGGGGTCATGTTACACGCATGGGAGAAGCAAGGTTACCCAAGAGACTCATGGATTCAGCAGTAGAGGGTAGGAGGAGTCGGGGCAGACCGAGGAGAAGGTACCTGGATTCGGTTAAGAATGATTTTGAAGTAATAGGTTTAACATCAGAAGAGGCACCAATGTTAGCACTGAATAGGGGATCATGGTGGAACTGTATAAGGAGGGGCTATGCTCCAGACTGAACGCTGAAAGGCATAATCAGTCTTAAATGATGATGATGATGATGATGATGGGAAATATACATTAACGAGTAGAAGAAAATGAAAGTTACTCTGTTGTTCAGCTCTATTGATATTTGTGTGGTTCTGAATAATTTTGACATAATTTTATTGCGTTATATACTTTTTAACATGAACTTACAGAGTGCAATATTGTGATAAGTTTGTTGTGGTATTATCCGTTCATAATTTTTAAGTCAGGATTTTCTGTTCTCCTTTTTAGAGATTTTCATCTTGTACAAAATATCATTGACTTGCCCTTACGTTTCCATCTTAACTGATTTTCTGATCCTGTGAAGGATAACACCAATTTTTAAACATTTTGGAAAGGGTAAGAAATTTAACTGACTGCTTAATAGTTATATAGCTTTCCTGTTTCGTGATTTTTGTACAGAATTTTTTGGAGCAAAAAATGAGAATTTTTTAATACTCCGAAAAATGTGCTGAGTGTAGAGTAATTTGGTGTTCTGAAGCCACTTTTCATTCAAAACGAATTCGAAATATTGTCTAGAAATCCCAAATTACATATACTCTCAGCAGAGTGACATATCTATTCTAATATGTCCCAGTCATGACAGCACAGTTTTTCCTTCTTTTCCGTTGGTCTGATTCCATCCTACTACACTTGTACTTTCAACAGTCCCGGGAAGCCCTGTTTTTTGTTGGTATATGTATAGATACTTATTGCAGGAATCTTTTCAGTCCATACTGATGTTGACCAGACATAACCGATGAAACACCTCTGAATGTGAGTTGTCAATTGAAGTAAGGGTTCACATTATGTGACTATATCATGTCTAAAACGAAACTAATAACTTGACAAATCCTCGCATCCAGACTACTACTTTTAGTTAGTTTCAAGCGTTCGCTCAAGTGGTTCGTTGGGGTAAGAGCGTAGATTAACTCAGGAAGATAACTTGCTTCATTGATGGTGTAGATAGATACGATACTCGACGTTTTTGGTAGCTAGATGTATACCTGCCAACACCATAGAGTTAACCACTGAAATATTTATGCTTCCAACTCTCGTAACGTATGCTAATGCACGTTTTCTGGGAAGGGGCCTGTCTTTCTAGTTACAAGTACGGCCTCGTCCGATACAGGCACACTCAGGGGACGTTGTAATTCATTTCCATAGCAGCCCTCATTGTAAAGTAACTCTGTATGTCGCAGGGGGAGTTAGTCTGCGTGATATAGCCTCTAGAAGGTTTTCGGCTACTACCTCTGGCTGATGTTTAGTATCTGCCTTTTCACTAAAATCTTTTGTCTTTTACCACACTTTGCTCATCAGCACGCTTTTATTTGAGTACAAATATCCCCAGAAGGTACTTTGTTCCATTTTAGTAATCATATGTCTGAGGTGCAAGTACTTTTCCAGTGTAGTGTTTGGTGTACAGTAGCTAAGTGCTGCATTTCACTTTCTAACTAGCTCCTGGCTTTCCACATCCCATAACAAGCAGAGATGTCGACTTGGTACCTGTATCTGTTCCGTTTGTAAAGCCGATTTATCAGCTGCGTTACCGATGATTTTCAGCGCGTCTTGCTAGTCTATTACTTTGCTACGTTTTTTTCTCGTGACGTGTTATAATTTCTTTTATGTACCGACTCTAAGCCTGCCAGTTCGCTTTCATATTTGGAACGTTGTTGTTGGAGTGCTTCTTTAGTTGGTGGTGCAATTACGGAAGGTTAATGGTTGGACACAAATATAACTTTTGGCATTTCCCGCGGCTTCTTTAAGGTCACTCTGATACATGCTGCTGTTGTATGTACTGCCGAAAAGCTAATGACGTGGTCGTCAATTACGGTTGTTGTTCTGCCATTCAGTACAGTAACGATTTTCACAAAGAACACCAGTTTTGATACAATAAATTACGAATTTTAGTTTCTCAAATACGTTAACGAAGTACATAAACTTGATAAAACCTACCAATTTCAGATATGGTAAACGATGTCTACTGCGCTGGCATGCAAGAAGTCCGTCATTGATATTCCCTCTGATAGCAAGACTTCATTTGCATTTCGCCAACAACGTATCGAATTTCGTCCTTTAAATCACGAATTTTTCCGGATTTGTTGACTTGCGCCAACTATTTAAGGAACACCAATGAAAGAAATCTCTAGTGGTTAAATCAAATGATTTTGGAGAACACTAAAAATGCAAAAACTCAGTAAAATCAAACAAAAACTCTGTGCCAGAGTAATACCAGTGTTCATCGCCGCTATGCGACATCAGGCGATTCGGAAATCGCTCATGGAGCGACTCATTTGTTTCGTGTGGCAGATGGTACCATCACGCTGAAACCGCAACTCTTGAACGTTCATTCCATAGAAATGCCACAGAAGATATCGTTTTTCATGGATACAAGCTTGGCACAAACTCTTTGTCCATTAACGTAAACGAATGTACTCAATGCAGATTTAACGTAAAAATGCTTTCATGCATCACTGATCGAAATATTCATACACTAACAGTTTTCATAAGCTGTCACAGGTAGTCCTCGCTGATAGTTAAAACAAATATTGGACGATGTTGCCACCTGTCCAAAAACTAGACGAATCTATTCATCCCTATGGATGCATTTCACTCTCTTGAAACACCAAGCTTTTCTTGATTCCCATTTACGCGAATTCTGTCAATTCACAAATCCCTTTGAGTGGAAGTGCGCCTCATCACTAAAGGTGATGCTCTTATTAAAACTGATGTCTCCCCGTGGTCTTCCAAGAAACCGTCAACAAGCTGTCACCTTTTCTAATGATCAAATTCTCTCATCTTGATGCATGGTCATCTGTCAGTGGCTGCTTGTGGAGTGCAAGAACCGGGCAATGAGGAAACTAAACATCATTCGTAACAATAGCACAATTTAAGCGTCTCAGCGCTGCAATAAATAGATCAGGTATCAATTTTAACGATACAAATACAAAAGCCAGCTGCTTCAATACAATAAGCCGCTCTCCAGTGCCACATTGGGAGACAGGATTCAAACTCCGACGTCGCCAGTAGACTGGTCGCGTCACAGCAGACACTGGTAGGGTAAAACAAGCACCTGTCAGTTCTGAAACACATAAGTAAAAGTATCCTAAAACACCTATAGGAAATGGGAATGTAAAGGCCAGCTCCAACTATAAATACCCTACTGGCCATTAAAATTCCTACACCACGGAGATGACGTGCTACAGACGCGAAATTTAACCAACAGGAAGACGATGCTGTGATGTGCAAATGATTAGCTTTTCAGAGCATTCACACAACGTTGGCGCCGGTGGCGCCACCTACAACGTGCTGACATGTGGAAAGTTTCCAACCGATTTCTCATACACAAACAGCAATTGACCGGCGTTGCCTGGTGAAACGTTGTTGTGATGGCTCGTGTAAGGGGGAGAAATGCGTACCATCACGTTTCCGACTTTGATAAAGGTCGGATTGTAGCCTATTGCGATTGTGGTTTATCGTATAGCGACATTGCTGTTCGCGTCGGTCGAGATCCAATGACTGTTAGCAGAATATGGAATCGGTGGGTTCATGAGGGTAATACGGAACGCCGTGCTGGATCCCAACGGCCTCGTATCACTAGCAGTCGAAGTGACAGGTATCTTATCCGCATGGCTGTAACGGATCGTGCAGCCACGTCTCGATCCCTGAGCCAACAGAAGGGGACGTTTGCAAGACAACAACCATCTGCACGAACAGTTCGCCGACGTTTGCAACAGCATGGACTATCAGCTCGGAGACCGTGGATGCGGTTACCCTTGACGCTGCATCACAGACAGGAGCGCCGGCGATGGTGTACTCAACGACGAACCTGGGTGCACGAATAGCAAAACGTCATTTTGTCGGATGAATCCAGGTTCTGTTTACAGCATCATGATGGTCGCATCCGTGTATGGCCACATCGCGGTGAACGCACATTGGAAACGTGTTTTCGTCGTCGCCATACCGGCGTATCACCCGGCGTTATGGTATGGGGTGCCATTGGTTACACGTCTCGGTCACCTCTTGTTCGCACTGACGGCACTTTGAACAATGGATGTTACATTTCAGATGTGTAACGACCCGTGGCTCTACCCTTCATTCGATCCCTGAGAAACCCGAAGTTTAGCAGTATAATGCACGACCGCATGTTGCAGGTCCTGTACGGGCCTTTCTGGATACAGAAAATGTTCGACTGCTGCCCTGGCCAGCACATTCTCCAGATCTCTCACCAATTGAAAACATCTGGTCAATGGTGGCCGAGCAACTGGCTCGTCACAATACGCCAGTCACTACTCTTGATGAACTGTGGTATCGTGTTGAAGCTGCATGGGCAGCTGTACCTGTACACGCCACCCAAGCTCTGTTTGACTCAATGCCCAGGCGTATCAAGGCCGTTATTACGGCCAGAGGTGGTTGTTGTGGGTACTGATTTCTCGGGATCTATGCACCCAAACTGCCCGATAATGTAATCACATAATATATTTGTCCAATGAATACCCGTTTATCATCTGCATTTCTTCTTCGTGTAGCAATTTTAACGGCCAGTAGTGTATGATAAACAATTTAAAATGAAAAGAAAAAATGAGTTGCCCACAGATCAGATAGTAGCTGCTTCTTAAAAAATATCAGTATTAAGGTGATGACATATAATAAAATATAACCTTTCCTTAAAATAACACTAAAAATTCAATTTATATAACAAGCGAGTGCCAACTTTGCAAGGTAACGGCCCACTAGTATGGTTAAATGAATAAACAGTAATAATTCAATAACGAACAGGATGACTTACAAATGAATGACAACTTACTAATGCGGCCACAATTTTCTGACCAAGCAGCTGAACATAATTGCCATAAAAAAATTGTTAATGGCCCACAAACTAGTCCCAACGAGGAGTGATGTTACATATGAAAGTCCAATTAATATTTGGCACACAATAATAGCAAAATCTGAGTAACACTTAGAAATAATTACTAAACAGTGAATACAAGAATAGACTCATTTAGAAACGTGCATTACGAATGACTCGTCCGTACTAAGTATCAAAACCCTGACTCTTTGAATCCTTTAGAATTGGCAACGGTTTAGCCACTAGGAGACGCAGCTTAACGTGGTTGACGCAAGGGTGCACTTTTCCTAAATGTCAGTCACACAATATGTCCACCAAAACTAGGTGCCTAGCCATAATTACTTCATTGCGATTCACATAAAAACAGCCGGTGGCCATGATTTAAAACGGTTCGAAAACGCGCTCAGCCGGTATAATCTTTTGGCAGGGGCCTGCTAGTGATTCAAAACTCGGATAGTAGTGGTGGCCGTGTGCTCACAGCCTATGGTTCCCTCCTCCGAGAGATGCTGCCTATACGACCTCCGGTCGGCGCCTCAAATGACGGGGTGCTGCTGATCTGATGCATTCTGGGCGTTGGTGTAATCGGCCACGCTCCAACAGCGACTCAGGCTGCGCGTCCGTGGCGAGACGGAAAGCCTCCTGCCTCGGGTGCTCAAGGCGGCCTGCCCGATTTGTACGCCCCGCGATGTTCCGTTTGCCCATCTGCTCTCCGCCTTCTCGCTCCACACGGCAAGCGTGCTCGCAGAATATGAGCAACGAACGCTGGACTCAGTTGAAAAATGTGGTCTCGTATGATGGCAGACTCCTCTTCAAGCGAGCATGTCCCACCCCAGACTGATTGCCTTCTCGGTCTCCCGTCACGCTAACAGATCTCTGCGGTGCCATTCACCGTTAGCTGAATTCTGTAAGGATGGTAATCGAAGAAATCCATTCAGAAGAATTCGCACTACTGACGACTATCCTTCACCCATTACCGAAGAGCGGAGAAGACCCAACGTCGCTGGACCATCATTGCTTTGTCAGGAACCACCATAATGTTTTGCAGAGATCGGCAGAAACGAGGAAGCCCAGAACTCCTAAAATTTTACTGTTGAACCAGTTTCACTCAGTCTCCCAAATGTTGATACATTTGTTGCTTCACTGCGTCGTAGAATCACTCGAAGACATTTCACAGTTTCTGAATAACTTTCTGATAAAAACTGCTCCATAGCTAGGTACACAATGAAGAAATTTAAGAAATTGTGACTGAGGCAACAGTCGGAATAGTTATGCAAACCTAAATGATGCACAACAGTGTCGCCAACGGACAAAAAAAGCAAAACGAAATACTATGCTATTGAAAATCGGTGCGTTGTTTCAAGCACTACTTTCATTACTCACTTTCGCAATCTACTGGTGTGCGAAGGCTCCCAAATCGCTTGAAGGGAACCGAAACTTGGCACAATGTGTTCGGTGTTAATATCTGACGAAATATATTTAGTAGGGTTTCTTTCGAGACTTGTAGACAATACCGAAATCCGCAGTAGCTGTGCCAATTCGTGCAGCACAAGCTTCGAGACATGTACGTTTGTTCTTATACTGAGCAGACTAAAAACAGTACCAGTGTGAACGAGCACGCTGTCCCATCATAACCTTGTCTATTCGCCGTTGTGAACTGATAGCCTGCAAAGGTGAAATTTTCGTGAGGATTTAAAATTGTTTCGCTAACTGCTCGCACTGCGGATGTATTTTTAACTACTTCTCGTTACACTCTAAACTAGCACCAGCTACATTTCATTGGCGTAGAGGAGTTCAGTGATGGGTGGGTTATCTAACTGTTCCTGTAGAGACTGCCGATTATCTCACGTTCTTAAGTAATGGTGCGTAAGTGGTTTTGATGTGACGAAATGTTAGCCTCGCTTCAGGCTTGTTCCATCGTCTAAGAGTTGCTGACTGAGCCAATTCTGGTGCATGGCACAGTACGTCTTTCAATAACTTGTAGATGCTCTTGTTCGGTTCTTATGTGACAGGAAATAGACTGAATGCAGAAAGAGTTTCCATAAGTATCAGAAATGGGGGTAGGCCGATAATACACCGTCTCTAGGCGAAATACCAGGACGTGATCATCTCTGATGGAATGTTACCAAATTCGAAGAAATAAAAACATTGACTTTCATTGTCATCACTGATATTTAATTCGTGTCTGTCAGAGGCAACGAGGTAGGTAAAATACTGTTATAATAGACAGTTCAGTTAAACAGGACAATGAAGGAAGTTGGCAGACAAACGAAGGTACAAGAAAGTCAACTGCGACGGAACCTGCAGTAACAGAATGAATACTAAAACTGATCGATGCAGAAAGGAAGTACTAGAATGTTCAGGTAAAGACAAGAATACCGCACCAATAAGCGTAAGGAAGCACAGTCGAAATGGCTGCAGGAAAATTGTGAATAAACTGGAAAACCAAATATTCATCGGAAAAATTAAAGAAAGAGCGTCAAGATCAAAATAGTAACGGAAATTTCACTATTAAACGCAGTGGAAAGAGTACATAGAGAGTCCCTACGTGAGGAACGAGCTGTCTCTTGAGGTGATAAGAAGTCTGAGTTGATGTGGAAGACGTTGGGGAACCAGTACTATAATCAAAGTTTAACAGAGCTTTGGAAGACTTGGGGTCAAATAAGGCAGAGGGGATAGATAACATCCCTTCAGAATTTCGAGAGTCATTGCGGGAAGTGGTAACCAAGAGTCCAAATAATGGTTTCAGGTTGATTTACAGTATCTGTAGACTAGGAACATACCATCAGACTTTCGGAAGAATATTATCCATGCTATCCTGAACACAGCAAGTGCGGATAAGAGCGAAAACAACAGCACAATCGTCTTAAAACTTCAACATTCAAGTTGATAACAAGAATAATCCAAAGAAGAATGAATAAGAGAACAGAAAATCAGATGACAGTTGGGCTTTCAGGAAGGTAAACGCTCGAGAGAGGCAAGGCTGAAGCAAAATAAAAGACAGTCATATGCTTTGTCGAGCTATAAAAAAAGGTTCGACAATGTAAAATGGTGTTAGAGGCTAGAAATTCTGAGAATAACAGTAAGCTATTGAGAAATGCAAGTAATATACAATACGTAGAAGAACCAAGACGGAACAAAAAGAAAGCACACGAACGAAATGCTAGGATTAGACATGTATTTGGCAGGGCTGTTGTCTTTCGGTCCCAGTATTGAATCAACAGATCGGAAAAGCAAAAGAAATGTTCACGATTGTGATTGAGATTCAGGGTGAAAGGATATCAACGATTATATCCACATTACTCTCCTAAATGACTCTGAGGAAAAATTACAGCACCTGTTGTACGGAATTGACAGCCTAATGAATACTGAATATGGTTTGAGAGTAAATCGGAGGACGTTAGTTATTAGGAGTACTGGAAATGAGATCAACAACGAACTTTGGTACCATTAAGCAGACTCAGTTAAGGAATTCTGGTACGTTGAAAGCAAAATAACCCATGACGGACGAAGCAAGGAGGACATAAAATGCAGACTAGCGCATGCCAAGAAGAGTCTACAAGTGACAAATATCGCTCTTAATTTGAGACAGAAATGTCTGACGAAGTATTTTTGGAGCTTAGCATTATGTTGTGGTGAGTTACGTAGTGTGGGAAAATCGGAAGAGATAAAATCGACGTGTTTGAGGTTTGGTGCTACAGGAGTATGTTGAAACTTGAGGGGACAGGATGACACGACGTGTATTAAGACATAAGGGAACAACTTCCATGACACTAGTGCATACTGTAAAGCGTAAAAACAGCATGGGAAGACAGAGATCGGAACACGCCCAAGAAAAAATTGACGACGTAAAGTGCAGATACTACTCTGAGAAGAAGTGGTTTTCATAAGCGTGGCAGGTGGGGAGGGGGGGGGGGGGGAGGGAGGGTAGGGTAGGAAGAAAGGGCTGTATCGTTGTGGCAACTGTTTGTGGTGGACAGTAAATTGGCGTGATGTGGTTTGCTGATGACCTAGTAGTAGTTCCAGAAAGTGATCAGGAATGGAAGCTGGTGCTTAATGGAGTAGAGTGTGTGCCAGATGATTGCTATAATATGCACTTAAACAAAAATCAGTTGGGCATGGAGAAAGTCTAAATGTTAAGCTAGGACGATCGACTGATGTAGAGATGGACAAGTACCGATGTCTCAAAATAGAATAGACAAACAAGAAATATGCTAGAAACTCCTAGCAGTAAGGCAAAAACTTTTACTGTCAAAAGAAGCGGAAAAAGAAAATCCAACATATTTAGTTTACAAAAAGAATCATGAAAACTATGTTCGGAGAACTTTCTGTATGTCTTCTAAACATTGGCAACAGGAAAAACAGATAGAGAGTGCGATTGGAAGCCCTTGAAAAGCAGTGCTGCATATCAGATGGCTTTATCGAGTAATGAATGAAGGCGTTAATCAGGGAGTCAAGGGAAAGGGAGTCTATTAAAGACGATAATGAAGTGAGGAAATGGTTGGGAGCATATTACGACAGGATTCATTGCAGAAAACCGTAGTTGTAAGAAGAGTAGAAGAATTCTATTTGGGGCCTTACAGATACGAGGTTGGAGTAGTTAATCAATCAGTACCTTATCTGCGCGTGTTATATCTTCCTAACCATTTCAGTTGCACATCTTATCGCGATGCTGTACCGTATGCAGACTCATGGATCTGTCACTTGTAGTTCATAATTTTTGTGTTGTGTTTGTTGAAGTATGGGAAAGGCTATAATATTACCAAGGCATTACGTCCGATGCTCAAGATGCTGTGGAGTGCTCATAGCCACCCGTTCTACTGAGTGCTTTTCTCGACTCTGTATACTTAGGTGTACGAATCTCATATCGGTGCGACAGATTTTTACTGGCAATATGTACTGTGTCAACATAGACGTTGTTACATGTAAGTGGGGGAGTTTGTTCCTCAAAAGTTCGAACACTTTTTAATGTCAAATTCTGATGTTATCGTAAATTGCTGAATCAGTAAGCCTTCGTGCCTCATTGAGGTTTATAGGTCAACCTACTTCTTCAATAATTTCTTTGCATCTATGGCCGTTTCCACACCAGGCATTATGCTCTCTCTGTGACCATGTATGTTTGAATGTGTGTGTCATTCATCCTATCGCGAAAATAATTGATAACACAGTGCTATTTGCTGCTGTCACACAAGTGGTTTCAATTTTAATTTCGTTCTTTCCTGTTATTTGTTTATGTTAATAATCTGCCCGCGTAATTCTGGCATATTTTGACGCATAATTTTCCAAGCGTCATCGGGTGATCGTTTCCGATATTCAGTGTAGAGAACGTACAAACTGCTGTCTATCAGTAAATACAGATCCCGTGGCTCATTTCAGGTATATTTTGCGCTGTAATTTTCCAAGCGTCATCGGATGAATGTTTTTGATAGTCAGTGAGAGAACGTACGGACCGCTGTCTATCAATATATATAGATCTCGGGGTCATTGAAGGTAACCAAACCATGATTCAATAAGCCTTTAAACCCTTGCATGCATTACGCTCCAACAATGACCTTAAAAGTACACTTCGCGTGTGATAATTTTTCATTCTCAGTTCCACTGTCAATCGTTTATGGATAACCACACTTTCTTCATTTACTTCGTCATTTTCTGGCGTGCTAAAGTGGATGTCTCAGACTCGAGATTCAACGCCCCCGGCAACGTTTATTGTGGTCATTGAGACTACTCCTAGTTTGTGTAGCAGCTTCTGTGACTATTAAAATGGTTCGCCTGTAATTGCAAGAACGAGAAAGCCATTTTCCTGTCTCCTTACTCATTTAGGTCCCAGTTTCCTTCCGATTCATTCACAGCTCGTATTTTAAATCGCTTGCAAGACATTACGGGGACACGAGCGGGATTACATTTTCATTTCTTCAGCAGTCTTCGGTGAGCTGTGCTCTTGCACGAATTTCTCTCCTGCACTAACCTCTCCATATAAGAGGAGCGCTTGCATCCTACGACCTCAATTATTTTCCGTATCGACTTTAGCTTCTGTAGTTTCCTCCAGTACCATGGACGTTATTCCCTGATGCCTTAACACATGTCCTATCATCCCGTCCCTTATTCTAGTCAGTGTTTTCCAAATGTTCCTTTCTTCGTCGATTCTGCCGAAAACAGCCTCATGCCTTATATTATCAGTCCACCAGATTTGTAACATCCTTCTGTAGCACCACATCACAAACTCTTTGATTCTCTTCTGTTGTGGTTTTCCCACTGTCCATGCTTCACTACCGCACTGTGCTGTGCTCCAAACGTACATTCTCAGAAGTTTTTTTCTTCAAATTAAAGCCTACATTTGGTAACAGTAGTCTTCTCTTGGCCAGGAATGCCTTTTTGGTTGTACTAGTCTTCTTTCTTGTCCTCACTTCTTCGTCCGTCAAAGGTTATTTTGTTTCCAAGGCAGGAGAATGTCTTACCTTCTTCTTCATCGTGGCCATCTATCTTGATGTTAAGTTTCTTGCTGTTCTCATATCTGCTACTTTCATTACTTTGGTCTTTCTTAGGTTTAGCCTCAGTCCAAAATTATGTGTTCATTTCTTCAATAGGTCCTGCTATTCTTCTTCACCCAGTGAGGATAGCTGTGTCATCAGTGAATCCTAGGTACCCATTTACCCTGATTTTTAGCCGCTCTCTTGAAGCTTTCATTTGTTTCCCTCGTAGCTCCTTGAGAAGTAAGGGCGAAAGACTGCATCCCTTTCTTATACCATTTTTAATAAGAGCACTTAGTTTAGCCTAACAGCCTTATTGTTCCGTCATAGTTCTTGTACGTATTGTGTACTACGCGTCTTTCCCTATAGCCTACTCCTACAGTTTCAGAATTTCTAACATCTTTCGTTTCACATTGTTGATCACTTTTTCTACGTCGACGAATGTTATGGCCGTGTCTTGATTTTTCTTCAACCTTGTTTCCGTTATCAAGCGCAAGGTGAGATTTGCGTCTCTGGCGCCTTTGCTTAGCTAAAGCCAAACTGATACTCATGTAACAGATCCTCAGTTTTCTTCTCCATTCTTCTGTATATTGTTCTTGTCAGCAGCTTGGACGCTTGAGATGATAAAATGATTGTACTATAGTTTCAGCACCTACGTTTCCTTGGTACATGCCCTTGCTATTGTCGCCAGTGTCATAGATAATACCCACCACTTTGAACATTCATTCGATTGCTATTTTCCCTATGATATCAGAAATTACAATGGAATGGAATCTATCCATTCCGCTTTATTTGCTCTCACGTCTTCCAGAGATCTTTTAAATTTTGACTGTAATACTGTACGATCTATATCTTCCTTAATGAGATTTTCACTCTGCAGCGGAGTGTGCGCTGATATGAAATTTCCTGGCAGATTGAAACTGTGTACCGGACCGAGACTCGTACTCGGGACCTTTGCATTCCGCGGGCAAGTGCGCTACCAACTGAGCTACCCAAGCACGACTGACGCCCCGTCCTCACAGGAGACGAGGTGCTGGCAGAAGTAAAGCTGAGGACGGGGCGTGAGTCGTGCTTTGGTAGCTCAGTTGGTAGAGCACTTGCCCGCAAGGTAAAGGTCCCGAGTTCGAGTCTCTGTCCGGCACACAGTTTTAATCTGCCAGGAAGTTTTTTCTGTCTTCCTTATCAACTCCAGTTTCTTCTCTGTCAACTCATGCTCAAGTACTCCTCCTCACAAAGGCCTTCAATGTACTCTTCCCACCTGTATGCACTCTCTTCTAAGTTTAACACTGCATTTCGCATCCCACTTTTAATGTTACCAAGTTTGGGTTTCGTTTCACCGAACGTTGTTTTGACGTTCCTGTTCGCTGAGTGGGTACTTCCGACGACCATTTCTTTCTCAATTTCGTCACTTTTTATTTTTTGCTACCATTTCTCCTTCGCTCTCCTGCACTTCCTATTTATTTATCCGCTAAAGAATTTGTATCGCTGTATTCCTGTCTTTTCATGAACGTCTTTGCACTTCCTTCTATCGTTGATCAATTGAAATATTTTTTGTGTTACCCAAGATTTCTTGGGAGATACCTTGTTTCTACCTGCGTCAGATTCTCCGACGTCTGTGATTGCCGTGTTTAGACATGTCCAATCCTCTTCAACTGAACTGACTACGGTGGCAAGCGTTATTGCACTATCCACATCCTTACTGAAATCCGAGCGCGTCTCATCATTCCTCAATACTTCAGCATCCCATACCTTCCACATTGATTCTTCCACACGATTATCTTTAACTTCAGTCTGCTCTTCATAACTACTAAATTATGATCTGAGTTTCTTGGGGCAGAGTATTCGGATTTACCATCTGAAAATTATAGCAGGCCTCATCTAGTCTTTCCCGTATTTCATTTCTACTGTCTAGTTCGTATTCTCCCTTAACCCTCTCTTCTATTCCTTCCCCTACAGCTGCATTTCAGAGCCTCATGATTATTAGATTTTCGTCTCCCTTTACATATTGAATTACCCGTCGAGTATCAATATATATTTCCCTACCACTTCATCTTCTGCTTGTGATGTACCGTTGTTGGCATTGGTATGGTATCGAATCTAACGACAACGATCCTATCGCTGACATATTGGTATTGACTTTCCTATTGATGACGAATCCTACTCTCGTCATACCATTTTCTACTGCGGTTGACATTATCCTATATTCATCCGACCAGAAAGTTATATCTTCTTTCCATTTCACTTCAATGACCCCACACTATACTAACTTGAGCTTCCGCAATTTCCTTTTCATATTTTCTAGCTTTCCTACTACGTTTAGACTTCTGACATTCCCGTTTACCGACTCGTTGATTTTATCCTTACGTTGGCCGTTCCGTCTCCTACTCATGGTATCTCCTTATTGACAGTTCCCTTCCGGATGTCCTGGAGAGTTCATGTTTCCTTTTTTTTTTATTTTTTTTAGTTACACGTCACATGTCTCTTGGATACAAATTACGCAGTTTGGTCCCTTAGGAATTCACACAGACATTTGATACACATTACACACCTTCAATATCGGGGCGGCGATTCTTCAGGAAAAACCAGGAATTTTCAGGGAATTACTTTTTTTTGAGAAATCAGGGAATTCTCAAGAAATTTCAGGATTTTTTTTTACATTCACAGGGAATTCTGTGTTTTTAACTTAACAATGGAATGTAATTTTACTAAGCTTCATAAATCACAAATTTTAAAACACTTAATGTTTCAAAGTGTGTCAGTTATTTGAATATTAGTACACAAAAATTTTCTGTGATTAAAAACTACGGTTAAACTGCAGCCGAGAGGAAAGAAAAGTCGTTATTGTCTGATTCTCAATACTCTCCCCGCCGCCGCTCACTGTTAACTTGTGGAGCTTATTATGACATCACGTTCCCCCAATATTTGTAATTCTCAAGGATTTTGTTTTTTCAAGCTTGTGTAGTTATCATTTTAATGCGGTGGTTTGCGCTGTCATCAGTGTCCTCATGCAGCTGATCATTGATCGTATTTATGCATACAACGAATTCATACGCATTATTGAAGTCCCCCGTTGAATTTTATGTCTGTGTGTGTGTGTGCGTGTGTGAAGATTAATCTCATGAAGTACTGTAGAGATATTGAAACTGTTTTGACTGATAGATATAGTGATTCAATGGGAAGGTTCATGTATGTAATTTAGCCTACGAATATTACGCCTGATAGATGATTCAGCTGCAGTTACTTAGTGCTACCCGTGCGAAGCTGGAGCAGGACGCTAGTTTCTCATTAAATGTGTGGACGCTATACTAGTATATTCCATGTAGTGTCCAAGCACTTAGCGATGAACTAGCGACTTTTCCCGACTTCGCACGTGTAGCACTAAGTATCTACGGCTCGACCACTTATCACGCGTAACGGCAGTTGGCTAAATTATATGCACGAACTTTCGCGGTGAAAAAGTCTATCCGTGAAAACGGCATCAAAATCCCTGCAGTAGTTCATGAGATTAACCTTCATATAGAGACAGAAAGCTCAACGGGAGACTTTAATTGGCAGTACGTGTCTGTGTGCTGTTTCGCTATTGATTTAAAATATGCATTGTAAGAAAATCAGTATAAAATTGGCGTGTTGGTGCGTAAAAAGAGGGGGAAAGACTTCCGCTATCTTCAGATTGCCGACAGACAATCGCAGCAGTCACAGACTCTGTTAATAGGTAAGCTGAATCACGTTTTTTAAAGACATTTTTTGCAAAATTTGGCAATGTGTAGGGTTTGGTATATATTTTAATGATATGTATATGTAACCTTCAACAATTGTATGGAATGGAACTCTTCGTCCGTTACACTGATCACACTTGAAGTTACTTTTTTTTTCCTTGGTGGTCCAAGGAAGTGAGGTATCACTGGTGTACGACACTAAATCAGGGTGTTACATAGTTATCACAGGCTTAAAAGGGGTTTATTTTCGAGTATAAAGTTATAAACTGCTTGAAAAATCATAAGTATAGGGTTACACTATTTCAAACAGGATAAGTAACTTAGCCAGTATATTTAAAAATAGATTTATTTTCATATGGTTAAGAACATTTAATCATTCTGGAGTCATCCTCCTTCGAGAATCTCGTTTCCCACAGTAATCGCATTTATTATCGAATCTTGTGCAGCCTTCTTTTGTCCACCGGGAGCTTAACATAAGTTTAATGCAATCGTCATCCCGTTTCTTTTAACTGTAGTTCTCTTTACACCATACAAAATAATCTCGATCTCGCTTTCATAAAACTATTTTTGTTAATTATATTAATATCAACATCTTCAGACTCTGAGGATGTGGTAAGTTCTTCATCATTCGCGCTTTCTTCCTTTTATTAATCGTTGTTTGCTTCTTATTCTCATTTTATCCCTTTAACTTCTTTCTCTCCTTCCCTTTTTCCTTTTCCCGTCTGTCTTTCTTCTTTTCTTCCCTTCTTTTGTTGTATTTTGATCTTTAATTCTTTTCCATCACTTTTTTTTTCTTTTTCAGAGCAGTTGTTTCCGGAGGGCTTAAAACTGTTGATGCAGTCTGAACCTTTCTTTTCAGAGTCTAAACTTTATTGAGGCAAGGCATTGGATGTGTTTTATCTCATAACTTCGAAGGAGTAAAATTTTCAGAAATATCCTCGTATTCTTCAGAGGGTCGAGGCACAGGAATATTTTCGTAGCTACTATCGTTTCTTGAGCTACTAGGACCAGCGACATCATTTCTTGAAGTATTAGGACCAGCGACAGTGACATCATGTTTTGAACTGCTACAACCAGCAAAATCGACATCAGTCATATCATTTTGGCAAACAAGAGATGTGCCTAGCTGCCTGGAGCCTGTGGATTCAGACAGAAAAGCATACTCTGGTATCGTATCGGGCTCAAAAGGAATAATTCCACAGGCTCTAAAACCACTAATTGCGTTATCGAAGTTTGCTGACTTCTCCCAAGCTAAGTTAAGGAGCGTATCAAACTGCAGCCAAGTAGTTGGAGCGTTTTTTAAGACTTAGCACGATGTAATCGCTGAAGTCATTGTCTGTTGTGGGGAGGAATACTCATCAAAATTATTTCATTATTTTCTACAAACTCCAGCATTTCAACGCGGCTGGTATGCGATGTGTGTCCATCTGGAAGGTGGAGTACTTTTCCTGCGGGTTATCTTTGAGTAAAATAACTTTTCATCAAATCAAAATATTGCTCAGTATTTACATAGCCAGACTTTTGTGTCATTTTTACTTTAGGATTAGTTGGCAAACCGTCACAAAACAAGAGCTTTCGATTCTTGCCTTTCGTTGTGGAAAATACATACCCTTTCCATTTACACACGCCAACACTGAAATAGTTTTATCCTTTTCTCCCGAAGTAACAGAAGTCTCATTTTTAAAACCTTTTAAGGCGACTACATTTTCAGCTCTTTTATTCAGTTGTAAACCGTTTCATCCATATTGAAAGTGGTTCCAAGTTTATCTATAATACCATTTTCTTTCGAAACATTTTTAGGAGATCAAAGTACTCTTTACGCAGGTTTTTCGCTCTGGCAATAGGTAACCCTTGGGACTGCCGGATGGAAGTTCAGGATTGCCTCCAAGAAATGAAGAAAGGCAATTGTAGCTTGTTTGTTTGGTTTCATGATTAAAATTAAGTTTTAATTGCAAGCCATGGAACGTATTTAATCTCTAGTTGGTGTAAGGCCCCTTGATTGTAATTTTTTAATATGTCTAACCGTTTGTCTTCGCTTTCAAGTCCCAACAGTCAGTTTTTCCCCATGGAACTTTTATTGAAACTCTGTGACTTGGGGCTGCTTTTTAAAGTGATTTCGGTATACTAAACGCTTTTGCTGCTTCTTTAACTCCCATTTCCTTCTTCTCATCAGCGTTAATTCCAAACTATCTTTAGACAATTCTCCTCTACCAAATGTTCCTTTTCTTTTATGAAAAGTAGGCATATTTCTGTAACAAAGATCCTGTTTATTTGGACACACCTTTGTATTTAATATTATTTTTATAAGCATTACTTCATTTAATAGAATGTGAAGCCATCATAAGAGGTATGATCCGATTACCCGGAGTTTTTTTAAACGCGTCAACTACCCCGAATTTCACTGGTCCATACACCATAATTATTGGAGGACAGATGAATCTGCTTGCCATTCAGACAAACAACGCTACCGGCACGCCATTTTAGGTTACGATTGTACTCCAATATGTACTTAAGTTGTAGCATTGAACTTACGTCGAAATAATTTAAACTAACCTAACCACATAACGAAGAAATCTAGCACAAAATATTTTTCAGTTCACCAAAAGAAGTACATTAAGTTTTCTTCTAAAATACACAAGAAAGTCAGAAGCAAAGCTAAGCGTGGTTCCGTCTACTCAAAAAGAACAACTAGAGACATAGACTGCAGTGCTGTTGTGGGAGAGTAGCCAAATATTCGAGCGGTCTATACTGGGAATCATTCTGTACCGCACTTACCCTGCAACATAGAAGTAGTTTCAGAATACACAGAAGAACACGATGCAGTGGACGTTGAGTCTCAGTCACCGTATACAACGTGACTGCCACCTATCAGATCAAAACAGAGTGAAGTAACTTGAGTGAATAGTAGAACGAAAATCGTAAGACCAATTACATTTGAAATAGCAATCATTTATCTTCTGTAAGACAAGAAATGAATCAACGACACCTTGGAGCAAAATTTTACCCCTCGTCTTGCACATGGCTAACAGCGCGACTGCTACGGTGGCAGGTTCGAATCCTGCCTCGGGCATGGATGTGTGTGATGTCCTTAGGTTAGTTAGGTTTAAGTAGTTCTAAGTCTAGGGGACTTATGACCTCCACCATTTGAACCATTTGAACCATGAATTGCCAAACAGGTGGTATATGTTTGAACACTGGTATAAAGAAATGTAGCACAAGTACTGGCCAATGGAAACCGCTTCCAGCGGAAAGGTTTGGTGTTGTCCCATCATAGCACTCCACAGTACTGAAAGTGACGAAAACATGTTGTCTGTACAAGTCAGTCAACAATGACTGAAAGCGTCCAAAAGTTACTTAAGAATGTCGGAAAGCTATTAACGCACTAGTGGTGGCATCTCTGCAGAAAGAGCACTATGATGGGGCACGCACAAGGGTTTCGGAGCACACCGTTCATCGTACACTGTTAAACACGGAGCTCTGCAGCAGGCCACCCCCACGTGTTCAAATGTTGAGTCGATTACGATTGCAGGGAGCACAGACCATCAGGATTCGGCTGTCGATGAATGGAAACATGTTGATTCTTCGGCTGAAGAGCCGAAACATTGTGACTACCGCTCACCATGACATTGGATGACGCCTGGTAGTATTGCGTGGACGAGACGTGGTAACAAGAGTATACAGGCGGAACAGACACGGAGGATCACCCTAGGAAAGATATGGGGAAATCCATTGAGTTAAGCGACTTTGACAAAGGGCATATTAATATTACGCAGAGCCTGTGAACTGGCCGAATGTTCACGTTCTACTGTTATGAGCATCCATGGAAAGTGGTACAAGGTCAGTGAAATTACCACTGGGCGCTAAATGGTTGGACGACCACGACTCTTCACAGAACGTGGACTTTGGAGACTTGTCTGTCTACAGACAGATGGTGATCTGTGGCATCGCTGCAGAAAGAGCACAATGCTGGCGTACGCACCAGTGTTTTGGAGCACAGCATTCATTGTACATTGTTGAAGATGGAGCTCCGCAGTATACCACCTCTAAGTGTTCACGTGTTGGCCCAATTCCGACTGCAGTGGGATTCGACCGTCAATGGGAAAGGGGCGGCTCTTCGGATGAATCACAGTTTTGCTACACTAGGTCGATGGTCATCTTCACAAACGCCGTGATCGAGGTAAACGGCGGTCCGAAACGTGCAGCGCGCTATGGACGCAGGTTCGTGGGAGCAGTATTATGCTGTTGGGGACATTCTCCTGCGGTTGCATGTGACCCGTGGGAGTAAATCGAAGAAACGTTGACAGCTGCGAACCAACTGAATCTTTCATGCTTGATGTCTTCCCCGACGGTGATGTCATCGTTCAGCAGTATAACTGTCAATCGCCCGGAACCAGAACCGTGCTGTAGTGGTTTGAGGAGCTTTATAGTGAACTCACGTTGGCGTTTCGGCGATAGAATTCGCCTCCTGTAAATCCTGCGGTACCCATCTGGGTCGCTATCGGGTGCCATCACCGCGTACGCAAATCACCGGCAAGTTATTTGAGCAAATCACGTGACTTGTGCGTAAACCTCTAATGCCGATTACCTCCACAAATCCACCAACAAACTGTCGGATTTCTGATACGCAGAGTCAGTGACGTATTTCGCTCCAAAAACGGACAAACAAGCTGTCAAGCAGATCCCCTGTAACACAACGCTCTGCATTATCATATCATTTCCACCCTTTTTATTGCTCCTGAAAATCAGACATTGCATGTTGTACCACCACACAGCGAGACCTTCAGACGTGGTGGCCCAGATTTCTGTACACACCGGTACCTCTAATACCCAATAGCATGTCCTCTTACATTGATGTGTGCCTGTATTCGTCGTGGCATACTATCCACAAGTTCCCAAGGCACTGTTGGTCCAGATTGTCCCACCCCTCAACGGTGATTCGGCGTAGATCCCTCAGAGTGGCTGGTGGGTCCCGTCTTCCATGAACAGCCCTTTTCAATCTATCCCAGGGTTCATGTGTGGAGAACATGCTGGCCACTCTAGTCGTTAGATGTCGTTATCCTGATGGAAGTCATTCACAAGAAGTGCACGATGGGGGCGCGAATTGTTGCCCATGAGGGCGAATGCCTCGTCAATCTGCTGCCGATATGGTTGCACTACAGGTAGGACGATGGCATTCACATATCGAACAGCCATTACGGTACCTTCTACGATCACCAGCGGCGTACGTCAGCGCTTCATAATTCCACCCCAAAACGACAGGGAACCTCCACCTTGGCGCACTCGCTGGACAGTGTGTCTAAGGCGTTCAGAATGACTGGGTTGCCTCCAAACACGTCTGCAACGATGGTCTGGTTGAAGGCATATGCAGCACTCATCAGTGAAGAGAACGTGATGCCAATCCTGAGTGGTCCACTCGGATTGTTGTTGGACCCATCTGTACCGCGCTGTATGGTGTCGTGGTTGCAAAGATGGACCACGCCATGGACGTCGAGAGTGAAGCTGGGCATCATGCAGTCTATTGCGCACAGTTTGAATCGTAACATGGCGTCCTGTGGCTGCACGAAAAGCAATATTCAACATGGTGGCGCTGCTGTCAGGTTTCCTTCGAGCCATAATCCGTAGGTAGCTGTCATCCATCCGCTGCAGTAGTAGCCCTTGGATGAGCAGAGCGAGGCATGTCATCGACAGTTCCTCTTTCTCTGTATCTCCTCCATGTGCGAACAACATCGCTTTGGTTCACTCCGAAACGCCTGGACACTTCCCTTGTTGTGAGCCCTTCCTGGCACAAAGTAACATTGCGGATGCGATCGAACCGCGGTACTGACCGTCTAGGCATGGTTGAACTACTGACAACACGAGCCGTGTACCTCCTTCCTGGTGGAATGACTGAAACTGATGGGCTGTCGGACCCCCTCCGTCTAATAGGCGCTGCTCATGCATTGTTGTTTACATCTTTGGGCGGGTTTAGTGACATCTCTGAACAGTCAAAGGGACTGTCTGTGATACAATACCCACAGTCAACGTCTATCTTCCGGAGTCCTGGGAACCGGGGTGATGCAAAACATTTTTTTTAAATGTGTGTACAATGGTGCAAGGTTACCCTCAGCTAATGTAGCTGTGTAGAACTATGCCAGTGGGGATAACGATACACCTTATAGAGAACAGTTTTGTGAGCATGGTCAAATATCTGACATGGGAATTGGTTAATTTGTAAGGTTATTTAAGGTTGTTTTATCGTCAGCTATTTTAAGTTTAATGGTAAGTTTTGTGTACGGGATAAAGGTTTAACAATGGGATGTGCATTAGCAGGGCAGATGGCAGAGATCTTCTTGAATAAATACGAAACAGCTCTTTTAAAGGCAAATGTTAAGTACAGTGGCAAAATACAGATGTACTGAATATACGTTGATGATTTTTTCATAATAAATCAGGGGTCCGAAGAAGAAATAAATGAACTGGTGAATGACTTGAATAAGGCGAATAAGGATATAGTCTTTACAGTTGAGCATGAGCGACATGGAGTCTTAAATTATCTGGATCTGAGAATCGACAGTAATAATAACATTCTCGTAACAGAAATTTGTAAGAAACCCACGTTCACAGGGGCAGTTAAGGGTAAGTACTAATGCCACCAGCACAAACATAAATTAGCATTTTTCAAAAATGCGGTGGACGGGGTTAATCCCATACCTCTAAGTCCGGAAAACAAGAATGAGGAAATGAGAACCCTTCGACAAGTAGAGGTAGAAAATGATTTTGACAGGTTGAATGAGGCTGTTAGACATGGTAACCAGGAAAATGATAAAAATCCATACAAATGTAGTCATGTAGTATTGGGTGACCATCACACATAAATTAGCGAGGTTGTTTAACAAGAAAGCGGTTAGAACTGCTTTCAGAACGACAACAAATTAGGACAGAGGTTTAGGCATAAAATGGACACAGATCAGAACTGGTTGAATAATCGGAAGTCTATGAAGTAAAATGTCAGGGTTGTGAAGCGAGACATTTGGGTCAGACGGGACGGAATTTTAAAAAGAGCATAATAACAGAGAGAGCGGTACGTCTGCTGTAGGAAAGCATCTCAAGAAATAGCAGCATTCGTTGAGGGATATAACGGAAAGCATTAGGACCTTGCAAGTTGAGGAAAAAGGGTGGTTGCTATCAAATTAAGAGGAGGTAGAAATGTATTGTGGCTTGAAAGAGTAGTGCGTCGGAGTTTTACATGAGAGGACTGAAGTATCTAAAGGGCAGTACTGGGCATAGTTTAGTGATATCCTACTTAAGAAGTAGCTACTAACATATTTTACCTAGTGACATAGGATATTTCGCATGCTATACCCGTTCGGATTGCTGCGTAGAGGTAGTTTTATGTTAGAATGGACTAGAACCATTAGGCATTCCTGGAAGATTTTATGACAGACAGTAGTACTGTTATTGGTGACCATTAGGGCTTAAGTAAATATCATCGTTGGCAGGTGATGGCAACGGCATTCAGTTTGCTGCTATATCTCGGGAACGGCGGACTCACCGGCTTCTGATGTTTTATGCTTTATGGTTTGAGTTGACAAGGCACCTGTGCAGTTTGTTTTTCAGTTGTGAAGAGGCCTAATGACATAAAAAAATATGAAGGTATGTTATAACTGAGAACGCCTGTAAGGAGGATATCATTATTTGATTTCCCTGGTTTTAGCACTTGAAAATGGGAAAATGTTGTCCCGAAACAAGTGGCAATAATAACATGATTAACAACGGAGCTGAGTATCCTAAATATCGCTGTAAAAGCGAGAATTTTGGAAAAAGCCGACTTCATGCCACTGAATTACTTCGCTAGGAAAGGCATGCATTGTTGTGTGACTATAACAGTTTTCATACGTGATTTGTAGAACATCCCGTGCCCCTTATACGACAATTTAATGAGTTTTAACAGTGAGTGATTTAAGATGGGATAGTTCGTCAGTACTTTGAGGGTGGGGGGTGGGGGGAGGGGAATTCATTTTGTAAATTTCAAGTTTTTCGTTGACAAGATAGCGTCAGTTTCTCGTCCGCTTCCTTGGACTGCCGAACATCGGCCACACTATGACTCAGAGACTGTGAATTGCAGCGACAGAATGAGCTTCTCAAGTAAGCCTAGGACACGTCGCAGTGATTCGTCTTTGGCGCCGAATATTGTTGTATATGTCTGTAAATCTAGTTGTAGTAGTAAACAGTGAAAACCAAAGACGGCTGTCTAAAAGAATAAGAGGCTGAATATATTTTAATTCTCGTCAGATTTAAATTTTCTCGTTGTTAAAAGTTGTAGTCACGCTACATAAGATACGGATTGTAGAGTACATAGCGGTAGAATTCTTCACCGAATACCATTGAAATTTTACTGTGTTTTCTTAATTCCTTGACGTGAACGTAATGTGACCGATACGACCCTATATTATTGAACAGAAGTTTCATAGTAGACGATTTTCGTTACTTTTCTTTTGGATCTACAATAATACACTTAAATATTTACGAAAATTTCAATAATTCATTCCTTATTTATAGAACTGTTATTTTATTTTAGGAAAGCAATTTATATTACTACGCTACCAGTATTTTGTCAGGCATGCCTATTACTAAGGTCATCATTCAGACTGTCACACGACGCAGATTACGCAGTAAATATAATTATTTCACTTTGATTTACACACTTTCAGTTTCATACAGCAAGAGGCTTGCTAAATACAGGGTTGTAACTAATTCGCGGATAACCTCTTGGGAATGGATAGAGCACTTAAAAAGAAGCAAAAGAGGTGAAAGATCAATTATTTTATTTCCCCGGCTAGATCCATTCCGTTGTTGTTACATGTTTGCTTCATTTTTTTTTTGTTTTCACATTTCCACCTTGGTTCTACAGCTACGTTTTTCTTTTCAAATGTTATCTTCTGATGGCTAAATGAAGTGTTCAATATGTCTACCATTAGCACTAGCGCAAGCATAAGCCTCTAAACGCCGCATCATAGATTGGCCAACTCCCTTACATATTGCACGTGTTTGCTGTGTGTGCGAAAATGCTTCAACACGCTGGCAAAGAATCAGAATATTTGCAGTAGATCTTGACTACGCTATATCCTTTAAATTCCTCCAGAAATAAAAATCCAATTGATTGAGATCAGGAGATAAAGAAGACCAAGTTGTTGCAGCCCCTAGACCTACCCATTTGTCTGAGAAACACTGATTTTATCCATTTGTTTGGAGAACACTGATTTAAAAGTGTTTTTGCTTGGAGAGCAAAATGAGATGACGTCTCATAGAGCGTGGACCACTATGTTCTGACTCACGCGTAGAGCAACGTCTTGCAGCAAGCCATTGAAATGTTACTGCAAAAAGTCACTATGTAATGCTCCAGCTAATGTTCCATCTAAATGAAAGGTTCAATTCCCGTAAGTATCAACAACTTGCAGTATTGGCTCAAAGTATCTTGTAACTACGTCTGCATAAGTCACAAAATTTAGTTGGGAGGCTGCTTGCCGCTAAATTTTGCTTCTGATGTCATGCGCTGGTTTATTTTTCTCTGTTACTAAGGGATGCCCTCCTGAGAAGCGGACGCAAAATAGAAGTGTGTGTTTGTCGCGCTCCTTAAAGTCGTGCAGCCCAGAGCCCTGTGCACAGCGTTACGCACTGTGAAGTGGTTTACTATGGTGACCGTAGCGTAGGCTACTAAAGCGTTGCAGAAAAAGCACACATCATCCATATACGCAAGCCCATCCTTCTCTGTGCTTCCAAGGTGAGACAAATCATTGGCTACAATATTTTCCCTAATCTGGTTATTTTCCTTCAGTTTCTGGACACACTGTTCGACTTGAGGTACTGTATATTGACAATGAGTAACGTCCCATAGAACTTATTTCTACAATTCAGTGCTTAATTCTTTTATTATTCCCAGCTGTTTGCCATGAAAAAGTTTCTATACACAGTGTGTCCCATTTCCGTTGCGACAGTGGCTATGAAGAATGAAAATCATGGATTACGTACGCATAATCAAAAATTAACACACAGTTTGCATCGTACTAGAAATGCTTTGAAACAGACACTCCAATCATTTTTTGGGGATGAATTAAGTACTGCAATATGATTTCCCTCTATGTCCTCAATTACGTATTAACGGTGTCTTTTCATCATCAACATCAACACAGGGAACGACCAAAAATCGGCTGTGGCAAAATCCGGTGCATACGAGGGTGATCCAGGTCTGTGATTCTTTTAGCGGTCAAAAACCCGCACACGATCTTCACATTGTCGGCTGGGACGTTGTCGTGGTTAAGCGACCAGGAATCTGCATCTCCGTACTCGCGTCGAATTCAACAAATTCTCGCCAACCGTCATTTTCCGAAGAGTGTCAGACACATACTGTTATGTACTCGGCCAGGACCCCTGCTGCGTGGCTGTTGTTGAAACTTAAAAAATTATAACGCCGCAAATGGTTCAAATGGCTCTGAGCACTATGGGACTTAGCAATTGAGGTCATCAGTCCCCTAGAACTTAGAAATTCTTAAACCTAACTAACCTAAGGGCATCACACACATCCATGCCCGAGGCAGGATTCGAACCTGCGAGCGTAGCGGTCGCGCGGTTCCAGACTGAAGCGCCTAGAACCGCTCGGCCACAACGGCCAGCTAATGCCGCAACTCGTTACGATATAGCATTACAGTTTGGAATTTCACAGAAATTATGCTAACAACTGGAAACTACTGTGTATATATTTGAAGACCTTTGTGCCCTAAAACAGCGTTTTTAACCATATAACTAGCAGCTGCTGCTGCCTTTAATACGATTTTAAAGCGCTTGCGACCTGGTGAGGTAATTTCCGTCCAACGTTACGATTTTCGGACACATCTTTCAGTGCAGCCGATATAGATCGGATCCAATGGCGTTCTCTGTAGTGTTGGCAGAAGAGCCAACACTGTTTTTCTAGAGGAGGCCGAAATGCACGCGTTTAATTACACGCTGACTGGCGTGAGGTCTGGAATAGGACAATATCTTGAGAATTGCAATAAAGTACGAAAATCTTGTAATACTTAACTTTAATCCACATTTGTAGAACATCGCTCTTGATGATACATGCTTCACAATATTAATTATCAAAGGCTATGGCGCCTTGCTAGGTCGTAGCAAATGACGTAGCTGAAGGCTATGCTAACTATCGTCTCGGCAAATGAGAGCGTATCGGTCAGTGTAGCTTCGCTAGCAAAGTCGGCTGTACAACTGGGGGCGAGTGCCAGTACGTCTCTCTAGACCTGCCGTGTGGTGGCGCTCTGTCTGCTATCACTGACAGTGGTGACACGCGGGTCCGGCGTATACTAATGGACCGCGGCCGATTTAAAGGCTACCACCTAGCAAGTGTGGTGTCTGGCGGTGACACCACATTCTCTTTTTGCCAATTTTCAATGAATACAGTGTAGGCGCCAGCCCCATACAGTTCATAGACATTTACAGTAGTGCTTCGTACTTTCTGCTGGTGATGATTTTCGTTGAAGGAAGTAACCGTCGCTGTGCAGGCTGCTTGACAGGAAGCCACCTCAGGACCTTTTGTCGTTTTCATAGTTTTGTGATTGCTGTTTTGCTCATCTTTATGAATATTTGCACGCGTCTGGCTTAACCTTCTCGTGTAAATGCGTCGATGATTTTCATGTCCTTACTGGAGAGATTGTCTTCCAAACGTACCACTGCTAGCGCATCAGCCACTACAGTGCTTGCTGGTTTAATGTTGTCTAACATCCGGGGCTCGCTATGAGCAGCACCCGGACAATATTTTGCAATACTAAAATGTTGAAACACTAACACCCCGATCGACTAACACAGGTAAACATAAACTTATCAGCACGTGATCAAGACTGTTGACAAGTGCACAACTTCGCAAGAATAGTGCACGAGGCAGACGCAACCATATCTGCAAGACCCGAAAGAGAAATGGAATGCACTGCATTGTGTACCACTTCATACATAGTGGTAAGGAGAGGTGGGCCGCAGAGTAATGTGGCAACAGTCGTAATAGGACCGGAGCAGAAATTGTAACATGTTTGTGTCATGTTGATTTTTATATGTCATCGATGTGCACGTCAGAGAGAGAGAGCAAGTTACGTCACTGTTACACAATCCTTGGACTTATCGTGGCACAGTCTTTGCCTCTGCGCAGTCGGATACATTAATGGCTGAAGTGTGGTAGGTTACGGACGTATTTAATAGTGCTGTGTGGACTTCGTTAGATGAAGAAAAGACAGCAAGCATGAATATGATGTAAGCAATTAAAGGTGAAAGGAATGTGAATTAGCCGGCCGCGATGGCCGAGTGGTTCTAGGCGCTTCAGTCCGAAACCGAGTGACTGCTACGGTCGCAGGTTCGAATCCTGCCTCGGGCATGGATGTGTGTGATGCCCTTAGGTTAGTTAGGTTTAAGTAGTTCTAAGTTCTAGGGGACTGATGACCTCAGATGTTAAGTCCCATAGTGCTCATAGCCATCTGAACCATTTTTGATTATGAATTTTGAGTAATCTGATTGTTTTAGAAGAGAAGAAGTTTCAGGTAAGACTGCAGCATTGCGCACCTAATTTGTCGGAATGATTACTGTCAACTAGTTAACTTGCTGAGGGATGAGAGAAAGACCACCCCACTTCTCTGAACCATGGATTAACATATTAACTGATCAAGCTTCCTGACATTTATAGAAATTCTCTGTTGACATTGTACCTTTTTTAGATCATTGCTCACTTTCTTAAGAGCAGCATTCTTTAGACCAATGTTATGTGTGAAGATCATGCGAAGGCTTACTCTCCCTTTTGAATATGTATGTCATTCTAAAATTGAAGTCTTGGAATATCATTTTATAGGAACAGTCAAACAGTCACTCTCCCCAGGTGTTTATCATTATGCATTACCATGTGAAACATTTTGGAATATGAACCTGCTAATGTCAGCTGCTGTGCATGAATCTGAAACAGTATTGTCAAGAAGCGAGATAAGTTTAAATTTTGATTAGTGCCACATAATTGTTTTACCTTACTTGCGCATTCGACATAAAGACAAGTTTCATTCATATTATTTACCGTTCAGTTAGTATTAGGTTCTGTCTAATCACAGTTTAGCATACGACATGAAGTTAGATAACACTTTGTAAATACATAATTTCGGTAATACATAGACTTTTATCAAGTAGGAGGTAGAGTTGGGCTAAATTTCAGACAGAAAAAAATGTAGTGAGGAGTTTGCAAAATGTTTAGCGAACAAGTTAACACAATAAACAGAAGATTTACTTGTATTTCTCCAAGCGAATGTAGACTCCTTACAAATAATGCAACAAGAAATAGTCCCGCTCTCAGCGTCAGTAGGAAAAGTCTCTCTGTACTGAAGCACGGACGATGATATCGGTGGCACGACTAGGCGGCGTCTGTGTAGCCTCCTATAGCGAAGTGGCTACTACGAGCGTGAGTGATCTGAGGGGCTGCTGCCGGCTGTTCTGTATTGTGGCAGCAGAGGACGCTTCTTGTCCATAGCTGCAGGAGGTGAGACTCAATGGGGGCCCCACTGGGTCCTCCAGATCCCGTGCGACCACTATCAGTGTCAGACAAAAGCTTGTCATTCTCTGACGGTGATACGCCGTTGGGTAATACTGATTTATGATACCATGCAGCTCCCCCAAAAGTGTAGTGTAGGTGAGCGACTGACGAGGAGGCAGGAGTCGAAACGGCGGGTGATGCCCAACTCCTGTCCACGGCCCAGTGCGTGCCCTTGAGCCAGGCTACGAACACCAGCCGAAAACCTGGACAGCAGACGCACTCCCACAGCAACGGAGGTGGAGGCATCTCGATGACTGCAGAGGCTTCTGGGGTGGCATGTGGGACAGCCGCTGAAAGAGGGGCCCATCTACACACGACAGTGGCTGTCGAGACAGCGACTTCGTGACAAAGCGTCGACTTCCATTGGCTCCAGGACTGGCGCGAGGCATGTGGGAGGCGGATGCAGCAAAGTCTGGTGCGTCTAGGCAGGCACGGAATCCGAAAGCACAAAGTCTGCGGCAGGATCAGGAAATTCACAGGGTGTGTCATGAATCCTCGCAGTTCCAGCAGCAGAAAGAGGGAAGTTGTACGAAGGTGCCTCGCTCCCAGCGTCTCCGTCCGCCGTACAATCTGCAAAAGACCGAATCGTGACCTTGACACTTTGCCTGCCTGGGAGGAATGGGCGCCGCCCGCCGCGGCAGGTGCAGAAACTGAAGCAAGGATGCGGTGGCGCCGTCCATGTAAGAACTCCGCCGCCGATGGTCGATCGCATGAGTGGGATTGGTAGGACGACAAAAAGATCCCGTGTGTGGGAGGTATGAAGTGTGCCCATCTGTTGCTTAAATGTTCGTACAAGGCGTTCAGCTTTGCATTTGGCTTGCGGGTGGAGCAGTACATTCGTGACGTGGGCGATGTAGGAGGCAGCGCCAGGCTTTTCTAACCCTGCGACAACAAACTGGGGTCCACTGTGATTCACAATCACTTCAGGCCACCCCTCGAGGCAAAACATCAATGAGAAGACCTGGATTGTGGAAATAGCAGTAGTAGAGTGCATAGGAACCATGAAGTGAGATTTCCCGAAAGCATCAATGACGTTGAGTCAACATGTATTGCAGTAAGGACCCATGAAATCCAAGTGCAAACGTTGCTAAGGTCATTGACGGCTAGTCCATTCAAAGAATTTCTGAGGTGTGGTTAACTGATGTCTAGCGCAGGCTTGGTACTGGAAAGCCAAATATTCAGTTTGCGCGTCCAGATCTTGCCAAGTGCAATAATCTCACGCCAACGGAGTGGTGCGAGCGATGCCCCCTGGCCTTCGTGTAGTGAACGAAGTACGTAAGGCTGGAGAGCGTGGGTAACTACAATATATGACTGGTCAGTATCAGTGCGAAGCAAAATGACACCTTGGTGAATTGCAAGGGCGTGCTAATGAGATAAATATCATCGAACCACCGAGCTACGAATCTCTATGTCTCAATGCAACCGACTCTGTGGATGTAGTGCAACAAAACCTGAAAATAAGCATCCGTTGTCCTGGCCTGGGCAATTTTCCGATGTTAAGAAGAACGTTTTGCATAACGTCTGTCTCTTGTAGATTAGTACAGCAACTAGAAGCAGAAGAGTCGTTGAATGCAGAATCTGGGCCAATGGGGAGGCGAGAAAGATCATCTGCAGTGGCGAGCTTAGACTTCGGCTCATGCACACTCTGATATTAGTAATTTGACAAAAGAAGAGCTCACCGTTGTAACTTCTTCATTGTGTGGGTTGAGTCTGACAGAGTAGTGTTTAACAAAGGTTATAGAGGTTTAGGGTTACTCACCAAGTAAAATTTTCGGCCAAAAAGATACTGGAGAAACGTTGTGACACCATAGACAGTTGCAAGATCCTCCTTTTGTACTCACAAATAATTATAATTGCATTGAGTTTTGTTCAAAACTTTGAAGCAAAGGCAATTAGTCTGTCAAAAGAAACAAATTTTTACTACGAAACTGCACCGATGCCGAAGAAGCATCCACAGTCAGTACTATAGGTTTGATTGGATCGTAATTAACAAGGAATCGGTCATTAAGCAAAGCTTCAACTTCTGGAAAGCTGACTGACACTCTTGTCATCAAACAAAGGAATATCCTTCTTGTGGAAACGGTGCAAGGGAGCCGCGATTTGAGCGGTATTAAGAATAAATCGGATATAATACTTGAGCTTTCCTAAAGACGCATGTAATTTCCACACATTGTGTGGGGTGGAAGGTCATAAATAACAAGCAATGTTGTTACAATTGGTGGACTCTCTGGGAATTCATGACAAGTCCTAAGTACTCAAGTTCACATTTGTCTCTGTTACACTTGAGACGAGCCGCAGGCAACACTTGAATCAGAGTGCGGAGATTGCTAACACGATCCTCAGTGGTACGACTTGAGACGACAACGCCATCTAAATAGGTTGAGCATAAAGGAACTTTTGCATCAGCTGCTACAGAAAGTGTTGAAATATGGCGGGTTCAGAAGCACTCCCAAACGAAATTCTCAACAATTTGAAAAGACACATGAGTGTTACTGACAAAGACCTCTTGCGACTGCTCATCCAGAAGGATTTTCAAACAAGCGACGTGGAAATCAATTTTGGAAAAGTAACGAGCGCCACCCAATTTATCCATAAAATTTGTGGGTGCTGCAAGTGATTACCGTTAGTAAATGATTGAGGAGTCACAGTTTTCTTAAAATCGGCTTACAACCGGAATCTGCGGGCAGCCTCATTGGAATAACAAGAGGGAACGCGCATAGGCCGACAGTATTGGGTGCTAACGAGTGCCGGCCAGGGTGGCCGAGAGGTTCTAGGCGCTTCAGTCAGGACCCACGCTGCTGCTGCGGTCGGAGGTTCAAATCCTGCCGCGGGCATGGATGTGTGTGATGTCCTTAGGTTAGTTAAGTTTAAGTAGTTCTAAGTTCTAGGGGACTGATGACCTCTGAAGTTAAGTCCCATAGTGCTCAGAGCCATTTTTTTGCTAACGAGCCCCTCTTCTCCCCTCCCCCCCCCCCACCTCCCCCCACCACGCCGTCTTTCAAACCAGCAAGTTCATGAGCCACCTGTCCTTCAAGAGCATGAGGAACAGGACCAGCTCTAACAGAACTTGGCTGTGCAATGTCTTTCATTGTGGCATGGCCAACGAAGGTATTACCTTTGCCTAAAACCTCGGAAAACAGGTCCTGAATTTCCGCACATAGCTCAGCGATACTGTTCCAAGGGTCAGAGGAAGAAACGGAAACGACGTTGTCCTGAATGCTTAACACAAACAGCTCGAAACAGCCTAGACCAAAAATACTGGGACTTTATTGGGAGGAAATCACTGTAAATATCACTGTATTCATCTGATTTCGGAAAGTTGTAAGAAGGCTACAAGTGCTTAAGAAATTTTGTGGTAAGTTCTTATGGGACCAAACTGCTCAGGTCATCGATCCCTAGGCCTACGCACTGCTTAATCTAACTTAAAATAACTAAGGACAATACACACACCCATGTCCGAAGGAGGACCTAAGCCTGCCGCGGTGGCCGAGCGGTTCTAGGCGCTACAGTCAGGACCCGAGCTGCTGCTACTATCGCAGGTTCAAATCCTTCCCCGGGCTTGGACGTGTGTGATGTCCATAGGTTAGTTAGGTTTAAGTAGTTCTAAGTATAGGAGCCTGATGACCTCAGATGTTAAGTACCATACTGCTTAGAGCCATTTGAACCATTTTGGAGGACTCGAACCTTCGGCAGCAGGGAGCCGCGCGGACCGTGGCAAGTCACGGCTACCTCGGTCGGCTACAAGTGGTTAAGACAGGAATGTATCGGCCGTTATAAGCCGTCTGCGTGTGGCACAATGTGCACAACTTAAGTTTGCCAAGTAATTCGTAAGTGCTACGGTTGAGCAAAGTCACCAAAACGCTAACACCAAGTTGCAAATGGAGTGATTGTCCTGCAATAAGGCCGGCAAGGGTGGCCGAGCGGTTCTAGGCGCTACAGTCTAGAACCGCGCGACCGCTACTGTCTAAGGTTCGAATCCTGCCTCGGTTAGGTTTAAGTAGTTCTAAGTTCTAGGGGACCGATGACCTCAGAAGTTAAGTCCCATAGTGCTCAGAGCCATATGAACCATCCAGCAATAGTAAGTCCTCACGTACCATTAGAGATGAGTTTAGTGCCTTTCCTGAACGACTATTGCACTTTAGTTTCGTAGTAACGACACTGTGGGTCTTTGAGAACACACTACACTCTGTTTGTGACCTAGACTTGCGTGAAGGAGTAGAAGGAGGAGTCGCCTAAAGCTTGTGTAAGCACACAGACTGTACATGTCCCCATTTGCCGCAAAAAAAAAGAAGCAAGTTGCTCCATGCGACGGCCAAGGTCGGCGATTATGTACCATATTACAGCGAGGGCATGACTTCACAACTTGTTCCGTGTTGACGTGAGCATTGTGGCTGTGGCACCTGTTCGTCGCAGCTACTACAGAACAAACATTCGCTACCTCAAAACTTCCTGCAGTACTGCAACTTCTGCCATTTTCTATTGTACCTTCTTCGTTTATTTTCGTAAATATTACAGTTTCTGCATATTTAAGTGCTGTATGATATATTAAAGCTATTTCAGGATCTAGTTACTTTCTCAGTTACAAAGATTTATGGTCCGTAATATTCTGCGTATTTTTAAAATCTAGGTACAACGTATGGGGGTGGTTAAGCCGCACTTCCTCAGCCCTGCATCGCCTTGTACCTTGAAACGGAAGATCATTTTACCATGAAACACGTGGTATTTTCAAGTGGACTTAGTTTCTTTAAGGTCTCAACAATTGTGCCTGTCTCGAAAATCAAAATTTGTGTTGGTTTCAGATTCTGTTTCAAAGTGTTTTTAACTTTTAACTGGTTTTTGATAGTCTTCTTAATTTTATTTCAGTTATTGATTGTTGGCTTGTAGTAGAGTAGTACAGTAACATACAGACTATTAATTACGGGGCCGTCAATTTCTTCTCAATTACAGATTTAAAAGAATATTTGTTGTCAGCTACATGACCATATTGTCCTCGGAACACTTTTCACATTTGGGGAACCTTAGTTGACAAAACAGTCTTTCTAATTTCATAAAAGAGAGTGCGGCACACAAAGGTTAATGCTATCTTTTCTAAATGAAATTAAAATATTTTATATTTCTGTTACAGGGCTGGGTAGAGGCGAAACTCTGATAAGTGCCTCAAAGTGTAGCTAGTACACCTACTGATTTCCAGTTTGGAATTTATTAACATCGATTCCAGGCCCCGTGTGTACAAAGTTTAAAGACTTTTATAAGCCAATCAATGTTTCTGCCTCCCATCTTTTTCTCAAGGAACAAAAAATTTTTGAGAACGATTTCGTTGATGTGCATCTTGTAAGGTAAACAGAAGACGATTTTTGCAAATTGTTTTCAATTAAACAAACGCATCTCCAAATGTTCCCGCATTTAAAGATGTTGTGTTCAAAGCTGAAATTTTAATATAGAGCTGAAGACCCCATTTACTGAAAGTTTCATATACAGCTGCATTCTGCTCTTTTCCATTTTCAGATCACAATGCAGGCAATCCGAAAAGTTGTATATGTATTCCTAAGGAAATGATCTCTCAAACTGTTAAATTTCGTATTTACTTAGGTCTCGCATCTTCCTAGCTGTCTCTGTTCGTTCAGGTGCTCTTTTCTCGTTCTCTAGTTGCTGGCAACTGATTAAATACAGCAACCATGGCCGTCCTTTCAACCGTTGGTTTATCAAAAACTGTTTATTTTTTTGAACAGTAATGATATTCGTAGAATTAAACTGTGCTGTGTCAAAAATGGCGTCAAATTTTTGAACAAAATCTGTTTCTCTCCGGTTACGAACGTCCGATGATGTTCCAGCATGTATTCATTGTTGCTTTCATTATTGATACCAAACTTGTAATATTGGTATGCACTTTCTCACTTCGTTTGCTGGAATTCTTGCTTATCCCCTGTTAATCATCACTTCGCTCACAGCTATTATAGTATGTTACTATGACGCACAGGTAGTATACATACCTGCAACAAGTAAAAGAAAACGTTTTTGTAACATATAGAAGTTTGGTTACAATTATTTCATGGGAATATAATTTACTAATTTTTTTTTTGCGTTTGAACGAACTGAAGACGGAGACATTGGCCTTACCACAATCATTGCCTGCCCTCAAACGTGAAAGACTGCTGCGGTAGCACAGTGTGGTTCGTAAGAGAGGAATGGTTCGGCTGTTTCTGACCTCTCTCTATCTGTCTTGGAGTCACCAATCCGATAGCTCATTTAACCAATGCAATCTGTGACATGAGGACGCATTCAGTTAAGGAGGCTGAGGCAAAAAAGGCGCTGCTAGACCACTCTAGTGCGTTTTCTTAACTCGTTACGCACAGTCATTGTGTTGGACTGCTTGAAGCACCTTGAAACTCATGACTGACTCCTTCACGAGATCTTTTACGACCACCTGCCTTAATACTCGACGGGTACACCAGTGCATGAGCTTCTTGGTATAAATTCAGCTATAGTGTTGCTCCTTCGTGAATCCACTTTGCAAACACGTCACCAACAGTGAGCTTGGGCAGCTTTAGAAAGGTTAAAATGTCTCTGATGGATCTGTTACTCAGGTGGCATCCAATGACTACTCCATGTTATAAGTCACTCAGCTCTACTAACCGACAAATTCTGCTGTTATGCTTCTTTACTGACTACACAATGCTCCCTGCTTGATTTTGGGTATCCGCCTCTCGTTACTTCTAGTGATTAATTACACATTACATACATGTTCTGAATATCTTAGTTTAGATAGTGCATGTCCTAAAACAAATTTGCCCCTACACCGTAAAACTATTACGCTCAACTAATAAAAACATTTAAACCATTTTTGAAAAGACAATTCGCTTCCATTAAACAACAGTCGAGACGATACAAGCGGAACAAAGAGTTTGAAGTTTTACACGAGTTATTATTTTCCACGAGTGCACTTATTGATGAGACTTTTCAAGACTTCGTCTTCTTCATCAACAGTCATAAATTAAATACCGAAGAAACAACTGCCTTTATAAGAATCTGTAAAATCCTTTCAGAGATCTGACAAGCACTTGCCTTGTCAGAGTTTTCAAATACACGAATACAAAGAAACAGAAATCCTCCAAAGCTCATTATAAGCGCTAGATAATGTAAACTAAGAAGCGATACTGTATCTGAAGAGAAAATATGTGACGGAGAAGAGGTTAAGATGAGCTCCGAAGCGCTGCAGTTCTAAAAGTGATTTCATGTTGACAAGATATTGTTCCAGCATTTTATTATGTAATGCTTTCAGTTAATATTAACTGTTGCTACGAAATTATAATTTTAGTAACGGTTGTACTAAACGAGTAATATTGAAACGTGTTGAAAATATCCTTATCTCTTTGCACATACAGATACAAATCAAAATGTTTAAAAAGTTGCGTGCCTACTTCAGCATACTTCATGAGAACTTTGACTTACATGTATAGATACTGTGCATTCTATACCTGTGAGTAATATTATCACATCCAACATACACACATCAAGAAAAGTTTTTCATCAGCCCAGTTTCCAGAACTCCTGATGATAGACTTTGACTGTGGACATTGTATCACAGACACAGTCCCTTTGAGTGTTCAGAGATGTCACTAAACCCGCCCAATGACGTAAACAACGATGCATGAGAAGTGCCTATTGGACGGAGGGGGCCCGACAGCCGACCAGTTGCAGTCATTCCACCAGGAAGGAGGTACATGGTTCGTGTTGCCTGTAGTTCAGCCATGCCTAGACGGTCAGTACCACGCTTCGATCACGTTTGCATTCTTACTTACTCAGCAAGTGAAATGTCCAGACGTCTCAGAGTGAACCAAAGTGATGCTGTTTGGACTTGGAGAAGATACAGAGAGACAGGAATTGACGATGAGATGCCTCGTTCAGGCCGTCCAAGGGATGCTACTGTAGTGGATGACCGCTACCTACCGATTATAGCTCGGAGTAGCCCCGACAGCAACGCCAACATGACGTCGTGTTACGACTCAAACTGTTCGCAATAGGCTGCATGATGCGCACCTTCACTCTCGACATCCATGGCCAGGTCCATCATTGCAACCATGACGCAATGAAGCGCGGTACAGATGGGCTCAACAATATGCCGAATGGACCGCTCAACCGAGCGAGGTGGCGCAGTGGTTCCACACTGGACTCGCATTCGGGAGGACGACGGTTCAATCCCGCGTCCGGCCATCCTGATTTAGGTTTTCCGTGATTTCCCTAAATCATTCCAGGCAAATGCCGGGATGGTTCCTCTGAAAGGGCACGGCCGACTTCCTTCCCCATCCTTCCCTAATCCGATGAGACCGATGACCACGCTGTCTGGTCTCCTTCCCCAAGCAACCAACCAACCAATGGACCGCTCAGGATTGGCCTCAACTTCTCTTCACTGATGAGTGTCTCATATGCCTTCAAACAGACAATCGTCGGAGTTGTGTCTGGAGTCAACCCAGTAATTCTGAACTCCTTAGACACACTGTCCAGTGAACGCACTAAGGTGGAGTTACCCTGCCGTTTTGGGGTGGCATTATGAAGCGCCGACGTACGCCGCTAGTGGTCATAGAAGGCATCGTAATGGCTGTACGATATGTGAATGCCATCCTCCGACCTATAGTGCATCCATACCGGGGAAAGATTAAAAGGGCTTTTTATGGATGACGTGACCCACCAACCACTCTGAGGGATCTACTCCGAAACGCCGTTGAGGAGTGGGACAATCTGGACAGTACGTTGATAAACCTGTGGATATTATTCCAGGACGAATACAGGCATGCATCAATACAGGAGCACGTGCTACTGGGTATTAGAGGCACCGGTGTGTACAGCAATCTGGACAACAACCTCTGAAGGTCTCGCTGTATCACCAAGTGTACCGTCCACTCGACTGCTGCTGCTGTGAAATGCCACCTGTGACAGGTTATTACAAGCTACTCGAACATAGGCGATGGTCACACTATTGAGACTGGAGCCTATATTGGTATCAGTACAGATTGGTCGGCAGCGTTCTTGATGGTGATGATGATGATGTTTGGTTTGTGGGGCGCTCAAATGCGCGGTCATCAGCACCTGTACACATTCCCAATCTGTACACAGTCCAATCTAGCGCAACATGGAATATGTGGTTTTCATGAGCAATAAAAAGTGCGGAAATGATGTTTATGTTGATTTCTGTTCCAATTTTCTGTACAGGTTCAGGAACTCTCGGAACAGAGGCGATGCAATACTTTTTTTGATGTGTGTATTTCTGTACCAGTTAGAAACCATTCCCGTCAGGGCAAAACAGCTTTATTTCAAAGTTGTCCATTCGTTGCACAGAAATTACAGCTGCGAGGCGTGCAGGAAGAGTTTCTAGAAGACATGGGGAGGGATCTGGAGCTAAGCCAATTCCAGTTCCATGGCCAGCTGCTGGGTTCATCTGCTGAACGCATGGTGCGATCAGCGCTTTGGAGGTGGTTCCAAGGATTTTCGACTGGGTGAAAATCCGAGGAGTTTGCTGGCCAGGGGAGTACGGTAAACTCATCACGTACACTGCAAGCTGTGTGACACTTTATATGGTTCTGCTGTAGATACCACCGTGACAAGAAGAAACAAACTGCATGTATGGGTGGACGTAGCACCCAAGGATCTGGTGCTGTCACTTTGTGCTTTCCCGAATGAGGGCATCATCTAGGTAATGCCACTAGAACATTCCCCAGACCATAACGCTTCCTCCTCTAGCCTGAACACTTCCGAAAATTGCTGCAGGATTTTTCCTTTCAGACGTTCCACGCCGTACACTCCAACATCCATTTGTACGATAGAGCATGAAACGTGATTCATCCGAAAGAGCCATCTGTCGCCACTCAGTGAACGAGCGCTTGCGGTGCTGGCGTGCAAATTGCAACCAGCATGGCTGTGTGAACTAGGTGGCAGCTGTGGTCGACGTACAGAGCAACGTTTGCTGACCAGTCGTTGATGATACACCGTTATTAGCCTTTGGTTCATGTGGGTGGTCAGTAGTTCAACAGCTGCACGTCTATTTGCCCATACGCTTCGCCTCCCAGACATGGCCTGTGGTGCACTAGAGTTGTCTCAGGTAGTGCCAATTTTCCACGTACGATGTATTTTAAGTACCCAAGCATTTTACAAACTTAGCCCAAAATCTAGCAGTCGTGCCCATTTGGACGTCAGATAAATCGCCCAGTCTCTGCATTATGACAACGACTGCACACTGTTTACTGTGTCACCCCTCCCCCCCCCCCCCCAAATCACAACACTCAGCTGCCCGTACCGATTAGTTTAATGCAAGCCGCACTGCATCTGTATCAGGAACGTTATCCAGACGGGCGACGGCCACGTGATCAAAACAAGTTCCCTCTCAGATCTTTGCGCGACTATTAGCACATGGAACCGTCCTGTAAATAAAACAGGTGGGGTTTTGCTAGGAGTTAAAGTTATTTTTAGCGTAAGATTTATCTTACTTCTTCCATACTTATCTGAGTATGTCCAGTGTATGTGTCTGTAATTGTACTGCCCTCCATAAGTTTGGAAACACCATGCTGTGTATAACAACGGAGCAAGATGGAAGTGACCTATGTGAGTTATTGGTTAGAATGCAGAATAGCAAGCTCAAACAACGGTTAATAATGACACGTACAGCATTGTACACCTGATTATTGTACATATACATACATATTGGAACACACTAGTATTGCTCCGTTTTATGTAGACTGACGTTACCTGTCCAAGCAGTTCTACCAAACACGCCAGGTGGCCCGAGTAGACCGCATGGCTATGTAGAGGTAAGATGTTTACATATCTGTTCACTTGTAGTTGCGTTTGCATAAAGGCATAACACGCCACGAAAGTAATTGAAAATGGCCCCAAAGTGCCAGATTCCTTAAGAATCACGGGTAACGATAATCACTTTGCACCAAAAAGGCAACAGTGTCCGACAAATAGCAAAGAAACTGATGAGTTCCATCAACGGAGTTTTCAAAACCATAAGCCGGCATCGACAAACAGACTGCCACAGAGACCGTCCTCGCTCAGGAGCCCCCAGGAAAATATCAGAACCTCAGGAAAAGTAGTTGCTAGTGACCAGTAAACGTAACAGATTAAAAACTGTCCGTGAATTGACTGCTGAACTAAACGAAATGAGGGATACACCGGTGAATGAGTCAACAGTGAGACGACGCATGGCAGACAGCAACCTCCGCTGTTATGTAGCATCAAGGAAACCAATGTTGCGCCCTGTTAACAAGAAGAAAAGGGTTCAGTGGGCTAAGACACACCAACATTGGGCAGCGGGGGATCGGGAAAGTGTCTTATTCACTGATAAATCCAAGTTCGAAATATTTGGAAATAAACGTCGTCAATTTGTACGCCGTTTACCCCGTGAACGTTCAAATCCTCAGTGCGTAATTCCAACAGTAAAGCATGGACGGGGTTCTGTGATGGTATGGGAATCCTTTGGAGGGAATAAAGTCGGACATTTGGTGAAAATAGATGGAAAACTGAACCAAAAGGATTATCATGCCATTCTCAAGGGACATGCTAAGATATCTGGTTTGCGTCTAATTGGGAAAGAGTTTGTCTTGTAGCAAGACAACGACCCGAAACATACATATCGCTTGTGTCAGAACTATGTGAAGTCTCTAGACCTTCGTAAAATATTGAAAAACTTGGCACGTCGCCCCAATCACCTGATTCTAACCCAATAGAGTTGCTATGGGATTAATTGGACAGGAGGATCCGAAAACGGGAAATCATGAGTGGGTCACAATAGTGGGAGGTCCTGCTGCAAGAACGGAGATTAATTCCAATTGAAACCTTGGCAAAACTGACGCAGCGCATGCCGAGGGTGTGGAAGGCAGTGATGAAAGCTAAGGGTGGCTATTTTGAGGAATCGAAAATCAATTGTTGCATCTTCCTGTGTAATATTTGAGCTTAATAAACATTTGGAAAACAAGAGAATGCATTTTATACTGTACATCCTATCCATTGTCTATAATTACTAGGTTTTTCCTAACTTATGGAGGGTAGTGTAAGTGGTGTTGACGTACAGGTCTTGGATGTCTCTATAAGCTTATTCTGTTTATAGTACTTAGTTTTTCGTAAATGATTCAGAAACTTGCCTTACAAAGTGCTTCACCGTCGGAGACAACGAAATTAGCGGGAGATATCAAAATGGACATTTTGGAAATAACGACATTCCGGTATATAATTTTCGAATCATTTAGGAATGATTAAGCACTATAAACTGAATAAACTTACAGAGACCTCCAAAACGTGTGTGACTACACGCTAATTACTCGAAGAAAGATCGGAGTCTCTTGAATAGGTATAGCTGGTCCAAAAGTAGCGGGTAACTCATAACCATTCTTCAAGTATATTTTTTACAATACGATTCCGTTTGCTAACAGTCGACCGAAGCTCTCAGAGGGAAGTTATATCGATTATGTGTCTACCGCCTGTCTGGATGCAGTTCCTGATGCAGACTAGTGCGGGTTACATGAAACGAATCGGTAGAAGTAGCCGAATCACCATGTGTACCGTCCACTCGACTGCTATTGCTGTGCCGGCCGGAGTGGCCGCGCGGTTAAAGGCGCTACAGTCTGGAACCGCACGACCTCTACGGTCGCAGGTTCGAATCCAGCCTCGGGCATGGATGTTTGTGATGTCCTTAGGTTAGTTAGGTTTAAGTAGTTCTACGTTCTAGGGGACTTATGACCACAGCAGTTGAGTCCCATAGTGCTCAGAGCCATTTTTTGCTATTGCTGTGAACTGCCACCTGTGAGAGGTTATCGCACGCTGACTCGAACATTGGCGATGGTCACATTATTGAGACTAGAGCCTATACCATAATCAGTACGGATTGGTCGGCAGCGTTCTTGATGACTGTGATGATGATGATGATGATGTTTGGTTTGTGGGGCGTTCAACTGCGCGATCATCAGCACCCGTTCGCATTCCCAATCTGTATACAGTCCAATCTAGCCTATTTTAATGAATGATGATGGAATGATGAAGACAACACAAACACCCAGTCCATGGGTAGAGAACATCCCCAACCCGGCCCGGAATCGAAACCGGGACCCTGTGATTCAGAGGTAGCAAAGCGTTCTCGAGATGTTTTCGTATAGATGTGCGTGAGTTACGGTGTACTAGGAAAGAAATTGCATCCATCTCAAGAATGCGATTAGTTTAATTATTCGCGCCACGTTGCAATACACCTGGGGTTTCATTATGAAGAAATTCATTGTGTTGTTGCAATAGGACTTTATAAATGAAAGTGAAGCTTGATGTAGTTTTTTTAGAATGAACAATTAAAACAGTAAATAATACATTATGTGATTTTTATCAATTAAATCCTTCATTATCCATTTCGTAGGTTGCCACTGAAATAAAACATATAACTGTCCTATTGAAGAAACAGATATGGAGTGGAATAGTGTAGCTATGTCGTTAATATCTTCGTGGTAGTGTTATAAATTGTGAATTTACAAATTAAGAAAGTAAAAGGGAGATCTCTGCTTCTCGTAGAATTTCAACGAGGCATTTGAAGTTCGATAAACCTTATTAAATACAGATAAGTTAATCAGCAGCATAAAATGCAGGAAAAAGGTTACAATAAATCATTCAAGCATGGGAAAGAGAAACTTAAACATTGATGAATACAGGTCTTAGGCACTATTCGGTACATTGAAATTTTTAATCGACATTATTAGAAAATGCCGATCAGATTCGACAATGGTGATTCGTGGAGGGAATAAAAAGTTTCACTTACAACAACCCACTAGTTGTATTCGCCCAAGTAGGCCCAATTACCAGCAAGTGCGTGGTGGGATGGTTTCTATCTACACTCCTGGAAGTGGAAAAAAGAACACATTGACACCGGTGTGTCAGACTCACCATACTTGCTCCGGACACTGCGAGAGGGCTGTACAAGCAATGATCACACGCACGGCACAGCGGACACACCAGGAACCGCGGTGTTGGCCGTCGAATGGCGCTAGCTGCGCAGCATTTGTGCACCGCCGCCGTCAGTGTCAGCCAGTTTGCCGTGGCATACGGAGCTCCATCGCAGTCTTTAACACTGGTAGCATGCCGCGACAGCGTGGACGTGAACCGTATGTGCAGTTGACGGACTTTGAGCGAGGGCGTATAGTGGGCATGCGGGAGGCCGGGTGGACGCACCGACGAATTGCTCAACACGTGGGGCGTGAGGTCTCCACAGTACATCGATGTTGTCGCCAGTGGTCGGCGGAAGGTGCACGTGCCCGTCGACCTGGGACCGGACCGCAGCGACGCACGGATGCACGCCAAGACCGTAGGATCCTACGCAGTGCCGTAGGGGACCGCACCGCCACTTCCCAGCAAATTAGGGACACTATTGCTCCTGGGGTATCGGCGAGGACCATTCGCAACCGTCTCCATGAAGCTGGGCTACGGTCCCGCACACCGTTAGGCCGTCTTCCGCTCACGCCCCAACATCGTGCAGCCCGCCTCCAGTGGTGTCGCGACAGGCGTGAATGGAGGGACGAATGGAGACGTGTCGTCTTCAGCGATGAGAGTCGCTTCTGCCTTGGTGCCAATGATGGTCGTATGCGTGTTTGCCGCCGTGCAGGTGAGCGCCACAATCAGGACTGCATACGACCGAGGCACACAGGGCCAACACCCGGCATCATGGTGTGGGGAGCGATCTCCTACACTGGCCGTACACCACTGGTGATCGTCGAGGGGACACTGAATAGTGCACGGTACATCCAAACCGTCATCGAACCCATCGTTCTACCATTCCTAGACCGGCAAGGGAACTTGCTGTTCCAACAGGACAATGCACGTCCGCATGTATCCCGTGCCACCCAACGTGCTCTAGAAGGTGTAAGTCAACTACCCTGGCCAGCAAGATCTCCGGATCTGTCCCCCATTGAGCATGTTTGGGACTGGATGAAGCGTCGTCTCACGCGGTCTGCACGTCCAGCACGAACGCTGGTCCAACTGAGGAGCCAGGTGGAAATGGCATGGCAAGCCGTTCCACAGGACTACATCCAGCATCTCTACGATCGTCTCCATGGGAGAATAGCAGCCTGCATTGCTGCGAAAGGTGGATATACACTGTACTAGTGCCGACATTGTGCATGCTCTGTTGCCTGTGTCTATGTGCCTGTGGTTCTGTCAGTGTGATCATGTGATGTATCTGACCCCAGGAATGTGTCAATAAAGTTTACACTTCCTGGGACAATGAATTCACGGTGTTCTTACTTCAATTTCCAGGAGTGTAGTAGTTCTGGGGCTCGTCTAACACATACTGAATGCGAAGGCGTCAAGTACTGTAATTTGAGTGTGCTATCAAAATTTTATTTAAGTTACTAAATGGCTATAATGGACACATGTTACCAGTTGCAAATTACTGATCTAACGGCTTTCAGGAGCAACAAAAACCTGATTTGTATCACTTCATATAATTATTGACCGAATTTAAACGTTTAAAATGCTGCCATAATGTACTATGTAAGCGGTGTAACCTTATGATCAAGGGGTTAACACAGTAAGTCACTTATTAAAATTAGAAGCTGTGTAATTGTATGTGTGTTGAGTCAGCGTACTTACGGCACACAAATTTAAACAGATTATACTTATCCAGAATTTGATGATGAGAACAACTAGTGACTTCTGACAAACTATACACATACTTTCTAACATGGTCGAAACTTTCATTCGCCAACAGCAATCCGTACAAATTAATGACAGGAATTAAACCCTCATTACACTTTCATTGTTCACGCAATGAAACTTGATCATAAACCGTGAAATCTTACTCCTACGGATCTGTCTCCGTCTGCCGCCACCTGCGGCCATAATGGTGGGGAAAAGCCTGAAGATTGTTTGAGGAAAGGGCCGAAATCAGTTTCTAACGATTGAAAATCTGAAAACGCGATGGAGGCTGTTTTTATTTGATTTTTAATATTTTATACCGATTGCTGCTTTGCTGCAATTACAGAATGCTTTCTAAAATTTCATGACCTTTTACTTTATTGCTTGTTTACTACTAACTCTACACACATTTCGCAAAAAAGGATCCACATGTAATTATGAATATAATTGCAGGATTATACCACTGTACGACCCATAGTCCACCAGATATGACGTCCTAAACATCGAGACGTGTAAAAAGCTAACTTCTCTTGAAACGGGGCTCAAACATCTCTGACTACACTCATCCATTGTTTGATAATGTGAGAATTTAGCAGCTTCCAATAAGCTTCAAACGGAAGTTTGATAATTTTCAGTGCAATAGGGTCCGCAGCTGCGATGAATTTTTTGACAGATTTCTTGAAGCCTTCAACTGTCATTCTCTTTATTTCCTGTACGATTGTTCAATTTCGGCGTTAGGCGATTTTCAACTATCTAAACAGGAAGCATCATACACTGGATACATTAGTGACACTTGTGACTTTGATGTAGGAACAAGTCATATCTGCGGATTTGCTAGGATGAACCATGGACCTTGCCGTTGGCTGGGAAGCTTGCGTGTCTCAGCGATACAGACAGCCGTACGGTAGGTGCAACCACAACGGAGGTGTCTCTGTTGAGAGGCTAGACAAACATGAAGTTCCTGAAGAGGGGCAGCAGCCTTTTCAATAGTTGCAGGGGCAACAGTCTGGATCATTGACTGATCGGGCCTTGTAACACTAAACAAAACGGCCTTGCTGTGCTGGGACCGCGAACGGCTGAAAGCAAGGGGAAACTACAGCCGTAATTTTTCCCGAGCGCATGCAGCTTTACTGTATGGTTAAATGATAATGGCGTCCTCTTGGGTAAAATAATCCGGAGGTAAAATAGTCCCCCATTCGGATATCCGGGAGGGGACTACTCAGGAGGACGTTGTTATCAGGAGAAAGAAAACGCGTTCTACGGGTCGGAGCGTGGAATGTCTGATCCCTTAATCGGGCAGGTAGGTTAGAAAGTTTAAAAAGGGAAATGGATAGGTTAAAGTTAGATATAATGGGAATTAGTGAAGTTCGGTGGCAGGATGTAAATACAAAATCAAAACGGGAAAATGCAGGAGTAGGTTTAATAATGAATAAAAAAAATAGGAGTGCGGGTAAGCTACTACAAAAAGCATAGTGAACGCCTTATTGTGGCCAAGATAGAGACAAAGCCCACAACTACTAGAATAGTACAAGTTTATATGCCAACTAACTCTGCAGATGATGAAGAAATTGATGAAATGTATGATGAGATAAAAGAAATTATTCAGATAGTGAAGCGAGACGAAAATTTAATAGTCATGGGAGACGGGAATTCGACAGCAGGAAAGGGAAGAGAAGGAAACGTAGTACATCGATATGGAATGGGGTTAAGGAATGAAAGAGGAAGCCGCCTGGTAGAATTTAGCACAAAGCATAACTTAATAATAGCTAACACTTGGTTCAAGAATCATAAAAGAAGGTTGTACACATGGAAGAAGCCTGGAGATACTGGAAGGTGTCAGATAGATTATATAATGGTAAGACAGAGATTTAGGAACCAGGTTTTAAGTTGTAAGACATTTCCAGGGGCAGATGTGGACTCTGACCACAATCTATTGCTTATGAACTGTAGATTATAACTCAAGAAACTAAAAAAAGGTGGGAATTTAAGAAGATGGGACCTGGATAAATTGAAACAACCTGAGTTTGTAGTGACTTTAAGGTAGAGCATTAGGGAACGATTGACAAGAATGGAGGAAATAAATACAGTAGAAGAATAATGGGTAGCTTTGAGAGATGAAATAGTGAAAGCAGCAGAGGATCACGAAGGTAAAAAGACGAGGGCTAGTAGAAATCCTTGGGTAACTGACGAGATATTGAATTTAATTGATGAAAGGAGAAAATACAAAAATGCAGTAAATGAAGCAGGCAAAAAGGAATACAAACGTCTCAGAAATGAGATCGACAGGAAGTGCAAAATGGCTAAGCAGGGTTGGCTAGAGGACAAATGTAAGGATGTAGAAGCACGTATCTCTAGGGGTAAGATAGATACTGCATACAGGAAAATTAAAGAGCTCTTTGGAGAAAAAAGAACCACTTGCATGAAAATCAAGAGCTCAGATGGAAACCCAGTTCTAAGCAAAGAAGGGAAAGCAGAAAAGTGGAAGGAGTACTTAGAGGGTCTACACAAGGGCGATGTTCTTGAGGACAAAATTATGGAAATGGAAGAGGAGGTAGAAGAAGATGAAATGGGGGATATGATACTGCGTGAAGAGATTGACAGAGCACTGAAAGACCTAAGTCGAAAGAAGGCCCCGGGAGTAGACAACATTCCATTAGAACTACTGATAGCCTTGGGAGAGCCAGCCCTGACAAAACTCTTCCATCTGGTGAGCAAGATGTATGAGACAGGCGAAATACCCTCAGACTTAAAGAAGAATATAATAATTCCAATCCCAAAGAAAGCAGGTGCTGACAGATGTGAAAATTACCGCATTATCAGTTTAATAAGCCACGGCTGCAAAATACTAACACGAATTCTTTACAGACAAATGGAAAAACTGTTAGAAGCTGACCTCGGGGAAGAGCAGTTGGATTCGGTAGAAATGTTGGAACACGTGAGGCAATACTGACCCAACGACTTATCTTAGAGAATAGATTAAGGAAAGGCAAACCTACATTTCTAGCATTTGTAGACTTAGAGAAAGCTTTTGACAATGTTGATTGGAATACTCTCTTTCGAATTCTGAAGGTGGCAGGGGTAAAATACAGGGAGAGGAAGGCTATTTACAGTTTGTACAGAAACCAGATGGCAGTTATAAGAGTCGAGAGGCATGAAAGGGGATCAGTGGTAGGGAAGGGAGTGCGACAGGGCTGTAGCCTATCCCCGATACTATTCAATCTGTATATTGAGCAAGCAGTAAAGGAAACAAAAGAAAAATTCGGAGAAGGAATTAAAATCCATGGTGAAGAACTAAAAACTCTGAGGTCCGCCGATGGCATCATAATTCTGTCAGACAAAGCAAAGGACCTGGAAGAGCAGCTGAACGGAATGGACAGTGTCTTGAAAGAGGGATATAAGATGAACATCAACAAAAACAAAACGAGGATAATGGAATGTAGTCGAATTAATTCGGGAGATGCAGCGGGAATTGGATTAGGAAATGAGACACTTAAAGTAGTAAATGAGTTTTGCTATTTGAGGGCAAAATAACTCATGATGGTCGTAGTAGAGAAGATATAAAATGTAGACTGTCAATGGCAAGGAAAGCGTTTCTGAAGAAGAGAAATTTGTTTTGCAACGAGTACAGAGTTAAGTGTCAGGAAGTCGTTTCTGCGAGTATTTATATGGAGTGTAGCCATGTATGGAAGTGGAACGTGGATGATAAATAGTTTAGACAAGAAGAGAATAGAAGCTTTCTAAATGTGGTGCTACAGAAGAATGCTGAAGATTAGATGGGTAGATCACATAACTAATGAGAAGGTATTGAATAGAATTGAGGAGACGAGATATTTGTGGCACAACTTGAATAGAAGAAGAGATCGGTTGATAGGACATGTTCTGAGGCATCAAGTGATAACCAATTTAGTATTGGAGGGCAGCGTGGAGGGTAAAAATCGTATAGGGACACCAAGAGATGAATACAATAAACAGATTCAAAAGGATGTAGGTTGCAGTAGGTACTGGGAGATGAAGAAGCTTGCACAGGATAGAGTATCATCGAGAGCTGCATCAAACCAGTCTCTGGATTGAAAACCACAACAACAACAACAATGCTAGGTCCGTTATAACTTACTTTATGGATGATTTGTTAGTAGCAGATTATGTCATATACGTCGTTGCTCCCATGATATCACGTTATACTCATAAAGTAACTCCGAGATGTTGACGCTATTTTAGGAGCACGTAACTTTCGACTAGTTGTTGCATGGCTCTTATATATATCGTACTTAACACTAGGAAGATTATAACTATTTTACAGAAATTTACTACTTAAGTTGCATATGCTTTGTTGTCAGTTATATTTAATTATCGTTCATAGTTGGTGTAAATATGACTGTGTGTAATTTATTTAAAATAACTTGTAAATATTTGTTCTGTTATTGTAGGAGCACGTCACTTTTAAATAGTTGGTACAGAGACCTTATATACGAAATCTATCACAGTACTCTAATGAAACAGTACTGAGAACTAAGATTGTCGAGTAACAACTGCTTTATGGTTGCGTGACATTTCGCATTAGAGTCATATTTGTTAATGAGCGTAGCGATAATGTTACATTCTATGCTTCTGTAACGCTTCACCGTAGGTTGGTTTGGGCTGTTTGGGGGAACAGACCAAACTGTGAGGTCATCGGTCTCATCGGATTAGGGAAGAATGGGAAAGGAAGTCGGCTGTGTCCCTTCAAAGGAACGATCCTGCATTTGCCTTGACTGATTTAGGGAAATCACGGAAAATCTAAATCAGGATGGCCGGACGCGGAATTGAACCGTCGTCCTCCCGAATGCGAGTCCAGTGTGCTAACCACTGCGCCACCTCGCTCGGCTGCTTCGCCGTAGGACTGGTAGAAAATTGTATAGGAATAATCCCTTTTCGCAGGTCTTTTCACTCATTTAAAACTCTTTCCGACTGATGATTTAGATGGATGTAAATTTCAATTTCTTCCATTACATCCACGATTTTTTCTTTCTGCAACTTATCTAATATTCAAAGTGGTCCATCTATGTTAGGTATTTCGTGGTTGGTGTCTTTTAAGTGTGCAGCAAATGTGGATGGGTTATTGTCGCTTATTGTCGTGTGTTCTTTAAATCGGGTACTACCTTTTCATCCTGTAGAGTTTTTTGATAAACTATGGATGTATAATGCTAGATTAATAACCCAAATTAATTAATGTTTGGCATCTGCAACGGAAATTTTTTTACGTATTTAACGTTAAATACTTAACACATTAACTCGATTGTAAAATAATAACACTATTGAAACGGTTTTATACGCTAGTTAGATTCCTTAAAAAATCTGAAGTGGAGAGGTTACTGGGTTACTGTCTGGCAGCTTGGGTGGCAATTTTCGGTAGGCTTTACAACCAGAGGGCTGGTTCTAAAGTCTACAGAAAACTGCCCCCTAATCTTCTAGACGGTATAACTGTACCACAAAGAAAACGGTGAAGAACCTACGAGCAACTTTGGATGAGCACCTCAAATGAGCAAATAATAGTGACGAAAGGTGCAGTAAGACTTCCGCATCTTTTCTTCCAAAAATATCAGATTATATTTCCAAAAAATATGAAACGTACAACGTGTAATCACTTGTCATAATAATTCCAATACTGCAACGTAATCCAACGCGGTATGGGTTCGAACCCTCTTCACGGTTACAGTTATCAATGAATGCTTGTGTGCGCTACATCTGCAGCATCCGTCTGTTTGGCTTTGTCACTGTTGTATACGTCCTGTTGGCGTACTTACGGCCAGACTACTACTACTGTGCGCTATGTCTGCTTCAGCCACTCCTCAGTGCGCCTGCATCCCAGTAACTCAAATCAGAGTTTAAGTAACTGTCATCTCATCATAATCGAAACACAAGGTCTCAATCATCTAGTGTCCTGAACATCATTCACAAAAAAGTCGTCAATCCTTTCTTTACCTGTCCGCCTTTGATACAAGGTACCCCGCACTCTGCGCACAATTGAATTTCCTCTTGTAGTTATGGAGAAGCGAAAGCCCTGCTTTTTGTCAACATCATAACATTTTACAGAAAATTTAAATGCATTTGGACAATTTTCCCGACGTCAAACAGTAAAGCAGTTATCCTCGTTTCTCCTTTCGTTTCTTAATCAGCCAGGCCGCGTTCTCCCCCAGCACCTTTCTCTCCATTACCTGTGGTTGTGTCACGTTCCTCTTCATATTCCCTCATTTCCCTTCCTGTCAGTGCCCTTAGTTAAAATTTAGATGACAGTAAGCTGCCTTTTTTCGTTTCGCTTTTTCAAAAACTACAACAAATCCTTTATTTTTCTATATAGCTACAATTACTTTCCATAGTTTATATTTTACACACTTCTTAATACTGTGTGATTCAATTAATGGAAATACACTGCTTGATATCTTAAAGGAATTGGGACTCGATACTAACAACTGAAATAATAAAAGCAACTATGACAAATACAAAAATGGTTCAAATGGCTCTGAGTACTATGGGAATTAACATCTGAGGTCATCAGTCCCCTAGCCTTAGAACTACTTAAACCTAACTAACCTAAGGACATCACACACATCCAAGCCCGAGGCAGGGTTCGAGCCTGCGACCGTAGCAGCAGCGCGGTTCCGGACTGAAGCGCCTTGAACCGCTCGGCCACAATGGTGGGCGACAAATACAAAATCGAACGAAAAGTTTATGGGAGAGCTCTCAAAATCGTTTGAAATAAAGTCAGGTGTCCGACAGGAAGAAGGTTTGTCACCTCCGCTTTTCAATTGTGTGTTATAGAAGGTAGTTCGAGAATGGAGGAAGGCTATCAATACTAAAGGGAGTCAATTAAGAAATCCAAACAAGATAAAATCCGAAGATCACTGTTGACTGTTTAGACTTCGCAGATGACATGGTATTGATTACAGATTCGCTAGATAATGCCCAAGAAGATATAAGAGAACTGCAAAAACAAGCAGCCAAAATAGAACCACAAATATCCATTGCAAAATCAAAGTTAATGACAAACATCTGCTATGCCCCGCAACATATTGCAGTTGACAACAATACAATACACAAAACAGATTCCTTTAAATATTTAGGAGAGTGGATTACATACAATGCAAAAGAATAAACAGCTATAGAAACTACACAAAATGGAAAAAGTGTTTCACATGACCAAAAACGTTTATAACAAAAACTCCGTGACCTGGAACACGAAATTAAGACACTGCCAAACAGCGGCAGACCTTAAGCTCTGTATGCGGCAGAAACACTTAAACTAGCAAGAAATGGAGATCTTGAGAAACAAGAGAAGGTCGAAAGAAGATATTCAAGGAAAATACTGGGAAGTAAAAGAAACGATAATGCTGAATTAAGTTTTAGACAAAACATACAGCTAACTGATGTAATGAGGAGGAGGAGGAGACTAAAGTTTTTTGGACATATATTGTGAATTGATAACAACAGATTAACCAAGCGGATATTCACGTTACTCAATAGCTACAAATCCAAACCTGCATGGGTCATGGAGACTGAAAAGGAAATGGAAAACGATGGTATTGCAGTAGCCACGATAGAAAACAGGACACTTTTCAGAAAGGCAGTGCAAAAGGCAGAATTTCAGGAGAGAAAGAAAACAACTAAACGAAAGTAGTCTCAAGAAGAAAGCGAACAACACTCTAAAAGGATGAAGGAAATTTGGAAACTAAACACTCTAAAAGGATGAAGGAAATTTGGAAACTAAGGAAATCTAATTCAATGAAGAGTAGCCAAAGTTGATTCATCATACCCCCCAAATGGGTTATTCGAAAGAAGAAGAATAATATTGTATCCTATACCAAATGTGAGTCTATTTAAAATACACCTCCTGACAAAAAAAAGTGAAGCACCAAGCAGGCATGGGCGGATTACACACCACTGGCCGGTTTGAAAATGATTTAGAGTTACAATTCTGAGTCAGAAGTAGAGAGGCCACCAGAATGAGTTAGTGTTGTTCGTGTTTAGTACTGTTATCTGGCCTGGTAGGCTGTGTTACATGCGTCAACAGAATCTAACATTGAGTGATCACTGTTAGGGACAAGGAGGTGCCGCGGACTTGTTTCACAGCGTTATCAGCATTTGACAAAGTTTGAAAGGGGGTACCCACTTGCCTAGCTGGTCGAATCACGCAATATCGACATGTATGGGGCGTTTAATGTTCAAACTTTATCGATGCTGGAGTCCATGGAAAATTGAGGGCAGGCATACTTGGCGTTAAGGTTCGAAGACCACGTCTGACCATCGCTAGGGGGGACTGCTGTATTATGCATCAAGCATATCGTAACTTTGCTCCTGTGCCATCTATACGGGAACAAGTAATGGACTCCCTGCCGCATTCAGTGTCAACGCGAACTACTATGCACAGACAAACGTCCTTGTTGGTGCTTCACATTTGATGTTTGTTCTGTGCGCCGGTTAAGTTTCGAACCGTTCTGGCAGATGGCACCGTCGTAGTAGAGCGTCAAAATGGCGCCTACATACGTCTCACATTACAAGCAGCGTGCTGTTATTGAATTCGTGTGTGCAGAGAAAGAAACCTTGGAGAACATCCATAAGCGTTTGTGTGCAGTGCATGACGATGCTGCAGTTGTTAGGAGTACAGGTGGGCGATGGGTAAAGAAAGTTACAGCCTCAGGAAATACAGAAACAGAGCTCCATGATCAGCCACGCTCGGGACGTCCTGTCACAGCCACTTGCTCCAGACATGCTGAATAGTACTGATGCCATGATTCGTGCCGACCGGCGCATCACATCTCTACAATTGGCTTTACAGTTTTCGGTCAGCATTGGAAGCACGTCTGCAATGCTCGAGACTCTTGGATATTCAGAGGTGCTCACGATGGGTTCCACGATTGCTCAAAGCGGACAACAAGATTCAATCAAAGGCCGTTTCATCTGAATTGTTGAAGTGTTTTGAGACCGACGGAGAGGCCTTTCAGTCACGGGTCGTTACGGGGGACGAAAGCTGGGTGCACCACTTAGCGCAAGAAACTAAAAGGCAGTCCATGGAGTGCAATCATCCTCATTCACCACAAAATAAGAAATTCAAAACAACTCCCTCTGCCGGAAAAGCCATGGTGGCAGTCTTCTGGGATTGTGATGGCGTCGTTCTCGGGGACGTTATGCCAAGAGGATCCACCATCAATTCAGAGGCATACGTAAAGACTCTGAATAAACTCATGAACCGTTTCCGACGTATTCGATCGGCCAAGAATCCAGCAGAAATCTTGCTCCAACACGATAATGCACACCCACGCACAAGTCTGAGAACCCAAGAGCTCATCGACAAATTGGGTTGCACCTCATTGCCTGATCCACCTTATAGACCAGACCTGGAGCCATCGAACTTCCATCTCTTTGGGACGCTTAGAGATTCTGTACGGGGAACACACTTTGAAGACGACGAGAGTGTCAGTCATGCAGTGAAAACATGGCAGCGCCTACAGGACAAGAGATTTTACCAGCGGCGAATACATGCTCTTCCGCAACGTTGGCGTACGGCCATAGAACATGATGGGGACTACGTAGAAAAGTAGGACATGGACAATTCCTGTAGATGTATATTGTCACCAAATTCTGACTGTTAACAATAATTACGTTCTGAGAAAACAAATGTGCAGCCTTACTTATTGAACGACCCCCGTATTAGTCGAAACCTTGCAGCCGCCGTACTACGAAAATCACATGAGTAGCCCACAGTGAAAAACAAAAGATAATCGGCTGCGTTTGGAGTGGTTTCCTGACCGACAAAGGGGGTTTACTGGTAATACAGAGGAACAAATTTCCACTTGGTGTCTAGCTGCGAGATGAAAGTATGTGTTCTTTACTAAATCACATACGGTGATTGCAAAAATTAAATGGGAAATATCCGTCACATGCCAATAGTTTCGAGAAACTTGGAAACTTCTCAGTGACAATACAGGACTAATTTATCGTTGATTAATATACAGATCATGTAACAAAATCTATTGTTTGCATTACAGAATATAAAATATAATGGAGATAGCTGAATAAAACTTGAAACTTAAATACAAGTTAGAAATTTTTCCTGGAAGCTTCCCGCTACTGGGTGGATGGTGAAACTTTTTGTGGGAGTGTGCGACAGTAATCCGCCAAAAGGTATGGTGACCGTCTTCCCTTATTGTCTATCCATTACAGCGATATCTTGGTGAAATCGCTGACCATATTTGGCACCCACACATCTAAGATTAGGTGGGAAGAAATCCAAATTGGAGTGAAGGAAATTTAATTACAGAGACATATCGCACTCCATAGCCCCGTAACAGTGTAGCATGAGCTCCGTGAGTTCCCCGTTCGTCAGTTCCCTGTAATTGTCAGACATCACGTTTACCATGGAATTGTAGCATCAATCTTTTAAAGAAACCCGAACTGACTTCTCGGTATCTGTCAGCAAATGTTCTAAGGTACTATCTGTCATCAAGTCGCAGATCTGAGGCCCAAAGAAAATTCCCTCTTTAATTTTTGCACTATTAATCGTCTGAAATTTAAATAGTAAAAACCGAAAACCCTGGCCATCTTTGTCCACTGCTTTCACAAAATTCTTCATAAAGCCCAATTTCAGATGAAGCAACTGTCTTTGTCAACTAGGGGTTCAAGCGATATCTTTTTTTTCACCAGAATTGAAAATTTTTCTAAGGCCACTATTCGACTACATAAGGTGTTTCCATGGCCTACTCTCCCAGTGACAAGAAACAGTCTGCATTCCCAGAAGAAGTCCCAGGACATTGAGATCCCTACAGATTTCGAACAGCGGGTTACTTCATGAGTACCCTCATGTTCTCGTAGTTTTCCTTTAACTGAACGGAATGGGTCATTGGTATCGAAGGATTCTCGTTCCCGTTATGTAACAGAACAGCTTTGAGACGATTCTTTGATGAATCTATAATCAGGCGCCATTCTTCTGGACTGGGAATTATCCCAAATCCTGTAAGTAGCCCATTTATGTCATTACAATATACCAAACTCTCTACCATTGAGAAGAAAGTGGAGAGACCAAGTTGTCGTTTACGGAATGTAACACTAATTGAACCGCGCGTGGTTTGTGCTCGTGCCATCTCTTATTTTAGATCCTGTTTTTTCTCGTGTTGCCACATCGTTATGTTAGTTTCAATTTCTATTGTCACTGAGTTCCTGCTTTGGCTGCCCATCAGCGGCAGCAGCAGCGCCTATCGATAAAGCCCTCACGTGTTATCTTTGCTGCACTGCTATCACTTTCCGGTTGTCGTCTGTCGTGGAGTCGGAACGCGGCACTAGTTCAATCGGGTTGGAGTAGCAGAGAGGCCTGGATGTCCATGGCCAAGACCGTTGCCGCCACGCACCACTTGAGCTGGGGACGGTCTTCGTGGATCGTCGGTCGCTCGTCCTACTAGACGACATGAATTGTCTCGCCAATCGCTTATGGTTTGCCTGTGTGTGTGTATCGACTCCCAATTTGTCTTCGAGATTGCACAGCCACTGCTGAGTATCGTTCAAGTCTTCGCGCAAGTGTTTGTCAACTGTGTGTGTAGTAGGTGTCTGTTCCACCGACAACTTGTTTTAAATGTTGTCGGCGTATTGGCAGTGGGTCGGTCGGTTGGAGCGGATCAGAAAGCAAGTCTCCATGCGGCGCAGTCAGCAGGGCCCGCTGGCAGTATCCATGCAGTGTCGGAGCGTGTGGGGGCTGTTCCGAATGCTACGAGGTTCGTGTCCCACCGACCAAGGACATGAAAGTTGAGTGGTGATTTAATTACTGAATCCAAGTCTGTTCACATTGTCCCCTTGGTTGGTGGTTCGCTGTTGGTGGTATTCCTGGGAGCAACAGCAGTGTTCGAGTTGATGCAAATTTAGCCACCGTGTGGTGGCATTAACTATATTCGTCGGTTTGAAATTCAAGTGCACCAGCGGAATTTTCTGCCTTTTGGCTGTTAGTGTTCCGGTTACCTGCCTTGGTCGCTGACGTAAATTGAGGCAGTGTACTTTCCTCACCTGTTGTCGCTGTAAACATGGTGTGTAGTTTTTGACATTTTAATGTATTTTTGGTTGTGGGGGGCTATGTCTGTAATGTTTTGGCTTTGGAATTCTCGTATACTGGTTGGTGGATAGCAAGTCATCTAGTCTGTGGGTCCCTGACTGTCTCTTACTTGTGTTGCTTACGGATCGAGTATAGTTGGGCCGAGTTCTTGTCTCACCTAAGCGAACGTTAAGATTTCAAGGGCAGACCAAGCCCCCTGGAAACTTCTGAGCGCCGTTGCATATACTACCTTTCTATTGGCGTTTAATTGTGTATTTTTATGGCTCATACCTGATGGATGGAATTTGTATGATTTTATTGTGTTTTTAAAATCAAAGACCTTCAGCCGCTTTAAAAGAAAGTTTTTCTAAATTGGGCAAGTCTTACATTGTCTGGAGATAAAGCTAGGGCCTTCTGCCTGTTGAAAATTTATTGTATTGTTTTAAAGCAGCGGCCTTCAGCCGCTTTATGTTTTGATCCTAGATATCAAGTATTACCTTATGGAAGATAAAGCTGTGGGCTGTCTGCCTGTTGAAAATTTATTGTAGTTGAATTTGTTTTTTTTAAAGCATCTGCCCGCAGCCACCTTAAGTTTTAAGGTTCTTACTTATCAAGTATTACGTTCTTTCAAGATAAAGCTGCCATGGAAAATTGCTTGCAGCTTGTCCTTAAACAAAGGCCTTCAGCCGTTTCTTATTGGTCATAAAGCATGGGCCTCGTGCCTATTGAAAGGTTTTTGTAGTTATGTTGTTTTAAATTTATCGGCCTTCAGCAGCTTTAAAAAAAAACTTAATCTATCTGACTGACAGCCGCTCATTCTGGCCCCCTTCCGCAATTCCTACTACTTGTCCTGTCCTGCGAGTTTGGCAGGGCGTCTCATTAGTGTTCGGTTGTAACACGTTCTTTTTGAACACGAAATCCTAGTTATTCTGCTTGCCTCTTTGAAAGTCTTAGATCACTTAAAAGCTTGTTCAGTTCTGTCCGTGACAATGGCTGTGGCTGTAGACGTGCTGCAGATGGCGTCCCGTGTACTCAGTGTATCTTCATGGTCTTCGTGATATGTTGGTTTGTCACTTCCATCGTCTGTTTCATCTTCCAGCGCCCAGTCCGTTGGTCGTTTTGGAACTGGGAGAGAAACAGAATTCTAAAAGGAAGAATCACAGAGTCCAAATCTGGATAAAAAGCTTTGTGTTTTGATACTAGAGATTACTTTTACTTTCGTTAAACAAAAGTAGCAGTCTTTAATGTGGTCTCTAGGTTCACTCCACAATTGTTGTACAGCAAGCTGCCTATATGGGTGGGTTGAACGCAACCCGACTCTTTAATAGCAGGAACAACGTAAGGAACAGTTCTGTAGTGACCAACACTTACCCTTGTCTGTCTTTGGTTCACAATACAACTCGTATGCCATTTGAACGATCGGTGAAATGGGATGTCTTTGAGACTTAGTCGTAAACTCACCACACACATAACATAAAAGATCAGGCCACTGAAATACATAACAACCACACATTTTTGTGTGCCGTGTGTGTGTCTTAGCATGGTCCTCACTGAGGCTACTGGGGTCGACTACGTGTGAGTGCTACGTTGTTCTGTCTGTCAGTATGCATCGTACAGTGTTGTGTATTTTGGGGGTTTAGTCGTCTTGCCTGTTATTCGTGGAGTGTGTTAGGAAGACTACCGCAATCGAGTTAGTGTCTTGTTAACTACGTATGTTACTTCGTTGGTCTCTAGTATGAAGCTAGGGACTATTCAAGTTTCGTTCTCGTTCTCCCTGTTTGTTAAAATTAGTCCTAAGTGTGGGTCCCAGTGTATTTATATCTGTAACCATGTGCTTAAATGCTACAAACCACTGTCATGCTTTACAGAGGTGGAAAGATTTTAATGTGTCTCAAGTCAACTGTGTACATGTCATGCATCTTCTTCTGAAGAGTTTTCCGTGAATCTGTAATGCTTAGTGCGCGAGCTGCTCTAAAGTATGCAAGATTTTCCATGTTTTCTAAGTGAACTGGAGTACGCTGGTGTTCAAAATTAAAGCAACAAATCGCAGCTTCACAGTCCTGTGTTTAACTCACGAGATAATCATACAAATTGTCAACCAGATGTCGGTAGAATCGTGTTCTGCACGGAAGAGGATATTCCGGTAAACTGACAACCAAGTCAACGATGCCGTCAGGGCACCTATGATGCGAGGTAGTGTTTGCCGGGTAGTCCCACATCCTCAGCCACTGTGTACAGTCACAGATGGTGCAGTATCGCACGCAGAAGGTGCTTGCCAGACTCCCTGCGGTGGAAGCCAAGGAAAGAAAGGAAGCAGGCCAGTCGGAAACTGATTTTGCCTTATGGTTCAAATGGCTCTGAGCACTATGGGACTCAACTGCAGAGGTCATTAGTCCCCTAGAACTTCGAACTAGTTAAACCTAACTAACCTAAGCACATCACAAACATCCATGCCCGAGGCAGGATTCGAACCTGCGACCGTAGCGGTCTTGCGGTTCCAGACTGCAGCGCCTTTAACCGCACGGTTGCCTTATGGCTTCGTGGGAACTAGTCTGTTATTTCTCGTATGTGGAAACAGTTTATAGAGACCGAAACTGCGTCCAGGATTCCAGGGCAGGGCCGACCACGTGTTACTGCAGAAGAGAGGACCATTATTTGGCTGTAAGAGCACGACAGTACCGCCTTAGTACTGCACAGCAACTTTCATATGAGCTAGCAGCATCCACTGGACATGATGTATCGAGGCATACGGTGAGCAGAAGACTTCAGCAGAGTGGCCTGTGTCTGTCTACCTCTGACGTGTCTTCACAGAAGGGAACGCCTAGAGTGGTGTCATCAACATGCCACTTGGACTGTCGAACAGGCCACTGTTGTTTTCCCAGACGAGTCCCAATTTAGTCTAGAGGGTGATTCTCGATGGATTCGCATCTGGATGGAACGTGGAACACATTTTCGGGACCCAAACATTTTGGAAAGAGACTGATATCGAGGACGGTCCCTAATGGTGTGGGCAGGAATTATGTTTACCACTCGAACCCTCTTCGTGAAATTGTATGAGTGAATCAGCATGGTATAACTACTGTCATGTGACGAGATCGCCTGCGTTTGTGCTGTGTGCCCAGACTTTGTATTGCTGGATGATAATGCTCGACCTCATAGAGTATGGTTGGTTGATGATTTCTTGGAAACGGAACATATTGCAGGAACGGAATGACCTGGTCGCTCTCCTGATTTGAATCCCACGAGCCTGTCTAGGATTCACAAGGGAGACGGTTTGCATCACGGCAGCATCTAACAACCACTCACCAAGACTTCGAGCAGCTCAGCAGGAAGAATGGTCATTATTGCTTCAACATGAGACTGATGACGTCATCATTGTCCCATCATTGTCAGGCCTGTATAGCTGTCAAAGGTGGTCACACCCCATACTGAGCACATAAACCAGTTGTCGTAATTTTTGTGCGAAACCGTTAATTTGGGAAAACGAAGAACATTTTTGTCTTTAAAATGACTGGAAAGTCACGATCGCTTCAATATAGTTTACTAGATGACCGGTTTCAACACTCTGAAGGTCCCATCGTCGGATCTGAAACGTGGATTAACATTTATAAAACCATATGCACGTGTTAATCCACGTTTCAGATCCGATGATGGCACCTTCCGAGTGCTGAAACCGATCATCTGGTAAACGATATTGAAGCGATAGTGGCTTTTCTATTATTTTAAAAACATAGTGATCGCCCCACGACACGCAATGCGTTCACTGCACAACATTTTTGTCTACTGTTATTCATGGTGTAGTTGTTTACGTTCTGTATTCTTTACATTGATTCTACGTTACTATCACCTGCTCATACTGTTTTGTCGTAAAATAAACTCAACCTTGCAAAATTTCCGTTTGTTGCTTTAATTTGGGACGCCAGTGAATGTTCCTATCTAAAGCTTTACGTGTATATTCACTTTAAGGAATTTATTGAAATATTTCTCTTAATATTTGAGTTTTCATATTGGCTCTGAGCACTATGGGACTTAACATCTAAGATCATCAGTCCCATAGAACTTAGAACTACTTAAACCTAACTAACCTAAGGACGTCACACATATCCACGCCCGAGGCAGGATTCGAACCTGCGACCGTAGCAGTCGCGCGGTTCCGGACTGAAGCGCTTAGAACCGGTTGGCCACCGCGGCCGGCTTTTCATATTGGCCATTATCACTCAGTTTATCACCTTTCGTGTATCACCGTGTTTTGTTAACACGTGTGTACCTGGGTATGTTGTTAGTTTTAACATAATGCACATGAGGGATTAAATTCATATATTATGATACCCTTACAAGAATAAAGATTTGTTTTCTTACAGCCAAATGTAATAAATATATTTCTATATCTAACTTTTGTGATCAGGCAGCGTCAATTTGCTCATACACTGATTTGTAAAGGTAATTTTTGATTTCCCTTAATAGATGATTGAGTTAAATTTGTCCAGTAAAACCACCAGCACCTTCCAATCCCCCATTGCCACGCTTCTGACGTTTTCTTTCTAACCACTCCACAAACATCACATAAGCTCTCAACTCGTTACGTTTCACTTAATTTCCTCTTCCCTTTTCGATGCTTCACATTTTTGTAATGCAGTTTATCTGTGACACGTGAACAGACAGGAAAATACATAAAATGTCTTGTTAGATGCAAGAGGAGCCCTGATGTACCAACTGTTGCCGAGATGAATAAATAAATAAATACAGGACTTGGGTATATCAGGCTGAATCCTGACCGGCACTAAACGGAGCAGTGTAGGACAGTCAGATATCTTTATGAAGCCGTGTCCCACTACCGTCATTCGCCTTACCGCGTTTCGTAAGGAATGCACTTACGACTTGTAAGAACTTTGGAATATTATTAAGGGAGGATTGTCGTTCACTTTTCTCTGCCGGACACTCGAGTGGTGTTTCCGGCTTGGACCGTCCTGTACAGGGCTCAGTGTTCCCAACAACAAACACAGCCTCGAGTTCTGGCGACAATTTGGCCCCCTGAGTGCCACTGTCTGGGGCTCGGTCACTGTGCTCACTCTTCGGACCTTCTCCGTCGTGACTGGGTTTCTGAATTGATGTTTCATTGGCGGTGCCTCCACGGTCCCGAGCGTCCGGGTTGGCTGGCAGCTCTACGCCGCTACTGGGGCCCGCCTCCTCAGCGGACACCCAGCCAGTCTTGCGCGTCCCAGACGTGGTGGAGGCGGAGTCCGCGGAGCGGGGACCCTGCCGGACAGAGGAGGGCGCGCGCGCCGCCGACAGCACGGCCTGGAAGACCCGCAGCAGCGCCCCGCAGAGGCCGGCGGCGGTGGCGGCGCGGCACGCGGGCCCCCGCACCGGCGTCTGCACGCCGGCCGCCCGCGACGCCGCCCCCAGCAGGCCGGGCAGCCACAGCAGCAGCTCCAGCGTCGCAGCTGACAGCGGCCAGCGCCCGCAACCGCAGCGACCGGCCACCGACCACAGCTGACAACAAATGTCACCAAACATTATAGTCTGTCTGTAAACTAGAGATTGTTAGTTCGCGAACGAGCGGGTACAAAGGAACGGTTCACCAAGATGAACGAAAGGACTGAGGAACAAATTCTAAGGAACGATCGGTTCATAGTTCACTTCGGTCGCGGCGGTCTACTTATAGTTCCTGGGAACGAGGAAGATCGGTTCATAGTTCACTACGGTCGCGGCGGTCTACTTATAATTCCCGGGAACGAGGAACGATCGATTCATAGTTCACTAGTTCACTTCGGTCGCGGCGGTCACTTCGTCAGTTCTCGTTCCAGCCTCGGTCGCGTGCTCGTCTCAGTCACGGTTTCCCTCGGCCGCACCCGTCGTTCTTGTTCGTTTCGTTCACTGCGCTCGCCTATTTTACATGTGTTCCAAACTGTTCTTGCACTTGGTTCTGGTCATTCACCGTCCACGGCCGTTAATCACAAAGTATTTTATAGTTACGTAAATTACATAAAAATTACGTTGTATGTAATAGGTACGTCTTTTCAGGTAACAAAAGGGCATAAAAGCTCACTTCATTATGTCGATGAACAGCAGAAGACATACTTATAACAAGGCAAGGTTTTTGTTTGTTATTCATATATTTTTTGGTTTCATCGACTTCATTTAGCAGCTAACTCTCAATAATTTCCTTCATTTTTAGTGTAGGAAAATTCATATAAAACGACTTTCGTGTATCTTTCATATACAAAACATGACATTCAGGAAGGTTCTAATTATTCTTGTTTGGTTTTTTCCAATTTTCATTACCTGCTAGCTTGGTTTCTTTGAAAAAAAAAAGTGGGTTGTGGGTCATTTTGGCTCAGTAGGAAAGGCGGTGCCTCTCCATTTGAAAAAACATAGATTGCCATAAAATCATATTTACTAATTATGTGAAAAACATTTGTTCAGAATGAGCTTTCAAACCAAAAACTTTATTACTGCGAACTTAATTATTATTATTATTGCTGCATTAACTTTAATAATGCAACATAAAAACCTAATTTTTACTAAGCGTGTGACGCAAGTATGAGAAAACCACATTTGATTTTATGCTTCCATAAAGTCCCTACTTCGCCCACGAACTCAGAGACAACGTGAAGTATATACAGGGTGTGAACGATTATTGTTTACAACGTAGCATAGCTATGTCGTGGAAGTCGAGATTTCAATTTTCTCTTCTTCAGCTCTCTACACATCGCAATCGATTGTTTCGCAATTTTTGCTTGCATTACCTTGTTATTTCTTCACTGCCTAATTATTACGTGTTTGTCTGTTTGTTGTATCTGCTCGTAACGGGCAACACATCGTCCGTAATTGGCGAGCAGTCTGTACTCGGGGCCGGTTTTCCGTGCGCCACCTTATATTATTTCCCAGCGATCAGCCACACAAGGCTACAGTTGGCTAAAGGAGAGGTTCAGCAGAATCACAGAAATTAGTTCTAAAAATGTGTAAGAATTCTGTAATGAATAAAAACTCTATACTCCAGGGGGGAGGCAAGTGCCCCCTCTTGGTGCCTTCCATCCTTCAGTCACCCACACTACTAGTTTTCAGTTTTTCATAAGAACCATATACCAAGAACCAATGAACGGTGAACGAGTAAAAATGAACGGTTCACAAAAGTGAACGATCAGCATTGAACTAGTTCCCAAGGATGATCGAGTTTGCCCATCTCTACTGTAAACTCAAGAGCGAGCAGCGCTTTTGGTGGGGAAAGTGGCCTTTCCCAGAAGAACGTTGCCACCTGCCTACAGGGGCACTCAAAATCTGTTGCCCGTTACCTGTCTAGCGTCGCTGATCGGCGTGCAGTGATATACGTCGTTTCTGTTCGTAGGATCATAGTTGCCAGTGTCTGTCAGTTAAAAATGGCTCTGAGTACTATGGGACTTAACATCTGAGGTCATCAGTCTCCCAGAACTACTTAAATCTAACTAACCTAAGGACATCACGCACATCCATGCCCGAGGCAGGATTCGAACCTGAGACCGTAGCGGTCGCGCGGTTCCAGACTGAATCGCCTAGAACAGCTCGGCCACCGCGGCCGCCTCAATCAGTTAACTTTGTATTCTTACTGATACACTTCGATATCCGGAAGTTATGTATAATCGTCTAGCATTGCAAGAAAATGTGCAGGATATGATGAAGAGGAGGTAATTGCGGAGTAACGAGCGTTCGAACGTCTCTAATGTTATTACAGCGTCTATTAAAGAGGCGACCCAAAAAGAACTGTTGGCTAATATTACCAGCCCCAATCAAGGCGCTGCAATTTATGCAAACGTCAGCCTCGCCCAATAGGACGCATAAGGAAGGAACGCGAAAATAAGCCGCATGGTTTACTGGAATCACCACGAAGGAAAACCAATAATTTTGGGAGGAAACCCAACGTTACAGACAGTTTAAAAATCACGTAAAACCTTTGATGCTTATAGAACACTAAATCTCTTTCTCGATTGCTCTTCACCTGATTCTAAAACATATTGCTTAAAACACGTGCGGAATAGCTATTCTAAACACTGCTGAAATTTCCTTCGAAACATGTAGACCGATTCTGGACTTATAAGCAGAAAGCTTCACATACGAGGTGCGTTCACACATTAATTTTTATTTTTAGTTCAAAAAAGTGGTTCAAATGGCTTTGAGCACTGTGGGACTTAACATCTGTGGTCATCAGTCCCCTACAACTTAGAACTACTTAAACCTAACTTACCTAAGGACATCACACAAATCCATGCACGAGGCAGGATTCGAACCTGCGACCGTAGCGGTCACGCGGTTCCAGACTGAAGCTCCTAGAATGGCACGGCCACACCGGCGGGCTTTTATTTTTGCTAAGAAGTTATCCTCTTCAAAATATTCCCCATTACATACTATACACTTATGCCAGTGCTTTTTCCAGTTCCCGAAACACTTTAGGAGCTGTTTCTTCGGGATAGTTTATAGGTCTCTTAACTGTGCATTTTTAATCCCATCCATGCTTGTAAAACCGCTGTCCTTTAAGGCCTGCTTTGAAATGTTTATACCACTTGGTTTACTCATAACAGTCTCACCAAAAGCAATATTTCACATTTCTAAAAATTTCATGCACTTTATTCCATTCTTATAACAAAATTTTATACAGATGCTCAAATTTATTTTTATACAAAACAAATAATCGTTGATGCTACCAAAACACATCTAACCTTTTCGACAGCTGACAACGCAGAAAATACCCAATATGCGTAACATTGTACACACTGTTGAGACATATTTACGAAGACAGTGACAAAAAAGTAGTGCAAATCGGACTGATACACCACACAAAATTATAAATTTCTGCTTACTTTTTAAACACTCTTTGTGTTGCAAGAATTGTTAGGTTTCAATGCAGTCCTTCAAAGAAATCTTTACCTTTTAGTAGAAACACATAAATAAGAACAAGCCTTAAATTCTACAGAGTGATTGGATTATATAGGGTTCGTTTTACGAATGGCAACAGAGGAACATACATTCACATGAACAGGCACTGGGTTCTATGTTTCTAGTAGAATCCTGACTTCCGTTCTTACGTTAATATTATTTACTGTATAATGTTGTGTTTCGGAAGAAGATATGACTTTTTGTATTCCTTATGGTCTTAATGCATTTGTCTAAAGATAAACGCAGCCGAGACGTATCTGTACACGGCGTCGCCACAGATTTGAAGCGCGCGCCGCGGCAGGGCCGATACTACATTGTGAAACAGCCTGTAGAAACACCTTGTGACGTAGCTGGGTTGGCAGAATGGGGACTCGCTCGCTCGCTCTTCAGTTTACCGACAGACTATACTACAACCTCGTATGTCTGCACCAGCTGGTGTAAGTAGGGAAAGGCTGACCACAGCGCGCCAAACCGCAGGCGAACCTGATGTTCATGTGGGACAAAGCCCGTCCTGACTCGCCGTTGCTCGGTCCTCCTCGAAAGTACTCGGTAGAGCGCGACATTTCATTTAGCATTGCGGTGAGGCATTTTTCAATCAGCACAGCTCTCTTCAGTTAGTCAGAACCGTGGCGTCAGCGAGGTTTACCATTCGCTATTTGTTTGTGGAATGAACAGCGGCTCACTGGACAAAGAGAGACTGTCTAACTATCGATCGTTACAAGCCCTTAAAAAGACATGGGAATGACACAATAGAGGGATCTGAATCTTCAGTGTTTATTATACAGTCGCATAATCAACAGGAACCGTAAAATTCTTATGAAATGACATCGCAACACTATGCAGAAAAAACTTAAAAGCTTTGTTGACAGATAAACAATCAAAACGATCGACAGATGACATTCATGGTTCCGTACATCAATAAACACTTTTTGCTACGTTTGCAAGCATGGAGCTCTTGAAGCAATACGTGGTACAAATAGTACAATTTTTGAAGTCGCAGGCAGTATTTCGCTGTCAGCTGCAACAATTTCTGATGGAAATGAAAGAAGACTGTGGAGTCTTTGTATATTACTGCAAAGTATTTTGTTTCAGTCATGGGCTAAGCCTGGAACGAATTTTCGCCGTCAAATCCACCACTGCTGAACATTTGAAGGATAAAGGACTGCAAAAGCGAAGATTAGAACATGAAGAATGGCTTTTAAGTGGATGATGATAATGGTGATGATGTTTGGTATGTGGGGCGCTCAACTGCGAGGTTATCAGCGCCCGTACAAATTCCCAACCATTGCTCAGCCCAATTTCTCGACTTTCATGAATGATGATGAAATGATGAGGACAACACAAACACCCAGTCATCTCGAGGCAGAGGAAAATCCCTCACCCCGCCGGGAATCGAACACGGCTTTTAAGTGGACGTGACTACACACTGCCGACAGTAAGTCGTTGCGAGGAGCGAGAAACCATTCATTTCTGAATTGAATGGGACACATTTAAAAGATCGCACCGTAGATGGGAAAAATGCTGACAGAAAACACAGTCCTGTTCCCAAAGCTTACTGGTGTTAATGAAAATTCGAGGTCTGAAGAATCCCCATCAAAGAACTGCCTTCGAGACCGTTTGTCATTCGAGCTGAAAGCGCCATTGAGCATGTGCAGATGGGACTGGCTGACATGCAGTGTAATTCCTGTTCTAAAGATGAATCCCTTTAAGTAAAAAGAGCCCTGGACGTCTGGTTTGTTTTCCTCAGGTAGAGTTGCCACGTCTCTAGAATGACGTTGCAAAGTACCTACAATATATCGATCAAAATAGTATGGTCAAAGATATTTTCTCGATAATGAAACTAAATAAGTCACGATTAACTGGCAATTTGAGTGCAAAAATGTGTGAAGTTGCCTGCATCTGTTTGTATGCTGACAGTTGTACCATATGAAGAATAATATTATGTCTTCAGTGCGCCAAAACAATTAAAAAATATTGGACATATTTTTCGCTTGTGAACTGTTTTATTGAGAAATATGAAACATGAACCAAGTTGTATGTAGGCTGACTGCATTACCATCTAAGTATGGCTTTTTCACACTTTCTCCCACTTCCCCCTTCCCAAGCGTAGACAGTGGGGCTTGGTGGTGAGGGAAGTGTGCTACCAGCCTGAGGGCTTCACCAAGCAAACCACGGCACTACTCACAGATTTAAACCTTGGGATTACAACGTCTCACATGGTTTAGCATCTTTATTCGTTTATTGACATAACATGACCAGATATTGTCTTTAATGCAGTTGCTTCCACTGCCTTTTGCATCCTCATGACCTTGATCATTGCTGAGTGTTTCACCTGTTTGGGGCATTTTCTTATCCCCAGGCCCAGAAGTTGCGAGGGAACAGTCTTTGCCCTTGTGTCCTCTTTGGTAGTGTCAATGGCAGAGCAACGGTGATTCTGAATACCAGAGTCTTCCACCGTCATTCCTGACCCTGCAGGGGCTGCTGTACCAACGTCTGAGTATCTGCAGGATCTCCCATCTTAGTGTTCTCTCTCCAGTTAAGTTCCTACTTGTTCTTCTTCTTCTTGTTCCTTCCCCTCCTCATCTTCCCTGTTACCATTTTCCTTTGCCTTTCCCAGTTTCTTTCACCCGTCACTAAAACTCTCCCCCCACGGATACGGCGTCCAAGGAAAGCATACCACTTGCCATATTCCAGTTACGACTCTGTATGAACCACATACTTTTCACCAGACAATTAATTTTATATTTTACCATCTACTAGCATATAAAGATACGGAAAATTGCCACCTGGTACCAAAGAACTCAGTACAGTATTAAGAAAACCTGAACAAGGGAGTGAGAGGAAGTGAATGTGGATAAGGTATACATAGATACGGTGGGAGCACAGACAGGCAACACTTGAACACTATGCTATCTCTACACCAAGTATCCGTAAGTAAAGAGATACCAGAAATGCTGCTACGAACACAAGAGTTATTGAAACAGCTAGCAAAAGATGTACACAATCTATGTATAGGTTTTTACGTGGATTAAACAGTTGCGAAACTCAGGGAAACCGCCTGCGATTTAGGTTAAATGGGGAAATCCTAAAGATGGTCATATGAACACTGTTTTATGTGCAGGAAACAGATCGACAGCAGTTTCATAGTTGTGTGAGGATTGCGTTACCCTTGACAAGTACAGTAAGATTTAAATTCTGTAAGTTCAGTCTGCCTGATATTGTTCATTATAATTTATAGAAGCTGCAGAGGTGGAGTTTTAATCCTCTTAACGAGGAACGTTACAATTTTCCATACTGCCCTACACTGTACCAAAATTCAAAGAGGATCGAGTACAAAGAGGTAGTCATAAAGTCCTTATTATCACGTCGAAGAAATAATTTTACTTGCTTAATATCTTAATATTTTGGCATGCACATAATTTCACGTACATATTGAAGTTCCCGCGCCAGACTATTTAAGTTCATTGTTAGTGGAGCCACAATAAAATACCGCAGCCCACTGATAAATTGAATTATGTGGTAATTCCGTTTCTGCATTTAAAGGATAATAACGTTGGAAAAATCCATATTGAGTTAGTACATATGTACGCCAACAGTACATTATACAACTCAATGGCCGGCCGGGGTGGCCGAGCGGTTCTAGGCGCTATAGTATGGATCCGCACGACCGCTACGGTTGCAGGTTCGAATCCTGCCTCGAGCATGGATGTGTGTGATGTCCTTAGGTTTGTTAGGTTTAAGTAGTTCTAAGTTCTAGGGGACTGATGACCTCAGAAGTTAAGTCCCATAGTGCTCAGAGCCATTTGAACCATTTTTTTGACTCAATGGTCAGGTGGCGAAGAGGCTTCAGATATAATGTGAGTGACGAAGAACGAAGTGGTAACCCAGCTTTCTGTGAAGACGCGGGAACTGCAAAAGAAACAGAGGCCATTGTGCTCGAAGACCAGCGTATTCAAAGAGAGGTGATAATGGGCAAAGTGAAATTCAGCCGTGTGTCATTTTTCAGTCTTACGAGAAATTCTGAACATGACAAATACAGGTCGTGGGCCTCAGTGAACCGCCACTGCAGACAGCCATTCAATAAGCCCATCGAACCGAGGGGGCGGGGTGTAAGATTTCTGTTTCCGCCGAATCGAGGCAGGAGAGGATTAGTTGCAGCGGTCTCAGGCCATTCAAGATGATTTCCTATCTGCCTAATCTCCACAGACAAACGCTTGGTGTATCACAATGACTCCCAAGACAAAGGAATAAAGTAAGCAGGAGGAACGCAGGGGTTCAACATCGCCAAAAAAGGTGCAGACTCAAACTTCAATATGATGCTTATAAGGCCCAAACCAGGATCTCTTATGCGGTTACGGTAGACTGTCAAGAAATATTACCGAAAGGAGCTGTCCAAAGGGACGTATTCGCTTCACGGGAATGCCCCAGGACAGAACTACAGATGTTGTTTCTTTGGCGTATCAAGATTTAGCTCATAACCACGTTCTATTGACGTGGCACAAAGTGACTTCTTATATACCTCGGAAGAAGAAATTATTGAATGGCAGGCATTGCAGAATAACAACGAGGTGATTTAGATAGAGACAGTTTTCCAGACCAGCAAAAATGCAGAGATCTACAGTCAAAGTCTTCATAAAGCCAATTTGTCATGCTTTTTACGTCCATGCATCGTCCATCATGGATTATTTTGATTCCAATGTGGTAGGACTTCTTAACTTTGTCTACTTTATGATTATACATTTTGATTTTAAGATTCTCGTTATTCTCATTTCAATTACTTTGCATCGGTTTTGTCTTTCCTCGGTTTACTCTCAATCCGTTTTCTGTACTCATTAGACTGTTTCTCAATGTCGAGGTTATGAGGGCCATTACTAAAGTGGGAAAGAATGTGTCTAAGACTTTTAAAATACTACGAAAGACAGTTAAAAGATAATATACAGTATGTGATCAAAAGTATCCGGACACCCAAATAACCATACGTTTTTCATATTAGGTACATTGTGCTGCTACCTACTGCCAGGCGCTCCACATCAGCAACCTCAGTAGTCATTAGACATCGCGGAAGAGTAGAATGGGGCGCTCCGCGGGACTCACGGACTTCGAACCTGGTCAGGTGTCATACGTTTGCACGCGACATTTCCACACTCCTAAACATCCCTAGGTCTACTGTTTCCGTTAGTAAAATGGAAAGAAAGGGGCACGTACAGCACAAAAGCACAACGGCCGATCTCGTCTGTTGACCGACAGAGACCGCCGATAGTTGAAGAGGGTCGTAATGTGTAATAGGCAGACATCTGTCCAGACCATCAGACAAGAATTCTAAACTGCATCAGGATCCACTGCAAGTACTACGACAATTAGGTGGGAGATGAGAAAATTTGGAGTTCATAGTCGAGCGGCTGCTCATAAGCCACACATCACGCCGTTAAATGCCAAATCACGCCTCGCTTGGTGTAAGGAGCGTAAACATTGGACGACTGAACAGTGTAAAAACGTTATGTGGAGTGAAGAATCACGGTACACAATGTGGCAACCCGGTGGCAGGGTGTGGGTATGGCGAATGCCCGGTGAACGTCATCTGCCAACGCGTGTAATGCCAACAGTAAAATTCGAAGACGGTGGTGTTACGGTGTTGTGGTGTTTTTCATGTAGCGGGCTTCCACGCCTTTTGAGTGGCGCTATCACAGCACAGGCATACACGGTTGAAGAGCAATTCAGGAATGGCGACTGCTCTTTCAACACGGTCGAGCACCTGTTCATAATGCACGGCCTGTGGCGGAATGGTTACACGACAGTAACATCCCTACAATGGACTGGCATGCGCAGAGTCCTGACCTGAATCCTATAGAAAACCTTTGGAATGTCTTGGGACGCCGACTTCGTGCCAGGCCTCGCCGACCGACATCGATACATTCCCAGCAATATCCTCCTCAAATTAAGGCCTATTTTTGTTACTTGTAGACTTCTCTTTACCAGGAATTCTCCGTGAAGAATGGCCTACCATTCGCGAAGAAACCTTCCAGCACCTGACTGAACGTATGCCTGGGAGAGTGGAAGCTGTCATCAAGGCTAAGGGTAGGCCAACAACATACTGAATTCCAGCATTACCGATGGAGAGCGCCACAAACTTGCAAGTCATTTTCACCCAAGTGACCGGATACTTTCGATCACATAGTGTAACTTCGAATTGCACTCACTGTGTCTCATCTCTCTCACTTTCACCCATATACGACACTACCAGAAATACTTCAAAATGCTGTATCTCTCGTCCAATAGTCTGCAATTTATTACAACACGAATAATAGAAGAACTAGTGTAAAATAACTATTATGTAGTAGGCTGACCTTTTAAAAAAATCGCCACTGATCCAGCCACATCAATTTTTCTGTGAGCCGACAATTTTCTAACTGTTTTGATGCAGGTCGCCAGCAATTAGTCTCCTATTTCTACCTCTTCATCTCAGGGCAGCACTGCCATCCTACATCCTCCAGTGTTTGTCGGATGTCTTTGTTGGATGTATTCCAACAGCATTCTTTAGTACCATGAAAGTTACTCCCTGATGTCTTCTTGTCAGCGTGTTATATATGTCCTTTGCTTCGACGATTCCTCAGGGAAATCCTAATTCCTTACCTTACCAGTCCATCTAATTTTCAACTTCATTCTGTAGTGCTACCGTACAATGCTGTGCTCCAAATGTACATTCTCAGCAATTTCTTCCTCAAATTAAGGCCTATTTTTGTTACTTGTAGACTTGTCTTTACCAGGAATTCTCTTTTTGCTTGTGTTTGTCTGCTTCTTACGTCCTTGCCTCGTCCGTCATAGACTATTTTGCTTCAAATGTAGTAGGATTGCTTATCTTTGTCTACTTCGTGATTATCCTTTTTGACTTTTATTATCATTTCTACTACATCGCATCGCTTTTTTTCGGTTTAGTCTCAATCCGTTTTTTGTACTCAAGACTGTTCATTCTGTTCAACAGATCCTGTAATTTTTCTTCACTTTCACCGAAGATTTCGTTGGCATCAGCGAATCCTGTCATTGACATCTTTTCATCCTGAATTTTAATCACGCTCTTGAACCTTTCTTTTATTTCCGTCATTGGTTATTCGGTGTATAGACCGAACAGTATGGGCAATAGATTGCTGCCCTGTCTTCCACCTTTCTTGATCTGAGCACTTTCTTCTTGCTCATATGATGTTTTTGATCCGTCTTGGTTCTATTACTAATTCTATGTTACCCGTCTTTTCTATAGATTACTCCTATATTTCTCAGAATTTCGAAAATTTTTTACCATTATACGCTGATTATACCTCATTAAAGCTCCACATAACTACGACATTAATCTGTTTGTCAGGTCATATGCCAAATCAGCAGGTAAATTAGCTGCTGTCCTCTTGTCTGAAAATCAGCCAGTTCAAATTAGGCTCACCACAAGTATTATACATTGGATCGTCCTCTTGCAGGAGCAAGAAGCTATGCGTCATTGTGACATATCTTATGCATATCGAGCGCGAAGGACTTCGTCTCGTATGTGTAGCTGGAACGAGGTACGGTAGAGTTGCGGGTTCTTCTCACTTCCTGCCACCCATCTTCCTACCAACACATGATGTTGTATTTCAACAGCGAGGTGATAGAATGTAGGAGGACGGCGCACTGAACCAACCGAATATCGTTAAACGCCTCCTTCCCTGCAACATCTGGTACTTACCCTGATGCTTAGCTGAGTGACACCTCCTTCCACAGCCTTTGTAGGTGGAGAATGTTGGCATAGATATTGTGGACTACTTTGTCTGCTGTATACATGCACTGTGGAGGGTAGAGGGCAGGCATGCAGTAGGAGCAGATGAGGAATTAAGCATTCCCAGAGCGTGCATTCTGTTACAATCCATTTAAGAACTCATGTAATTCTTTAATGTATACGTTGAACTCCTCAGGTAACCGGATCTTATGGGATAGTCCGGAAAAACTACAGAACAGCCAAGGGAGTCCCCCTGCTTATATGTGACTGTGAATACACTTACATAGTTCTGGCGCTGAGATAAAATTTCATGAAACATATGCAGAAGTGTAGCTTCTCTTGGATATCACTAAATCTAGAATTACTCTTGGTAAGCTTAGTATTCGGTTCCGACTCTGGGTTTGGGTTTTTATTTGTCCCACACCAAATGCGTCCAGCTCATAATTTACAGAGATGATAATATCCTCGTCCTTTTAAGACGATCTAAGATGTACTGCAGCCTGGCGTGCAAAGGGATGGCACTTGGGTGAATTTGGAACAGCAAGGGTCTCATACGCCTGACACACGAACAGAAGTCACCGCTGGACTGTAAGGAGTGGCTCCCCAGGCTCAGCTCAGGGACTGGGTGCGGGGCTTGTCCTGCAGACGTGGGCAGTCTCTTCCTTTCAGTCAGTGATACTGAGGGAAGATCTTCCTGATTGATACACTGTGTACCCATAGTCTAGCCGAAATCTCACGAAAGACATAAAACTGGTGCAGATGCGCCGTCGCTGCTCCCAAAGACCCATGGTTAAGGCACTTTCATGTACTCGGTAGTTTCAGGGTCTTTAGCTTCAGTTCGTTTAGGTGCGGTATCAAAGACAGATTTGAATCAAATATGGGGCTCAATAACCTCATCGAGTATTTAAAATGTTTAAAGGTGTTCCTAATTTGCAAGTTTGATATATTAAAAATACGAGAAAAACGATTGAAATACACTGATTTATCTGTAGAAAATTTGAAACCTATCTTTGCACCTCACTTCTTAACCTCTTAACTGTGAGCTACAGATGACACGTTGCTGTGGCAGGTTTGGAGGATGTACAACCACCGACAAAATCGTTCGCAAATGTGGAGCATTACACAGGATTCCTTATACTGTGAACGCAATGTTGTTAATGTCTACGGGCAAGACAGTAACACTTGAAATACTCTCATGATAAAACTACTAGACCGCACCGTTGCAAATCTGTACCTGAAAATGCGTTTTAATAAAAAAGACTGAATGAATTCGGATAAATCTCGATAGACAGAGCTGCCTTGTAAGTAGTGTTACTGATGTCAAAACATTTTCCTGTTCAATTCTGTCTACGTAGGAAAGCCGTAGACCCCTGTAAAAGCAACGGACTGTCGACACCTCCTGACACCTCTTGAACCAGCACAGAGAAGTATAACTAGTTACCAGGTCTCCAATGTCCAGATCAGACGAAGGTTAACAATTCACTCCACGATCTTCCCTACACAACTCGCTTAGACTACACCTCTCTACGTAGTAGCGCACGTTCGGTCCTCTCCTAGTTTTGAGGAATGTTTTCAAAATTGTCTCCCTCCACGAGTTGGGAAATTCTCATCCGCCATAACGAATTCAAGCATTCTAAGAGGATTTCCTTTGATTTCGTTTTCAAGTGTCGCAGCATGTATTCTGTAATGAGTGGATCGAATATAACTAGCCCCAAAAGTGCTAAATCCAGCTGTCACATGTACAACGGGCCATTATATGATTCAGAACTTCTGTATCTGAAGTCCATCTCACTACTTTCCCAGGAGAATTCTTGATCCTGGCCGGCAATGGCAGCAGCAATGACAGTAGCCATAGGAACGTGCTCTGCCGTTGCCTAGCCAATGTCTCCAGGAGTTGTTACGAGAAACTTCTATTTCGGTACCGCTGCTATAGGTGACCTGCTATATTTACCGAAAAATTTCTTGATAGCTCCCCGTACCTTTTTTAGGGCCAAGTACTACGCTTGATGGAATGCAGTAATCCTTGCCATGACCTTTTCTTGCTCTCCTTGATAATGCGTTGAACAGTGACCCGTCGCAGAATCGCACGTCTTATTCGAATGGCTTAGCACTACTCATCGTTTCACCAACGTACAAGGTTTCCCCTAAGTCGCTTTCTCGGTTTACAAGACCAGCCAGTAGACTTTACAGCGTCCAGTTTGTTGTGCTGATCATTCATCTTGGCGACTTTTTTTCGATGACCGCTCCATCTGATAGATGGATCCAGAGTATGAGGTGGTCACTACTATGAAGGTCAGTAGCAACTTCTCACTAAGCGATTGCTGGAGAGCACAAAGGGAGGTCTTTGGCTGAGAATGACATAGTGGTAGCGTCCATCTGTGTTGGTTTGCCCGTGGTGGGGTAAACAGCGGCTGAAACATTACGGGGCACTGTGAAATTCGTACATGTGGTACAAAGAGGGCGAGGACCATAAAACAGTATGTTTATTGAAGTCTCCCAATTCAGGAAGATGGTCTTTAAGAACCTCTTAATGTAACTCTTTTTTGTCGTGGTATGTAAAGAGAGCTTACAATGATCCTTTGACAAACAAGAATTTCAGCTGCAACTGTTTTTTAGGTCAGCAGCTAGGGAAGTGGCAGAGAAGTGGTTATTCACAACGACAGTTACCCCTTCTTTTGGTATTTCCCCAGTCAGGCTATTCTTGCGATGCCGCCTGAGTACACCCCGTCAATGAATGTAAAATGGGTTTCTTGCAAACCAAAATGAAGGAATCTTCCCTGTGCTAAGATTTTCAACTTCTCAACATGTGTCTGTACCCACTTGCGCTCCACTGTATTACGGGATTCATCTTCGCAGTGTGCTTTCTCTCCGTCTTCCCTCCTGCCGTTCCTCCATGGTGGGGAGCTTGCAGCTGAGAGGGGTTGAGATGAGACAGTTACCGGCTCCCTGGGGTATTAGCATCTAACCGTTTCACCTTCTTATGCTTTGCGCCCAGCTTGAATTTCGGGGACGGTGGTAGTGCTATTTTAACAGAAACATTTCTCTGGATCTCTGTCTGCTGTGAAGATGTACTGTTCTTCCTGACAGTAGAGTGTGTTTCCACCACTGTTTCAGTTGCACAGAAACTTGTTTGCTTAACCAGTGGTGCACGTTACCTGCTATGTTTAGAGGTGTGAGCCGTGCTCTGTTCAGCATTCACTGCCTGGCTGCCAACACTTGTTTGATACAGAGTACGTCAATGATTATGAGTACTGTTTCACTAAATTAGGCGGACGTGTGGCCTTAAACACACTCTTCGCGTGAGATAACGAGATGGGTGACATAACTTTTACCTCCTGGATTTTCTTCTCCTCTTCGATTATTTCACATTCTCTGCTCCAAACCAGATTCTGTTGGGAGCAATTCGGGCACATGAATGGTTCAGTGTATTTAATGCCTGGTTCGTCGTTAGTTGAACCACATCATTCGCACATAGCTTGTCTTTGGCAAAACATAGTAGTGTGACCAACGTATTGACACTTAAATCAGTGCTTTGGATTAGGTACTTAGGGTTTAACTTCGACGTGGATAAAGCCGGCTACAAATCAATCAGGAAATTTCCGTTAACTGAATTTAAGAGAGAAGATGGATCCTTCTCGAGTTCATCATTTACTCTTATCACGAAAGTCTTAACCCTGATGACACCTTCGCTTTGCCATTCTTGTTACAGTTATTTTGCATCGACATCCATCATATTGTGACAAATTACAAAGCCCATACAGCAGTTTAATGCCTTGTAGAGTACACAACTTAGCGCAGTGTGCACTTCACTGTTAATTGCGTACAGTCAAAGTGACTTGTAATTGAAGACCTTATTTCATTGTGAAGGTTTTACATTCTTAACCACGAGTGTACCATTAAATAACTTTTTGATATATTTAACGTGTCCTTAAATTACGGCCAAATCTTTATTTCTGTGGAAAGAAGACAAGTTTTGCTTTGGACCTTCCATAAGTTCAATTACAATGAAAGCATTATCTTTGTTACTACAAGGACTTCGTCTGGTACTGATACACATCTCAGCTGGGCCAGGTACCTGAAGCATCTTTGGCGTTCTGGTGTTAATAGTGCCCATCAGACCACTTGTATCACTGGGAGTATTTGAATTGGATCTAGGTTTCACGAAAATCCCACGAGCTGCTAGGCAAACGAAAGCCCACTCAGACAGGGCCCCACTTGCCTCGATAAGCCTTGTGTAAGGTGTCAGGCAAACCCAACACCTTCCATGAAAACCCTGACATGATAAGCAAATTCAGTAGTATGTCACATAGCTCCGAATAAATCGTGACATAAATTAACCAAAGTAATACGAGTAACGGGTGAGCAAATGGAATTGCACAGACTAACACAAGAATGCCTAAACGCATGTCATACCTTCCCACCGTGGGACAGACGCAGTTCCGAGGGGAGAAACGAGAACAGAAGCTGAGAGCAGAACCGTGTTAAGCTGGAAGGCCCTACGATAAGGGACGGACGGACACCCACGTCGCCAGCTAACCACTAGGACACCACCCGCAAGTTTTTAGCGTGAGACTTTTTCGCGTCTCTGTTACCTCAGGACCACCCCCCAGCCCATGTTAAAAGCTAGAGCCCTCCAGAAGAACAGTATAGATCCTACGATAACACAAAAAGGGCTACACCACCCGCAAGTTTTAGCGTGAGACTTTTTCATGTCTCTGTTACGTTAGGACCACCCCCCAGCCCATGTTAAAAGATAGAGCCCTCCAGAAGAACAGTATAGATCTTACGATAACGCTAAAAGGACCACACCAGCTGCAAGTTTTAGCGTGAGACTTTTTCGCGTCTCTGTTACGTTGCAAACTTTAAAAACATTGCCCCACCACGAAAAGTATAATGTTTCTCATTAGATAGACAGAATTTTTGTAGGCGGAGCTTAAGGTTAACATTGAGACCCTGATTGGTCAGATGAAAACACAGTCAGATAGTTTTTTTTTTTAAACCAACTTCGGTAAATTGTGGTAAGGAGAAGTTAGGACAAGAGTTGCTTCCGAGAGGGCGAGCTGGACAGAGCTGTGCTGGCCGCCACCCCCTGACGAACACCGACAAGGTAATGAACGCACGCGATGCCGCATAACAGCGCATAAGGCTTCACTCAGAACTGCAGAAGTCTCATCTGTTACATCCCCTTTTTGCGTAATACTAGTGTCGATCGTCAACTAAAGCTCATGGTGTTCACATTTGCCACTTGAAGTAAAAATCTGAAACGCGATGATTTTTCTGTTATATAGTTATTGAGAAGCCATATCAGCCACTGTAATTTACGACAAGTTAGATTAGTAATTAAAGATAATTGAGAGTCACTGTAGACCATTTCAATAGTTTTCTCTTTTGTGAAACTTAATTTAAACCTAGATTATAGATATGATATGGCGTAGGTCATCCTTCGATCCATTGTAGAACTTGGAAACCTATTCAGGGAAGATTCGTTCACATTTTTGTTGAACGCAGTTGGTTTTTACCATCCTGTATTAAAACATTTCCTTTTATCAATAGTGCAATTTATAAACGATGTTTTGTGAGTAGAATAAAATTTCCAATGGTAAACTTAACTGCTTTTTCAACGTTATTTTACCAGCTAACTAAAATGGGAAAGCCTTGAACCCCTTCCACTAAATTTAGTTAGTATTAAGATTCTTTTACAGGGAGTGCAGTGGATCTCACGCTGAAATCATTAAGCATTTGGTTATATCATCGCTAGTCTCACTGAACTCTTCTGAATTCTTCATGACATGTGTGGTCTGGCGTCTCCTTACCAGCAACAGGTCCCAGGTTCAAACTAGTCAATTCGCTAAAAAACACGCTCAGAGCGTCGTTGCGTGAAAGTGGTAGGGAGACACGATATAGAACAAACAGACACCACGCAGAATGTTTAGACTTGTACAACTAAGGTGCGGCAGGTTCCCCAGAAGTTGCTCGCTAGCGATTCTTTCATCTTAACAACGATCTGCCCCACTGGTACAAAGCACACTTTGAGGTTCAGTATCTCTTCTTCGTATAAACGTTCGCACCCCTCTCACTAATCGAGCGGTTGAGCCATATATTGCCTCCATTGACACACACCGCTTCACCACTACACCCACCTGTGAACGTTGAAACATCCCTGTAACTTAAGGCTACAGAGGACAGGCTTCACTTACCACTCCTCGGCTCAGGAAACCCGAGTTTGCCATTAGTATCCCGTCAAAAAAGTCCATTCTCTCTGAGGTGACGGCTTTATCGAGAATACCACGGGTGCAGTGAGCTTCACGCCACTCCCACTCCCCCATCGACGTGTTAAATTCTAAATATGTAGATAACTGAAGCCAACACCAAATTTCGTGGTCAGTGGTTGATATTTTCGTTGTAATAATAAAAAACTTACGTTAATCATGGTTGCTCCGTCAGTTTCCGTGCAAACCGGATATCGGACTATTCTTTGATGGAATAAAACTGATAGTGATGTGCAGCAGATAATACCTGTTAGCAACTAGACAGGGCTACGCACTCACCAGAGGAGCTACGTGACCCAACAGAAGCAGCACAGCGGCAACCAGAGGGTCCGAAGGCGGCTCTTCGCAGTGGCAGGCGGTGTCGCTGGTGGTGTTCTCCGGTGTAAGGCTCACCAGAGGTGGCCACCTGCAAATTAATAGTCACAGGAGCCGAGATGGAGAAATTTTGCTACCTTCGATGCAAAAGAAACTACTTCAAACGTAGGTCTTAATTTAGGTAAAAAAGTTTTGAACAGGTACAAAATATGGCACAGAAGTGAACCATGGACTGTGGAAAAACCATAAAAAAAACTGAAGAGTCAGGTGTCGTATTACAGTGGTAGCCTGAAAATTAACTGGGCTCATAACATACCGTAAAACTTGACAACTGTGTGAGTCTTTCAGCAGTAATTGTAACATAACGTTACAAACATTTGTACTGAGACACTTGGTTTCGACATATATGGTATTTTATAATCTTTATCCTTTAATTTTGACAGAAATAAATTTTGATGTGCGGTGGGGTGTTAGGAATATTGATATTACATTGCGATCAAGCTACCCCCACCCACCCGCCCATGTCAGGGCAACATAATTATCTGTCACAAAGACGAACTGACATAGTGCTATAACTCTGTTCAAATTTGAGCTGTTTTAGGAGTTTTTTATCTATACACGTTAAAAGTATGTCACGAAGTTTGCCAATTTCGTGAGGTGTATTTTTAAAATTTTCTTAACATCCGAACATCTATTGATCCATTCTTCTTGAAATATGAGCAATGCACCGGCATATATCGATGATATATATATATGAAGACAGTAACTGTTCTCGAAAGAACAGATACTATTGATGACCGTGCAGCCTTTCCTTGGAATAAATGATGACTAACTGAAACCCTCAGCTGCCGACATCGAGGTATATCAAGAACACCTGTCGGCAGCTGAGGGTTTCAGTTAGTCATCATTTATTCCAAGGAAAATCTGCACGTTCATCAACAGAATCTGTTCTTTCGAGAAGAGCTACAGCCATTGACCTTCGTCTGTGCGAATGCGCAGAGGTTGCCCAAACTCTTACGGGAATCGCCAAAGCGTGCGCAAGTAATGAATGGCTGAGCAAATGTCTATAAGGTACATTACGTATGTAGAATTGTGGACAGTTGGGAGTTGGGAGTGAGAGTCTCACGGGAAGCGTGCAAGGGATAAGTCCCTGCAGTCGCAATGTTCATCTGTGTCCTCGGTAGCTCAGATGGATAGAGCGTCTGCCATGTAAGCAGGAGATCCCGGGTTCGAGTCCCAGTCGGGGCCCACATTTTCAGCTGTCCACACCGAGGTATATCCACAAAGCCTGTCGGCAACCGACGGTTTCAGTTAGTCATCATTTATATATCAATGATTTAAGAGGCGTTGCTACTTCGTCGCTTGGTGACGGATTTCTCTGCTTCGTGGAATGCGGCACGCAAAGAGGCGGCCCGGAAATTTTAGTGTCGGGTGCACTTGTGCGATCTCTGTCTTGTTCGACAGTCTGCCTGATGGTGATGTAGTCCTAGAGCTGAACGGGTGTTATACACGTCGGAAAGATAGCACCCAGTGTTTATAACCTCATGTGGGATGGGGTGTGCGTGTAGTGAGGAAGTATGGTTCTGTAAGTGATGTGGTGTAATGGACAGAAAGTTACCGCTAGGTGATTCCTGAAATCTCGGCTCCAGGTTACTGAGACAATTCCACTAACGAATCACTGGATTTTCATCTGAGCGACCGGACTATTTCGAATCCGGTGAGATTTCAGTTGTTAAACATCAAGTAATGGTTTTAATTCTGTGATATCCTTGCCCGTGATTTGGTGAAATAAGTGTAGTAGTGTTAGAGGGTATTAACGGGCTTTTCATGTGGTGAGACAAACCAGTACTTGGATTCTTCACTAGAAATATTGACCTTCAAGCCCACTTGCCATGTTATGTCTGTGGTGTTACCTAAACTTCTGGTGTACAGAAATATATATTATGATCTTCAGGTCCAGTAGCGTGCCAGGTATTTCTTAGCCTGTAATTATTTTCAGCTCACCAAAAAATGTTCAAATGTGTGTGAATTTCTATGGGACCAAACTGCTGAGGTCATCGGTCCCTGGACTTACACACTACTCAAACTAACTTACGCTAAGAACAAGACACACACTTATGCCCGAGGGAGGATGCGAACTTCCGGTGGGAGGGTTCGACACACATTTCATGTTCTGTGGCCCATTGATTGGGGGTATTGCTTTTATGTAATCATACACATCGTGTGCTCAGAAACAGTCTGGGGAGCTTACTACGTTGTTGTAGGGTAGACTAAAATATTTGCTAAGAAAAAAAATGCGTTACGTTGCACCGTTTCCCAGTTATTTAACATTGAAGATAGAAAATCAGGTCATCGTGCGCGGAAACTCGAGCAGCCTGCCAGAGGTGGTGTCGCCAGAACTTCGTTTTGTTTCCTCAAACCGAGCAAACGTAAATTTTCCTCACGTAGCTTAAATTTATCACTTCGGAAACAGGAACAGTTTAACTGAAAATGACGATTAGAACAAGTGGTAACTCACAGACCCACAGAAGTCTATGCCGTACTGCATTCTGGCGATTGCAAATGCTTGAATTTGCGCTCACAACGACCTTGTTGGCTAACTCCAATGCTAAATAACTTGGAAACGATTGAGTGTACTGAATTTTTTTGTTAACAATTATTTATCAGCACAATCTTCCCTGTAGCACCCTCACAAACTCTTCAGACTGTTCCTGGCCAAAAATGGCTCTAAGTACTATGGGACTTAACATCTGAGCTGATCAGTCCCCTAGACTAATAACTACTTAAACCTAACTAACCTAAAGACATCACACACATCCATGCCCGAGGCACGATTCGAACCTGCGACCGTAGCGGCAGCGCAGTTCCGGACTGAAGCGCCTAGAACCGCTTGGCCACAACGGCCAGCGTTCCTGACCACGCTGTATACGGAATGTGTATACCTCTGCTTTCTTTATGATGCAGTAAAACGGACTACTAACGCGAGTGACCGTAATTCGTAAATCACATGCTCACCAGTAGTAAGCTGAACTTGACCGATGTACTGGCACACGTGAAAGAAATACATTGACAACACAGTTTTCTCTAAGCAAGGCAATTTCATCACACTGTTAGACACTTACTTACAAGCTCAACGGTACGAATGAAAATAAATACATAAGATATAATGCAATATTACAAGAATGGAATGTTACATTTTGGAACAATGTGATAATGTGAATTAAAATTTTGTCGTTTTTGTTAAACAACTCGCAAATGTTGCTGGTTTCGTTAATGAAATTTGACATGCTGTTGCAAAGTTACCCCTATAACGCATGGAAACAAGTTCTTTTCGCTTTCCAAAGGCTGAAGAAAATTTTACTTAATTTCAACTTTTACACACAGTTGGCGGCACATATCAATTCTTAATCTTCAGTTGGTCAGGCCTTCAAAATTGTCGACGGTGGAAGGAATTTTCCAAGAACGCTACAAACACATTCTCCACCAACAAACAAATCGACTTTGGGAACAGCTCAAGTATAATGCACGAACTTGAAACATCCACCAGTAATGACAGCAGTTTGCAACAACACACTGTAACAGAGCTGTCAGTTGATGGTAACCCGGATTACAGTATTTAAGATGAAAAAGTTAGAGCATGCCTTTGTCAGGTATAACACTAAAAAAGGAACCCAAGTGACGGTAATAAATCAGGAGGTCCTCCACGAAATTGGCGAGTGTAGCAATATGTGGAAAACACTGGCAGGAGGAAGATATAGGATAACATTACATGACTTAAGACTTGAGGGGATATGTTCTACGGTGCCGAGGAGGACAGAGATTGGAATACACCCGACAAATGGTTGAGGATTGTGGGTGTTACTGGCCACTGCGCAGCGACTTGCGCCGCGGCAGCGCCACCTGGAACAACAATAACGGTGCACCTATGAGCGGGGTGGCAAGGGACACAACATATGTACCGCACATCGCATGGGGAGTTAACTGCAGGTACGTCAAAAGGGTCCTCTGGTTTAAAAGTGTGAACAACACTGGATTGTTTACTAATTTTTATGGATCTAATTGCCGACTGTACTGCCTATGGACCGCGACAGCAACAGGAAACCGAAGGCATGAATATCGCTGTCCTCCTCGGACTTCTTGTCGTCTCAAGGTGTTATTTGGTACGTTCGTGTGATAAGAGTATTTACTGTTTTGCTCAACTTGTAATGACAGTTAATGAATGGAGTGACTTGGTCGTGTTAGCTGTTTTTGAGACAAAGTTCTGTTGCTTTCATTTGATCACTTCTTACTTGTTATTTGCTGCTAGTATTTATTACAGGTTTATTATACTTTTGTGTAGGGTCACACTGTATTTTCTTCTATGTTTTAAGATCTGCGTTATTTTAAGTATTGTTTTTAGTTGTTATCTCTTCTGTGGGATTTGTTTCATTCTTTTTCATTGGTAGGAAAGGTTTCAATGAGTTTAAACAAGCCTCCTGGGTATTTTTGAAATGTGTGATGAAGAGGCTTTGTATTTTCTGATACATTTTGAGAGAATTATTAACGCTTACATCAATATGTATATGCTGTTTTATCTAACCGAGCCGCGTGGGATTAGCCGAGCGGTCTATGGCGCTGTAGTCATGGATGTGCGGCTGATCCCGGCGGAGGTCCGAGTCCTCCCTCAGACATGGATGTGTGTGTTTGCCCTTAGGATAATATAGGTTAAGAAGTGTGTAAGCTTAAGGACTGATGACCTTAGCATTTAAGTACCATAAGATTTCACACATGTTTGGACGTTTTTTTTTATGTAACCGAATCTGTTGTTCGAAAGGTACTCTAGAACTATCACAATGGCCTTTGTTCAAGTTTTGTATCTTGTTAGTAAATTTTATTTCATTGTCAAATTAATGAAAGTCATCGTATTACCTCCACTCCACAGTAATAACAATTAATTACTTGAAAAAGGGCTATGGACCTGAAACTGCAATAGTTTTCCAAATGAAAATGGAAAAGTGTTTTCTTTTTTATTTAGACAATTCAGCATGACCGTGTATCCCAGAGTTAGGAAAATTCAACATTGATTCTAACTGAGACCAACGCACGTGTAACTCGCTGGACAGAAGAGCAGTTGGGTTGTTGTATAGAATTTCGGAGTGACATTTTTTTTTCTTTTTGAGATGGAAGAGGAAACAAAAGTGCCTCCATACCGTGGACTCTTCATGAAACCTTTCTATCGCAGGGAACGGGTCTCATACGGAGTGATGAAGGTAAATAAACGAATGGACCTATTTGAACACTACGCTCCTTTATTTTCCCTCGGTTAGCGACAGTGACACACTCTTCCGGGGTCCAATGCCATCCTACGTAAATATTACTCATCCGACGATACCTTTATCACCTACCAACAAGCTGGTACCGTTGTTCAGCAGCTTAGGCAACCTTCCCTTATCCGTGATCAGGGCTCCTGCGCATACACTGAAATCTGCACCATGTGACATGAAACTGCACGAGGGACTTGGTGGTGCAGTGATGCCTCTGTCTCGTAGCTAGGAAATGTGTCACCAGCTGTAGGTGCAGCGCGGCACTGGAACTGTGGGGCGATTTGCTGCACTGAGGCGACTGTCGCTGTTTCGGTTCAGCTACTCGTTGTTGCCCCTTGAGTTGACCCTTGAGCGACAATGCTTATCGAATCGAGGTATTCAGGGTTCACTCTCGTTACTGGCAATAACATCTCACCACTAGTCGTCATCAAATGCTCTGAAATCTACTTCCTCTAAGTGTAAATCTGCAGCCAACGTAAGATGTGTGGCAGAGAGTATTTTTTGTGCAAATGTTACGTTCACCTTTTCCTTTTTCAGTCGCCAGTGTGGTGCGTGAAGGACGAGTGTTGGTAAGCCTCCAGTTGTGCACCTCTGTGGTATTTTCGCAAGACATATGTAGGAAGAAGCAATATGTTAGTGCCGTGAAAGACAGTGATGAATATGAAAGATCCAACACGGTTAAATAGCAGTAGAAGGAAGATTCTACAGAAGCATAACCACCTGCAAGATTCAAGCAAAGTCCAACACTTGCTTGCAAAAATGGAAAGAAGTAAAGGAAAGCATATGAAAAACAATTCGAGAATCGTAGTATTATTTCCAGTGCAAAGGCTTACTGCTGAATCATTAAAAATAAGAAAACAAAACAATTTTGTCCTTCGTAGAATCATTTAACGATATAAAGTCGCCTTTCCAAACACTGTTTGACCATCAAGGCTCCGAAACGGAAAAAACTAAAGCAAAGGCCGGCATACTAAAATGTGTCCTTCGAACTACTTCTTCGATGAAAACCAGAACGTAGTTAATTAAATCGATTGTTGCACGAATCCGGAAATTAAGGTAAAGAGATACGTGAATTTAGATTTGAAAAACACCTCGAATCCCTCTATAGACGAAAGGCCACAGAACCTATGATTTAGTCTGACCCACGCCTGGTCACTCAGTCACTCTGGGTTTCTGTTTGTCTGGCTGGCACACACGCTTCGATGATAAGCTGACTATTCTATTCGGAAATCGCGTCTCCTCATTCGCCTTCCAGCCTCCACCGCTCGATTATGAAAAACAATAAGAATGTTCTTTAATTTATTCCCGTGGTTAACCTTCACATGCTGCTATTAGCTCCAGTGTTGTCGCTGCATATCCAGAATGTCGTGGGAACTGTTGCACATGTAGCCTGACCTTGCGGTCCGTAACAGCTTACTTAAATATTCAACCTCAATTTACTTGGTCCACGCGCCAAGCATATCATAAGTAAATTAGCATCTTAATTCCCTGGCCTGGTCATGGCCCCTGCTGCTGTTTGTACTACATCATGCTCAGGCTACTGGACCGCGAGAGGTTAATTAATCGCAAGAGCAAGATGGTAAATTAGTCTGTTTCACAGAAGTATGTCGATTAACCGTCACTTTTGGGAGCAGCGTTTGGTCGGAACGCTAAAAAGGACGGATAGTCAAGGGAGATGAAAGAAGTCATTTACAGAGCTCAAAACGATGTAATAAATCAAAATTAATGAAAAATAGCGTTTGTCATAAACTGAAACGATAACAGTAGATTTTAGTACTTAAAATCGATTCACAAAATTGTGGAACGTATTTTTGTTTCGTATCACGCCACTTCTTTGCTCACTATATCCATATAGCTGTACCGGTTGACTACTGTTCCAAATATTTGTGGACTGTTTCCAGTGCGTCATGTGCTCCAGAGTGGCTCATATTTTCGTCTTCTTCCATTATTCATCATCTGACTCCTGTTGTTCAACACTGAACAGCGAATAAACAGGATCATTGATCTGATCATCTTCAAGTTCTTCATTGGTAACAGCTGCAGCGCCACCTTCTGCTAGGTATTCCTCTACAGCAGCAAACTGGATATCGTTCTGAAGAGTCTGCAAATCAGTGATAAATCTGTAGTGTCTGACACATTAGTTTCTGGAAGTTCTTGTTCTTGGTTTACTGTTGGACAAACATTCTTCCGCGATTTTTGTACTGTGATTTTCGTAAGTTCTTACCAAATTGGAGCAACTATGTAGTTCAAATCTTCTATGTAGAAACTTTTCATTGCTTCAAAATGATCACATTCGTCTTAATTTTTCTCCGATAAAGCGCCTTCTTAACGCCACAGGTTTTAGAGCAAATGGAATGCTTTTTCGTTTGTGATAGAGACCCAAACCGGGGCTCCCTTACGTCTTTTCTGGCAACACCAAACGCACACAGCGTCATCCAAGAGCACATGTACCTGTTTCATCAATGGTTTTGCAGTTTCAGCATTTTCACCATCTACAGTTAACGAAAACCCTCTCCGGATCTTTTCCCAGTCTTTAACGGTTGGCACTCCAACACCTATTCCAGAGGCCAATTCAGTAACTGACTTACCTTCGTCAAGCCTTTGCAGAATACCTAGTTTCTGTTCGATTGTGCACACAACACTTTATACACTGAAGATCCAAAGAAACTGGCATAGGCATGCGTTTTCAAATAAAGAGCCGGCCGATGTGGCCGTGCGGTTCTAGGCGCTTCAGTCTGGAACCGCGTGACCGCTACGGTCGCAGGTTCGAATCCTGCCTCAGGCATGGATGTGTGTGATGTCCTTAGGTTAGTTAGGTTTAAGTAGTTCTAAGTTCTAGGGGACTGATGACCACAGATATTAAGTCCCATAGTGCTCAGAGCCATTTGAACCATTTCAAATAAAGAGATACATAAACAGAATACGGCGCTGCGGTCGGTAACGCCTGTATAAGACATCAAGTGTCTCTCGCAGCTGTTAGATCGGTTACTGTTGGTATAACACAATGTTGTTACAATTTAACCTTGAACGTGGGGGTTGAAGTCGGTGCGCAAAAGATGGAACATGGGGTCTGTACAGCAGGAAAGAGGTGAGGATCCTCCCATATGACTATTCAACGAGCGAACTGGTGCACAAATGATGGAACCACGGGAGTGCAAATGCGACCCCCCACTCTTTTCTCCCCCATGATTAATCTCGAGCTGTGACGTCACCTGGCAGCTACTGCAATTGCAAATGCGAGCTCTCACTCTTTTCTCCCCCATGATGAATCTCGAGCTGTGACGTCACCTGGCAGCTACTGCAATTTGTTTACAACGGTGTCGCTCAGTGTTTCTGTCGAATGCCTGCATGTGAGTTCGTGTTACACGTTAGTTTGTGTGTAATTCTTGTCCTGCCGAGTGTTAAGTAGGAAAGGAATTGTTCCGTGAGTCTTGTAGCTTCGGTCTTGGAATTATGTCTACAAATACGTCGTATTGTGCAGTTGCTGAATGTAGTAATAGTGGACGTAAGACTGAAGGCGTGATTTATCATCGTTTTCCAAAAAAATGTTGAACTACAGCGTAAATGGATTGCTCGTTGTAGACGAGAGGACAAAATTAATGTTAATAATGCAAGAGTTTGTTCTGAACATTTTTGTGAAAGCGATTACAAACGAGACTTCCAGAATGAATTGTTAGATCTACCTACACGGAAACTGCAACAGGATAATGCTGTTCCGTCTCTAAAAATACCGAACTAGCACGGAAATATATTCGAAGTTCCAGGTCCCAGCACCGTGAATGTTACCGGTAGCGTTGTAACACCGAACTAGCACGGAAATATATTCGAAGTTCCAGGTCCCAGCACCGTGAATGTTACCGGTAGCGTTGTAACAGTGAGAGAACGTCGCTGTGACACTAGAACAGTAAAAATAAGAGCTCTCTCAACGTTGAAAACTTTATCTCCCAAGAAAAGTAAGCCGGACAAATCCAGCAACACAGACGTTTTTACTGATCCGCTAATTTCACTTAAAGACCAGGAAATTCAAGCACTGAAGAAAGAATCGGTTAGTTTGAAGATTAAAAATGTTCGACTGGAACAAAGAATTAAGTCAATGAAAGAAGTTATAAAGCAAGCTACATCTATAACACTAAGAAGCACAAATGTGAGAAGTACACTTTCTCGGTGTTTCACACCAGGACAAATTCGTTGTCTGTTAAAGAAGAGGAAGCAAGTAAAGTGGTGCTCAGAGGACATTGCAAATGCTCTTACATTGAGAGCTTTGTCTCCTAAAGCATATGCCTATCTGAGGAGGAAGAATTGCCCTTTCCCTGCAGGTCAACACTCCAGACATGGACGAAGCAGTTCAAGTGCCGACCAGGTATTTTGAAACCAGTTTTGGAGTTAATTAAAGGTAGGTCAGAAATGTTGACATCATTAGAGGCGATTGGTGTGCTAAGCTTCGACGAGATGAGCATTGACGGTCGTGTGACTTAAGATTCGTCCGACGATGTAGTACTCGGACCACACAACAATGTCCAAGTCGTCATGGTTCGCAGCTTGTTTTCAAAGTGGAAGCAGCCACTGTATTATGACTTTGATGTTGCGATGTCTAGTGATTTGTTGCAGAATGCCATAAAAGAAGTTGAAACAGCAGGAATCCATATCGTAGCTGTTACGTGTGACATGGGACCAAAAAATATGAATGTGTGGAAGCAACTTGGTGTGTCTACATCCAAGACATTGTTTTCAAACCCTGTTGATCATAGCAGAAAAGTCTGGTTTTTTTTATGTTCCACATTTGCTTAAATTATTAAGAAATCATTTTCTTGGTGACGGAATCACTTTGCCTGATGGTATTGTGATTACAAAAATGGTTATAGAAGATCTTCTTCGACATCAGAAAGGCGATCTTTCGATCAATCACCACATATCGGAGTTTCATCTCAACGTTAGTGGACGTGATCGTCAGAATGTTCGAAGGGCTGCACAGATATTTTCACGTCGCACTGCCCAAACTGTGAGATATGTTCTGCATAAAGATCGCGAAGGAAGCTTCATTGAGCTCGTGAAGGATGTTTTCGATGTGCTGAATTCGAAATACCCTCAAGATGAGCAAGCTCCCCTTAGAAGTGGTTGCGGGTTTAATATCAGAAGTCAGGAAATCTCTCTAAAAAGATTTCTTGAAATGTGTTCTAATATGCGAGTAGGAAAAAGAAACAGTCTTCTCCCGTTTCAGAGGGAATGCATTATATCAATAAATTCACTTTTTGGACTTCACAATGACATGAAAAATTCCGGAGCTACTTATATATTGACAGCCAGACTTAATCAAGATTGTCTGGAAAATTTCTTTTCCAGAATCCGTGGCCCCGTGTCTTCTGCAACAATCCAACATCTTAAGAGGTGAAAAACAGAATTCGTTTGTTGATACTGACTGGAAGTGCAAGTGAAATACCTTTGTCTTCTGTTGCTTCGAGTTCAGAGGACAGAAATGAGAATTCTGCTTCTGAAAACTACCCGACACCAGCTGATTTAACTGAGGAAGATTTTGCACGTTTTCTCTCGAGTGATTTATGTATCAGAGTAACTGATAAATCATTTGACGTCGCTACAGATGACGAAAACTTGCTCTTAGACTTGGAGCTCAGTGATTCAGTGTATACCAGTGAAGACGTGAATGATGATGCTTTAAAATATCTAGCAGAATATATAGCATTCAAGTGCAAAAACGTTGACAGTTCTTTGGGAAATACAGCAGGGGTGTTCTTGATACAGAATTAAGTCTGAAGCAAGACTGGATTACTATTATTTCAAAAGGGGGCCTCATTTCTCCCTCTGCTGACTGGTTTGCTAAAATATGTGAGTTAGAAATTATATTTTCTGCTTTTCATGGATCAAATATTTCTCATTGTAATAGAGTGATGGCAACCTTAGCAGATCATATAAGTGCGAAATTTCCCTAACTTAATAGCAAAATAGTTCAATTATATGTCAGAACAAGAACTTTTATACGGATTAGACATTTAAACAAAAGCGCCAAAATTGATGCAATGAAACGGAATTCGGCAAGGAAGAATCGGCTCTGGTCAGCGTCGCCTTCAGCATCTTCGACGTAGCTTCTGCGTCAGCTTTGTAAGGTAAGTTCGAAGATTGCTATCTTTTTTATTTACAAAAACATGTGTAAAATAGGCAGTACCCAATTGTAAAACATTTACCGTAGTCAAATGCCTAAAACACGAGCATGAATGCGGATGCGAACATCGGCCACTAGTTTCGCGTGGCGATATATCATCATTGCTACTAATATTTAAAGCATTTCTTTCGGAAACCTTGTATATAATATTAACATGAAGTGTGTTCAATCCTGTGAGCACGAAACTTTAAGTTATATGAGAAGAGAAGAGACGTGAAAACAATTATTTGGCAATCTCACATATTCTACAAACGGAGACTGCTGCCGTCTGGCTGCCGGGTGACGTAACAAGTCGCTGACCAATGAGAGCGCACTAAGCCAATCTGGCATACCTTTTTTATTCTATGTTCCTTGGATGGAACATGGAAACTCCGCAGCAGTAAAGAAGTGGGGATCCCGCCATATGACCATTCAACGAGCGAACTGTGAATATCAGGAATCCGGTTAGTTGAAGTCGGCGCTCAAGCGATGGGACATGGCATCTCCGAAGCAGCAAGGAAGTGAGGATCCTCCCATACGACCATTCAACGAGCGAACCGTGAATATCAGAAATCCGGTTAAACATCAAACCTGCGACGGCTGGAAAAGTATCCTGCAAGAACGTGATTTCGATGCTGGGCCATCAACAAGTGGCAGCGTGCGAACCATTAAACGAAATGTCTTCGATATTAGCTTTCGGAGCCGAAGACCCACTTGCGTACCCTTTGTGGCTGCACGACACATAGCATTACACCTCGCCCGGGCCCGTCAACATTGACATTGGACTGTTCATGATTGGCAATATATTGTCTGGTCTGACGAATCTCGTTCCAAATTGTATCGAGCGGATAGATATGTATGGTTATGGGACAACCTCATGAAACCATGAACCCACCATGTCAGCAGGGGACTGTCCAAGCTGGTAGAGGCTCTGTAATGGTGAGGGGCGTGTGCAGTTGGAGTGATATGGGACCCCTGAGAGTACAGATACGACTGTGACAGGTACACGTACGTAAGCATCCTGTCTCAACACCTGCATCCATTCCTGTCCACTGTGCATTCCGAAGGACTTGGGCGATTCCAACAGGACAATGCGAGCCCCCACATGTCCAGAATTGCTACAGAGTGGCTCCATGAACACTCCTCTGAGATTGAACTCCCCAGACATGAACATCATTGAGCATATCTGGGGTCCTTGCAACGTGCTGTTTAGAAGGGATCTCCACCCCCCTGATTTATGGACAGGCCTGCAGGATTCTTGGTGTCAGTTCCTTCCAGCACTACCTCAGACATTAGACGAGTCCGTGCCACTACGTGTTGTGGCACTTGTACGTGCTCGCGGGGACCCTTTGCGATATCAGGCAGGTGTACCAGTTTCTTTGGCTCTTCAGTGTATGTATCAGATGCATTCGAAAGAATAACACGAGGCGACCATTGGATCTCTTGATTATTGTTAGTTCTATACTGCAATTACGCATAACATACAGAAGAATGGAATGAAATATTAAAGAGGTATTGAAGGAAGATCACTTCCGGTTCAGAAAACACGTAAGTACATATGAACCAACGTCGATCTAGCAGCTGGTTTTGAAATAAAGGATGATCCAGTTCTTCTTACTTTTACGCTTAGAGAACGCCGTGAAATGTTGCACGGAGTTATGGAAGACATATGGCGCCAAAAGTAACGCACAATGTATATAAAAATGATTTGAGGTTAACAGCTGTCTCACATCAACAAATGATAATTACGAAGACGCTTCTCCCAGAGACCTCGCCGAACGAAGTCAGCTACATCGAAACACACGTAGGATGCATAAGAAATGAGCTACCACTGTTTGATTACTTGAATACTCGCGAATAAATAAAAAGAGTAGAAGAAAACTTGAAGTGAGCTCCCTGCCACCGTTGGATAAACAGCAGCAAGTCATACTCTGAGCTCACTTATTTGTTGCATAGTTTAATTCTTAATTTCTTTGCGTGGTTTTGGGTACTTCCATAGTTTAATTCATAAATTTCAGGCGTATTATAGTATCTGAGAGTAATGGCATCGCGTTTTTGTACCCTTATAGTGTAAATTCGCGTAGTCATCAGTCATCTGCTTGTTTTGAACGGCTTGTGAGATAAAAGAGAGGAAAAACATTGTTAGGGATGTGTACGGATTCAGGGGGAATTGGCCACCGTCCGTAAACAGCTGGAAGCTGTGTTGGCCGTTGTCGACAGGCTACAGGCTGTTGCCCTGGGCCGCGGTGACATTGGGACACCCGAGGCGAGTGCTTTGGCGCCTCTTGAACCTGTAGCATCGCCAGGGATCTCTGACGCCACTGCGCCCTCGGATTCGGACGTCCCTAGCGGTCGACACTTGCTCACAGTGATTGGCGAACGGTAGCGGGGTCGCGAATCCCTGGACGGAAGGCGAAAGTTGGTGCTGGCCGCAAGGCTGTACCCTTACACGTCCGCAAAAGGGTTGAGGTGCTGCCCACTGCTGAAAGTACTTCTGAGCCAGCAAGGGTAGCCTCTCCTGTTGCGGCCGTGGTCGGTCTTCCTGAGAGGTCCGGACAAGCGCAGTGGGTGGGATTGCTTGTCATTGGTAGCTCCAGTGTGAGGCGGGTAATGGAGCCCCTTAGGGATATGGCAGCTAAGGACGGGAAGAAAGCCAATGTGCACTCCGTGTGCGCACCAAGGGGAGTCATCCAAGATGGGGAAAGGGTCCTTCCGGATGCCATGAAGTGTACAGGGTGCAGCCAACTGCACGTGGTGCCTCATGTCGGCACTAATGATGTGTGTCGCTATGGATCGGAATAGATTCTCTCTGGTTTCCGGCGGCTGTCTGAGTTAGTGGAGACTGCCAGTCTTGGTAGCGAGATGAAGGCAGAGCTCACCATCTGCAGCATCGTCGACAGGACCGTTTGTGGATCTTTGGTACAGAGCCGAGTGGAGGGTCTGAATCAGAGACTGACACGGTTCTGCGACCGTGTAGGCTGCAGATTCCTTGACTTGCGCCGTAGGATGGTGGGGTTTCGTGTTCCGATAAATAGGTCAGGTGTCCACTACACACAGGAGGCGTCTACACGGGTAGCAGGGGCTGTGTGGCGTGGACAGTATTGGGAAGATCAAAAAGGACTCCAATCTCAAAGGATACAGGGCAAATACACGACGAAAATAGACCAAGCAACGGTAGGTATTGTAGCTGAAAATTGTCGAAGCTGTGTTGAAGAAGTACCAGAGCTTCAAGCGCTGATAAAAACCACTGAAGCTAAAATCGTAATTGGAACAGAAAGCTGGCTCAACCCGGAGATCAATTCTGCCGAAATTTTTACACAGGCGCAAACCGTGTTCAGGAAGGATGGATTCATCAAAATAGATGGTGGTGTGTTTGGGTCTGTTGGTAGTAGGTTATCTTTTAGTGAAGTTGAAATAGATAGTTCCTGCGAATTACTATGGGTAGTTGTTATACTCAACAGCCGTACCAAAATAATAATTGGCTCCTTCTACCGATCCCCCCGACTCAGATGATATAATAGCTGAACGCTTCAAAGAAAACTTGAATCTCATTACGAATAAGTACCCCACTCATACGGTATTAATTGGTAGAGACTTCAACCTACCCTCGATTTGTTGGCGAAAATACATGTTCAAAGCCGGAGGTGGATAGAAAACATCTTCCGAAATTGAATTACTTTGAACAATTAGTTCATGAGCCCACACGAATTGTAAATGGTTGCGAAAACACGCTTGACCTCTTAGCCACAAATAATCCTGATCTAATATAGAACGTCATGACGGATACAGGGATTAGTGAACACAAGGTCATTGTAGCGAGTCTCAAAATCATATCAACCAAAACCACTAAAAATAAACGCAATATATATCTATTTTAAACAGCAGATAAAAATTCACTTGATGCCTTCCTAAGAGAGAGTCTTCATTCCTTCCAAGCTAATTATGAAAGTGTAGACCAGATATGGCTCAAATTCAAAGATGCAGTATCGACAGCAATAGACAGATTCATACCACACAGTGGCGAAAAATAGTCAATACCTTCACTGCGCGATAGCTATGGAAATATTATCGATGATGGTGCCACTAAAGCGGAGTCACTAAATACAGTTTTCCGTAATTCCTTCATAAAAGATGACGAAGTATATATTCCATAATTCGAAACAAGAACAGCTTTCAGAATGAGTGACATAAGAGTAGATATCTTAGTTGTTGCGAAACATCTCAAATCACTTAAGAAATGCAAGTCTTCCGGTCCAGATGGTATACCAATCAGGTTCCTCTTAGACACAATAGCGCCTTTCTTAGAAACCATATACAACCGCTCACTTGACGAAAGGTCTGTTCCTAAAGACTGGAAAGTAACACAGGTAACACCAATATTCAAGAAAGGAAATAGGAGTAACTCATTGAATTACAGTCCCATATCACTGACGTCAATTTGCAGTAGGATTTTGGAGCATATACTGTGCTCGAACATTGTGAATCACCTTGAAGAAAATGACTTATTGATACATAACCAACACGGATTCAGAAAATATCGTTCCTGTGCAACACAGCTAGCTCTCTATTCCCATGAAGTAATGAGTGCAGTCGACAAGGGATCCTAGATCGTTCCCATACTCCTAGATTTCCAGAAGGCTTTTGATACCGTTCCTCACAAACGACTATTAATCAAATTGCGTGCGTATGAAGTATCGACTCAGTTGTGTGACTGGATTCGCGATTTCCTCTCAGAGAGGTCACAGTTCGTAGTGATAGACGCTAAATCATCGAGTAGAATAGAAGTGATATCGAGCGTTCCGCAAGGTAGTGTCATAGGCCCTCTGCTGTTCCTAATTTATATAAATGATCTAGGTGATAATCTGAGCAGCCCCCTTAGATTGTTTGCAGATGACGCTGTAATTTATCGTCTAGTAAAATCATCAGACGATCAATTCCAATTACCAAATGATCTAGAGAGAATTTCTGTATGGTGCAAAAAGTGGCAATTAGCACTGAACAAGGAAAAGAGCGAGGTCATACACATGAGTACTAAAACAAATCCGATAAATTTTGGGTATACTATAAGTCGCACAAATCTAAGGGCTGTCAGTTCGACTAAATACCTAGGAAGTACAATTACGAGCAACTTAAATTGGAAAGATCACATAGATAATATTGTGGGGAAGGCGAAACAAGGATTGCGCTTTGTTGGCAGAACACTTAGAAGATGCGGCAAACCCACTAAAGAGACGGCCTACATTACACTTGTACGTCCTCTGCTGGAATATTGCTGCGCTGTGTGGGATCCTTACCAGGTAGGATTGACGGAGGACATCGAAACAGTGCAAAGAAGGGTAGCTCGTTTCCTGTTATCGCGCAATAGGGTTGAGAGTGTCACTGATATGATACGCGAGTTGAGGTGGGAGTCACAGAAACAAAGGCGGTTTTCTTTGCGGCGAGAGCTATTAACGAAATTTCAATCACCAACTTTCTCTTCCGAATGCGTAAATATTTTGTGGACATCCACGTACGTAGGGATAAATGATCATAATAATAAAATATCTGAGCTCGAACGGAAAGATTTAGGTGTTCCTTTCTCCCACGTGCCATTCGAGAGTGGAATGGTAGAGAAGTAGTATGAAAATGGTTCGATGAACCCTCTGCCAGGCACTTAAGTGTGAATTGCAGAGTAACCATGTAGATGTAGAAATAAGAAATAATATAGCTACAGGAGTAGATATTAGTTGTAAAGATTCATAAAACGAAAATCAATTCAGCGATCAATCACACATCGAGTCTGAATTTTTATTGCAGTTCTAGATTTCAGGTATTGATTAGCTACCTTCAATGCGTTTAAATCGAGTCGTATAAACTCGTTATGCTTTTGACAACACGTGTTACTATAAGATTTTAAGATGTACACGACTAGATTCTAACAGATAATGACGATGTAGTCTTGAATTGGCCGCAAGCCTGATGAATCTATATTTCTCGATCTAGATCTGCAATAAGAATGCAGATTGGATTTCCGACTGATGGCTGAATTCATTTTCGTTTTTCGAAATCCACAACAGACGCTGTGCACAACCTATACGATGGACTCAAACTCGGTTGTACTGTTAGCAGGTGATATACCTTACCTGGTTATAGTTTACCTGGCTACAAGTAATACAGCCTAGAAAAGAGTGGCTGAATCAAACAGAAAATATGCTGCAAACATGATTCTGATTAAAGTAAACAAAGGAAGAAAATGGAATCCGATAAACAACAAGTGAATTAAATTTTCTATGTACGGAAAAGACATCACACACTATTATAGAGGCATCATAAGCTTGGTGATAAAATAGATCTTTCGGGTATATGAAGCAAGTTACGTTGTAACAGATCCAAGGCACGGATTAAGTGTGCCACCACTATTGTTTTACTTACGTGTTTAAGAGCCACCGAATGATATAGCAGAAAAATCCAGATGTCAAGTAAAATTTATGCACGAGCAGATACTGACTGAGAAGTGTAGAGGTGTCACAACTGGGCTACGTTCAAGTGTTGGAGACCAGAAAGTGTTGATTCAAATGGAAATTATACTTCGTACGGAATTATTGTTAAAATTAATCAGATCAAAGGGGAAAGTAATTAAGGTGACCGGAAATGGGGGTAATGATGTGTAAATATATAATTTATATATTCCTAAGTATAATAAGTGAATTTAGTTTGTTACCTTGGAAGAAACATCATTCCAATCCTACTGAAGCTGGATAAACGTTACAAGAAGACGAGCACAGTTGCAGCTCTTTTTCAAACACGGGTACCTGCAGATGTCAAATAATGTTGGAAAGTTTGTAGAAGGAAATACAGAATGTTCTAAAATTTACTCTGGAATTTAGCACTGTAAGAGAAAGATATGCACTAAGGAGCTGAAACGCAATGACCTCTTGCGTAATAGTGTGCTGGTTCACCTTTGAAACGCTGTTGAGAAGTGCTCATGTGTGGCATGGATTTGACAAGTCCTTGGTAGCTTTGTGGAAATAGGTGGTACCATAAGTTTGCACACATATGAAGCATTTCACGTAAATGTAAATTGCAGCCCGACGATATGTGGGAGCGTTGATAGTACCCCATAGTCTCCCATGTATGCACCATCTGACAATGTTCAAGTGAATTTGGTAACCAAAACGTTATTGTGAGTTCACTGTCATGCTTCTCAAACCATATTAGCGCGATTCTACTCTTCTCGCACGGACTGTTATCGTACTGGAAGATGCCATCGCCATCGTGGAGGACATCAAGTATGAAGGGTTGCACGTGGTGCGCAATAATGTTCACGTAGTTCAAGCAACGGGTTTCTGTGATCTCAGTGTAGTATCTTCGGCTAGAACTGAAAGTTTTCAGGGTCGCTGCTTCGAACCTATCCACCATTTAAACTCTGAATAAAAATCATCAGCAATAGCGACTGAAGACTTCTGGATTTAGAAGTCACCCTTGTCCTGCCAAGCGCCGTGTTAAGGACTACGGAGGAGCGGAAAGAGGTTTGGGGCATCCGCTTACCAATACGATATGGAACTGCCTTTAAAGAGCCGAAGAATAAACAACGATCAACGTCATGGGGACACAGAAGGCAACGAAAAGTCCCTGCATTAAATATGCGTAACGTGTGTCCACAGGACGTGTGGTGTATAACTGAGAAGATTCCGGATTAGTTCCCCCACGAAAATCTAATAATCATGGTTGACTGGAACGCTATAGTAGGGGAAGAAAGTGAAGAGAGAGCTACGGGAAAGTATGTGCTCGGTATCAGAAATGAGAAAGGAAAAAAAAACAAATTTTCTGCTATAAATTTCAGCTAATAGTAGAGAATACACCGTTCAAAAATCACAATGGAAGAGACATACTTCGTCAGACCGAGGTTCCAAAAACAGATAGTGGATTTGAAGGCATACCCGTGAGCACGTATAGATTCGGATCACAATTTAGTAATGATTAAGAGTAGACAGAAGTTTAAGAGAGTAGTTCAGAAGAATCAATGTGGGAAGAAGAATGGTACTGAAGTATTCAGGAATGACAAGGCGCGTTAGAAGGTCTCTGGAGCTGTTGAGATACTGCGATAATGAATAACACTGTAAGCGTTTCTGTTGAGGAGGAATGGACAAACCTAATAGGGAAATCACAGCAGTTGGACAGACAAATAGAGTAAGAAAGAAAATAACAACGAAAGAACCATGGGGAACACGTGAGACACATTGACTCTTCGACGAAAGAAGGAATTTGAAAAATATTCAGTTTCAGATAGGAATACAGCAATATAAGTCATTTACGAATAAAATAAATAGGAGGTGAAGGGAAGCCAAGGCGAAATACCTCTAGAAAAAAATACGAAGACATCGAAAAGCAAAAGTTTGTCGCAAGGTTTGATTCAACGTATATAATGGGCTATCAAGAAGTTTCCGTTTGTAGGCTTTACAGCAACGGATGTGTATATAAGCATTGAAATGTAGGCAATGTATTGGTGTGGCTTTCGTGTCATTCCGACGCGGGTACAGTAAAAATGCGTGAAAACAATACCAACGTGGTGTTATTCTTTCCCTGGCTGCTAAAGCACAAACAGTGGTAGACATCCACCGGAGAATGATGAATGTGTATAGCGGCATGTTTGTCGAAAACTACTGTTGCAGAATGGTGCGCCAGGCTCAGCGCTGGTCGCAATTCGACACAAGACGGCGGTCTTTCTGGGAGGACAGCAGATGCTACGAAGCTACGCCAGCTGAAGTGGGAGCAACTTGAGCACCTGCCGTATAGCCTTGATCTCTCCCCATGTGATTATCACGCCTTCGCTCCCTTGAAAATGATCTTCAAGTGTCCACGATTCCTGTCGGATGGTGACGGACACCAATCAGTTACAGACTTATTCACACAGTGGGACAGTGTTTTATAAAACGGGTATCTTCAACCTGGTGATGAGATGATTACCTCAGAGGTAGTGGAGACTTTTCCTGAGTATCATGTCGATTCTGGACTGTACGGTCTGCCATCCAACATTTTGCTCACCCCTTATACAAAAGTCAAAACAACTTTCGATGAAATTAAAAGCAAGGCTCGAGCATTAAGAGTGCAAGAGAAAGTCAACTGTTAGACACAGAGGAGAGAATGTGTTGGTGGAAAAAAATACACTAAAAACGTCTATGAGGGGGAGAAACTGTGTGACATGACAGAATTCGTAATTGATACAGTACACAGCCAGTACTACAGGTACAGACTAAAAGAGCTCTCAAGGACTTGCGATCGAATAATGCAAATGAAATTGATTACAATGCTTAGGCCTACCTAGAATCATTGAGGGAAATGATAATCAAACGATTATTCATCTTGGTTTCTCGTATTAATCAGTCTGGAGAATTTTGGAAAAAAATATCAACCACCCAATCTCGAAGAGATGCAAGGGCAGATAATAACGTGACAACTACCCCCCAAACAGCTTCTGGGAATACTAATGTAGAGGAGGATGAAAAATTGAGATGGCATTAGATGACGATCAATTTGGATTTAGGAAAGGTAAAGCCAGCAGAGAAACAGTTACGTATTGGGACTCGATAATGGAAGCATAGCAGTAATCGACATAGAAAAAGCATTCGAAAATTCAAAATAATGTTCAATCTATACATCGGAGAAGTAGTGATCGAAGTTCAGTTGAATGGTTGATTTGCGGGAGAAGACCAAACAGCGATGTCATCGGTCCCATCAGATTAGGGAAGGATGGAGAAGGAAGTCGACCGTGCCCTTTCAAAGGAACCATCCCGGCATTTGCCTGAAGCGATTCAGGGAAATCACAGAAAACCTAAATCAAGATTGCAGGACGCAGGTTTCAACCGTCGTCCTCCCGAATACGAGTCAGGTACCATAACCACTGGACCACCTCGCTCGGTAGTAAGTGCACTAGTGGTGTTAAAATTCCGGGGAATGTATATCAATGACACAATTTGCTAAGTCAGGATGAACTGCTGGACCTACTTATCGAAACGAACTGTCTAAAGAGCACACATTATGATTGACAGTATACGAAGAAAGATGAAAATAACGACAAGTGGGAGAAATGAAGTCAGTGATTAACTCCAAATTAGCGACCACGAAGGAGGCGAAGTGACGAAAATCTCCTACTTTGGAAGGAAATTTACACATGACAGACGAAGCAAACAGCTTAAAAGAAGCACTATCAAAGGCAAAGAAAGGAATACATTGGTGTAAAACATAGAATTTAATTCGAAGAAGAAATTTCTGAGAATGAACCCTTAGGGTACACAGCTATATATTAGTGACTCATGGACTGTGGCGAACCCGTAAAAGAAGAGAATCCACTTGATTGAGACGTAGTGCTGTTGTGGGCGTTGAATATAAAGAATGAAGACGCTCTCCAAATCGACGAAGGAATAAAAATGTGGAAATGACTTATAAGAAGTGAGGACAGGAAGTTTAGTTGATTAAATTATCGGTGGTCATTTTTATTGATTTGATTTGGAATAAGTCACTTTACAGCATATATATACTTGAGTACTGTCGACATTAATGAACAAATGGAGGATCGTCTCGCAGGATAGGAAGGAATTACTCCACCGCCACGTTGGCGTCATCCAATTGGAAACCTACTTGTTTCTTCCGTTATGTCGATGACACGTTCGTCATCTGGCCCCATGGTAGGGACTAGCTCCTGGATTTCCTTACACACCTAAACTCCATACATCCAAACATCAAATTCACTATGGAGACCGAAGCAGAGGGAAGATTACCATTCCTGGACGTTATGGTCAAGAGAAGAGCTGATGGTACCCTGAGCCACAGTGTGTACAGGAAGAAAACGCACACTGACCTGTACCTGCATGCAGACAGGAGCCACCTCTCATCTCAGAGGAATGGAGTACTAAAAAAACTAGTACACAGGGCGCGCAGCATCTCAGACGCAGAGAATTTGCCCCAGGAATTGGAACACCTCAAAACCGTGTTCCGAAAAAACGGGTACTCGGAATGGCAGATTAGATGCGCTCTCCGTGCCACCACCACAGCACAACCTGTGGAGACGGATGAAGTCACGGAAGAAGAGGTAGCCACTGCCTTTATTCCGTATAATGGCGCACTACCGGGGAAAATCGGCCTATATTAAAGAAACACCGAGTTAAAACCATCTTTTGCCCGACCAATAAAACACGGGCACTACTGGGAAGTGTGAAAGATGGCCTCCGTTTGAGGAAGGCCGGCATATACCAAGTTCTCTGGGAAGACTTATATCGGACAAACAGTACGCACCATCGAAGATCGTTGCCGAGAACATCAGAGGCACACTCGCCTGAAATATCCAAATAAGTCGGCGGTAGCAGAGCACTGTTTGTCTGAGAAACACGAGATGGATTATGGCCGTGCCAAGATCCTGGCTCAGACCTCTAAATATTGGGACAGCGTTATAAGGGAGGCTATCGAAATTCGCATCAGGGAAGATTTTATCAACCGAGATTGCGGCTACAATCTCAGCAAGGCTTGGGACCCGGCATTGAATGTAGTTAAGAAGACTCTCAGGAAGAAGTACGAACTGGCGACCAGGGCGGACGTAACAAGCACATCGACGCTACGACAGATTCCGACGCCCGCGTCTTCGCGACTGTCAGCGCGCGGGCGCGGACGGTGAAGAGAGCGGCCCGCGGGGGGAGGGGATTTAAATCGGCCGCCCGCTCTCAGGAGCTCAGTTGGTCAGCGCACCTGACGATGGCGACATGTCTGATCGCCGAAATATTGTGCCCGTTGGACACTATGAAACGGCAGTATACCCGTGGACTGTTCGAGGAGAAAGAAACCTTCTTCCCCAGACGTTGTACTCGGAAGAGGGCGATCCGGACATTCTGGACTATATTTTCTGCGGGGTACAAGCGTTGTAGAGAGTGATGGGCACTTACGAAATGGGAACAGACAAGGAATTCAACTCTCTAAATACGTCTCATTTGCTCCATTGCTTGCAATATCACTTATAGTTCCACATCGAATACAGTAAACTCGTCAGGCAGTTGTAAGTTGACGATCAGGGAAAACAAAAGAGTAAACAACGAAGTCCCCTTGTTTAGACCCATCCACAATCTCAGCCTCAGAGTTTTGTTGCTCAATTAAAATCTCACAAAATAAAAACATTTGGAGGCCTAAAACTCTCCTGATTTTTTTTTTAAAAAAATCAGCAGTCTCCTGACTGGTTTGACGTGCCCCACTACGAATTGCTCTCATCTGCCAACCTCTCCATCTCAGAGTAGACTTGCAACTTATGTCCTCAATTATTTTCTGTGTGTGGTCTAATCTCTGTCTTCCTCTATAGTTTTTGCCCTCTTCCGTGCTCTCTAGTAGCATGGAAGTCGTTCCCTGACGTCTTAACAAGTGTCCATCATTCTGTCCCTTCTCCTTGTCAGTGTATTCCATCTATTCCTTTCCTCTCCGATTCTGCGCAGAACCTCCTCATTACTTACCTTATCAATCCCCCTAATTTTCAACATTCATATGTAGTACCACATCTGAAATGCTTAGATTCTCTTCTGTTCCGGCTTTCCCACAGTCCGTGTTTCGCTACCATACAATACTGCGCTCGAAACGTGCATTATCAGCAATTTCATTTTTCAAATTAGGGTCTATGTTTGATGCTAATAGACTTGTCTTCACCAGGAATGCCTTTTTGCCAGTAATAGTCTGCTTTTGATGTCCTCCTTACTCCTTGCTCTCCCGTACTACAGTGAACCAAAACTTACTCTGTGCCTCTGCAGTAACCAGTGTGACGGACTGTTAACCCTGCGCTTGGGGTTTAACATGCTCCACACCAAGTGACTCCAGTTCACAATTCAGGTGGATCCCAAAAGGCCTTGTAGCAAGGGTCGGTTGGTAAAGAGGCGTTCCATAGTTTGACGAACAACGGAATATTATGCTGGGGAAGTGGAAGTACCGTGGAACGTACAGGCCTGACGTACCATGATGGTTACCGCCGGATGGTAATTCGCAGTTCACTAGCCTCAGTATAGAAACTGGGTATGGGGTTGATCCTGTAAGCACCCATGACCAACCTGATCTCCTAATGACGTATACTGTCAGTCATCTTCAGGCAAGTAGGCGTCACTGACCCATACTCTGTGCAGCCATAGTCCAATCGCTATCACACAAACGAACTATAAAACTAAAGCAAATGTACAATATCCTCTCAGTGCCCTCTGGGCCCTTGCCTTCAGGTCCTTTAGGTGTGTTAACTAACCTAGATACAGTAATGTCATTGAAGTGAAAAGTATAGAAGTGAAGGAATTCTGGTCAGACGAGACTAGGGTAAAATCAACAGCAGCAGAAAATGGTATAACAAGAGTAAAATTCGTTATGAATAGGAAGGTAGGGCAGAGGGTCTGAGATCAGTACAGAGATAGTGTTGTTTTTATCAGAATCGACACCAAGCCAACACCAGAACGATATTTCAGGTATACATCCCGACGTTGCAAGCTGCAGACGAATAGGTAGAGAAAGTGTATGAGGATATTGAAAGGGTGAATCAGTACACGAACGGAGATGAAAATCAAATAGTCAGGGGGACTGGAATGCAGTTGTAGGAGCAAGTGGAGAAGAAAAGTTTACTGCGGTATTTCGGATTGGGACAAGGACTGCGAGAGAAGAAAGACTAATGGAGATCCGTAATAAATTTAAACTAGGAATAGCGAATACCCTGTTTGAGAAACACAAGAGAAGGAGGTATAATTGGAGAAGGCCGGGTGATAAAGGCCGGCTGATGCGGGAAAATTTCAGTTAAATTACACCATGGTCAGACAGAAATTCCGAAATGAGATATTGTGCTGCAAGGTGTACCCAGGAGCGAATATACATCTAGATAATAATTTAATAATCACTAAGAGTAGGCTGCAGTTTAAGAGAATCAATGCGCAGAGAAGTTGGATACGAAAGTACTAAGAAGTGACGAGATACGCTTGAAGTTCTCCAAGGTTTCGGGTACAGCAATAAGGAATAGCTCAGAAGGCAGTTCCGTTGAAGAGAAATGGACGTCTCTAAAAAGGGAATCACAGAAATTGGAAAGAAGAACATAGATACAAAGAAGGTAATTGCGAAGAAACCATAAGTAACAAAAGAAATACTTTGCTAATCGATAAAAGAAGGGAGTACAAAAATATTCAATGACATTCAGGAGTAATGAAATACAACTTGCTGAGAAATGAAATAAACAGAAAGCGCAGGGAAGCTAAGACGAAATGGCTGTACGAAAGGTGTGAAGAAACCGAAAAAGAAATGATTGTCAGAAGGACTGAGTCAGCATATAGGAAAGTGAAAACAATCTTCGGCCAAATCAAAAGCAAGGGTCGTAAATTAAGAGTGCACAGAGCATTATTGTTAAAAGCGAAGGAGAGAGCGGATAGGTGGGAAGAGTACACTGAAGGCCCCTATGAGGAGGAAGATTTGTTTGATGTGACAAAAGGCTGGTCCCGGCGGAGGTTCGAGTCCTCCCTCAGGCATGGGTGTGTGTGTTTGTCCTTAGGATAATTTAGGTTAAGTAGTGTGTAAGCTTAGGGACTCATGACCTTAGCAGTTAAGTCCCATAAGATTTCACACACATTTGAACATTTTTTGATGTGACGAAAACAGAAGCAGGAGCCAATTCAGAAGAGACAGGGGATAAAGTATTAGAATCAGAATTTAAGAGAGCTTTGGAGGAATAAAGATCAAGTAAGGCAGTGTGGATAGATAACATTCCATCATAATTTCTAAAATCATTGGGGGAAGTTTCAACAAAATGACTCAACGACTATTCACGTTGATATGTAGAAAGTATGTGTCTGGTGACATACCATCTGAGTTTCGGAACAATATCATCCGCACAATCCCGAAGACTGTAAGATCTGACACGTGCAAGAATTATCGCACAATCACCGTAACAACTCATGCATCCAAGTTGCTTACAAGATAGTATACAGAAGAGTGAAAAATGAGAGTATGTGTTAGATGTTGGTCATGTTGGCTACAGGTAAGATAAAGGCACCAGAGAGTAAATTTTGACGTTGCGGTTGATAACTGAAGCAAGTCTATTAAAAAAATCAAGACATGTTCAAAGAATTTGTCGACCTCGAAAAAGCGGTCGACAATGTAAAATGGTGTAAGACGTTCGAAATTCTGAGTAAAATAGGGGTCAGCTATGGGGGAGACGGGTAATATACAATACATACAACAGCCAAGAGGGAAAAATAGGAGAGGACGACCAAGAACGAAGTGCTCGGAATAAAAAGAGTGTAAGGCAGTGATGTAGTCTTTCGCCCCTAGTGTTCAATCTGTTAATCGAAGAAGCAGTGATGAAAATAAAAGAAAGGTTCAGGAGCGAAATTAAAACTCAAGGTAAAAGGATATCAATGATACGATTCGCTGATGACATTGCTATCCTGAGTGTATGTGAAGAAAAATCACGTTATGTGCTGAATGGAATGAACAGTCTAATGAGTAAAGAATATGGATTGAGAGTATATCGAACAAAGACGATGCCAGCCCCGGTGGCCAAGCGGTTCTAGGCGCTTCAGCCCGGCACCGTGTGACTGCTACGGTCGCAGTTTCGAATCTCGCCTCAGGCACGAATGTGTGTGTTGCCCTTAGGTTAGTTAGGTTTAAGTAGTTCTAAGTTCTAGGGGACTGATGACCTCAGATGTTAAGTCCCATAGTGCTCAGAGCCATTTGAACCATTTGAATAAAGACGAAAGTAATGAGAAGCAGCATAAATGGAAACAGCGAGAAATCTGACATCATGATTGATGGCCACGAAGCAGATGAAGTTAAGGGATACTACTATCTTGAGAAGAGATAGCAAAATGGCCTCACACCACGAGATGGGAAAGTTGGCGGCCGGCCATATCAAATTAAAACATTCGAGAAAGATTTCCTTTGACGCTGCTTGCAAATGTCGAAATATGCTGTACTGGATTTGGTCATGACTCGTGCAGTAACATGAGTCACAGTTGTAAGACTCAAAACTGTTGGATTTGAAGTCTAACTTGCCCCTCTTCACAGTCGCACAGTTGCGGCGGAATGGCATATTTTGGCTAGCATTGGCAGCAGTCGTTGCAAAATGCTCTGCCAACATATGTAAAATGTCTTAGGGCTTTGTTTCGAGACACTCCTTTCCAGCACTACTACTATTGGTAATCGACTGTGTTTGCTGGAAATTCTTATGATGGCTTCGTATACATATATAGAGTGGGTGGAACGGTTTTAGAATCAACGACGTTTGACATGAGTTAGTCTTGGAGCCCAAAATCTCACGACGATCCCACGCTCTCAGGATTCGAAAGTCTGCGAGGTTTTCCGCAGTTTGGAGGCACTTAAACCGTCGTAGAGCTGCACGCCTGACCTGGTTTACTGTACGGTACTCATTAGTCCATCAAGGGACAGGTTGCCTCCGAAGATGATACGAGAACTTTAGGATGGAGACATCAGCAGCATGATGGATCAGTCATCCAATGTGGTCGACCCACTCCTGGACGCTGTTGTGGCGTTCAAAAATAGCCAGATGGCTGAGCAGCGTCCAGTCAGCTCTACTGATCTTCCATATTGGCTATTTGAGGAAGAGCTCTACCCAGTAGGTTAATCCAGAGTGGGAAGTGGTCACTGGAATAAAGGTCATCAATGACTTCCCACTGAACAGAGTCTGTGAGGGGTGGACAGCAGAAGAAGAAGTCAGTGGCTGACGATGACTCAGCAGCAGCAGCAGCAGCACAGAAATGAGAGGGAATGGCTGTGTTGAGGATGCACAACTCCAGGGACTTTATGAGCCTCCCCAAATCTGACCTTGAGGGTACGAAGAGGTCGATCCCCACGCTATATGATGGGAATTGAATCCTCCCAGTAAGAGAGATCAGTTAGAGCTTCAGAGCCTACCACATTTTGGCCACTAAATACAACGAACGAACAGTGATCCTCTTACACACATGAATTTCTCTTGCAGCGACTATTCTTTTAGTCTTTTCCCCAGTCAGGTAATCCTTGAGATAACGCTGGATCAGACGCTTTAAAATGCATCTCCTGCAAACGCAAGGAGCCACTTACCGCAGGGGTTGTACTATCACATTATCTTTCCACCGGTGGAGGAAGCTTGTACTGGGTCCAGTCCAGCCTCGGACTTGGCCTGAGATGAGTGCCCGAGTCGGATATCGAGGTTCATCAGCTGCGAAGACGAGTTGAGAGAGACGTCATAGAGACTGACATTGTCAGATCGGTTATTTACCATATCCGTCTGCGGTTGATTTTTTTGTTTTTTTTTTGTTTTTGGGAGGTTTTGAAGACACAGCTGTTGAGCCTGTGGTGAGCTCCACAACGTCAGCAAGCACTACCTTCTCTAATGTTCTAGGAGGAGGTATGTATGGGCTTTTAAGTAACTACAGCAGTACAAGTGAAATGAAAAATGTAGGTAGTATTTGAGATACTGGCAGCATCCATTTGAGTACCAGCATCGTCTGACTGTTTAGGAACAGAAGCAAACACGGTACCGAAGGCGGGGGCAGCATGACCTTGCATATCCTTTTGGCATCACCATCATGTAGATTTAAGCCCTGAAGTTACCCTCATTCTGCCACCGGCCTCCCCAAAGAGGGTGGAGAAGCAGACAGAGGTTCAGCGCACTCTATTGCCCAATGGATAGGAAACTGGGAAACTGCCCTTAAAGCCGGAACAATCAGCAGCGATTGACGGTATGAGTATGCAGAAGGCAATTGAACCCACTGCATTAAAGACACGTAATATGTATCCACAGGACATGTGAAAAAGTGTCATGATGATCTGCCTATTTTCCAAGGATAGATGGCCTGAGAGAAATATTGAATAACCAACGAAAGGATAACTTTGTACATGTCGGGGTGTGAGATGTCAGAAGCTTCAACATGGTAGTGAAGCTAAAAAATCTGAAACGGCGGAATGCAAAGGCTCATTCTAGATATAGTGGGGATCAGTGAAGTGAACAGGAAAAAAGACAGGGATTCGATATTAGAGTAAAGGGTAATGCAACAGCAGCAAAAATGGTATAACGGCAGCAGGATTCGTTATGAATAGAAGGGTTGGGCAGAGACTTTGTTACTGTCAACAGTTCAGTGATAGGGCTGTTCTCATCCGAATCGACAGCGAACCAACGGTAGTTCAGGTATACATGTCGACATCAGAAGCTGAAGATGAAGAGAGAGAGAAAGTAAGATAGAGAAAGTATATGAGGATATTGCACGGCTAATGCAATACGAAACGGGGATGAAAATGTGATAGTCGCGGTTGTAAGAGAAGGAGTAGAAGAAACATTTACGGAAGAATATGGGCTTTGCACTAAGAATGAGAGAGGAGAAAGACTAATTGAGTTTTGTATTAAATTTCAGATATTAATGGCGAATATTCTGTTCAAGAAACACAAGAGGAGGAGGTACACTCGGAAAATGCCGGAAGATATGGGAGAATTTCGGTTGGATTACATCTGGTCAGACAGAGATTCCGAAATGAGGTACTGAATTGTAAGGTGTACCAAGGATCAGATATAGACTCCGATATAGACTCAGATAACACTTTAGTAATCGTTAAGTGTAACCTGAAGTTTAAGAGATTAGTCAGGAAGAGTAAATGCGCAAAGAAACTGGATACAGAAGACTAATCAAGAGAAATGATTGAATTTCTGTGAGGCTATAGATACAGTGGGAATAAACAGTTCAGGAGCAACTCACGTGAAGCGCGCAATGGACAGCTCCAAAATGGGCGATCACATAAGTGGAAAGGAAAACATAGGTACAAAGAAGGTAATTGCGAAGAAACCATGAGTAACCAAAGAAATGATTCAGCTGACCGATAAAAGAAGGGTGTAGAAAAATGTCCAGGGAAATTCAGGAACACAGAAATACAACATGCTGATGAATGAAATAAATAGCTGCATGAAAGATGTGATGAAATCGAAAAAGAAATGGTTGTCGGAAGGACTGATTCAGTATACAGGAACGTGAAAACAACTTTCGGTAAAATTAAAAGGAATGATATGAACATTAAGAGTGTAACGGGGATTCCACTGTCAATTGCAGAGGACAGAGTGGTTAGGTGGAAAGAGTACACTGAAGGCCTCTGTGAGGGGGAAGATTTGTGTGATGTGATAGAATAAGAAACAGGAGTCGTTCTAGAAGAGGTAGGGGATACAATATTAGAATGAGAATTTCAAAGACCTTTGGAAGAACTAAAATCAAATTAGGCAGATGGGACAGATAACATTACATTAGAATTTCTAAAATCGTTAGTGGAAGTGGCCACAAAACGACTATTCACATTTGTGTGTAGGATGTACGAGTCTGGAGACATTCATCTGCCTTACGGAAAAATATCACCCACACAATTCCGAAGAGCTGACAAGAGCGAGGATTATCGCGCAGTTAGCTTAACAGCTCATGAATCAAAGTTGGTGACGAGGACAGTTTACAGAGTGGAATAGAAAGTTGAGGATGTGTTGGATGACTACCAGTTTGGATTTAGGAAAGGTAAAAGTTCCAGAGACGCAATTCTGATGTTGTGGTTGATAAAGAAAGCAAGACTATAAAGAAATCAAGACAAGTTAATAATTGAAATTGAAAAAGAGGAAAATAATGTCTGTCTTCTAGTCGACGTGGGCGTCATTGCAGATGGTGCGTAAGTTATAAATAAAAAAGAAATGGGATGGAAATTAGTTGTGACGTATTCAAAAATGCCCACCAGGAATGCACCTCAGATGACTAGGAATATGTAAGTACGAGTATTAACAGCGGGCGGAGATTTCAAACATTATTCCGGCAAAAAAAATCCAGAATCCTAGTGACTGCACCTCTTAAATAACTGGTGTATGGAGAAACTAAATAAAATTAATATGACTATAAGACCTGTCTTCAGTTTTGTAGTTTGAATAAAAAAAAATGAAAGTAAAATGGGAAAACATATACATGAAATCACCATCTCATTGACAATGAGGTCGCAAAGAACGAAACACAAGTTCACATTATAGAAGGATGGGAGAACTTGGTCGTATCCTTATCACAGAGAAATGTACCGGCATTTCCCTTAAGCGATTTAGGAAACTCACTGAAAATTTATTGCTTTTAGTAGGATGGGAAATTTTACCGCCGTCCACCCGAATCTGAATCCAGTATTTTAACCACACTGAGCTGAAGTCAGCGTCTCTTCATTCTAGCGATACGCTTTCATTTAAAATGTTACGTTCATCTGAAACGGAATTTACAGTAGTCTAGACGGCACGTCAGAATCTCTAGAAATAAAATATTAATGAAGATACAGATTCAGAGTTTTACCTTTGAGTCACTGTGTGATGTGGCCAAGTTCCAGAAGGTCTCATAAATTTGGACGATCAAGTAATTGCTGTACGGCCGGCTACTCGATTCTGTCACTGCCCGGCATTCGGCTAAACTTTTTTTCCATCTCGACGTTCTGTGACAAATTTCATGGGGAAATCTTTGGACGATAAGGCCTTAACTGTGCAGTGGAAAGGTTTGGACTTTGCAACAAAGGCCAAGTAATTGTCAGTTATTGATTTTTCAATTTCTGTCGAACAGGCTGTTTTTAAATTGTATCAACAGGCTGTTTTTAAATTATATCAGTACGCTGCTCAAAAGGTTAGGGTAGAAGTATGTCGTTTGCTGACTGGGGCACGTTCACTCGTTGTGGAGCTTGATGCTGTTTCCTTACGCGCAGGCAAATGTAGTGCTTACGTTTGTATTAGAAAGTAAGGTTACGTTAAAAAAGATGCAGTGTTCTACAGCGATGTCAAATGATGCAAGATGTTCGAAAATATGAGGATAATAGGGCTAAGCTGTAGGGAGATACGGGTAATATACAACATGTGCAAGAGCCAAAAGATAATAATAAGAGTGGAAGACCAAGAACGAAGTGCTCGGATTAAAAATTGTGTAACAGATGGATCTAGTGTTTCGCCACTACTGTTCAATCTATACACAGAGGATGCAAAAATGGACACAAAAGAAAGGTTCATGAGCAGAACAAAAATTCAGCGTGAAGAGATATCTTTGATACAACTCGCTAATGACATTACCATCCTCATTAAAAGTGAAGAAGAATTACATGACCTACTGAATGGAATTAACAGGGTAATGAGTACAGAAAATGGATTCAGTGTAAATCGAAGAAAGACGAAAGCAGTGAGAAGTAGCAGAAATGAAAATAGCGAAAAAGTTAACATCAGGATTGATGTTCGCGAAGTAGAAGGAATTCTATTACCTAGGCAGCAAATTAGTCAGTGACGGACAGAGCAATGAGGACATTAAAAACAGACTAGCACTGGTAAAGCGGGCATTCCTGGCCAAGAGAAGTGTACTGGTATCGAAGACAGGCCTTAATTAGAGGGATAAATTTCTGAGACTGTACGTTTGGAGCACAGCGTTGTATGGCATTCAGACGTGGACTGTGGGTAACGTGGAACAGAGGGGAATCGATCATTTGAGATATGTTGCTACAGGCGAATGTTGGAAATTAGTTGGATTGATAAGGAATGAGGAGGTTCTGTGCAGAATCGGAGAGGAGGGGAATATGTGGAAAATACAAGAGGGGCGGGATAATAGGGCATCTGTTAGGACATTTGGAATACATGCAGCAAATAACTGAAGACTTAGATTGCAAGTGGTCCTCTGAACGAAGTGATTGGCGCAGGAGAGGAATTCGTGGGGGGCCGCATCGAACTAGTCAGAAGACTGATAACTCAAAAAACTTCTTCCGTTCTTCAAGATATACGCTGCAATCCACAGTCCAGACAGCGTGATCACCAGAGCAATTCACACAGTTCAGATATGATGAACAAGTGACCCTTTTGTGGACGGTCTTACGACGTTTACCACAGGTGGCTTTTCCTTGCATCGTGGAATAAAATGCCCCAAGTACTGGCATTTGAAACAGCGCATTGGGTTAGGGACGTAAGGGTACACGCTTATTTAAAGGAAACCTGCGTTGACGCAGTGTGGGAGTTTTGTGCTGTTAAAGGTAAGTATAAACGACCCTGGCTTAACCAGATCGCTCTCCATCCTTTAGTTATATTTTGGGCATCACCAATATTTTCTTTGGCACATTCAGCTTTATGTTCATCATTGGGAATGTTCACCAGATTCCTGTAAATTCGGTACCATTGATGTAATTGAAGGTGGAATGGAATTCAGCCTCAGTGGAATATTCTCCTAGGCTTTCAGATTTCTGCAGGTTTGTCGAAGTATTTTCCTCTAAGACTTGTGAATATTAACTATTATAAAATACATGCTGATACCCAGCATGCGATTTGTTACTAAAGGCAAAAGTTTGGGAACTGATTCCAGAGTCAGTAGGTCTGACTGCACAAGCCCTCTTGTTAGATTGGGTGTTGGCACCTATCAGTGGCCTGGTAATTCTAGTGGGAGCAGAAGGAGAAATTTTCTATGCTTCCATCTCGGTACCACGAGCAGCAGGGTAAGTAAAAATCCTTCTAGACAGTGGTCCACGCTCCTAGGTAAGTATTATAGTGTGGCAGATTCCTCAGAGGTTGCCCAGAAGTTCCACCTCAACAGCAACAACCTCATCGGCGCGGAGCATACCTCGAGCTTGAGAAGTTTTATACAGATTTTACCATCCTCGTAACCAGCGCAATCAAGCCATTCCCCCGCTGTATCATGCAGTGGTCGCTGGAGTATGCCCAGAGATTACAGTGACAGGACGGGAGGCGCTTACCAGTTGCCAGCTCAGGAACCCTGGGGTCACCAAGCCCATGCCCAAAAAAAGAAGGCTGAGTCCCTGAGTACGCTGCCATTTATCCTCTGTCATTTGTCGACGACCCCATCCTCTACACGGGAAAGCAGAGTGGACGTCTGCTGCGGAGCTCCATCTTGATCAACGTACGCTGAACGGTGTGCTGCAGAACCTTGTGGCTGCATCAGTACTGTATTATGTCGAGAGCTCTGTCAAATATCACCCCATGTCCTTCCTTACAGAGACGGTAAGTTTTGGCCTACACCTTCTGTGATGTAGCGTGAACGTGTACCACGTTGTTGCTTACTCGTAATTTCAGCATCCTTCAGCCACTTTCATGATTGTAGCACACGAACATCTTCGTCGTTTCCGAGATTCTCGTTCCCTGACACTGGCATATCACTACGTGCTCGTTTTGAGAGTCATTTATGTCAATCGATTTCCACATTCGAAACCTGTATCGTCGGTGGAATGATTGCGTGTACGTCTCTGTTCCAGTTACGCACTTTCTTTAGGGCGTCACGTGCCCGCATCAGCTCCAAGCAGAATTCAGTCCCAACGTGGGCTGTTGTCATAACGTTTTGGCTCATGAGCATTAAGTTCTGCAAGTTGTACCAACATCTGCAGAGTATGTGATAGAAAAATTTAATAGTATCGTATTGAAGAAGTATTAAATTCGATAATGGCGAAAAACATAAGTCTTTCACACTTAGGAAATAAAAGTCATGGGATAACGATATGCAGAGATACAGATGGCGGTAGCATTGTGTACACAAGGTATAAAAGGGCAGTGCACCGGCTGAACTGTCATTTGTACTCATGTGACTGATATGAAGAGGTTTCCGGTGTGATTATGGCCGCACGATCGGAATTAACAGCCTCTGAACTCGGAATAACAGTTGGAGGAAGACACATGAGACATTCCATCTCTTAAATCGTTGGGTAATTCATTATACCGAAATCTACATTGTCAAGAGTGTGCCTAGCACGGACAACGCAGTGGCCGACGGTGTTGACTTAACTTCCGAGAGCAGAGGCGTTTGTGTAGAGTTGTCAGTGTTAACAGATAAGCAAGACTACTTTAATAAACAGCAGAAGTGTGGAACGTAACCGTTACGACAGCGCGGCGAAATCTGGCCTTAATGGGCTATGTCAGCAGACGACTGACGCGAGTTCAAGATGGTTCAAATGGCTCTGAGCACTATGGGACTTAACTGCTGTGGTCATCAGTCCCCTAGAATTTAGAACTACTTAAATCTAACTAACCTAAGGACATCACACACATCCATGCCCGAGGCAGGATTCGAACCTGCGACCGTAGCGGTCACACGGTTCCAGACTGTAGCGCCTAGAACCGCACGAGCCGGCCGAAGTGGCCGTGCGGTTAAAGGCGCTGCAGTCTGGAACCGCAAGACCGCTACGGTCGCAGGTTCGAATCCTGCCTCGGGCATGGATGTTTGTGATGTCCTTAGGTTAGTTAGGTTTAACTAGTTCTAAGTTCTAGGGGACTAATGACCTCAGCAGTTGAGTCCCATAGTGCTCAGAGCCATCAGAACCGCACGGCCACTCCGGCCGGCCGACTGTCGCGTGTGACTTTGCTGTAGTACGACATCGTCTGCAGCGCCTCTCCTGGGCTCGTGATTATCGGTTGGGCCCTGTGCTGGAAAACCGTGGCCTGGTCGGAGGAACACCGATTTCGGTCTTTTAAGAGTTGATGTAAGAGTCCGAGTGTTGCACAGACTCCACAAAGCCACGGACCCGTTGTCAACAAAGCATTGTGCAATTTGTTGGTGGGTCCATAATGGTGTGGCTTGTTTTTACATGTGATGAACTTGATCCTCTGGTCCAAATGAACCAGCATTGCCTGGCAATGGTTATGTCTGGTTAGTTGTAGACCAATTACAGCCATTAGTGGACTTCATGTTCACAGACAACGACGTCATGTCAACAAGTCACAAATGTTCGCGGCCGGTTTGAAGAACATTATGAACAATTCGAGTGAATGATTTGCCCACCCAAATCGCCCGACATGAATTCCATGGAGCATTTATGGGACATAATCGAGAAGTCAGTTCGTGCACAAAATCCTGCGCCGGCAACTCTTTCGCAAACATGGGCGCCTATAGAGGCAGCATGGCTAAATGTTTCTGCAAGAGGAGACTTGTTGAGTCCACGACTCGTCGTGCTGCTGCACGACCAGGTCCGACTTGATATCACATGACTTTTGTCACCTCAGTGTGGACTGTGGATTTTGAAAGCATTTCACTGTATCAAAAAACATGGAGATGACAATTATTTCATCGTTCAAGGACTGTTTGATTTATGTTTTACTTATTCTCCCTGTATCAGGCATGTCTTTCGCTCAGGTTTATATTTTGGAATATATTTTATATAGCCTTTCGTCAAGGCAACACGTCTTCTTTCCTGATATCAAAATAAAACTCTTGGTGATGACGTCTTTACCAAGGTGCACAGAAACATTTAAACCGAGAAGTGAGTGTCTGTGAACTTCATATTTGACTGTGGACGGCGTGTGGTAGGAAGAGCTGTTGCTTTTGGGCGAGTAGTGTAGGGAGAAAGTCAGTAGCTGCTAAACTAGAATCTGAGGTTTAGTACGCCCCACATGCCCAGCAGGAAGAAGCTGTACGTTTGTGTACTGCAGCACACGCTTAAAACTTACCACGTGACCTCATCCGTATTTGAGACTGTCGAAGTGATAATCTCTGCTAGCACTGTAGTACTTCCATCTTGCGGTGTAGGGGTTGTCTCGGAAGCTGATTCAAATTCTGCGGGTAGTTGTAACTGCATCTGTGAATGATCCGTCTCGAAGTTCGATGTGGCAACATGTTCTGTGTGGTCGGTAGGATCAGCATGAGGAGATTCCGTATTATTTTCGTCTTCTGGCTCATTCTCTATGTTTACAACGTGCAGTTGTGACTGCACCAGTGAATGGTCTGTCTCCTGGTGCGAGGCTGTAACATGCTCTATGGGGTCGGCAGCATCAGCATGAGGAGATTCCGTACTTTTTTCGTCTTCAGGCTCATTTTCTGTCGCAACAATGTTCGGAGCTGTAACGACTTCCAACCCATCTGACAGAATGTTTACCGAAGTATACGTGGTTTCCTGCACGTCTGAAGGAATCTCGTGTGTGGCAGTTTCTGGAAGTTTGTAGTTTGAATCTGAGTGGTTGAGATGACTCGACTGTACATCTTCGTCGAGCAGTGCCTCACTGTCCGTCGTTTGGTCACCAGCAGCTGCTAAGGTGTCGTCGGAATCTCTTGGAAATAACCGCTTCGCATGCGAATAGACCTGTCTCTGTAAGTTCTTGCCGTTTCGTTGACGAACACTACGTTTCACTCTATTTCGAATTGTTCTACTATCGCTTTCACCTTTATATTTCCAGCAACACTGCAATGCCTTATTGGAACCAGAGCGGTTGATTATTTTAAGAAGACTGTATTTTTGTACTAGTCTCTGAGGAAGTTTATCCTCACTTGACAGTACTGAGGGAGAATAATGTACGTTGCCCGACTGGTAATCCTTATCATTTTTGTGTGGGTTTTTCCATTTGATTTGGCGCATGTGAGAATGTTTATACACAAGTTCTGATAGTATCAAAGTGTCTCTAGAATTGCGTCTTGTATTGAAGTAAGTTGTAAATCTGTTGCAAATATAGTGTCTCTTATCTCGAGTAAAGTGAGGAATTGCTTTAGCAGAAAACCTTCTTCCTCCATCTGAAAGGCGATGAACCAAAACATTCAGAAGGCTCTCGTGTGTATCACTCATGCTCCCTTTCAAACATATTTCAAATAAATATCCGAAAACCATATCTCGCTGATTCCCATAAGCTGTTGAATCGTGTGCAGCATTGTTTGAAGACACCGCTTCTGTTTGCAAGTTATCGACGTCTGCGTTCTGTTTAGCAATAACGTCAAGGTAATGAATATCGCCAACAACTGCAGATCGACGAAGTGTTAGAGTCGGTATCTGCGCTTTCCGGCTTTCGACGATTATTAACCACATATAAGCACCGGGTGAGTTTTCGGCGAGTAATATTGCAGGAATGAATCCGTTTGCATTTAGAGCTGACAGATATGCGTGACAAGTTTCAGCTACCATAATCACTTGTGGTGAGAGATGGTGATGCACCCTCTCCGTCGATGGTAGTAGTGTAAATGTGCGCCACCATTTGTCATGCCACATACTGTCTTTAAGTTTTAAACTGGATGTTGAGCAACATAATGCTCTCAGTGCCTCTAGTTTACTTGTATCACTTCTTCTATGAGCACTACCATGGGTGTTCGTCAGCCTGGTCGTGCCAGAGTTTCTTGAGATATGTAGGGCACAAATAATGTCGTGTAGTGCGACATCGCCACGGATTGTGCAAAATCCACATTTGAGGGGTAGGTTTATCACTGCAAGATTCTTGTTCTTTCCTTCTGTGTAGGGAATGTACCTGACGACAGTCTTGAGCAAGGGTGCTGAAGATACTGTGTTTCGAATAACGGGTGCCGAGCGGCGACGTCTCTGACTTTTAAGATCAGTATCAGAAGTTTCAGGTCTATGTTGACCAGATGAGTTGTAGTTCTCGTCATTTTTGACACTCCGATTCGGATAGTTTGCGTCGATGACCGAACCCGCTCTTTGCTGGTGGGATCTCTTCTCCACATGATGGTCAGCGAAGTGTGAGAAAGATGAGGAATTGCTGCCGCCGGGGGAGATTTGTTGTAGCAGCGTTCTCACGATGTCCTTGACGCGCGCGACCGTGTCCTCGGCCGTCCTTAGCAGCGCTGAGTCCCTGTGTGGCAGGAGCGTCGGCGGCGGCAAAAGGCAGGCGTCCTGCGGGGTGAGGGCGGTGGCAAGGGCCAGCCACAGCCAGGAGGCGGCAGCAAGTGCTACGGCCGCCCTGCCGCCCCCGCGGGCCGCCACCGCCCGCGCCGCCGCCGCCCAGAAGGCGTGCCCGCTCGCCCCCGCTGTGCCCGACCCAGGCCAGCCGCCCCCGGCGCAGCCCGTCCCCGCCTCAGCCACCGCCGCGCGCCCCACCAGCCAACCTCCCACCGTGGCGGCCGACAGCACGTCGCTGAAGCGTAGCAGACGGGGCACCCCCACCTCCTCCCGCCGGCAGCAGAGAGCCAGCAGCCACACAACAGCCGCCACGGAGACGGCGAGTAGTGCAGCGCCTACGTCACCCAGCAGCGCGTCCCAGGGCATCGTCTGGGACTCTGGACCTGCTGAAGGAACATACATAGAAGTACACTGCAGTTTCAGCGACTGAGCTCAGCTGGCTGTCGTACGCATCGTCAACTTGAGCTGATGGAGCCTAAGCATAGGCCGAAACAGGTCATTTCAATGAAGCACCATCGCGATCTAGACTGTGTTTTCACTTATTTTACAGCAAATCAGAGTTTAAGTTTCATGAAAAATTTACCAGTGTGACAGACCTTGCTTTTTGGACAACATGGCTGTGGAGATGAAGCAACGACTAGTATGATTAATCAATTATTCGAAAACAGTCTTAATCGCATTTATTATTATTATACCGATAACCGGTTTCAACCTGACGTAGGGGTGATTTCTGGGCGTTTACACCATTGGTCGACTGCTGGTGGTGTCACTCCTGTCTACATAACGGTAGGAAACTAGTTTTTTAGTTAAGACTGCTTTTGAATAATTGATTAACAGACCTTGTGTTTAATAACAATGAAATGAATTTGCTACAAAAAGGGCTCATATATAGTCTGCCATAAAAACCAAAAGGTGCCAGTCGTAAGCGACGTATGCAAGATCAGCACTGGACAACTGGACACGGAAAAACTATCTATACTAGCGCAAAACTATATAGACAGCAAAACTGACAAAGTGGCACAGTTTTATACAGCAGAAGATATAAAAAGGAAAGACGATAAACAAGAACAGAAGCTACAGCGTATGTCAAAAATAATAATAAACTAAGAGCAAATAGTAACTCAGCAGTCTGGAATCGCACGACCGCAACGATCGCAGGTTCGAACCCTGCCTCAGGTATGGATGTGTGAGATGTCCTTAGGTTAGTTAGGTTTAAGTAGTTCTAAGTTCTAGGGGACTGATGACCTCAGAAGTTCAGTCCCATAGCGCTCAGAGCCATTTGAACCATTTAGTAACTCAGCATTAAAAGCAGACCAAGGTAATACGATCATCTTGATAAAGAAAAATGTTTATACCTGTATAAATAAAACATTTGAGTTCTTTAAGGCAAATAACATTACACGTACAGTCAAAGACCCTACGGATTCGAAGCATTAACGAAAACAGCGACCAAAAATCAGAATTCCTCCTAACTCAAAAAGATCGGAATAGGTATATCGTGATGAACCCACAATGCCTCAAGCTAAGAGCACAACCAAAGGACATAAACCAAATGTTCCAATTAGACCGAAAGTAATCTTGTAAAGGGCTGTTCAGGTTTTTATGTTGGTAACGCCATGTAGCTCTCTGTATGAAAATCACTGACTGTGCTATGTGAAGTTGTGGCTGGTTTGCATTGTTGGAACATTTCCTATTGTAGTGTTGGGCAGTTGGCTGTTAACAGCTCGTAGCGTTGCGCAGTTGGAGGTGAGCCGCCAGGAGTGGCGGATGTGGGGAGAGAGATGGCAGAATTTTGAGAGCGGACGATCTGGACGTGTGTCCATCAGAAAGAGTAAATTTGTAGTACTGGATATCATGTACTGATATATATATATATATATGTGTGTGTGTGTGTGTGATTTTTGAACATTATTAACGTAAATACATTGTTTCTTCTCCATCAAAATCTTTCATTTGCTAACTATGCCTATCAGCAGTTAGTGCCTTCTGTGGTTAGAATCTCTTATTCAGCTGGCAGTATTGGCGCATGCTGTACATCTACATCTACATCTACATTGATACTCCGCAAGCCACCCAACGGTGTGTGGCGGAGGGCACTTTACGTGCCACTGTCATTACCTCCCTTTCCTGTTCCAGTCGCGTATGGTTCGCGGGAAGAACGACTGTCTGAAAGCCTCCGTGCGCGCTCTAATCTCTCTAATTTTACATTCGTGATCTCCTCGGGAAGTATAAGTAGGGGGAAGCAATATATTCGATACCTCATCCAGAAACGCACCCTCTCGAAACCTGGCGAGCAAGCTACACCGCGATGCAGAGCGCCTCTCTTGCAGAGTCTGCCACTTGAGTTTATTAAACATCTCCGTAACGCTATCACGGTTACCAAATAACCCAGTGACGAAACGCGCCGCTCTTCTTTGGATCTTCTCTATCTCCTCCGTCAACCCGACCTGGTACGGATCCCACACTGATGAGCAATACTCAAGTATAGGTCGAACGAGTGTTTTGTAAGCCACCTCCTTTGTTGATGGACTACATTTTCTAAGCACTCTCCCAATGAATCTCAACCTGGTACCCGCCTTACCAACAATTAGTTTTATATGATCATTCCACTTCAAATCGTTCCGTACGCATACTCCCAGATATTTTACAGAAGTAACTGCTACCAGTGTTTGTTCCGCTATCATATAATCATACAATAAAGGATCCTTCTTTCTATGTATTCGCAATACATTACATTTGTCTATGTTAAGGGTCAGTTGCCACTCCCTGCACCAAGTGCCTATCCGCTGCAGATCTTCCTGTATTTCGCTACAATTTTCTAATGCAGCAACTTCTCTGTATACTACAGCATCATCCGCGAAAAGCCACATGGAACTTCCGACACTATCTACTAAGTCATTTATATATATTGTGAAAAGCAATGGTCCCATAACACTCCCCTGTGGCACGCCAGAGGTTACTTTAACGTCTGTAGACGTCTCTCCATTGATAACAACATGCTGTGTTCTGTTTGCTAAAAACTCTTCAATCCAGCCATACAGCTGGTCTGATATTCCGTAGGCTCTTACTTTGTTTATCAGGCGACAGTGCGGAACTGTATCGAACGCCTTCCGGAAGTCAAGAAAAATAGCATCTACCTGGGAGCCTGTATCTAATATTTTCTGGGTCTCATGAACAAATAAGGCGAGTTGGGTCTCACACGATCGCTGTTTCCGGAATCCATGTTGATCCCTACATAGTAGTATTGCAGTAGATTGAGTAACGAAGATTTTTGTAAGTGATTCATGAAAGGTATAGGTTATTGTATGTCAGGGCCATTCTTTTGTAGGGAATATTGAAAGTCAGATTGCGTTTTGCTAAAAATATTGTGTCATTTTAGTGTTGATCAGAATAAGTAAAGAGAGAAATGTCTGAGTATGTTGTTTTGCTCAGCAATTTGAAAATCAAATAACGTAAGAGGTTTATCAGCACAGTAATTCATCAATTTTTCTAAGGCGACGTTTCAATCTATATGAATATTTTGCATGCTTAATTGAGGCAGCGTTGACTGGCCGTGCGGTTAGAGGCCCCATGTCACGGATTGTGCGGCCCCTCCCGCCGGAGGTTCGAGTCCTCCCTCGGGCATGGGTGTGTGTGTTGTTCTTAGCATAAGTTAGTTTAAGTAGTGTGTAAGTCTAGGGACAGATGACCTCAGCAGTTTGATCCCTTAGGAATTCAGACACATCTGAACATCTTAACTGAGATACAGCCTAACAAAATTACATGTGACAACAACATGTAGAATATACAATATATCATCAGAAAATCGACAGGCTTAATTTTAAAAGTAAAAGACTCGAAAATCCCAGACAACAACATTCTGTTCCTTAAATGTATCTAATAGGTACAGTACCAATGTACCCACTGATGAGACTACTGACATCACAGCAGCAATCCTCTCGTTATACAGAAAACTATCTCGACCAGAAGTACACAAATTGATAGAAAAAGTACCATAGTATCATCCCACAACTGTTTCAGTTTGAATGACCAAATTTTTTCACAGGAAAATGGGCTTTTGATTAGTAGTTGCCTGTCTGGGCTGCTAGCATATATATATATATATATATATATATATATATATATATATATATATATATATATACTTAGAAAAAGTTATTTGACGAACGTGTACACTGGAAAACAAAAGTAATACACCAAATAAAATAGGTGATACCACCATTCTATTTAACAGATCAGTAGAGGGAATTTGCGACTTCCAGCAACAGTTTAACAATATGCACAGAAACATTATATCAACAGTCATACACAGCCTTAGCAACAGGATTAAGTTCTTTAATTAAACTGTCATGAACATGGACTTTGTGCAGTCAATATCTCCTATAAATTATTGACTACAGGTATCGTCATTCATAACACATTCGCTTACAAAAAATTTTGTTCTCTGTAATAGGTGGCTCGAAAATATGGCCAAAGCTCAGAGCTAGTCTGCCTGTAAATAAATAGCACCTTTGGTAATAAACATTTAAGAGGGTGTTTTCTACAATGAACATACGTCTTAGACACAAATGATATAAGAAAAAGACATGGTAACCCTAATGAATGAATAAAGGTGACGTGCACAAGCATTAAACCACAAAAAAGTTAGTAAACTCCTTTTTAGTTAAAATAAATGCACACCTATATACTATACTGAGAACCCTTATGTGGAAATGAATACAGACATTAATATGTGCATAGTATTGGCCTTTACATCATTTAATCAAACTGTAAATGAGACTGTGCTTGTTACACTTACGACAGAACTGATAACGAAACTTATGTTTGTTTTATCAGAGACTGTAGTCGTGAGGTCACAAAACTAAACATGTCGATATCATTGTGTTGCATACAGAAGCAGAAGTTTTACAACGCAGATTTCAAACCAAAAACCCCTTACTTACCATCTGATGAGAAAATCTGCGCGCGTTGGCATGGAGATAACTTTACACAGATGTGTCGTGTGTTTAACTGTCGATACGTGCTTACAAATGTCTTGTTGACAACGCTGAATTGTAAGAGTTTATCCGCGCAGGTGATACCATATGAACGTTATTCACAAGTCAATCGCAGTCCTAGAGTAAGACGTAACGAACATAAGTACCTGTAGAGGAACCAGTGTCTGGCGAAAGAAATTGAAAAAGAGTAAAATGATGTCTGTCTTCCAGTCGACGTTGGGGTCATTGGAGATGGTGCGTAAGTTATAAATAAAAAAGAAATGGGATGGAAATTAGTTGTGACGTATTCAAAAATGCCCACCAGGAATGCACCTCAGATGACTAGGAATATGTAAGTACGAGTATTAACAGCGGGCGGAGATTTCAAACATTATTCCGGCAAAAAAAATCCAGAATCCTAGTGACTGCACCTCTTAAATAACTGGTGTATGGAGAAACTAAATAAAATTAATATGACTATAAGACCTGTCTTCAGTTTTGTAGTTTGAATAAAAAAAAATGAAAGTAAAATGGGAAAACATATACATGAAATCACCATCTCATTGACAATGAGGTCGCAAAGAACGAAACACAAGTTCAAATTATAGAAGGATGGGAGAACTTGGTCGTATCCTTATCACAGAGAAATGTACCGGCATTTCCCTTAAGCGATTTAGGAAACTCACTGAAAATTTATTGCTTTTAGTAGGATGGGAAATTTGACCGCCGTCCACCCAAATCTGAATCCAGTATTTTAACCACACTGAGCTGAAGTCAGCGTCTCTTCATTCTAGCGATACGCTTTCATTTAAAATGTTACGTTCATCTGAAACGGAATTTGCAGTAGTTTAAGACGGCACTTCAGAATCTCTAGAAATAAAATATTAATGAAGATACAGATTCAGAGTTTTACCTTTGAGTCACTGTGTGATGTGGCCAAGTTCCAGAAGGTCTCATAAATTTGGACGATCAAGTAATTGCAGTACGGCCGGCTATTCGATTCTGTCACTGCCCAGCATTCGGCTAAACTTTTTTTTCATCTCGACGTTCTGTGACAAATTTTATCGGGAAATCTTTGGACGATAAGGCTTTAACTGTGCAGTGGAAAGGTTTGGACTTTGCAACAAAGGCAAAGTAATTGTCAGTTATTGATTTTTCAATTTCTCTCGAACAGGCTGTTTTTAAATTATATCAGTACGCTGCTCAAAAGGTTAGGGTAGAAGTATGTCGTTTGCTGACTGGGGCACGTTCACTCGTTGTGGAGCCTGATGCTGTTTCCTTACGCGCGGGCAAATGTAGTGCTTACGTTTGTATTGGAAAGTAAGGTTATGTTAAAAAGATGCAGAGTTCTATAGCGTATCGCCAACTCACTGCTGACTCGATCAGGGTGATAGTGAATCTAATAACCTACTCCACACGTTCCTTGTCGCAAAAATCAAGTCTTAACTCGTACTGTACTGTCTCTCCTAGATTAGGTGGCCTTCTGAAGGTCCACAAAGAAAGATGTTGTTCTAACGGCTGTTTTCATTAATAGTGGTGCTCCGACGTATCGTATAGCAGAACACCTTGCTGCCGAGTTGAGCGCACTTTTAGATCGTGGCGCACATCACATCAGGAGCTCGGAAGTTTCTTACATAAATTAGACGAACTGTATTTTAATGAATCTCGTGTCTTACTCTATTTTGCTATAGTCTCTGTCTTGCATTCCTCACATTTTTTATGGTTAACTGAGGCTGTGCTTGGTGTTTCGCCGCATCTTGACTTCCACACACTTTTTATTCAGTAGCAAGTTTTATGAACAGACACATGGAGTTGGCGATGGGGAGTCCTTTGCCAAGCGTTATCTGTCCATCGGAATGTGGAAAATTCCGAGGACCTCGCCCTGAATCCGGAGGATTTGAAAAATGCATTTTTTTGTTTACAATATATAACACATATATATGCTGTATCGCTACATGGCAGTGAGAATTTGTCCACCTCTTTAGGACACCTGAATTCAATACTTCCTATATGGAGCTGGGTAAAATATGCCTGGGGGAGGGTTCATGGTATGTCCCGTTTATAAGAAGCCAACTCGAACTGAACTGGGCCTTGAGGGTCACCACCGAGCTCAGCTTGATGAGGTAGCTCGTGCTTTGGTTCATAGGGCCCCACATCGTCTCAGCTCCTGAAAATATGACAGCTATTAGCCCACGTCAAAGTCATCTTTTTCCAGAATGGGTATAGTGAAAGACAAACGAGACGCGCGTTGCGCCATCGACCAACAATGAATCGAGCAAGTGATGAAAAAGTCTACACCCTGTTTGCATTACGCAGGCAGCATTTCCAACAGGATTGATTTACTCTGCGCAAATCCGGTGTGAAGAGTGTTTTTCGAACACCACATGTAAGATTACGGCCCTTTTAGGATCGGTAAGGGATGATCAAGATTCACGTAAGGCCGGTGTATACACTATCACATGCAGCTGTGGCCTACCATACGTTGGTCAGAATTAGAGCACGCTTACAACATTCGAACAAATTTTTCAATTGCAGATAATGTTCCACTCATTGCCACGCCTTTCCCTCTTACTCACGGTGGTACGCTAACTCATACGACTGGATAACGAGATTTGGAGGGATAAGAGAAATTTTTTTCACGGTGGTCGAGCAGCGACTTCTCGGTCCATTCTTAGAACGCCGTACAGGGAGGTGAAATCGTCATGCTGAGTTACACTGTAAAATGCAGTGGCTTGGCGGCAGCTGCTTTCAAAAAAGTAAACTTCATTCGCAGCCGAAGCTTGTGACATAGGTAAACTGACTCACTGCAAACTTAGTGCCCTGGGGAAACATATCCCTCTTCCAGAGACTTGGGGTCAAGACAAAACAAGGGACCAACACCTGGGCCCACTCGTTTCTTAACAAGATAATTTGAAGCTGTCCTACAGAGTTTGCAAGCCTTATAATATCATCAAAAATGGCCAAGAAATGAGCAGCAAAATAATAAAACATCTCTCAGCGATACATGACCGTCACGTCACTAGGCCACAATTTCCAATCAGAACAAAATAACAGTCTTTTTCTTAAGATAATCACACGCATCTGCTTCTTATTTCCACACTGTAGACCTCGATGAAGTGACTCGTGGCTGTGGTGAAGCGTATGTAAGTGAAACTGGAAGGGCAGTAAGTGGCTCTGAGCACTTTGGGACCTAACTTCTGAGGTCATCAATCCCCTAGAACTTAGAACTACTTAAGCCTAACTAACCTAAGGACATCACACACATCCATGCCCGAGGCAGGATTCGAACCTGCGACCGTAGCGGTCGCGTGCAGACACCACGCGTTCATACAACAGATATGTCTAGCTGAGTAGTCGATACACCTTCTTCATTGCAGATGCACAAATACGTCCGACCTCCTGTGGGAAATCCAGAGTAGTGAACTGGAGTAAAACGGACAGGGACTGCGTATTTGTGGCGCTCAATGGGAGTGTGGATTCGAATGGGATGGGAAATTGAGCCGGCCAGGGAGAGTACCGAGATAGTCCTCGAATTTACGATAAACGCTGTGTCCGGATGGTGTAGTTGTTAACGCAGCTGCTTAGTAAATAGGAGATCCCAGGTTCGCATCGCAGTCCGGGTAATAATTTCACTCGTCGCTGCTAATTCCGCATGAAGTCCTGAGGGAGCTGACATCAATAGTCCCTTCCGTTTCCTTTCCTACCTGACCCACCATCTTCAATTTACGTAATAGTTTATAACTATATGAATGCGTGGCGTCTGTTCTGTCAGATAAATCCGAAAGAACAGACACCACGCGTTCATACAACAGATATGTCTAGCTGAGTAGTCGATACACCTTCTTCAATGCAGATGCACAAATACGTCCGACCTCCTGTGGGAAATCCAGAGTAGTGAACTGGAGTAAAACGGACAGGGACTGCGTATTTGTGGCGCTCAATGGGAGTGTGGATTGCCCGTGCGGCGTGCCGAAATGGTCCGGGCAAATGTGATAACGCTGTGTCCCGGAAGGCGCAGGAAATCCGGGGTTCGAATCCCAGTCCAGTACAAATTTTCAATCGTCGTCGCTGCAGCTGACAGCAGTAATCCCCCTTTCATTTAGTATAATAGTTTATAATTACCAAACTAGGAATTTGAGATGTATCGAACAGTAGAGTTACACATATCGAAACAATCTTATTTTATCCTGTCCAGGTTATGCTGTTCAGTCCTTCTCACACATTGGACTGAATACCGTACGTAAGTTTCATAGCAACAAATGGTGGTACTTCGGAGATGGTTACTGACTGTCTCTGATGGGCACACCTAATTAATACTGAATTGGGCCGGCCGGAGAGGCCGTGCGGTTCTGGGCGCTACAGTCTGGAACCGAGCGACCGCTACGGTCGCAGGTTCGAATCCTGACTCGGGCATGGATGTGTGTGATGTCCTTAGCTTAGTCAGGTTTAATTAGTTCTAAGTTCTAGGCGACTGATGACCTCAGAAGTTAAGTCGCATAGTGCTCAGAGCCATTTGAACCAATACTGTATTGGTCCACATTCGGAACTTAATACAGCGTCAGTTCAGAGTAGTATGGATTCGAAAAGTCACTGACAGGTTTCCAGAGCCATGTCGCAGCACATATATACACACATGTATTACGGGCCGATGGTTAACGGGCGCTACATATGGTCAATTTGGAGACCAAGAAACCTGAGTTCACTATCATTCTCCGCTGTAGATAGTTTCTGTCTTGGGACGTAAATAGTTATTTCGCTTTGCGATGTCGTCGCAATCGGGGGAGTCATCTAGTGTGAAGGGCTGCAGGTGGTCAGCATTAATGCTCATGTAGTCCATAGCAGCGACTGCGCTTTCGATTAGTGCCATAAGTCGCACATGGAAATCCAGTTTAATGTACAGCACAGAATGATACTGACACCTGGACTGCTCCCGTGGAGATCCATGTTCCTGTGGGAACGCCTGTCCAGACATGACCATCGACCTGGCGTAACAAGAAAAGTTATTCATCCGAACAGTTGGTATGCTTCTGCTGAGACACGGTTCAAACTCTATAATCTTGTGTCCACTGCAGTCGTGACGAGTTCATTGGGTCAGCATGGAAAGACGTAGAGGTCGTCTGCCGACTTGTTTTCATCTATGTGCACTGAAGGTGTGCTCCAAAACGCTTGTACTCTGTCGTCAGATCTTACTAAGGTCACCTACTGTCATTCTCTATAGAGTAGGCAAGCCTCCGACCTCCAAGTTCTGTGATCAAGGAATTGGGCACCTGCTCGTCGTTTCATTGTCATTCAGCCATCCGTTCTGCAACCACTTCACAGTCATTCTCACGGCAGTAGCACGTGAACAGCCGACAAGCATCGCCATTTCGGATAAGATCATTCCCAGACGCCAGGCCAAAACAATCAGCCCCTTGTCATAGTCGCTTTTATCTGTGACATTCTCCATTTGCAATCTTCGCTGGAATCGATCATCTGTACTCTTTTTTTATACTTCCCTACCGCATCGCGTGCTCAACAGGCGGCATTCAATCTCGCCATGTCGCAGTGGGCAGCGTCGAAGTTTTGGCTCGTGATTGTGTGTGTGTGTGTCTGTGTGTGTGACTACCTGTTAAAAGACTGAATAACCAACTTTTGCAAAGCGAAAGTGCAAGAAGTGAGTCAGAGAGGTTCAGGAATCTCTCGACAGGGATGTGGAACCATGCCGAATCCAATGCCACGGTCAGCGGTCAGCTGCACTAGTTTCTCGGTTGACAAATCATGACGCAAAGAGCCCGATCGACGGGGTACGACAGATGCTCGATTGGGCTTAAATCCGGGTAGTACAGGGGCCAGGAGAGCACGATAAACTCATCCTGGTGTTCTTCGAGCCACGCACGTATATTGCGAGCTGTGTGACACCTTTCATTGTCCTGCAGGTATAACTGGATCCCTTGCTTTCAGACGCTTCACTTCGTATATGCTAAAGGTCATCTTTGCGATGGGACATGCAGCATGACTCATCTGAAAAAGCTCCTCCTACAGCTCGTACCTGAGCACAATATAATTAGTCACCTTCCAGGCGCAAGACATGAAGCAAAAACCCTTTATTCAACTGACATATTATCTGCTTGAGAACTGCTCATTACTGAGATTTTATTACAAATAATACTCACCAATAAAAACGTCGAGAGACAAGGCATGTCAAACAAATACAGAACTCCTCAACTAACGTTCATGAAACCTCTAGATACAGTTGGAGAGCATTTGTAGGTACGGTTTATTTACCTGGAATAATGAAATCTAATCACGAAAATATTGTTGGACATTATTCTAATTATGGGGCTGGTCGTGATGTGTTTCGAACTACAGTGAGCGTTCGTAGATTATTATTCATTTTGTCTTGTTTCCGTTTCGATTGCGCTACTGCAAGGGATTCTATGACGGCTGATAACAGACTTGCAGATTTTACAAATGTATTTGAACTCTTTATAGACAAATGTGTAAACTGTTATACTTTAGAAGCGAACGTGAAAATTGATTAGATGTTAGTACGTTGATTGACTGTTCCGCAGAATTGTTGGTAGATTATTTTATACATTTTTAATGAAAAACACACAACACTGACGTAATATTCTAGAATATTTGTTATTTCTTACACGAGTGTTGCGTGTGTATCATTCACAAAATGTTAGTACCTTTTTGTGGTAGCTGGAGTATCACATATGTATGTCTAAGAACCCACCCAAATACGGTCTCAAAATTATTTGCTTTGTGATGTGTAAGCATTTTATTCACGCAATGTGTTTTTCTGCACTGCAGAAGGAACATACGAAAGCATGTTATCAGTTCGAAATCAGTTTGAAATCAGTAACGCCAATTAACCCGCGGGAAGGAGCGCCTGGTCCCTGGCACGAATCCCCCCCGGCGGATTTGTGTCAAGGTCCGGTGGACCGGCCAGTCTGTGGATGGTTTTTAGGCGGCTTTCCATCTGCCTCGGTGAATGCGGGCTGGTTCCCTTTATTCCGCTTCAGCTACACTATGTCGTCGATTGCTGCGCAAACAAGTTCTCCACGTAAGCGTACACCACCATTACTCTACCATGCAAACATAGGGGGTACACTCGTCTGGTGTGAGACGTTCCCTGGGGGGTCCACCCGGGGCCGAACCGCACAATAACGCTGCGTTCGGTGTGGGGCGGCGGAGTCGTGAAATGGACTGCGGTAGTCGTCGTGGGGTTGTAGACCACTGCGGCTGTGGCAGAGACGGAGCCTCTCCGTCGTTTCTAGGTCCCCGGTTAACACACAATCCAATACAACGCCAACTGTTGTTGTTGTTGTGGTCTTCAGTCCTGAGACTGGTTTCATGCAGCCCTCCATGCTACTCTATCCTGTATAAGCTTCTTCATCTCCCAGTACCTACTGCAGCCGACATCCTTCTGAATCTGCTTAGTGTATTCATCTCTTGGTCTGCCTCTACGATTTTTACCCTCCACGCTGCCCTCCAATACTAAACTGGTGATCCCTTGCTGCCTCAGAACATGTCCTACCAACCGATCCCTTCTTCTAGTCAAGTTGTGCCACAAACTTCTCTTCTCCCCAATCCTATTCAGTACCTCCTCATTAGTTATGTGATCTACCCATCTAACCTTCAGCATTCTTCTGTAGCACCACATTTCGAAAGCTTCTATTCTCTTCTTGTCCAAACTATTTATCGTCCATGTTTCACATCCATACATGGCTACACTCCATACAAATACTTTCAGAAACAACTTCCTAACACTTAAATCAATACTCGATGTTAACAAATTTCTCTTGTTCATAAACGCTTTCCTTGTCATTGCCAGTCTACATTTTATATCGTCTCTACTTCTACCATCACCACTTATTTTGCTCCCCAAATAGCAAAACTCCTGTACTGCTTTAAATGTTTCATTTCCTAATCTAATTCCCTCAGCATCACCCGACTTAATTCGACTACATTCCATTATCCTCGTTTTGCATTTGTTGATGTTCATCTTATATCCTCCCTTCAAGACACTATTCATTCCGTTCAACTGCTCTTCCAAGTCCTTTGCTGTCTCTGACAGAATTACAATGTCATCGACGAACCTCAAAGTTTTTATTTCTTCTCCATGGATTTTAAAACCTACTCCCAATTTTTCTTTTGTTTCCTTCACTGCTTGCTCAATATACAGATTGAATAACATCAGGGAAAGGCTACAACACTGTCTGACTCCCTTCCCAACCACTGCTTCCCTTACATGGCCCTCGACTCTTATAACTGCCATCTGGTTTCTGTAAAAATTGTAAATAGCATTTCGCTCCCTGTATTTTGCCCCAGCCACCTTCAGAATTTGAAAGAGAGTATTCCAGTCAACATTGTCAAAAGCTTTCTCTAAGTCTACAAATGCTAGAAACGTAGGTTTGCCTTTCCTTAATCTAGGTTCTAAGATAAGTCGCAGGGTCAGTATTGCCTCCCGTGTTCCAATATTTCTACTGAATCCAAACTGATCTTCCCCGTGGTCGGCTTCTACTAGTTTTTCCATTCGTCTGTAAAGAATTCGCGCTAGTATTTTGCAGCTGTGGCTTATTAAACTGATAGTTCGGTAATTTTCACAACTGTCAACACCTGCTTTCTCTGGGATTGGAATTATTATATTCTTCTTTAAGTCTGAGGGTATTTCACCTGTCTCATACATCTTCCTCATCAGATGGTAGAGTTTTGTCAGGGCTAGCTCTCCCAAGGCTGTCAGTAGTTCTCATGGAATGTTGTCTACTCCCGGGGCCTTGTTTCGACTGAGGTCTTTCAGTGCTCTTTCAAACTCTTCACGCAGTATCATATCTCCCATTTCATCTTCATTTACCTCCTCTCCTATTTCCAATGCAATAAAAATGTAACAATAGGACACTGGTTCATGTCACTTGAACGATTAAGCGAAAGCCAAAAACTTGACTGTCTTAAGTGCTCTGAAGCTAAATAAACTGCAAATCCAAGAAGAAATCAAACCAAACAGAAAGCGCCCTGGGAATCGTCATTATTTGAGTATAACGAAGGAACGATAAGTGGTTCCTAAGTTCCTCGCTAAGATCGACCCATTTTGTTGCTTTCATTTATGAACCCACGAGCAGAAACTTAGTACTCAAAGGGACAAACCTGAAATTATCATTAATTACGATGTCACAAAAGTAGGAATGGATGCACTGGACGAACTATCGCCAACTACTCGGTATCACGGCGAAAACTCAAATGGCCAGAGCCCTTTTTTTATGAAATTTTAAACATAGGTGGAGTCAATGCCACTGTTTTACTTCTGGGAACCAAAACAATCGACCAAACTAATGACTTGTAAGTAAAAGAATATCTACGGAGATTCGAAATTGATTCAGTAAAGCCCTAATGCAATGTCGTGATGTCCGACCCCTTTCTCGTGATCTGAGGGATGTTGCTTAAGCTTGGTGGTATTAGTCTTCCCTCATCTCCATAGTCAGAACCCATGAAGAAACCAAGATGCTGTATGTATGCAAAACTCACGGACAACAAAAGCGAAATAGTGTGCGAGAAATTCTCAAACCTGTTGACCCGATCACAGATTTTCAGAACGCCAAAACTGTTTGTAATATTATCTATAATGTTTAAGACTATCTACAATATTAAATTTTAAGGGTCAATTAGAAATAGAATGTCTTTGAATTACAGTTTGGTTTTAGTTATTGGGATGCTGCAAGATCCACTGCAGTATTACCCTAAGAGCATTTCACCAGAGTAGTTAAGGATTAAGAGACAGCCATGAAATGGAAAAATGGCTAAATTTTAGCAACAAGCACCTGAGTCATACCGCAGACGCAGATAAATACAAAATTTTCCAGCAATGCTACATTGCACCAGAACAGCGGAAATATTGGCTCTCACAACTTTAAATTAACTCTGAAGGTAATTTTTAATTTTTTTGTAGCGATACGCGCAACGATCCCTCTCTGAACGCTTTGTTTGCAACAGAGCCGTTCTGTTCGTGTTTAATTGCCTGTTTAAAACTGTGTTTACCGCTGTTTTTCGGTACTGCGCGCTTTTTTATCTGCCGTGTGAAACAAGAGACTATATCAGCACACATGCTGTCAGCAGAACGACGACAATTTCTGCACAGCTGCGCGAATCCCTGTCCAATATGTTGTCCTCGTTTCCACATGATGACTATTTAAAACGTTGTATACTGTTACTTACATATAAACAGTTCCCGTTGCTTGACAGATCCTGGGGAGGCAGTAAGCCATTCATTACTTTTAGATTCATTCCAAAATGACTCCACAATATTTAAATACAACGACTGTATTAGTGATGTCGAATTTATCTATCATTATCATTACAAAACCAGTATAGGACAGCTCTAGTGCCGGCCGGAGTCTCCGTGCGTCTCTAGGTGCTACAGTCTGGAACCGAGGGACCGCTACGGTCGCAGGTTCGAATCGTGCCTCGGGCATGGGTGTGTGTGATGTGATTAGTTTAGTTAGGTTTAATTAGTTCTAAATTCTAGGCGACTGATGACCTCAGAAGTTAAGTCTCATAGTGCTCAGAGCCATTTTTGAACAGCTCTAGTCTTCTGAATAGGGGTGTCATCTTGGAAGAAGTAGTTCCTTGCTGGGCATACCGCTTAAGGTTCAAACGAAGTTAGGCTTCTTAAGTGATTTCGCTCCCCAAGCTGTTTAAATTTTCTTCCAGTGTGACCATCGTACCGATCGACAGACCAAAACATAATAGCCGAAACCAGTGGCGGTTCGTAGGTGTACATTCTGGCTGTTCACAAATTTTGAAATTCAGAGAAAAATAAGAGAATGGGAAATTAATAGCAGCTGCTGTGTTAACAGTTATACTTATCAACATTTTTATACAACTTTAACCCGTTGGTTGGTTGGTTGGTTGTTTGGGCAAGGAGACCAGACTGCGTGGTCATCGGTCTCATCGGTTTAGGGAAGGATGTGGAAGGAAGTCGGCCGTGCCCTTTCAGAGGAACCATCCCGGCATTTGCCTGGAGTGATTTAGGGAAATCACGGAAAACCTAAATCAGGATGGCCGGACGCGGGATTGAACCGTCGTCCTCCCGAATGCGAGTCCAGTGTCTAACCACTGCGCCACCTCGCTCGGTTAACCCGTTGCCAATTCGTTTTTGTGTAAGAAGAAGTTTTCGCGCTTTTTGTTTTTTCGGACAAATGTACAAGATTCCTAATTCATGTGTTATTAACGAATTAACTTCTGGGCTGAAAATCAGGCGATCTCACTTTGCATCCACACAACAACTTATACTTATTAGACACTTCTTTGTTAAATGTTCGCTTGCAGACATGTTTCTTGGATTTCGTCACCTTGTCTATCAACAGATCTGATCTGTGAGGCCTTAGTTCCTTTGCGGCTAGTTTTTCCTGGTAATTTTCTATTGTGGTAGCACTTAAAACAGAGTTCAAGTTTGTTGCAGTGTGCTACCACCCGGTGGCATTGACGTAAACTTGTAGTTGAGTGGTTAGGGCTAGCAGTGCACGCCATGAACTGTGCACATCGTTTATCAAATCTGTATCTATTTGGCCCATAAGCCAAATACGTCACGCCAGTTAGGCATATTCAGAAGCTCCATAAAACGTGCGCAAGTGAAAATGTGATCGCGTCCATGATGCCAAGTTTGACTGATCTATGGAAGAAATGTAGCACAGCGTGATAGGTTTAGTGCTGTGCATTTCAGGTTACCACGTCTACATTACGTTTAACAGCATTCAAACAAAATAACCAATAAATCCGCAAGGTGTCAAAACTTAGGGTGTTTATGTGATCTTGTGCTCTTATACAACAGCCGACACTGCCGAAGACAATAACAAAAACGTGCATCGTGCACTGTGATTAGAGGACGTTTGTCTGGATGCTATATTTTAACTGGTGTTCACCATACGATAACAAGTGGCGAAGAACAGCGTGATAATGAAATCTATGGAAATCATTGTGGTGTTCTTTGGGACATTGTTCAGAAGTAAAAGGAAAATTACCGTTTGGCATCCAACAGACGACAAGGGCATGAGAGAATACCACAAGCTCGGAATGGGAAAGGACAAAGTCGAGTTTCCGGTGTCTGCCTTGAGTGGTATGTGGAAAAGTGATATATGGAAATCACAGAAAGATTAATATCGATGAAATTAGAGCTATATATTAATATCTCCGGCTGCAGACGGGCGTTGATATACATCAACGGGGACAGGTGAAAATGTGTGTCCCGACTGGGAATCGAATCCGGTTTCTCCTGCTTACAAGGCAGAAGCTCTATCCAGCTGAGCCACCGAACGCACATGTCCGAAAGAACAAAACCATAACCATATAAGTATATAGTTCTGGCAATACCGGCCATGACCTTCTTCTTCTGTACGGATGCACACATATTATCCGAACTCTTACGGGACTTGGTAAGAATGTCTTCCTCGAGTAATGAGTGTGTTGGGTAGGGACACTACGAATGTAGTGTGTAGACATATAAAGTGAGAATGTGGGTCTCGCGGGAGGCGTGCGCGAGATAGTCCCTGTAGTCGCACTATGTGCCCTCAATGGCTCACGTGGATACAGTGTCTGCCATGTAAGCAGGAGATTCCGGGTTCGAGTCCTAGTCGGGCACACATTTTCACCGGTCCCGGTTGATATATATCAACGCCCGTCAGCAGCTGAAGATATGAATATATAATTCTGATTTATTTCTAGACGGCTGCAGGTCCTCAAGTCTGTTCTTTTTGGTCATGTCCGAAGGAACAAACACGATATCCATAAAGTTAATATCGATGGGTCGACAGCGATCTGAGACGCTGTCCTTCCGGCTACGACTGTCTCGTCACGCCATCGTCTTGCTTGGTGTACGTACTTGAGGTTTTGTGCTCATTATACTACCGAAGCTCTTCTTTGCAATCATATATTCGCAAATAAAAAATTTTTGAGGCATTCATAGCCACTTGTTGACCTATTGCCTATTGGTTTTAGTCTCGGATTCTGATTATCTGATTATCCCAGGGGATAGCCAGCGCAAGTCGGTGGCGTTGTCAAGGACTCACCCTTCACTGTGGTGGCGGACTGCTGTCAATATTCATACTCCATTGCTGGTGACGGACTGCCGCCACCACTGACTGTCAACTGCTGGTGGAGGGTTCGCTCGACGAAAGATCCGTATCTAACACTGGAAAGATGCTAAGGTCACACAAGTACACAAGAGGGGAAACAGAAGTAATCTGCCGAATTACCAACTCATATCACTGATACAGATTTGGAGTCATATTCTGTTTCGAATATTGTGCTCGAATATCATGAAAAACTTCGATGGGTACGCTCTATTGACACATAAACAATAGGGACACAGAAAGTATTACTCTCATGAAACACAATTGGCTGCTTATTGAGACGAAGAAATGAGTTTCATCGACATGGGATTTCAAGTAGAGTCCACATTTCTAGATTTCCAGAAACCGTTGGATACGTTTGGTAGTAAGTGACTTGAAGTCATGGAGTGAAACGGAAGTGATATCTGGGGACCCCAAGGAAGAGTTATAGGCCCTCTGCTGTTCCTACGCTGTATATACGTTTCGGAGATAATCTGAGCAGCCGTCTTTTTTTTTCCAGGTGGTTCTGTCGTTCCCTGACCAGCAAGCGCATCATGAAAAAAGATTGCAAAATTATTTATACGAAATATCTAAATGATTCTTCTAGAAATAACAGTACAGATATCTTGTGCAAATCACTTTACAACTCTTTTTTGATCTTCTCGTGAATTTACTAGACGGTAATCGGTGCGGAAAAATGGAATCAAACTATTATTCCGCTAAGTGTGGGGAACCTATCAGACTACAGACTACCACCAAACTTTCGGAAAAATGTCATCCACACAGTTCTGACGATAGTGAGAGGAGTTATGTGGGACTACTATCGTAAAGTCAGCTTAACAATTTAGGCGACGAAGCTTCAGGGAAGAATATCACACACAAGAAATGGAAAGTAGATTCCAGATGTTCAGAAAGATGAAGGCAACTGAAAGACAGTTCTGATATGGCGACTGACAACGGAAAAATCGAGACACGTTCACAGGATCGGAAGTGTAAAAGTGTTGGAAAATCTAAAATGGGGCAAGATGTTCGCAGTTCTCAGGAAATTACTCTTAAGCTACTGGATATTAAAGGGATGCAGTGTTTCTCTTCTACTGTTCAATATACACATATTATCTAGGTACTGCCGGTTCTTCAGCTTTCACCTATACTTACATATGTATGTAGGTGTATTTTCTATAACATTTCGTCTTATCTTGTATCAACTTAACTGTATGTACTTATGAAACATTCCTGTAAGCAATGCGCTAAATAAATAAACCACCAAAGTATGTGGATAATTACATTGACTCTTAATAAATGAAGAGGTTTTTCGCAGATCTGCCGAAGAAAGGGACACACAGAAAACATTGATAAAAATAAAGGAACGGACGAAAGGAATTTGTAAATTTGTGATAAGTTCCTATGGGACCTAACTGCTGAGGTCATAGGTCCCTAGGCTTGCACACTACATAATCTAACTTAAACTAACTTACGCTAAGGGCAACACACACACCCATGCCCGAGGGAGGACTCGAAACTCCGACGGGGGGAGCCGAGCGAAACGTGGCAAGGTGCCTCAGATCGCGCTGCTACTCCGCGCGGCGGATGACAGGAGATGTATTACGACCTCATGGAATAACTAGCATGGTACTAAAACAGCTACATAGGATAAAAACTGCAGCGGAAGACAGAGGCTGGAATACGTTCAACAAATAACTGAGGACTAGAGTGTACGTGCTACTACAGAAGTAAGAGGTTGTCATAGGAGAGGAAGTCATAACAGTGCGCATCAGACCAGTCAGGGGACTGTGACCGAAAACAACGAAAGAAAAAAAAATTTGTACTACGTGAAAGTGGCCGTTTAGCGCAAACAATGAGAAGGACCAGGACCACCACGTGAGTACTAAAGAAATCCGTTAAATTACGGTTACACAGTAAATCATACAAATTAAAAGGTTGTCGATTCCACCAAACACGAACAACTTAAATTCAAAAAATCACATGAAATTTGTTACGGAAACCCAAGAGTGAGCTTTACTGACAGAACGCTTAGACAATGCAACAAATCTACTACAAAGAATGAGTACTCTCCGTCTGTCCGTGCCGTTCTAGACTGTTGCCGCACGATATCCTTACCAGATTGGACAGACAGAGAATATGAATATGGTACAAGAAGGACAGCTCATTTTTTTCTCTTGAAACCGTCTAGAAAATGTGACCGATATTAATGACGAGTTGAAGTGGTAATCATTAAAACGTTGCTGCGAGATTTCTCCACGAAATTTCAATCGCAAACTTTCTCCTCAGAGATTATACACACATCAAAAAAAAATTTTGCGTCATCTCGGTTGGGTAAGATGCTTCGGGAATGAGAGAAGAGGACCGAGGGCAAGATTAATGAAACGATAAAGTGAGATGCTTCGCAAAGGGTATATTTATAATGAAATATTTTCGCATAAAAATAATAAGGAGGAAGCATAACTGATGCAAGAAAGTAGGTTATACACACGCAAAAAGTTTTGAATCACCACGGTTCCGACAGTTCTGGAACCTGTACAGAAAATTGGAATAGAGATCAACATAAACATCATTTCCGCACCTTTTATTGCTCATGAAAACCACACATTGCATGTTGTACCACCATACATCGAGACCTTCAGAGGTGGTGGTCCAGATTGCTGTACACACCGGTACCTCTAATACCCTGTAGCACGTCCTCTTGCAATAATGCATGCCTGTATTTGACGTGGCATACTATCCACAAGTTCATTAAGGCATAGTTGGTCCAGATTATCCCACTCAACGGCGATTCAGCGTTGATCCCTCAGAGTGGTTGGTGGGTCACGTAGTCCATAACCAGCCCTTTTCAATCTATCCCAGGCATGTTAGATTGGGTTCATGTCTGGAGAACATGATGGCCACTCTACTCGAGCGATGTCGTTATCCTGAAGAAAGTCATTCACAAGATGTGCACGATGGGGGCGCGAATTGTCTTCCATGAAGACGAATGCCTCGCCGATTTGCTGCCGATATGGATGCACTACCGGTCGGAGGATGACATTCACGTATCGTACAGCCGTTACGACGCTTTCCACCAGCGGCGTACGTCGGCCCCACATAATGCAATCCCAAAACAGCAGGGAACCTCCACCGTGCTGCACTCGCTAGACAGTGTGTTTAAGGCGTTCAGCCTGACCGGGTTGCCTCCAAACACGTCTCCGACGATTGTCTGGTTGAAGGCATATGCGATACTCATCGGTGAAGAGAACGTGATGCTAATCCTGAGTGGTCCATTCGGCATGCTGTTGGGCCCATCTGTACCGCGCTGCATGGGGTCATGGTTGCAAAGATGGACTTCGCCATGGACGTCGAGAGTGAAGTTGCGCATCTTGCAGCCCATTGCGCACAGTTTGAGTCGTAACACGACTTCCTGCGGCTGCACGAAAAGCATTGTTCAACATGGTGGCGCTGCTGTCAGGGTTCCTCCGAGCCATAATCCATAGGTAGCGGTCATACACTGCAGTAGTAGCCCTTGGGCTCTCTGTATGTCCTCCATGACCGAAAACATCGCTTTGGTTCACTCCGAGACGCCAGGACACTTCCCTTTTTGAGAGCCCTTCCTAGTACAAAGTAACAGCGCCGACGCGATCGAACCGCGGTATTGACCGTCTAGATATGGTTGAACTGCAGACAACACGAGCCGCGTACCTTCTTCCTGGTTTAACGACTGGAACTGATCGGCTGTCGGACCCCCTCCTTCTAATAGGCGCTACTCAAGCATGGTTGTTTACGTCTTTGGGCGGGTTTCGTAATATCTCTGAAAAGTCAAAGGGACTGTGTCTGTGATAAAATATCCTCAGCCTACGTCTATCTTCAGATGTTCTGGGAACCGGGGTGATGCAAAACGTTTTTTGATGTGTGTAAAACGGATGTGGCTTCATGCACCCTCGGTCAAGCAGCTAAGTGTGAATTGCGTATAGGTCAGGTAGATGTTGATGTACCATTTGATGCTGAATCTTTGAGCATTCCACTACTCCCGTTGGCGAAACGTTTGGAAAACAGTTTTAACTAACTTCGGCTTAAGATCCTTAGACAAAAGCCAACTGGAAATTTGTCTACATCTACATCATATTCCGCAAGCCAATGTGATGGAGGGTACTTCTCGTACCACTAGCTGACGCCCCTTCCTCCTTCGCCGCTCCCTTCTTTTTTACCCTGTTCCGCTCGCGAATGCGCGTGGGAAGAATGATTGTCGGCAAGTCTCTGTATTGGCTCTAATTTTTCTAATTTTATCGTCGTTGTCATTACGAGATATGTATGTGGGGTAAAGTAATACGTTGTCTTTTCCCGGAAAATGCTCAATCGAAACTTCAATAATAAATCTCTCCGTGATGCACAAAGAATCTCTTGTACCGTCTTCCAACGGAGTTTGTTGCGCACATCGGTAACGCTCTCACGCCGTTTAAACGATCCCGTGACGAACCACGCCACTTTTCGTTAGATGCTATCTCGTCCTGTCGCGTACCTGTTAAGGATCTAATATTGATGAACAATACTCAAGGAGCGCTCGAAGAAGCGCCTTATAAACAGCTTCATTCGTGGATAGCTTGTATTTTCTTCTCGTACTTCCTATGAATCTCAGTCTGGCATCTGCTTCTAATCTCATTGACAAGGGGAGGAGTGTCTGGAGACGGCCCAGACAACGATGGGATGAAAACTTGACTGTCGCTCGCCGTACAGCAGGCAACCAAGGGCGATGGTCTGGAGTGCCATTTCTTTTCATAGCAGAACCCCTGACGTTGTCATACCGGGCACCCTTACCACACGGCGGTACATCGACTATATTCTTCGTCCCGTTTTGTTGCCCTTCATGGGAAGCCATCCTGCGCTTTCGCTTCGGCAAGATAATTACATTTCGCCCATGGTGAGAGTTTCTACTGCTTATCTTAGTGCTTGTCAAACCCTACCTTACCCTACAAGTTTGCCGGATCCGTCCCCAATAATTAAAAACGTTTCTAACATTAAGGGAAGGCCCCATCAACGAGCTCAGGATTTAAAGCGCCAGATGGGCAGAACTTTGTATCATCTTCTCTTGAATAAAGAATCCAGTTTTTTTGAAATTATAATCATTTGTTGGTCTGTTCATGTACATCGTATCTACGTTTTCCCCCCTAATCGGAAAATTCCTTCGTCGTGCTTGGCAATTTTTGCCTTAGAGTGTACTATCTCCTTTTCGAGAAACAAAAGGACTGTTTCCTTTTGACACTGGGTGAAAGTTGTTTTCGTACATTCAAGAAAACCACTTTAATCTCTACATTACCTAGTCTTTTGTCTGTTAATATAACTGTAGAATACCCTTGGTTTTCAATAACCGTGAAATTCTGTACAACTTTCTCTCCCTCTATTTTCCTGTCTTCCTTTGCTTTCTCATTTAAATTGAGAGTTTTTGTTCTCCACTACAATCACTGCAATATAAGTTTTTTTTAGGTATTAGCTTCCATTAGCCTTCTGACAGGTTTGATCAACAGTGATCAGTCTTCTTCTGACTGATATGATGCGGCCCGTCACGAATTCCAATCCTGCACCAACGTCTTCATGTCAGAGTAGCACTTGTAACCCACGTACTCAATTATTTACTGGATGTATTCCAGTCTCCATCTTCCTCTACAGCTTTTACCCTATTTAGTTCTCTCCAGTACTACGGAATTTATTCTCTGATGTCGTAACAGGTATCCTAGCGTGCAGTCCCACCTTCTTGTCCGTGTTTTCCCTACGAGTATGTTCCTTTCCTTGCTCAGTATTCAGAGAACTTCTTCATTCCTTACCTAATAATTCCACCTAATTTTCAACATTCTTCTGCAACGCCAAATCACAAATGCTTCGATTCTCTTTTGTTCCAGTTTCCCCACAGTCAACGTTTCACTATCAAATAAGGATGTGCTCAAAATGTACATTCCCAGAAATTTCTTCCTCAAAGTAAGGCCTTCTTTTGATACTAGTAGACATCTCTTGGCCAGGAATGCCTCTATTACCAGTCATAATCCGATTTTTATATACTTCTTGTTCTGTCCATCGGGGATTATTTTCTTGCATAAGTAGCAGAATTCCTTAACTTCGTCTACTTCGTGGTCACAAATTCTGATTTTAAGTTTCTCGCTGTTCTCATTTCTGATAGTTCTCATTAATTTCCTCTTCCTCCGATCTAGTCTCAATCCATACACTGTACTCACCAGACTATTCAACATAATGTGTAATACCTCTTCACGCTCATTGAGGAAGGCAATATCATCACAGAATTTTAACCCCACTCCAAACCCTTTCTTTTATTTCCGTCATTGCTTCTTCGAAGTACAGATTCAGCAGTAGAGGCGACAGAGTACGTGCCAGTCTATCACCATTTAATCCAAGCATTTCGTTCCTGATCCTTCTGTCTTATTGTTCCCTCTTGGTTCTCTCACATATCGTTCTTTTACGTATTGTATATTCCCCGTCTTTCCTTAGAGTTAACCCCTGTTTTCCTTAGAATTTCGAACATCTTGTAGGAATTTACATTGTCGAATGCTTTTTCCAGGTAGACAACTCCTATGAAAGTGCCTTGGTTTTTCATCAGTCTTCTTTTCATTGCCGGCCGGGGTGGAAGAGCGGTTCTAGGCACTATAGTCTGGAACTGCGCGACCGCTACGATCGCAGGTTCGAATCCTGCCTCGGGCATGGATGTGTGTGACGTCCTTAGGTGAGTTAGGTTTAAGTAGTTCTACGTTCTAGGGGACAGATGACCTTAGAAGTTAGGTCCCATAGTGCTCAGAGCCACTTGTTTTCATTAACAACAGCAACATCAGAACTACCTTCCTGGTTCATGACCTTCCCTAAAGCCAAATTTATAGTCATCCAAAGCGTCCTCAGTTTTCTTTTCCATTCTTCTGTATATTATTCTTGTCAGTAACTTGAATGCACGAGCTGCGAAGATGAATATGGCATCCGCCTCTGACCGGATTAAATGGACTTCCCCATTAAGCAGACTTTGAAATACTGGTTAATCGATATCCCAAATGCAGGGACACATCGTTAACGTGTGATGGAAATTCGTGAAACTGACGAATGACCTTTGGGGATGACTGTAAGGATGCAACCATCCATGGTCCAAATAACGACGATTTCGCACATTCGCTGGAAAGTGATCATATATTTCCAGCAATATATGTCTTACACTTCTGAGCATTTTAGTGGGTCATTGTACAATTTTCGTCTCATAATAGCTTATATTTCATTAGTTACTCCAGGCGATGGTGATGAGGAAACAATTCCCGTCGAATGGTTATGCCACAGCAGCCTACAGATTACTATGTAGTGATAGTCTTTTGCGGAAATGCTGTGCACGTTGGAAGTGAAGTTTCACTCTCTCAGCATGATACATCTACATGTTTTTACCTCATTTTGCTACTTGGCTTTATGTCACGAAAATGCCTCCAGAGCTTGTCCAAATATTTTTGAAACTTCCTGTAATCTGAGAAGTCGAGAATATCAAGTATGGAATCTACCACATTTGGTCTGCTTTCTATGAACATTCATCGTTCAGAAGCAGCTATAAACCATTCTTTAAGTATTCGCCGAATCAGCATTCAGTTTCATCGTATACTTGGTCGACAGTCAGCGATCGTGGCGAGAATGACCGAAAGTTGGAAGTTCTCTGCTCGCACGTATCAAATTTATGCTAGACGTCGTTTATGAATAGAGGCAGCTACGCTTTACACTTGTGATGCGTCCTAGACGAAAAAGGATTTTTGTTTCTATAGGTGCATCGGCATTTACCTGCCGTACAGTGCACGCCGTAAGTACGGTATAACATGTTAATTTACGTTCTCTTCCTGCAGCCTCTTGGGACTATCTTACCTCCAATAGCCTGGTGATTAATGCAATCTAAGAATGAGCTAATACCACATCGTCCTTATTGGTAATCCTAGAACTTATTTCTTTCGCGTTTCAGCAGATTCTGCTTTTGTTTGACGGTCGAACGGTGTCTTTTTCAATGCCACCCTTTTGACACTTCGTGCACCGATCAGTAGCTTTGTAAAAGCTTTATTTTCTATCAGTGTTATACTAATCAATGGGTCTTTTCTTGGTCTTCGTGACATGTTAAGCGTTTTATGCATAATAAAATTTTTCCATCTTCCAAATGAGAGGGGGTGCTGAAAATTAATGCCCCCTAATTTTTCATTAGCTTTCTAAGTAAAAAATATGTTATTAACATTATACATCTTTATTCTTCATGCCTACATATTTATTTCTCAACATAGTCACCCGGGCGAAGAACACATTTCTCCCAACAACAGACCAGTTTGTTGGCACCGTCGCTGTAGAATGATTGGCTTCGTTAACGGAGCCATAACCACATCTCTGCTTGCACCGCTTCATCACCATCAAAGTAGAGTCACCGGGGGTGTTCTTTAAGACTGAAGTAGATTAAAATCGGATGGTGCCAAGTCAGTACTTTGTGGAGGATGATCGATTACAGTGAACCCAGAGCGCCTGATTATTGCAGATGTCATAGTCCTTGTGCGTGGTTTGGCAGTGTCATGATGAAGGAGAAGGTGTTCAACGTGTGGACGAATTCTTCGAATTCGAAACTGGATTACAGCAGACTGTTCCACGCGTACCGACATAGCTACATATCGCCAGTTTACAAGCTACAATTCGGAGCCGTCTAGCGGTAGAGGGCTGCAAAAATGTAAACATAAAGAATAACCATGCATAATCTTAAATGCACTTCTTTTATCTGAAAAGCGTCACGAGGTTTCACATAAAATATTTCGGAGGCATTACGATTCAGCGCGCCATCGTACATTTCACCAACGCTTGGACGGGAAAATTGTCTACGTGACAACTGTTTTTGCAGATGTCGTAGCTTATACTAGTTTAGCTCTGTCCACTTTTATGTTGTGTCCTAATGGATATGGACAAAAATCTGCATTTCAGCTCATCTTTTACATCTTTCTACTAACTTAACTATTGATGTTTACCAGCTTTTTACATTTTTCACTAGAGCGTGACTACTGAAACGTTTGTGTTGCATCCTCATTAGTTTTACATTTAGCTAAATACCCCAATTTACTAGTCTAGGAAAGACATTTTGTGCAGCATTACTACCGTAAAAAGTTGGATTGAGTAATTTCCTGGAAGAAACTTTTCTAGTTTGACGCCTCTTTCGAGTCTTGAATTTCAGGTGTCTTTCCGAAAATTTTAATGCGGCTGATTGGTAAAGTATTTTTTTGCTGTTTCTGTTGTTAAGGTTGATGATGACGATGCTAATCAAGCTGTGAAAACTCAGAGAGTGGAACCCGGTGCCGTTATGTACCTTGTCCCACTCGAGTGGCACCAGAAAGATCGCCGAGCTAAACGCTCCAGTACGATGAATGGATCATCGTTAACAGTCACTTGTCAATCCCACGAGACGTTGCATAGAGCGAAGGAATAAAGATTATGGTTTCAGCTCCCGTCGATGTCGGCCGGCCGAAGTGGCCATGCGGTTCTAGGCGCTACAGCCTGGAACCGCGTGACCGCTACGGTCGCAGGTTCGAATCCTGCCTCGGGTGTGGATGTGTGTAATGTCTTTAGGTTAGTTAGGTTTAAGTAGTTCTAAGTTCTAGGGGACTGATAACCACAGCAGTTAACTCCCATAGTGCTCAGAGAGCCATTTGAGCCATTTGAACCCGTCGATGTCGAGGTCAGAAGTGGGAACGATGGGGAGGACACTGACAGTGGCCGTTTCAAAGGACGCATACAGGCGTTTGATTTAGTTAAGAAGGGAAATTTAAATCTTGATGGGTGAACGGGACACTGAACCGACTTAGCCACGCGGGGTAGCCGCGCGGTCTGCAGCGCCTTGTCGCAGTCCGTGCGACTCGTTCCTTCGGAGGTTCGAGACCTCCATCGGGCATGGGTATGTGAGTTGTCCATAGCGTAAGCTAGATTAAGTAGTGTGTGGGCTTAGGCACCGATGACCTCAGCAATTTGGTCCCGTAAGACCTTACCAAAAATTTCCAATTTTTTTAACCGACTTACTCCAGAATATGAGCCTTTTCCCAGCTGCCTACAATTACAGCTGCCTACAACTATAGGGGTTCAAGACTTTGATACCCTCTGATGATGGTGTCTCGTTATTTATTTCTCTTGACCATGTAGGGGGTGGTCTTAATTTAAGAGGAGCTACTCATGGAAGTCAGTTGCTGGTTGTAATTATCGTACGGGAGCGAAACTTGGTATATTCACTAATGCGTTAACGAGTTGCCGATATACGGTGGAAAAAAATCGGTTCCAATCTTGGCCACTAGATGCAAATCTGGCATTGCACAGCATCTCGAGTGCTCATATTGAACAAATTGTGAAAGCATCGATTAAGAAAATAAACATTATGTATTTCTCACTTGTTTGGCCTTGTCTGCCTACATCCCGTTCTCAGTCCGTTATGTAAGGAAACATTTATATACCTCTTTCTTGTATTCACATAGCGAGATTTGCACCCTGTAGTCAAAATTGTAACTAATTTTTTTGTGGTGTAAATCGGTTCCGTGTCAACGCATTAGAATATTTACCAAGTTTCACTTCCATTCAATAATTATAACCCACGCTGCACTTTAATTATGATCACCTGGTACTATGTCGACTAGCGATCACAATATTTTAATATCAGGTTTCAACAACTAATATCAGTTTTCATCACAAATGGTAAAAGTAACGAAAGGGACGTACAAGCAGTTACCTTGATTCCTTTGCTGGCAACGTATGTCGCGAGCAATCACGGTAATTAATATGAAGTAATAGCAGTTGATTTTGGGAAGCCAGTGACGTGATTTTCTTTCCAGTCATTGAAAGAGTAAATAGTAGTGAGTAACGCCTCCAATTAGTGCAGGTCAGAGGGTAAGCAAACCGTATCGTCGGGATAAAAGCGTCGCTCTTAGGGAAAGTTATAATATATAAATAGAATTTTAGTTCGTGGACGACCTGTAGTAATGTTTAACCCCTACAGATCTAAAAATTCATATTTGGCAGCTTAACCGCACAGTTCATTGCGTTGACGGCAGTGAATCAATTTCCAACTTACTTTCATGTCATGCTACGCTACAATGTCACCACAGTCAAGATTTCACACTGACATTAGATTTCCTTACCATATTCCGCGCTTTTGTGAACTTACAACAAAACTATCAGTTCCAACATAATCTAAACCTTGGACTAAACCGCAGATCATCTTCCAGCACAAGCAATTTCTTTTTAATTCAGATGAAATTATTAAATACTGATTTCGCAATGCAAGTGCGAAAGTACTGTACGTACAACGATAGCAAAAACGTCATTATGAGGCAAACGCAGATATTGAAGGATGGTCCGTCCATAAATTACGAGTAATTTGTGTTTTACGGCATATGGATGTCACCCGGCTAATAGCTTGTTACTGGTTGCCCTACACCGTTCTCCCAATTACTGTCTCCCAGATGACTTTATGATACATCGCTGACCTGCATAAGCGCAATATATGGACGGCCCAAATTAAACTTTAGCATCCTGCTATTGATCGTATTCGGTTTCTTAACTGTCAGCGCTGTTTCTCTCTTTCCATCAGATGGACTAGCGTATTTTTGCTCCATATACATGTACTTATTTAATTACTTAGACTGACAACATTTACACCATTAGAAACTGTCTTGTAGGAAGAATGCAGAGGAGAATGGACTCACATTTATCATAATAACTTTAACAGTTAATCAAGTTAACATACTAAGGATGCCCTTGCAGTCGTCAAAAATGTGTGTGTCCCTATGTTCGTATAAACAAGAGATACATACAATTTCATTCGTATTATCCCGGTCCCTAAAGCTTGATTATCGCATAATGATTGTGTGGTTAGGTTAGGTATAGGAACGAGAAGAATACCGAACCTCACGTTCCTCTTTCGGTACAGGTTGGTAGTCCCTTGATTTAATCATATGGATATTACCTGCATTTGAGAAATATTTCATTGCAGAGAACACCTCGTTACTGGCATGTTCTACTCAGCGAACAGCACTGCGCTACTCAGGAACAATGTAGAAAAAGTACTATAATATGCGGTAGCAATCGAAAACCGTGACTCGAGTGAGAATTTCTTGACAGAAATGGCGCTGCATATGACGTTAGATGAAAAGTCATATACTTCAGGCGTGCGCCAAGGAAATTTTTGTGATATGTGATGTTAATGCTGCACATTAGTGATCTGGCAGATAATATTAATGGAAACGTCAGACAATCAGAAGATGAAGCAGTCATCCATTACGAAATACTATCTGAAAAACTGCACAAATAAGTAGTCGGACATTCATAACATTTCGAAAAGATTCTAAAATAGGCAGTATGCCTTAAATTACCAAAAATATTAACCTGCACCATTCGAAAAACGTGGTAAAGTAGTACCGTGTGACTTAAATACACTACGAGTTACAGTAAAAATCTGCCAACTCGTACACACACCTGAGTGTAATATATTGTCGGGAAATGAAATGTAAGGATCAAATAAACTAATTTATAAAGAAAGCATGTGACAGACTTCGTGTGTTTAGTAGGATACTGTGAGACGGAGGCTGCTCACGAGACAATCGTGCGATTAACAGAACATATGACGTGTATACAAAGAAGCGCAGCAGGAATGACGAAAGGTTTATCTAAATCACAGGAGACTGTTACGATAACACTGGGAACTTGAATTGGAACGTGCCTGACGACAGCTTCGCCTCGGAAGCCAATGTATAAAGCTGCAAGAAGTAGTATTAATCGAGTACTAGAGAAATATTATTAACAAGCAGACCGTTGACTGAATACCACGGTGTGTATCTTCCCCGTGTTGTCATTTGCTCACTGGCAACACCATCATGTGGACGAGTTAGTTCAAACTGAATCCCTCAGTTATGTGTTAGAATAGGAGAAACAAGGTCAGTTTTTGTATTACGTTTCTATAACATCATCTTTAAGTGAATCGTGCGCAAATGGTGCACTGTGCTACCTTTTTGAAGAAGTCTTGAGAAAAGTAAGAGGACTACCGAATAAAAAGTATAGGATTCTATTTTAAAAAGTCCTACTGCTGTTTAAGTCTTCTTAACGGACAAAGATCCAGGAAAGACAGTCACTCTCGTTAACGTCCCTCTAGTGGCTAAACAATATCTGTTCTATACGTTTCTTATGTAGCATCTGGAGGAGAAGTTATTTGGGGTGTTCAAGATAAATGGAGCACACTATACTGCATATTTTTATCATACTGTAGTACGTACGCTTAGTGATTAGAAATAGAAATTAGGCACTAATTCGAAATGAATTTCATTTATAAATAGTTTTAAATAAATGAATGTTTATGAGGACTGGTATGTGCTTACTGGAAACGAAAATGACAACCAACCACTTTTAACCCTCCTACCACAAGGCGGTGTCGAGTCTGACATGCCTTGTTTATTTTGTTAGCACAAGAAACAGCGCCAGTGTGCGCTGATGTGTGATATGTATGTAAACCAAATGAATCTGGTTTGCCAGAGTAAAAAGAGTTTTTCAGCTAACTCTCGTATACGAAATGGGCCTATGAAATGTGTACTGATATCTTATCTTGTGGCACAAAGGTTAAATATTTTATCTTCCAAAACGCTCCGAATTTACTAGTTTCATCAAAGAATTGCTTAAAGTTATTTCATTTCACTTACGGATCCTTGACTATAAGGGGTTTATTATATCCAGCGATGGTGGTACCGTCGTAATGCCTGGGTCTGTTTTCTGGTGTGGAAATGTTTCGTTTCCCGAGGAATTATCAACTGGATATGACTGCTGTCTGGTCTTGGTGATCTGTTCAGAGAAAAGCATGTGGAGAATATTGAAATACTAACTACATGGTCCGGAAAAAGTCAATTTATGCATATTATTAGTATGAATGATTTTCTCGACAACGCTTCTTTGACGGCGTCTCCACCCACATAATTTCATCCACACCTCATATCCTCCGATTTCTTGTAGACAGCACTACATAACTGCAATGAAATAAATACACACAGCCATCTGATGGTGTGACGCATTTTCTTAATAAGTAGAACTACTGGTAGTGGCCGATTGCTGTACTTATTTCTATTAAGAATACAACTGAATTTCATTAGTCGCGATCTCATTTTACCTGTTTTTAGTAAAATAGTATTAACTACTCTACTGTGTAGCATTTACCGCTAGAGGTACGAACGAAAAAGGGCGAGATTTTGCTGACGTGCAAGTTAGATTCTCTGTGGATCTCGGTCAATTGTTAGCTGATGCCGGCCGGTGTGGCCGTGCGGTTCTAGGCGCTTCAGTCTGGAACCGTGTGACCGCTACGGTCGCAGGTTCGAATCCTGCCTCGGGCATGGATGTGTGTGATGTCCTTAGGTTAGTTAGGTTCAAGTAGTTCTAAGTGATGACCACAGATTTTAAGTCCCATAGTGCTCAGAGCCATTTGAACCATTTGTTAGCTGATGTTGCCGTAATAAGCCGAAAACAGATTCTTCACACAATAAATATTCCTTCAGGAAACGTAGCTCTTACGCGTTTCTCTCTTAAAAAAGAAAAAGCCACTTTGCCTTACCGTGTAAGCCTATAGGTGCTCTTCAGGGAAGGAAGCCATCAGGACGAAACTTGAGAACGGTGATAGTTGAGCGCGGCCTGTGCTCCGCGACTGTTCTACCACAGGAGCTGTGACAGGTGTGAGCGGGTGCTCCTTCACCTCTGCACACAGGCAACGAACTGAACAGCGGTAGTTAGGCGCGAGCTGCGGGCGTGTCGGTGTGTCTCGGCAGGTGGTTCTGTGGGCAGACCGGGCCGGAGTACATCCCGCATGGTGGCCACGGGCCGCCGCGCCGTTAGGACGACGGGAGGCTCCGGCACTAGCTGCGGGAGCTATCGCGCGTCCCAAGTGGGACACTCAAACGCGGACTCATTATTTAGATAGAAGCCGACACTGTCACAAGTATTTGGGACAGGTATGACACTGCTAACCGGATTTTGGGTCGAACCCCGATTCATCGCTTTTTTTTTTTTCGGAACTTGTCCACACAGCCATTCTAACACAGGAAATGCTAACAGTTGGGTTTGACAATTCATACTAGACATTATTTTAAGTTAAAACTTCGTAAGATCTACTCGGAATAGCCAAAGAAACTGATACACCTGCCTAATATCGTGTAGGGCCCCCGCGAGAACACAAAAGTTACTCAGCACGACGTGGCACTGACTCGACTAATGTGTGATGTAGTGGTAGAGGGAACTGACACCGTAAATCCTGCAGGAATGTCCGTAAATCCCTAAGAGTACGAGGGGTGGAGATCTCTTCTCTACAGCACTTTGCAGGGCATCTCAGATATGCTCAATAATGTCCATGTCTGGGGAATTTGGTGAACAGCGGAAGTATTTAAACTCAGAAGAGTGTTACCTGGAGCCACTATGTAGCAGTTCTGGACGCATGGGGTGTCGCATTGTCATGCTGGAATGCACAATCGACAGGAATCGATGCAGGTGATCAGGCACGATGCGTACGTGCGTGTCAACAGTCAGGGTCGTATCTAGCCATATTATAGGTCCCATATCACTCCAACTGCACACGGGACACACCGTTACAGAGCCTCCACCAGCTTGAACAATCCCCTGCTTACATGCAGGGTCCATGGATTCATGATGTTGTCTGCATACCTGTACACTTCGTTCGAAACAATTTTAAACGTGACTCGTCCGACCAGACAGTATGTTTCCAGTCATCTACAGTCCAATGTTGGTGTTGACGGGCCCATGCGAAGCGTACAATTTTGTGTCGTGCAGTCATCAAGGATACGCAAGTGGGCCTTCTGCTCCGAAAGCCCTTATCGTTGATGTTTGGTTGAATCGTTCGCACACTGACGCTTGTTGATGGTCCAGCATTGAAATCTGCAGCAATTTACTGAAGGGTTGCATTTCTGCCAAGCTGAACGATTCTCTTCCGTCGTCGTTGGTCCCGTTCTTGCAGGATCTTTTACCGGCCGCAGCGATTTCGGAGGTTTGATGTTTTACCAGATTCGTAATATTCACGGTACACTCGTGAAATGGTCGTACGGGAAATGCCCACTTCACCTGCTACCTCGGAGATGTTGTGTCCCATCACTTTCAAACTCACTTAAATCTTGAGAACCTGCCGCTGTAGCAGCAGTAACCGATCTAACAACTGTGCCAAACATTTGTTGTCTTATATATTCGTTGCCGACCGCAGCGCCGTATTTTGTCTGTTTACATATCTCTGCATTTCAATATGCATGCCTAAACCAGTTTCTTTGGCGCTTCAGTGCACCATATGATTAACAAAGGACTGATTAGATAATATACAAGATTTATAATTAGAGTTTACGAAAACGAGTAAACAAGACGATAATGTAATACTGGATACACAGAGGTAAGATACCACATAAATCCTACTGCTGACACAAAAAGAAATGATAAATCGCCGTCGGCACACATTTGGGACGTTCCTACTTCAGTACACATTAATGATTATAGACCGAAATGAACAGTAAAAGGCTCATTTGAATGCCCTGTGAGAACTGTTTCAAATTGAATATTTTAACAGGTCTCTTAAGTACCCCAAATGACATACTTTTAGAGGCTAAGCGTTTCATATTCTTCAGAGTGGCACTTGGTATATAGTCAGTTAATTAAGCTTTGGTCTTCCTCTGCAATTTTAAGTGTCAGGAGCATTCGATTAGCAGGGCAGGGGGCTATATCTTGATGTTGGCACTGTTGAAGAACTCGTCCAGTAACTTATACCTTGTTTCGTTGGATGCCAACAATGTATGGAGGCTGCTTGAGAACTAATGACCAAGAGCCCATAGATTACTTGCAAGGAAGTTTATGTGATATGTGTTCCGAGGACATTGGTTTGAAACTTCTTCCTCTTCTCAAAGACAAATACTTACTTGAGCCGAAAAAGGTGTTTCTTGAACTCCCAATTATTAAATTTCAGACTTGCTATAATTGCCGTGAAGCTTCTCGATGTTTTTATCTGTTTATACTAGTGTATTCTTAGAATCGTGGGACGAACTAGCGCGTAGTGATCCCTCGTTTCGTTTTCACCGTCAATTTAAACCCAAATGCAAGTCCCAAGGCCTCATTCGCGTTCGAAGTGTTCTGACTTACTGAAATCAGTAAGTATCCACCCTTTTGTTCCTAAAGCTGTACTATCTGATCAAAAGTATCCGGACACTACTGTTTAATGAAGAACTGGCCACTCAGTATCAACAGAGGCGAACCCGCGTTTGAAAAGGGAGGCGGGGAATCTTGTGACATCAGTAGCGAAGCACTAACACCAGAAATGGGTGGGCCAAGAGGGCTCAGTGACTTCGAATGTGCAGCAGACATGGCCTGCCAACTGACTAATAAACCTATCAGGGACATCTCAACCCTTGTAACGTTACCCTACTTGGCTCTTGGTAATTTGATTGTATGCCGCGCGGGATTAACCGAGCGGTCTCAGGCGCTGCAGTCATGGACCATGCGGCTGGTTCCGGAGGAGGTTCGAGTCCTCCCTCGGGCATGGATGTGTGTGTTTGTCCTTAGGATAATTTAGGTTAAGTAGTGTGTAAGCTTAGGGACTGATGACCTTAGCAGTGATTACCTGTAAATACCACATTAATGCATTAAATGCTCAAAATGATGACCGTCAACCTCAGTGCATTTGGCAACACGTGTAATGGTATTCTACTCAACAGCGAGTAGTTCGCCTTCCGTAATGTTCGCACATGCATTGACAATGCGCTGACGAATGTTGTCAGGCGTTGTCGTTGGATCACGATAGCAAATATGATTCAACTTTCCTCACAGAAAGAAATCCGGGGACGTCAGATCCGGTGAACGTGCGGCCATGATAGGGTGCTTCGACGACCAATCCACCTGTCATGAAATATACTATTCAGTACCGCTTCAACTGCACGCGAGCTATGTGTTGGAAGTACATCGCCATTCTGTCATGCAGTGAAACGTAGTAACATCGGTAGAACATTACGTAGGGAATCAGCATACACTGCACCGTTTAGATTGCCATCGATAAAATGGGGGCCAATTATCCTTTCTCCCATAATGCCGCACCATACATTAACCCGCCTAGGTCGCTTATGTTCCACTTGTCGCAACCATCGTGGATTTTCCGTTGCCTAATAGTGCATATTACGCCGGTTTAAGTTACCGCTGTCGGTGAATGACGCTTCGTCGCTAAATAGAACGCGTGCAAAAAATCTGTCATCGTCCCGTAATTTCTCTTGTGCCGAGTGACAGAACTATACACGACGTTCAAAGTCGTCGCCATGCAATTCCTGGTGCATAGAAATACGGTACGGGTGCAATCGATGTTGCTGTAGAATTCTCAACACCGACGTTTTTGAGATTCCAGATTCTCGCGCAGTTTGCCTGCTACTGATTTGCGAATTAGCTGCGACAGCAGCTAAAACACCCACTTGGGCATCATCATTTGTTGCAGGTCGCGGTTGACGTTTCACATGTGGCTGGACGATTCCTGTTTCCTTAAATAACGTAACTATCCGGCGTGCGGTCCGGACAATTGGATGATATCGTCCAGGATACCGCGCAGCATATATAGCACACGCCTGTTGGGCATTTTGATCACAATAGCCACACATCAACACGATATCGACCTTTACCGCAATTGGTAAACGGTCCATTTTAACAGGGGTAATGTATCATGAAGCAAATAGCGTCCGCACCGGCGGAATTACGTGATACCACATACTTATACGTTTGTGACTATTACAGCGCCATCTGTCACAAAGCGAAAAACGTGGTCCAACTAAAACATTCACATTTCTTTACGTACTACATAATAAATGGGGGTTCCTATTTAAAAAAAAAAACCGCAGTTGATATCCGTTCGACCTATGGCAGCGGCATCTAGCGGGCAACCATAGCGCCATCCGGTTTCCCGCTGCAAGCTAGACGAGTTCCGTTCTTTAGTTCTTTATAGTTTTATCGTTTGATGCTTATTTCGTGAGATATTTGGCCCGGTCACTATCAGTGGACCACACTGTACAAAGCTCATGAATTGTTAGAAATTTTTTCGTTAATTATCATGGTGAAATTCACTAAACACTCGTTTACCTGTATTACTAGAGTCTTCTAAAAGTCAAGCTCACATGTCGTCATTGGAGTGTGGATAGGACGTGAAAATATTAACACGCAATGCAAGAAATGATTTGTATGACAAAAGTAGTAATAATCGGACTTCGTAAAAGGAAAATTAGACTGCAGGTTCGACTACTCAAAGAGTTAAACATACATCCGACAGCGCGCCTGAAGCGTGCGGATTTTACGTCAGCAGACTGTCCAACTACAACGGCCTAATTGGTTCAAATGACTCTGAGCACTATGGGACTTAACATCTGAGGTCATCAGTCCCTTAGAACTTAGAACTACGTAAACCTAACTAACCCAAGGACATCACACACATCCATGCCCGAGGCAGGTTTCGAAACTGCGACCGTAGCGGTCGCGGAGTTCCGGACTGAAGCACTTAGAACCTCTCGACCACAACAGCTGGCACGGCCTAATTAGCTGCAACATATAAACACAATTTTCAGACAATATTAGAAGAAGAAACGGATTACATTGACAAAAAAAGGAAAATATATTAAAGTCCATTACGCTTATTACCCCAACCCACGAAACAGATGTGGGACAGAAGACAAAAGGATAACAACAAGAAGACTTAGCGCATTACAATTTTTTTCCTGAACACAGGATGAACGAAAATTAAAGAAAGATATGTTTCATTTCACAATTTCAGTTGTGCTACAAACTCAAATTGTTCCTATGGCTGACGATACGAACACAGTAATTCGTAATACAACCAGGAGTTCAGTCAGATCAATGACAGTGTCTAGACGTTTCAAAACAATGGGATACAATGGTAGAGCAGCTCCTCATTGACCACATATTGCAGTCGTCTGTGGCCAACGCTTGAGGTGGTATAAAGAGAGACGCTACCAAATAATGGATGGTTGGAAAACAGTGATTTCGAGTGGCGAATAGCGTTATACTCTGTAGCAATTCAATGTAGGGGTTTGAGTTTGGCGAATGCTAGGAGAACGCTACCTGCCATCATGTGTAGTGCTAACAGCACATGATGTAATGCTGTGAGTGTGTTTCGTCACTAGGATGTGGTCCCCTTCTTGCATTAAAGAAACCGTGAAGTATGAACAGACAGTATCTTAGACAACTGTCTACTGCGTAGAAGAGATGAATAGTTTGGAGACGGTGGTTGTATCAGCACGACTATGCACGGAGTTAGAAAACAACACCTTTGAGTAAATAATTTGTGAACAGTAAAATTCCTGAAATTTACTGACCTGGCCAGAGTCTCCACCTGAACCCAGTGGCACCTTTGGGATGAATTAGATGCTAGCGTCTACTATCACTGTCTTTCTTGCTATCGGTTCTTGGGGATGAAGAGGCCGACATTCCTGCACAGAAATTCAGACACGTACTGGAACGTCTCCTCAACAGAATTCAAGTCGTCATAAAGGCGAACGGTGGACACACCCAGAATTAATATCCACTAATAGCTGTCCGGATACTGTTGATGAGGTAGCGTGTTATCGTTATCAACATCAAATATTCGATAATTTCACTGACTGATGCCTGTAGATGTTAAGTCCCATAGTGCTCAGAGCCATTTGATAACTTCATTCTATCGAAAGAAATGTCAGAGTGCATCGCGTTTTATCCGAACTATGACAAAGAGGTAACAGTTACTGTTGTCGGCTAGAGCTTCTGACCATCATCATCATGCATACAGTGGTAATAGAAGTTGTCGACGTCGGTAGACATATAAACCAAGTCAACATAGGCACTATCAGCGCGTGTGATGTGTATGTTTTCGGTTGCACTAGTTATCACGATGAAGAAATGAAATGACTTTTAGCTATAACTCGATTGTCAAGACTGTAAAATGTAAGCTGATTATTACAGTCCCAACACTGCAAACCCATCAGTAGTCAATAATAAACATAAAGTCTTAGTATGTTAGATTTTTCGAATAAAGTCCTAGTCATTGCAACTTATTTTCGTATGTTGAACGATGAAGGTGGAACATGGTCGAACAGATGAAGCACATCTCATAGCCAAATTTTTACTGCCGCGAATCGACCTGAAGACAATATTTGGAATTGAAGTGTTAAACAGCCTTGATAGGAAGGATTTCTTAAAATTAATAATCAGACGTCAAAAGGGTAATTGGTTTCAATATTATCAAAAGCCATGTTCAGAAAAGGTTTCTGAAACGTTGAAAATTAATATTCTTTAGAGAGAAACAGAAGTCAAATTACACAAATCATCTGCACAATAAACAGGGACAGACAAACTTAATAGAATGAAAAAGTTCTTGTAGCATAAGATGTTGAGCAGAGACGATTGCTGGAGCATTAGTAAGTGTCGGAGGACGCCACCGGTAATTGCTAAACAGCGTCAAAACAATACACGTATGCCAGCCGCATTAGATTAGATTAGATTAGATTTACTTTCATTCCAATTGATCCGTAGTGAGGAGGTCCTCCAGGATGTGGAACATGTCAGAAAAACAACAATACATGACAAATATTTAAACTAAAACAAATAAGCTAATGTACCATTCCACAGGTCCCAAGTGGAATGATCGTCATTTTTTAATGAACACTAAGAGTCATTTTACAAATACTATTGCACTGAATTTAAAATAAAAAAGTTTTATATTTATTTATAAGGTAAGAAACATGTAATACAACTACTGTAATACTTATTTACAATGAACACATTACTGCACTGAAATGGTGCAGAAGTTAGATTATACTTACACACACGCACACACACACACACACACAAATTTTCAGTGAACACATTACTGCACTGAAATTGTGCAGAAGTTATGTTGTACTTATATACAAATCAGTTGGTTTTCCTCAGAAATTCATCAATGGAGTAGAAGGAGTTGGCCACCAATAAATCCTTTAGGCTTCTCTTAAACTGAATTTCATTGGTTGTTAAGCTTTTTATGGCTGCTGGCAAGTTATTGAAAATGTGTGTTCCTGAATAATGCACACCTCTTTGTACAAGACTAAGTGACTTTAAATCCTTGTGAAGATTATTCTTATTTCTAGTATTGATTCCATGAATTGAGCTGTTGATTTGAAAAAGTGATATATTTTTAATGACAAATTTCATTAAGGAATAAATATATTGGGAAGCTGTAGTTAGTATCCCTAGTTCCCTAAACAGGCTTCTGCAGGATGTTCTTGAGTTCACACCACATATAATTCTTACTGCACGTTTTTGTGCCCGGAAAACTTTAGCTTGGCTTGATGAATTACCCCAGAAAATAATCCCATATGACATTATGGAATGAAAGTAAGCATAGTATGCCAGCTTTTTCATTTTTATATCCCCTATGTCTGACAAAATTCGCATTGCAAACAGAGATTTGTTAAGACGCTTCAGCAGTTCTGTGGTGTGCTCCTCCCAGTTGAATTTATGACGTCATTGAGAGCAAATAGGACTTAACATACGATGTTAAGATACGTATCCCATGGAACTTAGATCTACATGTAGATAAAATTCAATATTATGGATTATATAAAATAAGTATCACTCATTAGTAATTTATTACGTTGGCAAAAATAGTTATGGATAGATGAAAACAACCAACAAAAATGGAAATAAGAACGCAAAACCGCCACCTACGGGCGTTGCGTGGAAGGTGGAAGTTAAAACTATAATACTGAAGGAAAGATAAGTCCAACCAACCGCTGCCGTGAGAACGGTAGCGCAGGACTGACATGTGTTGGACATTCTTTTGCCACTTATACTGTTTTGCTACCGATATTTGCGTCTATACCATGTCTCCATGATGACCTACGACGTCATTCTGTCGTTACATCTCTGGCTCACCGTATTCCTCGCCATTGACACTTCGCCTCGAGAGGTTCCACGCTACCGTCTCCATGGCACAATTTGGCGTCGCTACATTTATTTTCTCTTCAGTATTATAGTTTTTACTTCTACGTACCGTCCGTAGATGCTGCTTTAGCGTTCTTACTTCAATTTCTGTTGGTTATTTCTATGTGCTCGTAATTAGTTATGCTAGTGTAAAATAATTTCTAAAGCGTCGTACTTATTTTATGTCATCCTTAAAATCGTATTTTATTTACATCTATATCTACGTTTCGTGGCTTACCGTATGTTATAATGCTATAAAAATTTGTTACGGCTTTCGTGGCCATTTGTTGACGTACTGCCTGCTAGCTTCTGTCTCGATTTCTGCAGCAGACGTTCGTCTCGTAATTTTTCTGACGTTTCGCCAGCTAGAGTGGCTAGTATTATCAAAGTTTCACCCTCCATCACTGGTGGTGGAATGGAGCCGAGCTCGCGGCCACGAACTATACGTACCAGGCGCGCCAATGTCCAAGGCCTCCTCCGCGGTCATTTCCAATGCGGTTCTCTCGCTACCTGTGACTGTCGTTCGTTGCAGCACATGAAGCCAGGATCCGTTAACCTTGACGCCTTCTTTTTCCTTGTTGAAGCACTTCTCGTGTTTATGTACTTCTGTAGCTTCCCTGAACAAGCGGGTGAGATAGTTCCTCCCTACAGCCACAACTCCCGTGTCGGCGAATTTACTACATGGTCCTCACACAACGCGTGCTCTGCCACGGCCGATTTCTCCACCTGCCCCAACCTGCAGTGTAATTATGGTATGCGGTATATCCCCGACAGTGCAAGTGCGCCCCTTTCCCCTTTGCGATCTGAGACACTATTTGATCTTCTTTGTCGGTTTGTAAGTAGTCTTTACGTCGTGTTTGCGCAATATACGGCTAATCGGTTAATCAGGGCGTCTTCTTTGCCGGCGGATATACAGAGGAACCTGCGCAACACGGGGCCCCTATCACCTCGGCTGTATGGATTACCTAAGATCCATAAGAACAACGTTCCAATAAAACCAACTGTTAGGGCTTCTGGCTCACTGACGTACATACTGGCAAAACACTTGGCCTCTCTGCTCCAGCCGCAATTGGGGAAACCGGACAAATAGATAAAGAACTCACAACATTTCATTGAGAACGTGAAGAAACTAAAACTTGCTCCAACCGACATCCTGTTCAGCTTTGATGTTGTTTCTTTGTTTCAGAAAGTGCCACTCAGTGACTCTCTGGAGCACATTGGTTCAATCTTCCTGCTAGATATTACAAACATCTTTCATGTATGTCCCACCACGAGCTACTTCACGTGGAATGGCAACTTCTACAAACAGCTGGAAGGCCTTGCCGTGGCCAGTTCTCTTAGTCTAGTGACGGCCAACTGATTCATGGAACATTTCTAAGCACAGGCACTGGACTGGGCACCTTGTAAACGTAAAGTGTGGTACAGATACATGATTGATGCCGTCGTCGTGTGGACCCAAGGTGAAGAACAGCTAGGTGACTTCACAAGATATTTGAACACCCTCCATAAAAACATAAAATTTACGATGGAAGTAGAAAATGACAAAAAACTACCATTCTTAGATGTGTCTGACACAAGGGATGGTGAAAGCGTGGGACACAGCGTGTACCGAAAACCGACACACACGAACCGATACCTGCAAAAACTTTCAAATCACCACACGAGCCAGAAAAGAGGGGTGATTAATACGCTGGTAACGCGAGCAAGACGAATATGTGAGCCGCAGCACCTCAGACGCGAAATACAACAGTTGGAAAGAGTTCTCAGCAATGGGTACTCCACAAGTTATATTAGATGTGTAACAGAGCCAGACCCTCGAGGAAGTGACAAATAAGAAAAAGAAATGTGGGGTACGCCTTCCTGCCATACATTCCCAGAGTGACGGACAGAATCGGCTGTGTAATGCGCAAACATGGCGTAAAGACTATGTACAAATCGACAAAGAAGAACAAAGAGTGTCTCACATCAGAAAAGGAGAAAGAGGACTGACATGCAAAGTCGGGAATATACCGCATACTATGCACATGTGGAAAAGTTTATGCTGGAATTACTCGACGATCAATCAATACGAGGATCACAGAACATAATCACACTGCAGGTTGGGGCAGATGGAGATATCGGCTGTGGCAGAGCACGCGCTATGTGAGACGGACCTTGATTAACCGATTAGCCGTATATTGCGCAAACACGACGTAAAGACTGCTTACAAACCGACAAAGAAGATCAAATAGTGTCTCAGATCGGCAAAGGGGAAAAGGGACCCACTTGCACTGTCGGGGATATACAGCATACCATACACATGTGGAAAAGTTTATGTTGGAAGGACAACGATCAATCAACACCAGGGTGACAGAACGTAATTATACTGCAGGTTGGGGCAGGTGCAGAAATCGGCCTTGGCAGAGCACGCATTGTGTGACGGACCATGTAGTAAAATTCGCAGACACGGAAGTTCTAGCTGTAGGGAGGAACTATCACACCCGCTTGTTCAGGGTAGCTATTGAAGTACATGCACACGAGAATAGCTTCAACAAGGAAGGATAAAGGGTCAGGCTAAACGGATCCTGGCTCCCCGTGCTGCAACGAACGATCGTCGCAGATATCAAGAGAACCGCTCTGGAAATGACCGCGGAGAAGCCCTTGGATATGGTGAGCCAGGTACATATACTTCGTTGCCGCGAGCTCGGGTCCAGTTCACCACCAGCAATAGAGTTGAAACTCTGACAATATTAGCCACTCGTGCTGGCGAAATGTCAGAAAAATCATCAGACGAACGTCGGCCGAAGAACCCGAGACATTAGCCAGCAGGCAGTTTGTTTATAAACTTATGTGAAGCCCTATTGGCTCTCAGTAATGTCATGGAACATGCGAAGGGCGGAGCTTCCTTCTTATGACGCGTAGCGTTTTCACGCTATGAAGCAGTTATCGCTGGTGTTCTCTGTCACTTACCAATGCTCCAGTTGACGGCACTAATCACCATCTTATCGTATGAGAACTTTTTAATTTTGTTAAGTTTGTCTATCCATATTTATTATGTAGATGAAGTGTGGAATTGTTCGTCTATCTCCCATCTGAAGAATGTTAATGTTTAACCTTTCAGAGATATTGTCTGACGATAATTTTTGATAAAATCGAAACCGACAACCATTGTAAAGTGTGATTATTAATTTTAATAAATACTTACCATCAAGATTCATTAGTTTTTTAATTATCTATCACATTGCTGTTATTTTACAATAATGTTATCAAAGTTATCAACATTTTAAATTTTTTGTAAATGTTTTGTAGTTAATACCAAGGAGGCCGTATCGGTGTCACCTTCTTACATTGAGGCGCAATAAAAAGGACAAAAATTGCAGTTTGCTTGCACCACTGTATTAAAACAAAGATTAATGTGTATTTTCACCTTCATTTTCCTAACAATCACAAAAACAGAACAATTCAGTTCTTGGATTTAAGTAAAGAAAAAACTGAGCACACACAAACTTTGTTTCAGATTCAACTTCTTCACTTTTACGCACAGACTTATTAAATAGCGTAAATTCACCAATTCATTTTAGGCAATTTACCTTACTTCGTTATAATGTGAGAGGTTGCAGATAAATCACCGTTTATCACACACTTAATATTTCAGTATATGATTTATCCACAAACAAAGCTTTCATTGCGTGTTCCTTGAGTAGCAGTTTGCTCTGTGAAGAATCTGAAATTCTGAACCATAATTTCCTCTTTCTTAGGTGCCGCTCCCTGCTCTTGCTGCTCGTCCTCATTTTGCCACCGTTTTCTCCATGATGTTAGTCACAGAGTGCGCTTACACCTACTGGCGAAAACTTTTGTCAGCAGTCTGAGTTAAAACGTAGTTACATCCATGTAAACAGAAACGGAAAAATATCATTGAATTCTCAGATCGTCTCTTATTTATGCTATGCAGTATCTACGAATATGTGGAGTACCAGAAATGTAGATGAAGTAGTTGAAAATAAATACCAAGCACATCCTATGATAAGCAGTACTTCAGCATCATGTACGAATAGCCGTTAAAAAATAAAGCACACGGTTATTATGTTTGACAATAATATTTATTTTATAGTTCGTTCTGAGCTGGCTTTCGGCTTTGTAGATAGTTTATAGCAGCACAAATATTATTTTTTCAAATGTATGTAAACTCTTACGACTACACGTCTGCACTAAAACACAATAATAATGAAATTCATAAAAAACCTATCAACTAATATGTCTTAGATACTCAAAGATTGCAAGTATAAGATTGCGTAACACTTCTGTACAATATCGACCATATCTCTATGATGTATTTTCTTTGCTTTTCTGTGCTTAATGTGATGGCTATGTCACCATGTTCTTTGGCACAGTTCATATATAAAATTAGTTTTCATATTTTCTGTATATTTATCTCATTGTACTTAATTTTTGTATATTATTTTCAAAACTGTTTTCTGTTAAAATGCTGCTACATTTGGTGGTAGAACCGCAAGTAGTGTTTGTGGCACAGTATATTCGGTGGCTTGCAACAAAACTATTCACATCGAGTGTGCTCAATGAGGAAAGAAAAACAGCAATATTGAACAGTAACATATCATATCTGCAGGATTACAGGTTAATTATTCGTGGATTTTATTGGTTGGTGCGTAAAAATCTGAGGCCCGACAATTTCCAGAGCCTTGTTTTCATAAAGAGCCACGAGTACGGTTGCCACGTATCCACAGAAGATTGCTTTATCAGCAAAAATAGCCGCTTTTAGATCAACTCTTTGTTGAGAAACTAATATGAATCCCTAGTCATTTTTTCTAAACTCTATCCTATTTCTAGAGATGCAATACATCCGAATGACCTATTAAAGAGAACGGCAAAAATATTTAGAGATTTAATCATGATTATTAAACATCGTGGTCTGGCAGAAGTAAAGCTGTGAGCAGCGGGCGTGGGTCGTGCTTCGGTAGCTCAGATGGTAGAGCACTTGCCCGCGAAAGGCAAAGGTCCCAAGTTCGAGTCTCGGTCGGGCACACAGTTTTAATCTGCCAGGAAGTTTCATATCAGCGCACACTCCGCTGCAGAGTGAAAATCTCATTCTGGCATCGTGGACTAGTCTATTCTGTAAGTGTTTAGTTTCTGAAATATCCCACGTAAATTACCGTAAGTGAAGAGTTAAGGGTTTGTATAAGTGTAGATGCAAAGAAAAGAACTAATTAGTTTATTTAAAAATAACTTTATTTAAAATCATTCTTACTAAAATCTATATTCAGTACTTAAAGCCACTGAATAAAACAGTGATTGTAATAAGTGGTTACTGGTCACTCAGTTTAAGGGTCAACTTAATGAATACCTACTTCACAGGTTTTGTTAAAGTGATCGTATTTTCTTGTGTGTGCTTAAAAGCGTGCTAATTGTTGAGCCGGTTTTGCAGTCTTTATTACAGTAACACTAGTAATAAAGTACAAATATCACTGTACTAATATCTGCGTGCCGTAAAAGCTAATTAGCTACAATTGTTCATAGTGTAAAGGATTCGCATGTTTCATAGATGACCTACTTAATGCAAAGAAGTAAATGCTACAAAAGGAGATAACTACTAATCAGGTCAGCTAACATAATTATCTACAGTAACTAATGCGTAAAAGCATCTTCATGTAGTAACACTGTGTAAAGTACATCAGGTAATATTAGTCAGAGAAAGTTTGATGCCAGGACATTTTAAAGTTGCATCCCTGTTGCTCATGACAGACCATTGCCCTACTGCTTCATAAATAGTACTACTTTTCTGCTTAGTACCAAGTTGTGTTATTCATAGCTGTTGAGTTTCTTAATGAACAGTGTGCCACTTGTTACAGTTTTGCCTAATTATTCTGGCGATCTTTTTTTCCATTACATAAATTGCAGTTTACTTTAAAACTTCCATAATATTGGTTTGAATCCCGTTTATACTGAACATATTCCTTGGTTAGCGAAAAATATTCCGATACCTCATCCATTAACACGCAGTCACGGCCAAATTAAATCCCTTTCATAGGGCTAATGTTGTAGGTGAATTGCTGCAGTAATACATTACTGGCCATTAAAATTGCTACACCACGACGATGAGGTGCTACAGACGCGAAATTTATCCGAGAGGAAGAATATGCTGTGATATGCAAATGATCAGCTTTTCAGAGCATTCACACAAGGTTGACGCCGGTGGCGACACCTACAACGTGCTGACATGAGGGAAGTTTCCAACCGATTTCTCAAACACACACAGCAGGTGACCGGCGTTGCCTGGTGAAACGTTGTTGTGATGCCTCGTGTAAGGAGGAGAAATGCGTACCATCACGTTTCCGACTTTGATAAAGGTCGGAATTTTAGCTCATCGCGATTACAGTTTATCATATCGCGACATTGCTGCTCGCGTTGGTCGAGATCTAATGACTGATAGCAGAATATGGAATCGGTGGGTTCAGGCGGGTAATACGGAACGCCGAGCTGGATCCCAACGGCCTCGTATCACTAGCATCCGCATGGCAGTAATGGATCGTGCAGCCACGTCTCGATCCCTGAGTCAACAGATGGGGACGTTTGCAAGACAACAACCATCTGCATGAACAGTTCCGTCGAACGTTTGCAGAAGCACGGACATGGACTATCAGCTCGGAGACCATGGCTGCGGCTACCCTTGACGCTGCATCACAGACCAGAGCGCCTGGTACTCAGCGACGAACCTGGGTGCACGAATGGCAAAACGTAATTTTTTTCGGATGAATCCAGGTTCTGTTTACAGCATCATGATGGTCACATCCGTGTTTGGCGACATTTCGATGAACGCTCATTGGAAGCGTGTATTCGTCATCGCCATACTGGAGTATCAACCGGCTTGATGGTATGGGGTGCCATTGGTTACACGCCTCGCTCACCTCTTGTTCGCACTGACGGCACTTTGAACAATGGACGTTACATTTCAGTTGTGTTCGATCCCTGCGAAACCCTACATTTCAGCAGGATAATGCACGACCGCATGTTGCAGGCCCTGTACGAACCTTTCTGGATACAGAAAATGTTTGACTGCTGCCCTGGCCAGCACATTCTCCAGATTTCCCACCATTGGAAAATGTCTGGTCAGTGGTGGCCAAGCAACTGGCTCGTCACAATACGCCAGTCACTATTCTTGATAAACTGTGGTATCGTATTGAAGCTGCATAGGCAGCTGTACCTGCACACGCCATCAAAGCTCTGTTTGACTCAATGCCCAGCCGTATCAAGTCCGTTATTACGGCCAGAGGTGGTTGTTCTGGGTACTGACTTCTCAGGATCCATGCACCCAAATTGCGTGAATATGTAATCACATGTCAGTTCTAGTATAATATATTTGTCCAATGAATACCCGTTTATCATCTGCATTCCTTCTTGGTGTAGCAATTTTAATGGCCAGTAGTGTAGGTGGCTGGTAGTGTTGTACATGGCGACCGTGACAGGACAGTCTAGCAGTTTCCATTCACTAAAATAAAGATAGCAGCACCAGCAATAAAAGCGAAATAAACGTATTTCGAGCACTGAATGTCCAGCAGCATACGCTTGCAGAAAAGTCTTTACGAAAAAGATAGTACGTTTCATAGGACATAATAAGTTAAACTGCAACTCAAGTCACAGGCAAGTTGCGTGAGTGGTCTTGACAACCGACTCAAGGCAGATAATAGTAGTATGCATAGCATCAGTGCACAAAACATTAACTTGGGGATCAAATGAAACAATAGTGTTTTAAAATCAGTCGGCAGATTCAAAAATTAGACAGAAAAGTAATCGATTTTAGTAACGAAACTGAGGATATGGAAACCGAAACAGACATCAGAAATACTAATGTTTCCCGAATGAGATTTTCACTCTGCAGCGGAGTGTGCGCTGATATGAAACTTCCTGGCAGATTAAAACTGTGTGCCGGACCGAGACTCGAACCCGCGACCGTTGCCTTTCGCGGGCAAGTGCTCTACCAACTGAGCTACCCAAGCACGACTCTCGCCCGTCCTCACAGCCGTACTTTTGCCAGTACCTCGTCTCCTACCTTCCAAACTTTACGGAAACTCTCCTGCGAACCTGCGAACAGACGAGAACCTATATCATAAGGAAACCCAGTAGAGGGCTTTTGTAGACAACGAGTTGAATATAGCGAACCTAAGATCAATCATAAAGGGAAGCATTTATAAAAACTATTTAATTCTCTAGCAGTGCAGGGAATGAAACCACAGTAATTTTAATCTGCCATCCTCCATAAAATTTCATGGTGATCCCAATAAAAGTTGAATATTGATCATATGTATAATATTTTAGTATTAGTGTTAAAGTGAAATTAACAAATTTAGTAACAAAAACTTGAATGTTAAAATCTGATCACTTTGGTTCATCTTAACGATCGACATTTCGTATAGAAGCGAATCATTAAAATGGCAAACGTTGTAAATACCAACTCTGTAACTTTATTTGTTTGAAAGATATAGTAAATCTAAATTATCGGTATTTTCAGTTAAGCATCAGATCATCCTTTCCTCCACACAAAACACATGGAACGATGACAGCATGACCCCTTTTTGAATCATTCGGCAATAGAATATTTGTTGTGAAGTTTACTGCAAAATACTTAGTTTCATTCTTTATTTATTTATCAGAAAGCACACTGGTGCAAAGCTACTGGCCGTTACATTCAAAGTTAAGAAGAAAATTGGTTTTATGTAAAAGAATTTAACGTTTATTATATAATGGATATTATTCTTACTCTATTTAGAACATGAAAGTGGTCAAGCTTTGATTATTTAAATATGTTAAAATGTAAAGCAATGCAGAATAAGCTGTACCCAATCAGATGGACCGGTTCAGGAAAGGGAACTGCGCTAGTGAGTTGAGCGAAGATGCTCGGCACGCGGGAAACGCGGTCTCGGACGGGCAGTGGGTAGTTCTGGTCTGGACACCAAAGAGGACATTTCGACTGGAGACACCAGAGGATACACTTCGGTTTGAAACGTGAAAGCGGAAAGCGGACAGTCAGTCTTTAGGCTGCTAGTAAGTGAAACGACTTAGAAATTTACGCGTTGTGTGGTGTCGCGGGAATTAGACTCTGAGCGGTGACCAGCCGCGCGCCTGGAGTGAACTCCGACTATTCGTGTAAAGATGGAAGTGGAATATTAGACTTGTATTTCGCGATGAGATTGTGAATGATCGAATGTGTCAAATGGATATGCTCCCGTGATTCTAAATACGAAAGATTCGCTACCAGTCCGCTTTATGAATAAACATTATTCTAACCGAATCGCAACTGTGTGGCCTACATCATTTATGGGTGGTGTACTTAGTTCCCGATATTATTATTACTGCTATTATATGTTATGTTAACTTTGTAATTCGCAAACTTGCCATCAGCCAGACAATTTAACCAAAGGGTCGCAAGCGTCTAATTTAGGGCTTGTAATGCAACACGTGCGGTTCAACCCCTAGACGAATTTGAGCCAAGACATTTCGACGAAGAGGTAGTGCATGTGAGTCCGAACATCTTTGGGAAATTAACTCGCAAAAATTAGAGACAAACCAGGTAATGTGACTGACAGAACTGCTTATGACAAACTATTAGATGGTGAGCAATGCTTTGAGCCTGCCAGAAGATATACTGCTAGGCACATCCTGAAAGACTGCAAAAAAAACATTTTTGATGACTGAACAGGTCAGTAAAAGATACATACGCTAATTAGTGCATTAGCAGTTGATTCCGAAAGATGGCCTCTAAATATGATCACAAATCACATGATATTAGTGATTTAAAACAAAATTTGCCGAAGAATACTGTTCAGAACAGAAACAAGAATTCTTGTGATGTGAATTCCTTATGTCCAGAGTGTATGAAAATAGGGGCAGATACTCCATGAACGATTTCCGTTAATCTTGGTAGCGAAAATTGACCCACTCAAGGAGCAGACGATCCGAATCTGAGATAGTATGGAAGTTATAAAAGCTTTTTGGGATTTCTGGAAAGAGTTGAAAATTAAGATCAATGGCGAAGTATTCTTGATTCTCAGTGGAACTGTAACAACAGTCGAGGTAATCACAATGGCAGCGAACAGAATGATGACGATAGATATCGCATTAATATGGCTTAAAGAGGAAGGGGCATAGCTCAGGGTACTTTAGCTACTCGGGTTAGGATTTGCACCTCGGCATTAACACGACTGCAAAAGTGAGGAAAACTGAGGTCCGCATATAATGCGGGCTAAACTAACACGGAATGACACAGCTCAGACGTAGGAAACAACACAGAAATAAAAGTTGTGATATCTCTGCACAAGAAAGAGATAGCGAAGCGTTGCAGACCGCTACAAGCGTAGCGACAGGTGTGATCAAGTATGAGTCACGGCAGGCAGGCAGCGAAACGAACACAGCTGCAGTAAAATCCGATCGATCAGCTGTCCATATAGAAACCTGAGTTACAGCAGCAAAACAGAATAATGGCGTCACAGCAGGGAAGGCACTGTGGTAACTAACGACACCGTAGCAAGAGAGAATATGAAACACGTTCGTAGACGAGAAGAACACGCTGACTGTAGTGTAACTAATGTTAAAACTTGATAAAATGAGTTGTCAGGAACTGCAGATTGGAGCGAACAGAAGGACGATCTGTACCGAGGACTAAAGCAACGGGAGTGGAAATGTTTAAAAAGAAATTATGTGGCCAAAATGTTTGATAGTATTAAAGGAAGAAAAGCGTCGTGGACAGTATGACTTTGCCCGACATTAGGGAGAATGATGACGTAATTAACCTTGCACAAAGTTCGAAACTAGCAAATATTGACGAGGTGGTAGGTAGTGAGCAAATGAGCGTCGCGCGAAGTACGCGAGCTGTCAATTATATAGAAATGAATAGTAGAGAAATAAGTATGATCGAAAGGAGCTGGAGAATAGAGATAGATGAAATCATCAACGTTGCAGATGAAGCATTCGTGGCTAACGAAACGCCAGTAGAACTAACTGTTGTCAGTCTGCAAAAAGAAGTAGATTCGGACGATTGCTTATGAATTATCGAAGTACATGACTATTACACAAAGTGTGAAGTTTAGGAAGCCATCATTAGGGTCGATTAAGATGACAGCTCAGACAAAGAGCGTCGTGCGATAGAAAAAGAATTAATAACTTTAGGCGAAAACTGTGATCTATGTATTTAAGATCTCACAAATGATTACAGGAAGAAATTAGAGTCTGCCTAGGAAAAGCCTTTATGTTAGTTTGCGCCAATCTGACTCAGACTCTCTCGTTAATAAATTCAAATTCAAATTATTACTATCGGCTAGCTACGTTGTTTAACGGCTGACGCCAGATATGCTCTTTGATTTACGTAGCACATGTTCACCGAATTAATTCTTTCAAAGTCACAAGGTTCATTTAACACAGCACGATGTTTTGTCCGTTGAAAATTGTTTCCTTTAATGTCAGTGTGGAATAAAATATTATTATTGTTGTTATTATTATTACTATTATTATTATTACTGTCCAGAGATAATCCAATGCACAGTTTACTTCTCGTGATACTGTGTTCGTAATCGTAGGATAATATAGCTCTTACTTTGCTCGGTATTTGGTAACAGAGGTTCTTTGATATGATTCAATACTATGAATAGTCACACTTTAGCCCGGTAATAAATGTCCAAACAAGGTCTACAGTCGAAAGTCAAGCTGCGACGCGATTTTTAAGTAGGAACTTCGGCAGGAACTGAAGTTCTTAAATTTGAGTTACTGATATCGATTCTTTATCGACTGATATGTTCGCTGGATGTTAGCGTTATCTGAGTTCTGACAGTTCTCGTACTTTTGACGACGAATTAAACAGAAATTTATGTTCAAGTAGCCCGGCTTCCAATGAAATTAACTATTTCACACAGTGGCACATGAACTTAAGAGAAGCAAATACTCAAGACTTAAACGCTAAAAGCTCGGAAACTAAAATCTCGAACGCAAAGACTCCCAGATGCTAGAAAATCTCAGACACTAAAGAGTTTAACGATACGTGTGTTGGGTTTATATAATATTTGTGATACAAAACGGACGTTTGAATAAAGCCCCTTGCTGCTTTGCATATAGTACTCTATTTCATTGGTTCTTAATATTCTTTTGTTTAATTTTCTTTACTTTAAAATGGGAATGAGTGACTTTATATGAATTACAGGAATCATTCACGGCCAGTTCGAATAAATTTTAGTTTCAAAAAGGACCAGATATGTAACGAGGGGTTACACAGAGCTAGTTAAGAACTTAGAATACTGTATCAAAGCACTGACACACAAACCTTTTTGCTTGAGATTCGGTTCCCTTTGCTAAGAAACATGCCCTACCGGCAGACAGAGTTAATAAGATTGGATGGGGAGTTACGGAAACAGCAACAGTGAATACAGCAGTTCTCTCACTACCCTAAATCAGAAAAATGGGGTGTAGATGTGGTGACTGAGACACGAACTTTAGAGAAGATTGTCAAAAAGAGCAGATCGACACGAAAATTTGGATGATATGTTGAAAAACGTAATGTACAGTATCCCAACAGCCTCGATTTGACGGCTGGTTACTGACAGATTCCGTTGAGTGCATAATTTCGCAATTATAATGCTTTCTTGTTTTTTGGTAATTGTCACCAGTTTAAAGTTGTTCTTTTGGTCTTGATACAACCGTTTCAGACTTTATTAGAGCCTTAGATTCAGTTTTAGGACTGAAATTGATTGCTGTATTGACAGTGTAAGGCGACTTGTTGATCGCCACAGAAGAGGAGGGAGAGGAGGAGGGAGGAGGTTAGTGTTCAAGGTCCCGTCGACAGCGAGGTCACTGGAGACGGAGGATACGCTAGGATTAGGGAAGGACAGGGAAGGAAATCTGGTGTGTCCTTTCGAAGAAAACCATCCCGGCATTTGCCTGAAGCAATTTAGAAAAATCACGGAAAATGTACATCTGGACGGCCAGACGCGGGTTGAACCGTCGTCCTCCCGAATACGCGCCACAGAAGAATGACAAGAACATTTTGAACTGTTAAACGAAGACTTATTTGCTCATTAAGCAGCATAGATGACTTTAAAAGTCTAAGAATACTTCGTTAAAAAAGGGGGGGGGGATAAAATTCCTTGGACGTATAATTACCACCTTTGGGATTGGCAAGGATCTGGAAAAGTTAAGCCCATTGGGGTGGTCGAGCGGTTCTGGGCGCTACAGTCTGGAACCGCGCGACCACTATGGTCGCAGGTTCGAATTCTGCCTTGGGCATGGATGTGTGTGATGTCCTTAGGTTAGTTAGGTTTAAGTAGTTGTAAGTTGTAGGGGACTGATGACCTCAGAAGTTAAGTCCCATAGTGCACAGAGCCATTTGAACCATTTTTGGAAAAGTTAACAGCTATTTAATAATGCACATCAGCCAAGAACAAGAAGAAACATAAAGCTTTTCTTAGCCTTTGCGATTGTGTGGGAAATCTACGAAGATGCAAGCGTTTAAATGTCAGTATTCAAACAATCTGCTTTGGAAGAATAGTGCTTTTATTTAAACTAAAGAATGTGAAATGATTTCGAAAAATTAAAATGCAAACTGGCGAGAAATAGTGTTTTACAGCATCCCGTAGAAAAGAAATCGCATCAGTGCAGACAGCAGTGCACACGGAATAGAAATTTTCCAAGAAACAACTAGCATCGAAAAAACAGGTTGCAAAACTGACGCATTTGCAAGTAGGACCACGTCTACGTGTGAAAGAAATTATATCATATCGGAGAAAGAAGCAATAGTTATCATATGGGGTTCGAAATAATTCTGAAATTTTTTAATGAGACATAAAGCAGTTATTCACAGGGATCATAATTCACTGACGTGTCTGAAAGATTGCTGCCTACTAACTGGAAGATTTACCCACTAGGCGTTGTACCCTCATCAGTTCAATTTTACCAGATCTGTTATGTCAAGGGCACTGACAGTTATATAGCAGAGGCCTTATCTAGGATCTAAATGATCTGGCCTAAGAGAGCAATGAAGATGATAATTTCAAAAAGCGTTTCATTGAAGAAATAACTGAGAAACAGAAAATTCAACCTTTCGAAAACAAGGATGAAGTTTGGAAATCAGTGAAAGTTAATTTTGGCCTCGCAAACCATCCTCAGATATATATTACAAGATCTTGAAAGGGAATATATGGGCAGGGAGGACTGGAAAGCATGCAGATCGTCTCAGTTCCACACTGCGGCTATTCTCATTTTGCAATAGGACATTCTGGACGTAGTAATTGCATCGAAAAACTTTCAAGTTTATTAGTAATCAGCAGTAACACGGTTAAAAAGATATACCACTGCATAAAGTCGTGCGACGCTTGCCAAGGAGCAAAAAGTCGCCAATAGAACTAATCAGCGTCCTATGTAAAGTAACACAGCGGAAGACACACTTGACTTACTTTCCGTGGATTTGTGAGACTCCCTTCAGAAGAGTTCTGGAACTTTTACATATAGTTTGATAGTATCAGAAGTCCAGAATGATGTTTCATTTCAGTATCAGAAGTGTTTTATAAATTCATGAAACTTTTCCCTATCAAAAACACAACAGCTAAAGCTGTACTCAATAGGAAAGTTGAATCCTATGTACCACATAAAAGCCCAAATCAGTGTTATCAGGTAATTGGCCCCAGTTTATTTCAAAGATTTGGAAAGATGACGTGAAGCAGTACAACATCAAAGTAAAATATATTTCGGCCTACCACCCAGCACGTAGTCCAGTTGAACGATATATGAGTGCGCTAGGTAGATATTGTAGAACCTGCTGGCCCCGATATCACAGGGCGTGGGACAGTTTTGTGTCACGTTTTGTAGTTGTTATGAATTCCCTACGTCACGAAGCCATGGGATTTACGCCAGAAAAAATTGTTAAACAGTAAAAGAAAAAGCATAATAGAAGAGATCTTAGAAATTCTACCTCGTACGGACCTTGTGCTGGATAGAAAATAGGAATTAGTGATGGAAAGAATGAAATGAAAAGCGGAAGCCAGATCTAAGATGCATGATAATTGAAAAGGACCTCAGAGTTACCACGTCTAAGATGCGAGAACCTCTTCTCGTCAGAATCCATTAAACATCTAGTGAGCTGAACCATGGAATTTCCAAATTTAAATACGTATATAACAGTAACCCATATGAAGTGCAAGAAAATCCATAACACCGTGAATCTGAAGCCTCATGTCCACAGAAGAAGACAAAAAGGAGCCCAGTCTGAGGAAATAGCCTGAATAAGGTGAAAAATGCTATAAAATCTTTATTTTCACACAATTTGTTTTTGTAACCAAATGTTATACTGTTGTGAAGACTTGTTATTATAAACGTGCTAAAATGTATCTGTAAGTTACAGATTTCCATGCAGGGGAATGTTACCAAATGAGTGTATTGAAGAGTAAACTGCAGCTTAATAATGTCAAAACACATATAAATAAACTCTGCCAGCTTTAGAGATGGGCCGTATATTTTGCATCTAAGTGATATTAATAAGAATTGCCAGGTGATAGAGCCAGTGTAACAGTTTTCGCAGTATGTACATACGCAATCAACACTGACAAAGTAATAGAAGGGTTAGTTTAGCAATGTTACAGAAATTGAGAAACATGCTGCATTGTCACTGTTTGGTAGCATCATGAGATCGATGCGATGAGACATTTTGTTGATGTAATTAGTCGTCGAGAACGGTGGTTTGGAACTTGAGTAACCAGGTAAAATGTTTTGAAATTACGGAAAACATGGTAAAATTACGAAAATTGATGGAAAATATTTAAAACTGAGGAAAATAAAAATGTGGAGGAAAGAGGGTACTTACGTACTCACCTGCTTGTATGAAAGTTATTCCATCCCTCGATCGGTTGGATTGATAACTCATGGTGCACGCTATCCATGCTCTATTGGTTTAAGTCCTGTAGGCTACCCTCTTGTTCCACATGCTGTTATGCGTTGTAAGCCACAGCAATGAAGGACACAATGTCCGAAAATTTGGAGGTCAGGATGATGACCACCTTGGACACCATAATTGTGATCATATATATGCGTGCAATACACATCACAGATATGACGAATCAGTGCTGTCTGTGTCTTCAGAAATGAAACACCGAGACATCTGGCTACCCTGTCACTATGTAAGATGAGATTAAATCTAGAGGTCACCACCTTTGGGCAGTTGTTTGGTAATGCTGCAGACTCTTACAGTTTCCATATGTTGTGATGGCTTTCACATTTTTGTCAATAAGGAACACCACCTTTGTCTTTTATTGCAACTATCCTGTGTGTTGTCCGAGTAGCAGAGTTTACACCGTGGGATGTCCAGCTTTCTGTACCAGCCAATGTCAGTTTAATACGCGACAGAGATCTTGAAGAAATACAAAAATTATAAAGCTTGAGTCATATGCTGCTTGGATGTGCTACAGCAGAAAAAGTATCAATCTGCTTATCAAATAACAACACAAGAACCCTCTATTGTGATTTATAGTCTGTGGGATATGGTCTTCCTCCAGTACAGGCGACAAAACTTTACACAGCTCTGAGGAAGCGACTTCAATCACTAGACGTCTGCTCTAGTGGAATAATAAATGCATATTTAATGGCGTCACCAATATTTTCGATGTCAACAGCAGACGTTATTCGTTTTTGGTATGTCTGAAGCGAAAGACGAGGTAAAATCTGATTGAGTTTTCTAACAGGATATATTAACGAAGTTTTTACAGTTAGTTGTTCAAAAATGGTTCAAATGGCTCTGAGCACTATGGGACTTAACTGCTGAGGTCATCAGTCCCTAGAATTTAGAACTACTTAAACCTAACTAACCTAAGGACATCACACACATCCACGCCCGAGGCAGGATTCGAGCCTGCGACAGTAGCGGTCGCGCCGTTCCAGACTGTAGCGCCTAGAACCGGTCGGCCACTCCGGCCGGCTACAGTTCGTTGTTTCACTACATTGGATGTCATAAAAATAATGAGAGAGAGAGAGAGACAGAGAGAGAGAGAGAGAGAGAGAGAGCAAAGGCTCTGGCACCATTACATTGTCGTATTTCTAGTGTAGTAATCATAGGAATATAATAAATGAGATTACGACATGTACAGATCAATATTTATAGATGACATTCGTTACTGATGGACTGCGGGTGTTACATTGCTTTATTTCTTTGTGTAGTCTACATATACTCTACGTGGTTTTGAACTTCCTCCTGTATGTTAGTGTGCTATATTTCTCGTTGTGAGAGCTCTCTGCCTAGTCAGTGATGGCTGGAGGACTAGACAGCCTTCTAATTAATGGGACAGTGCTGTTCCAACGTCATGGGACTTTGAGAGAATTAACAGCGGTCTGTGACTTGGCCGGGGACATCTCTTAGTAGTTGAAATCAGATGGATTCAAATACTGTATATCGAAGGCTGGGGAATTCCTGAGAATACGGCACGTAAGGGATGCTCTGCCAAAAGCGATGTTGACGGGTTGAAACGGCAGTATTGTAGCCGTTCCATAATAATAAGCAGTAAAAAATTCTCTGCTCGTTCATTTCCAAATTCTTGTCATCGGGAAATACACTCCTGGAAATTGAAATAAGAACACCGTGAATTCATTGTCCCAAGAAGGGGAAACTTTATTGACACATTCCTGGGGTCAGATACATCACATGATCACACTGACAGAACCACAGGCACATAGACACAGGCAACAGAGCATGCACAATGTCGGCACTAGTACAGTGTATATCCACCTTTCGCAGCAATGCAGGCTGCTATTCTCCCATGGAGACGATCGTAGAGATGCTGGATGTAGTCCTGTGGAACGGCTTGCCATGCCATTTCCACCTGGCGCCTCAGTTGGACCAGCGTTCGTGCTGGACGTGCAGACCGCGTGAGACGACGCTTCATCCAGTCCCAAACATGCTCAATGGGGGACAGATCCGGAGATCTTGCTGGCCAGGGTAGTTGACTTACACCTTCTAGAGCACGTTGGGTGGCACGGGATACATGCGGACGTGCATTGTCCTGTTGGAACAGCAAGTTCCCTTGCCGGTCTAGGAATGGTAGAACGATGGGTTCGATGACGGTTTGGATGTACCGTGCACTATTCAGTGTCCCCTCGACGATCACCAGTGGTGTACGGCCAGTGTAGGAGATCGCTCCCCACACCATGATGCCGGGTGTTGGCCCTGTGTACCTCGGTCGTATGCAGTCCTGATTGTGGCGCTCACCTGCACGGCGCCAAATACCCATACGACCATCATTGGCACCAAGGCAGAAGCGACTCTCATCGCTGAAGGCGACACGTCTCCATTCGTCCCTCCATTCACGCCTGTCGCGACACCACTGGAGGCGGGCTGCACGATGTTGGGGCGTGAGCGGAAGACGGCCTAACGGTGTGCGGGACCGTAGCCCAGCTTCATGGAGACGGTTGCGAATGGTCCTCGCCGATACCCCAGGAGCAAGAGTGTCCCTAATTTGCTGGGAAGTGGCGGTGCGGTCCCCTACGGCACTGCGTAGGATCCTACGGTCTTGGCGTGCATCCGTGCGTCGCTGCGGTCCGGTCCCAAGTCGACGGGCACGTGCACCTTCCGCCGACCACTGGCGACAACATCGATGTACTGTGGAGACCTCACGCCCCACGTGTTGAGCAATTCGTCGGTACGTCCACCCGGCCTCCCGCATGCCCACTATACGCCCTCGCTCAAAGTCCGTCAACTGCACATACGGTTCACGTCCACGCTGTCGCGGCATGCTACCAGTGTTAAAGACTGCGATGGAGCTCCGTATGCCACGACAAACTGGCTGACACTGACGGCGGCGGTGCACAAATGCTGCGCAGCTAGCGCCATTCGACGGCCAACACCGCGGTTCCTGGTGTGTCCGCTGTGCCGTGCGTGTGATCATTGCTTGTACAGCCCTCTCGCAGTGTCCGGAGCAAGTATGGTGGGTCTGACACACCGGTGTCAATGTGTTCTTTTTTCCATTTCCAGGAGTGTAGTTAATCAGGCGGCTCTTTAGCCGATTTCTCTTACGACACGGCTCTGCCGTGGGCGCCGTGCAACCCCCATGCCAACGGATGATGCGTTTGATTGAGAATATCAGTGTATGTTTTTATCATTTTTTTTTTTTTTTTGTGTGTGGTGGCTGTGTCTTTGCGCGCACCTCAAATGTATCTCATACCCTCTTCCCACCTGTTCCTAAAGCGAGGTCACCTGTAGCTCAACCGAAGCAGACGTATCTTTTTACGGGATCATCTGTTGTAGTGGTAACTTCATTTCTCTGGGGTAGTAGCAGAGATGGAACACGGGTAGGTCGTGACCGAAGATAGTAAGAAAACCTCCGATTTGTCATGGTGAGGTTGATCATAGCCAATTGGTTCGGCCATCCCCTCCACTAGGCATCGGAGGACCTCCGGATGCCCACCATTTTCGAGGAGAGTAAAGGAAGACGGTTTAGTGAGCGAACGTGCCTTCAGTGTGTCTGTCTCGAATTTGCTGGAGAAAAGTATCGGAATGTATTATGTGCTATCTAATCCATTTTTCTTTGCAGCATTAGGCTGAGTAGGTAAACCTATCGCAGGAACCGTGCTTATTTTTCAATTTATTATCCAGAAATCCGTTTAAAATGTGGTAAAAGTGCTTGTCCTTTGTTTCGTGCCATGTGGTACTGAGTTCAAAGGTTTTAAAGTGCATATTTCTATATCATATTTAGACATAAAATCGTGTGAAATGTTAAATATTAGCGAATGGTTATATTTCCGGATCAAGTATTCGAATTTTAGTAAGTGTTTGTGGTACGGGGGACTTCTTCCCTGTGCTCCACGTGTGCACTATATTGCGGATAAAGTGAATGTAGATGATCGTAGGCAATTTGTGCTACCAGCCACGTGGTCGCAGGCATAGTGCTGGAGGGCAAAATATTTCTCAGATACAGCCCAGAATCAAATGAAGTAGCTCATCTCTAAAGATCATTTGCTAAATTTACCTCCAAAATTACAAAACGAATAGAAAAGATCTTGGGAGCGCCAGTACCGCCTGCTGGGTTATTTGTCGTATTTTCTGTATGCTCGGTGGGCTACGATTGCGTAATTTGACATGCTTTTAATACTTCGCGTTTCCGTTGTCCAATCTCTGCTTCTTTGTCAGTTCTCTGTTCTATTAAACCTTTTTATCAGAGGAAGTGTATGTTCGATTGTTTACCGTATATAGTGCATGTTGACTGAATTTATGGGTATCGTTCCTTGCGGCTTGACTAGACGCAATCCTGAAACTAAAATTCTCCTTGTTTCCTTCTGTAGCGTGCGCGTATTTAACACTAGCAATCCATAAGAGGCCTCACCTCCACGCTATGTACATTTGTGGCGACAAATACCGAGTAGATCGTTATATTTTGTAAATGAGTATGTTTTCTGAGCATGATAAAATAAGAGAGTTCAGTGATAAACAATCTACAACATGCTATGAAACCAAGCCCTTAAAAAATAATTAGTGCCCAATGTAATTGCATAAAGCATTCAGAGTAAAAAAAGGTGGCTAAAAGAGAGTTCACTGGATCCACATGTCAGCGTGTGCTAACCTTCGCCCTTCATTTCTCAGAGATGCGTTGGAAAATGAACTAAATTACAAAATACACGCTCTGTTCCCTGGCTGGAACTCCCTCATTTTCCCTCCCCGTTATCCGTTGCTCTAAATTTTAATTTTTTCAGTGGTAATTTTGCAGCCACTGCTTCACTAACCGGTAGACTGTAACGGTTCTCCCCCTGGTTGCGGACCAGTATTTAATAAAATTTCACACTCCTTGAGGCATGTCAAGTTCAGGAAAGGGAGCGTCCCCAGATAAATAGAGAAAGGGTGTCCGCCTGCTTAGCTAGGCGGTACCGTGCTTGCCTCCTAAGCAGCAGGCCCGGATTGGAGATTTTCTCCGCTCGTGGACTGGGTGTTGTGTTGTCCTCATCATCACTTCATCCTCATCACTGGCACGCAAGTCACCCACTGTGGCGTGGACTGAAGTAAGACTTGCACTCGGCCGCCGAACTCCTCCGGATGCAGCCTCCTGGCCAACAATGCCACACGCCAATTTCATTTTTACAGAAAGGGCATTATAAAACGAGTGTTCAGTCGAGAGGTGGTGAAGAATGTCTATCAAAGAATCACCTCTCTATCTTCTGTCACAGCGGATTGATTCAGCATCACTCGGTGTAGATCTTTTCTTAACAATTTACGAATGTTTCACCTCGTTGGGAGTGGTAGTTAAGGCACTAAAAATATCCTTTGGGTAAAGGAGAAATGTACTTCATCCGCCCATATAAATAAAACCCCCAGCAAACGGTAAACGTCCAAGGAGAGCTCTATACCGTTTCTTGAAAATATTGTGGGCAGACATATTACAGCCTCGCACATATGTGTCATGAAGTGACTGCAGTGAGAGAATTAAGGGCTAATACGAAGGTTTTTACGGAGAGACTATGAGGAGCAGAAATTCCAGAGACGACATTCATCCACGAATTTTGTGTGCCTGTAAATGGATGGACTGGCATTGTAATAGGTAGATTGTACTTACATCTACATCTATGTGCATACCTCTCAAGCCATCATACTATGCGTAGCGGATGGTACTTTTCCTGTCCCAGTCGCAAATAGAGCGAGGGAAAAAAGACTATTTATATGCCTCTGGATGAGCACTAATTTCTCGTGTCTTATCTTCGGGGGCCTTACGTGAAATATACGTTGGTGGAAGCGGAATCCTTCTGCCCTCAGCTTCAAATGTCGTTTCTCAACAGTGTTACACGAAAAGAAGATTGCAGTCCCTCCAGGGGTTCTCATTTGAGTTCTCGAAGCATTGTAAAGGATCCGTGATCCCATGAACATAGATGCTAGTATCTGACACCCAGGTCGATAGCAGACAGAAGTCGATTGGCGAGCGCTGCAGGAGGCAGTAAACCTAGTGTCGAGTGCACAGTAGTACTGGAGAGTGTCGAGTGAGAAGTAGTACTGGAGAGATGGAAAAGGATGGTGGTCGAGTGAGTAGTAAACGGAAAATTCACGAGATAAGCGCGTCCACCTGATCGTCGTGGGGTGGACCCTCATCGATACCGATTGGCGAGTGATGTGAAACCAAAAGTGACAAGTGCCGAATTAGGTGTTTCGCGTCAACCGCGTCGGCCAGTAACAACCATGAATTGCAGTGAGGATTGCTGGGAATGTTAACCATCATCATTGCGTGTGACGAAGTACTTAACAGCCACAATCAATAAAAGATATAACCGTAATTAGACGTGTAAGGGGAAGGTAGCAACTGCCTCAGAATTTGTGTGTTAGTAGAAAATACATAGTTCGTACATTGCAACTTTTGTGGTCTTTAATAATAGACAAACTTTCAATCATTCCACTATTCAGTCTCAAAACAGCCGCACTCGGTTGGAATACCCCAGAAACCACAGCAGAAAAACCGATAGCCTTTCATCCATTAAGCACACGGTCATATAATCATAATAATTAACTTTGGCGGCTTCGATAAATTACACAAAACACAATAAAGGAATTTAAACGGGGGTGTTTCAGCATCCATCCACTAATTTGGCGGAAGCCAATAGGAACACGTCTACAAGGTTGAATTCTGAGGGAAACCCAGGTCTGCAGCTTCATACATTTTTGGGGTAGGGTGGTCAGGAGACAGGTATTTTGCTATTGCCCACTGCCTTTCTGACACATTTCGGAAACACATCACAAAATATCTCGTTTGCAGATGGGATGAGAAGAACATCTTGGTATTTACCCCAGCGACATTTAAGTGACCACTCCTACTGAGAAGTATAGGGCAACTTTTGTGAGTCTGGAATCATTAACAGCTGTCTGGCATGGCGACACAAGGCTTGTCGGCCGGGAGCAGTACAACTCGCGAGGTGGAGGTTCGTGACCTGGTGGCAGTGATGGCAGCCGTTTGCACGCGGCCCAGAGGCACAGTCTTGTGATGCAGGATGCAACAGACATTAAGCAGATAAGAACAGATTTCTTACATGATGACAGAATACTTGAAGCAAATATAGCTTATGCCATACCGTTATACAGAAATTTCGCAACAAGTATCGATACTTTTGCGATGAGAGAACGCGTGTATGCTCTGATTTCCTCCGTCTTCGAAAATAGCTCGAATAAATTTCGTATGAGAATTTCGAGGTGTGTAAAGTGGACGCTTTTAAACCGGGGAGTCTGTGTCGGGGATGGAATTGTTGTTAGAATTATTCCTCCAAGTCACGACCGCTTGTCTCGCAGTGAGACAGGGCCAGCAGCAGGATATGTCACGAGGGGCTGGCGACCAGAAGCCACAGATTAACCCTGCCGCAAATGGCAGCTACAAGGAAACGTTCCCGCTTGTCAGCTCTTCACATAGACAATACACTTGGTAGTTGGCGCTAGACTTGACTGGCGATGACTGGTCGGTTTTATCGTCTTGAGATGCCGTATTAAGTAAGATTATGAGCACTGTACTCATAAAAAATATCGTACGATGTTTTCCCATGTTTCTGTTGGCTAGGATGTGGCTTGCAATTTCGAAATATGTATACGTGTGTCATTCGCCAATGCTGTAGCTACAATAGTCCTGCACACAGGGGCAGGGATTTATAGCCGTATTGGGACTCTGGGTCGCTGTTCTAATGTTGTTACCCATCGACATGTCCTTCCCAGCAGCTGTTGACTTGTACATCGGCACTAGGCTACTTTCCTGCACTTCAGTGATAGGATAGTTAGCTATTATATTATTACTATCCACCCTTCCCAGATACAACTGTGGCTAGACTGACTGGAGCAACTCCCTGGGGCTACACTATAGTGAAAATATCCTCTATATATCCTGCAGTTATTGACGGGACTAAATAGAGCTACTGTCTAGTGCTCGGTCAATGGCAGCTACCCCTCCCTGGCTCAAATGCTGCACAGCTACAGGAAAAAGAATTGGATTTTTCAGTCAGTTTTTGAATTTTTTCAACAGTAGGAGGAGGGGAGTTAGGCTGCACCAGTATTCTGCTTCGACCATCTTAGATGTAACTTCATACTTAGACTGCATCAGTGTTCAAAAATGATGAAATAAAGAGCGAATCCTACATCCACCCACAAGAACATGCAAACTGTATTTTTATAAATAAGAAGTATATTATTATTACTATGTTCCTTGGAATACAATGTAATTAGCATTTGAATTTTCCGCCAAAATTTGAATTTATCAAGGATGTTTGAATTTCTCGCCGTTTTTTGAATTTCCCACCAAATTAGGCTACAGAGGGGACCCTCTGATGGGTTGGGAATTTCCCAGAGGAGAAGCGTTAATTAAATTGATCACTTTAGTTATTAACTTGATATAAAGAGTGAGCTCATATCAGCGATTTGGGGGGGGGGGATTTCCGGTGGATTGAGTGAGGGCATTAGGATGAGGTGGGGTGTGGTGGGTTGGGTTTGGTTAGAGTGGGGTGGAATGTTTCTCAGAACACGAGGTTATCCCCAGGTGCTCATAAATCAGTTAGCAAAACAACAGATTAAGGGAAGTGGGAGGAGTCGTTCCATTGACCATTTTAATTAATTAACCTGTCAATTTGATATCAAAAGTGCTCCACTTTCGGCTATTTCCCAATACCATATTCTGTTTGAAAGCTGTTATGTTGAAGCAACGTCCATTGAACCGCAAGTATTGTTTCTGGCACAGTACTGTCGGTGGCCACCATGCAAACTGTTCACATCACGTGTGCTGAATGGGGCAAGAAAAGCAGTAATGTTGAATAATAATGCCTCAGACAAGGAAGATTACTGGCTAATTACTCATAGCAATTGGTTGGCTCTAATTCACAAAAAAAACCAAAGCCAAGAAAAGAACCGTCAGAGACATTTTTACATCAAGGAATTGGAGACTGAGAAAGAAGGACTCCGCACTTGCTGAAAATTATTTGAATGAATATAATTCATATAAAATTAAATTTGATGTTCTCTATAGACGAACTAAAGGCAAAAGCTAACATTGCAGGAAATTATGACTATCAGTATACATCTGTCACAGTATCCTCATTTAATTCTTATTCATCAAATACATTATTATAGGAAACTCTATCAGTAAACATCTATCACAGTATCCTGATTTAATTCTTAATCATCAAATAACGTTCATCTATTCGTTCTTGTATTAGACACTTAATATTCTTCTCACCATAAGATGGTATGCTAGTTGTAGACAGTTCCCTACCCATCTGCTATCAACTCCTTTCACTTCTCTGCCCTCCCACATTGTTGCCTGTTCATCACATTCATCAAATGATTAGTGATTTGGTCCAGATAATATAATCTGTGTCAGTACTAAATTGTATAGCGGTTTTGGCCTGTACATTCTTATACATTTTATGTCTGAGTATACAATACTGTAAGGTTTCCTAGTACATAGCTTGTGTTTTTGTAAAAATACCTAGTGAAAGGTCACATATGTTTCGAAAAATAATCTTTTACAGCTATAAACTGACGCGACAAAAGTCATGGGGTAGCTATATGCACATATACAGAAGGCGGTAGTATCGCGGACAAAAGGTATAGAAGGGCAGTGCATTGGCGCAGCAGTAATTTGTACTATGGTGATACATGTGAAAAAGTTTTCGACGTGATTATGGCCGCACGTTGCGAATTAACAGATTTTGAACGCGGAGTTGTAGGTAGCGCCAGACGCATACAGCTTTCCATTCCAGAAATAATTAAAGAATTCAGTATTCTGAGGTCCACAGTGTCATCAGTCTGCCGAGAAAACCAAATTCCAGGCATCGCCTCTCACCACAAACTACGCAGTGGCCGACGTCCTTCATTTAACGACCGACAGCAGCGGCTTTTGCGTGGAGCCGTCAGTGCTAATAGACCAACATTGCGTGAAATAACCATAGTAATTAATGCAGGATGTATGACGAACGGATCCGTTAAAACAGTGCTGTGGAATTGGGCGTTAATGGGCTATGGAAGCAGACGACCGACGACAGTGCCTTTGATAACAGCATGACGATGCCTGTAGTGCCTCACTTGGGCTCGTGAAGACATCGGTCGGACCCTAGACGACTGGAAATCCGTGGCCTCGTCACGTGACTCCCGATTTCAGTTGGTAGAAGGTGATGTTAGGGTTGGAGTGTAGCGCAGACCCCACGAAGCCAAGGACGCAAGTTGTCAACAATGCACTGTGCAAGCTGGTGGTGTGGGCTGTGTTTATATGAAACGGACTGGGTCCTCTGGTCCAGCTGAACCGATCATTGACTGGATTTCGTCATTAATGGACTTCATGTTCCCAAACATCCCACTGACCAGTCCGTTTCTCAAACTAAACATAGTTTATCAAATTACCAATCGTCAGCTGCTGCAGGGCAAGACCCCTACTTCCTTGACAGTCAGATTGCATAGAACTCTAATATAGTTCCGTTCGTGAGCACAATCACATGACAGAAACCTCGCTTTATTGGGTATAAAATCTGCCTGTTCCCTAAATTCATCTACTTATGTCGTAGAACGTAGTCGAATATCACTTGCATATTCGCTGATGCCTTGCCAGTCCACGCATGGTGATGTAGGGTAGTCGAGGAGCAACGGGTACACTTGTAAGTAGGCTGTTTAGGTTTTTATATTGGAAACGCCACGTAGCGCTCTGTATAAAAATCACTGGCTGTGCTGTGTGCAGTCTGCGGCTGGTTTGCATTGTTGTTGGCCATTGTAGTGTTGGGCAGTTGGCTGTTAACAGCGCGTAGCGTTGCGCATTTGGAGGTGAGCCGCCAGCAGTGGTGGATGTGGGGAGAGAAATGGCGGTGTTTTGAAATTTGTAAGACTGGATGTCATGAACTGCTATATATACACTCCTGGAAATGGAAAAAAGAACACATTGACACCGGTGTGTCAGACCCACCATACTTGCTCCGGACACTGCGAGAGGGCTGTACAAGCAATGATCACACGCACGGCACAGCGGACACACCAGGAACCGCGGTGTTGGCCGTCGAATGGCGCTAGCTGCGCAGCATTTGTGCACCGCCGCCGTCAGTGTCAGCCAGTTTGCCGTGGCATACGGAGCTCCATCGCAGTCTTTAGCACTGGTAGCATGCCGCGACAGCGTAGACGTGAACCGTATGTGCAGTTGACGGACTTTGAGCGAGGGCGTATAGTGGGCATGCGGGAGCTCGGGTGGACGTACCGCCGAATTGCTCAACACGTGGGGCGTGAGGTCTCCACAGTACATCGATGTTGTCGCCAGTGGTCGGCGGAAGGTGCACGTGCCCGTCGACCTGGGACCGGACCGCAGCGACGCACGGATGCACGCCAAGACCGTAGGACCCTACGCAGTGCCGTAGGGGACCGCACCGCCACTTCCCAGCAAATTAGGGACACTGTTGCTCCTGGGATATCGGCGAGGACCATTCGCAACCGTCTCCATGAAGCTGGGCTACGGTCCCGCACACCGTTAGGCCGTCTTCCGCTCACGCCCCAACATCGTGCAGCCCGCCTCCAGTGGTGTCGCGACAGGCGTGAATGGAGGGACGAATGGAGACGTGTCGTCTTCAGCGATGAGAGTCGCTTCTGCCTTGGTGCCAATGATGATCGTATGCGTGTTTGGCGCCGTGCAGGTGAGCGCCACAATCAGGACTGCATACGACCGAGGCACACAGGGCCAACACCCGGCATCATGGTGTGGGGAGCGATCTCCTACACTGGCCGTACACCACTGGTGATCGTCGAGGGGACACTGAATAGTGCACGGTACATCCAAACCGTCATCGAACCCATCGTTCTACCATTCCTAGACCGGCAAGGGAACTTGCTGTTCCAACAGGACAATGCACGTCCGCATGTATCCCGTGCCACCCAACGTGCTCTAGAAGGTGTAAGTCAACTACCCTGGCCAGCAAGATCTCCGGATCTGTCCCCCATTGAGCATGTTTGGGACTGGATGAAGCGTCGTCTCACGCGGTCTGCACGTCCAGCACGAACGCTGGTCCAACTGAGGCGCCAGGTGGAAATGGCATGACAAGCCGTTCCACAGGACTACATCCAGCATCTCTACGATCGTCTCCATGGGAGAATAGCAGCCTGCATTGCTGCGAAAGGGTGATATACACTGTACTAGTGCCGACATTGTGCATGCTCTGTTGCCTGTGTCTATGTGCCTGTGGTTCTGTCAGTGTGATCATGTGATGTATCTGACCCCAGGAATGTGTCAATAAAGTTTCCCCTTCCTGGGACAATGAATTCACGGTGTTCTTATTTCAATTTCCAGGAGTGTATTATGACATTTGAACACTAGTAAGGTAAATACATTGTTTGTTCTTTATCAAAATCTTTCATTTGCCAACTATGGCTATCAGTAGTTAGTGCCTTCCGTAGTTTGAATCTTTTATTTAGCTGGCAGTAGTGGCGCTCGCTGTATTGCAGTAGTTCGAGTAACGAAGATTTTTGGTGAGGTAAGTGATTTGTGAAAGGTATAGGTTAATGTTAGTCAGGGCCATTCTTTTGTAGGGATTTTTGAAAGTCAGATTGCGTTGCGCTAAGAATATTGTGTGTCAGTTTAAACACAGTCATGTATAATTTTTCTAAGGGAACGTTTCACACTAGCTGCCGACTCCAAAGATCTCCCTGCCTCGTGTGTCAGTGGCCAGCGGTACCGTACTGCTCGGTTCGTTGCGCCCTCTCTCGGAGGACACAGTTAATAATAGAAAGCCAAGCAACAGCGAATAATACGTTAAAGAGTTCAAGTTACTGCACGTCGTCAATGGATGAATTCTTCTATAGCTCTTCAGACTGGGAACCCTGAAAGTCAAAGCTACAGGTAAACGCGTTGAAATAACTCTTATACAGTACAACGCCATGGGTTATTCAAGAAAATACGTCCGTAGAAGATATCCAGGCGGGTTAGCGACCGTATAGAAAACTACTTGACGTGCAGAGTGCAGGTGGTAATGCAGAATGGGGTTTCACCAAACAATTTCGTAAGCTCTACAGTAAGAAGTATGTCCCTATCTGGTTGTGATGTACGTTAACAACATAGCGTACAGTAGTAGTGGCACGCATACATTTGGCAACATTATAATATTACGGGGAAGTGTTTTCTAATAAAAAATGAAGCTATAATGTCAGAATTAGAAAAATATTTCAGCTTAGAGCGAAGACTGGTAACTAGACCCTCATTTAAAGTAATATGAAGTGTTATACACTTCGAAAAAAAGAGACGTTGTAAACTTTGACTACTGTATAAATTAAACAAAGCTGAAGTTAGCCATGTCATTCCTACGTAAGGCCGAGTGGTTCTAGGTGCTTCAATCCGGAACCGCGCTGCTGCTACGGTCGCTGGTTGGAATCCTGCCTCGGGCATGGATGTGTGCGATGTCCTTAGGTTAGTTAGGTGTAAGTAGTTCTAAGTCTAGGGGACTGATGACCTCAGATGCTAAGTCCCACAGTGCTTAGATCAATTTGAACATACGTAAGGATATGAAACACGACAGTCATACCACCTCTGTTGTATGTAAAGCTAATGGCAGCCACCAATCTGTTAATATGATCCTAAGTAACTTCAGTGTTCTTAGGCTCTCCCAGATTGCAGTACGCTCTTTGTCAAGTACCGAAAGCAAATCACACCATCTGCTATTAAATACATTTTGTAGAAGGGTTTCAAGGCACTGTAGGTCAATACTATTATGACGAAACTGAGATTTTGTACCTCTGGCTACGTGCAGAATAGAAGTTATTCTTGTACAGAAGATAAAAACAATCAGTCACTTTTTGTAATGCTACACTAATGGCCATTAAAATTGCTACACCAAGAAGAAATGCAGATGATAAACGGGTATTCATTGGACAAATATACTATAATAGAACTGACATGTGAATACATTTTCACGCAATTTGGGTGTATAGATCCTGAGCAATCAGTACCCAGATCAACCACCTCTGGCCGTAATAACGGCCTTGATACGACTTGGCACTGAGTCAAACAGAGCTTGGATGGCTTGTACAGGTACAGCTGCTCATACAGCTTCAACACGATACAAAAATTCATCAAGAGTAGGGACTGGTGTACTGTGACGAGCCAGTTGCTCGGCCACCATTGACCAGACGTTTTCAATTGGTGATAGATCTGGAGAATGTACTGGCCAGGGCAGCAGTCGAACATTTTCTGCATCCAGAAAGGCCCGTACAGGACTTGCAACATGCGGTCGTGCGTTATCCTCCTGAAATGTAGGGTTTCGCAGGGATCGAATTAAGGGTAGAGCCACGGGTAGTAGCACATCTGAAATGTAAAGTCCACTGTTCAAAGTGCCGTCAATGCGAACAAGAGGTGACCGAGACGTGTAACCAATGGCACCCCGTACCATCACGCCGGGTAATACGCCAGTATGGCGATGACGAACACACGCTTCCAATGTGCGTTCACCGCGATGTCGCCAAACACGGATGCGACCATCGTGATGCTGTAAACAGAATCTGGATTCATCCGAAAAAATGACGTTTTGCCAATCGTGCACCCAGGTTCGTCGTTGAGTACACCATCGCAGGCGCTCCTGTCTGTGATGCAGCATCAAGGGTAACCGCAGCCATGGTCTCCATGCTGCTGGAAACGTCGTGGAACTGTTCGTACAGATGGTTGTTGTCTTGCAAACGTCCCCATCTGCTGACTCAGGTATCGAGACGTGGCTGCACGACCCGTTACAGCCATGCGGATAGGATGCCTCTCATCTCGACTCTTAGTGATACGAGGCCGTTGGGATCCAGTACGGCGTTCCGTATTATCATACTGAACCCACCCATTCCATATTCTGCTAACAGTCATTGGATCTCGACCAACGCGAGTAGCAATGTCGCGATACGATAAACCGCAATCGCAATAGGCTACAATTCGACCTTTACCAAAGTCGGGAACGTGATGGTACGCATTTCTCCTCTTTACATGAGGCGTCACAACAACGTTTCACCAGGCAACGCCCGTCAACTACTGTTTGTGTATGAGAAATTGCCGGCCGGTGTGGCCGTGTGGTTCTAGGCGCTTCAGTCTGGAACCGCGTGAGCGCTACGGTCGCAGGTTCGAATCCTGCCTCGGGCATGGATGTGTGTGATGTCCTTAGGTTATTTAGGTTTAAGTAGTTCTAAGTTCTAGGGGACTGATGACCACAGATGTTAAGTCCCATAGTGCTCAGAGCCATTTTTATGAGAAATTGGTTGGAAACTTTCCTCATGTCAGCACGTTGTAGGTGTCGCCACTGGCGCCAACCTCGTGTAAATGCTCTGAGAAGCTAATCATTTGCATATCACATCATTCTCTTCCTGTTGGTTAAATTTCACGTCTGTAGCACGTTATTTTCGTGCTAAAGCAATTTTAATGGCCAGTAGTGTATTTACTTACATAAATAGCGCCGTTACCGATTTCGAACAGGCAGGTTCATCATCAGTGGCTTGTTCGCATTAACATACATATTTGTTGAAGTTTGCATGAGTTCTCTCTTTTTATTCCCCCATATGATGACAATTTCTTATGGCGGTGGTGCCATACAACCAAAACGTGATCTGAGAACTGTCTGTTTAACTGTAATTGTGCCTAATAACGATTTCAGACGATGTGCTGTTGTATTTGACCTCGTACGGCACCTGTGCCATGTTTTCAACACACTGCAAGTGACAGTCGTGTTGAATAGGGTTATGTGTAGTGCGTTATGTCGGAATATTCGAACGTGAGAAAACTGATGGTGCTCGTGGTTCAAATGGCTCTGAGCACTATGGGACTTAACATCTATGGTCATCAGTCCCCTAGAACTTAGAACTACTTGAACCTAACTAACCTAAGGACATCACACAACACCCAGTCATCACGAGGCAGAGAAAATCCCTGACCCCGCCGGGAATCGAACCCGGGAACCCGGGCGCGGGAAGCGAGAACGCTACCGCACGACCACGAGCTGCGGACGGTGCTCGTGGTGGATGGTTTCGTAAGCAAGGCAGCAGAAGTGCTTGAGGATTAAACAGGTTCCGTATCGAAAATTTATCCCACGTACAGGCAAAACTGGAAACATCCCCAATAAGTCACAACTAGGACGGAAGTGTGCGTTGAGTGATCGTGACTGACGACCATCGGAGATGATTGTGACGAAAAATTAGAAGACACAGCTGGAAATTTCGCTGAGGGACTGAATGTCACCCTCGTGAACCAGGTCAGCAGCAAAACAACACTGCAGGAACTCAAGACGTAGGGGATTTCAGGGCGAGCTGGCATTCGAACACCGCTCATCAGTGAAGCAAATACCACCTCACGGGAAGATGTGGTATCGAAGCCATAAAACCTGCAGAAAGGAGGAATGTCATTTGGATGAATCTTTTTAACACTGTTTCCCACTTTTGGCCGAGTTGAGTCAGAGGAATGAAACAGGGCGGTGGTTCGTTGATAATTTGTGCAGCTATATAGTTGGATTGAATGTACCCGTGGTCTAGGGGTAGCGTCTTTGATTCATAATCAAAAAGTCTTCGGTCCTGGGTTCAATCCCCGCCACTGCCTGAATTTTGATAAACAATCAGCATTGGCGGCCGAAGACTTCAGGCATAAGAAGTCAGCCTGATTCTGCCAACGGCCTTGTCACAGATGGCGGAGGAGCGGATAGAGGTTCAGGGCACTCTCTTGTCCTAGGCGTGGGAAATTGCCCCTAAAGGCGGAAGAATCAGCAATGATCAACGACATGTGGATGCAGAAGGCAATGGAAACCACTGCATTAAAGACACGTAACGTGTATCCACAGGACATGTGGCCTGTAATTGAAGAAGTGTCATGATGATCTCTCCATTGACAAAAGAATCCGGAATAGTCCCCCATTCGGATCTCCGGGAGGGGACTGCCAAGGGGGAGGTTACCATGAGAAAAAGATTGAATAATCAACGAAAGGATAACGTTCTACGAGTCGGGGCGTGGAATGTCAGAAGCTTGATCGTGGTAGGGAAACTAGAAAATCTGAAAAGGGAAATGCGAAGGCTCAATCTAGATATAGTAGGCGTCAGTGAAGTGAAGTGGAAGGAAGACAAGAATTTCTGGTCAGATGAGTATCGGGTAATAACAACAGCAGCAGAAAATGGTATAACAGGTGTAGGATTCGTTATGAATAGGAAGGTAGGGCAGAGGGTGTGTTACTGCGAACAGTAACCGGGTTGTTCTAATCAGAATCGACAGCAGACCAACAACGACATCGATAGTTCAGGTATACATGCCGACGTCGCAAGCTGAAGATGAACAGATAGAGAAAGTGTATGAGGATATTGAAAGGGTAATGCAGTATGTAAAGGGGGACGAAAATCTAATAGTCATGGGCGACTGGAATGCTGTTGTAGGGGAAGGAGTAGAAGAAAAGGTTACAGGAGAATATGGGCTTGGGACAAGGAATGAAAGAGGAGAAAGACTAATTGAGTTCTGTAACAAGTTTCAGCTAGTAATAGCCAATACCCTGTTCAAGAATCACAAGAGGAGGAGGTATACTCGGAAAAGGCCGGGAGATACGGGAAGATTTCAATTAGATTACGTCATGGTCAGACAGAGATTCCGAAATCAAATACTGGATTGTAAGGCGTACCCAGGAGCAGATATAGACTCAGATCACAATATAGTAGTGATGAACAGTAGGCTGAAATTCAAGACATTAGTCAGGAAGAATCAATACGCAAAGAAGTGGGATACGGAAGTACTAAGGAATGACGAGATACGTTTAAAGTTCTCTAACGCTATAGATACAGCAATAAGGAATAGCGCAGTAGGCAGTACAGTTGAAGAGGAATGGACATCTCTAAAAAGGGCCATCACAGAAGTTGGGAAGGAAAACATAGGTACAAAGAAGGTAGCTGCGAAGAAACCATGGGTAACAGAAGAAATACTTCAGTTGACTGATGAAAGGAGGAAGTACAAACATGTTCCGGGAAAATCAGGAATACAGAAATACAAGTCACTGAGGAATGAAATAAATAGGAAGTGCAGGGAAGGTAAGACGAAATGGCTGCAGGAAAAATGTGAAGACATTGAAAAAGATATGATTGTCGGAAGGACAGACTCAGCATACAGGAAAGTCAAAACAACCTTTGGTGACATTAAAAGCAACGGTGGAAACATTAAGAGTGCAACGGGAATTCCACTGTTAAATGCAGAGGAGAGAGCAGATAGGTGGAAAGAATACATTAAAAGCCTCTATGAGGGTGAAGATTTGTCTGATGTGATAGAAGAAGACTATTCACGTTGGTGTGTAGAATATATGAGTCGGGCGATATACCATCTGACTTTCGGAAAGCATCATACACACAATTCCGAAGACGGCAAGAGCTGACAAGTGCGAGAATTATCGCACAATCAGCTTAACAGCTCATGCATCGAAGCTGCTTACAAGAATAATATACAGAGGAATGGAAAAGAAAATTGAGAATGTGCTAGGTGACGATCACTTTGGCTTTAGGAAAAGTAAAGGGACGAGAGAGGCAGTTCTGACGTTACGGCTAGTAATGGAAGCAAGGCTAACGAAAAATCAAGAGACTTTCATAGGATTTGTCGACCTGGATAAACCGTTCGACAATATAAAATGGTGCAAGCTGTTCGAGATTCTGAAAAAAGTAGGGGTAAGCTATAGGGAGAGACGTGTCATATACAATATGTACAACAACCAAGAGGGAATAATAAGAGTGGACGATCAAGAACGAAGTGCTCGTATTAAGAAGGGTGTAAGACAAGGCTGTACCCTTTCGCCCCTACTCTTCAATCTGTACATCGAGGAAGCAATGATGGAAATAAAAGAAAGGTTCAGGAGTGGAATTAAAATACAAGGTGAAAGGATATCAATGATACGATTCGCTGATGACATTGCTATCCTGAGTGAAAGTGAAGAAGAATTAAATGATCTGCTGAACTGAATGAACAGTCTAATGAGTACACAGTATGATTTGAGAGTAAATCGGATAGAGACGAAGGTAATGAGAAGTAGTAGAAATGAGAACAGCGAGAAACTTAACATCAGGATTGATGGTCACGAAGTCAATGAAGTTAAGGAATTCTGCTACCTAGGCAGTAAAATAACCAATGACGGACGGAGCAAGGAGGACATCAAAAGCAGACTCGCTATGGCAAAAAAGGCATTTCTGGCCACAAGAAGTCTACTAATATCAAATACCGGCCTTAATTTGAGGAAGAAATTTCTGAGGATGTACGTCTGGAGTAAAGAATTGAATGGTAGTGAAACATGGACTGTGGGAAAACCGGAACAGAAGAGAATCGAAGCATTTGAGATGTGGTGCTATAGACGAATCTTGAAAATGAGGTGGACTGATAAGGTAAGGAATGAGGAGGTTCTACGCAGAATCGGAGAGGAAAGGAATATGTGGAAAACATTGATAAGGAGAAGGGACAGGATGATAGGACATCTGCTAAGACATGAGGGAATGACTTCCATGGTACTAGAGGCAGCTGTAGAGGGCAAAAACTGTAGAGGGCAAAAACTGTAGAGGAAGACAGAGATTGGAGTACGTCAAGCAAATAATTGAGGACGTAGGTTGCAAGTGCTACTCTGAGATGAAGAGGTTAGCACAGGAAAGGAATTCGTGGCGGGCCGCATCAAACCAGTCAGCAGACTGATGACCAAAGAAAAAAAAATCGTTGGATTTCATGAGCCTCATGAATACTTAGCAAGGCCACATTGCTGCCTAGGATCAAGGGACCGCCTTGGCTGATCAGATCAATACCATGGCACAAAATTTGTTCCCCAGTAGTGTGGCTGTGTTCCAACGCGACATGGCCGCTATTCAGGCAGGTCGCATATATGGACTGGTTCTGTGAGCATGAGGATGTGGAGTCGCATTTACCCTGGCCACCACAGGTGGTCCCAGAATTACTGTGTGCTGTAGTCTGATTTGGAGGCGATGGTGACAGACTGCTGTCCACCTCCATCATCGTTGCCTGAATTTGCCACAATGTTGTACGATGAATAGTGTAAGATTCTCTCGAAAGCCGTACAGGGCTTTACCGGGCTTGTATTTATCCTTTCCGAGACGACTGGAAGTTGTTTTGAATGCCAACGGTTTTCATACACATTAGTGAGCAAGGTAACGTGTGGGCCTTTTGGTGTTTCCATATTTTTCTCCACCTCCTGTATGTATGAGATGATTCGAGGTGCTGAGGGGACTGAACATTAGTTAGTGAAACCTGGATTCCCCACTGTCGATGGTTAATGCTGTCCGCTACATTAATGTACCTATTTATTTTCGTCCGTGTTTATACAAGCGAACTCTTGATACTTATTCTGCACGTACTACCGCACCTACACTACACTATTGTGACCGACAAATTGTAAGGGTGTATGACGCAAGAAACGAACCTAATTTCTTGTAGGATTTTACGTTTGTCCTTAGGCTCATTACGATGGATTTACATTACTTATCCGAGAGTATCGCTATTGACGTAGGGACAGCATCTTTGTCCACAGCTAATGTGTTGCCTTTTGGTTTCAGTACAAGGTAGCACCTTCGTCTCACATGCTGTTATTTTGTTATAGGTCATATTCTCTCGTACAACTATGACAGTGTGAGTACTTTTGTCGCACACTGTTTGCGAATAATAAACTTCCGACTGATTAACATTTATTGTTTGTTGTGACATATGAAGATGACAGCGAGTAGAATGCCTACACAAGAAGCGCAAAGGGTCAGCAAAACGGTTCTGAGAACTTGTGTACAGTTAAGGAGTTGCTCAGGAGCTGCAAAACGCTAGAAGCATCCTAAGCGGCTTTGTGTGGACTTAACAGAGAACAGGTGGGCCAAGTCTCTCGAAATTATAATCTCCTGGAATTTAGCAAACACGTTAGACGTGAGCACTGTCGAATTGGGCCGGAGAAACTTTTTGTGCATACGTTCTCACGCCTCTCGTGTTAATATAATAGTTGACACAAGTACCTTAAAAATGTTTATATTCAGAAGCTGGTAACACATGTTAATTAATTTGTTATCGCTGTGTTTCAATCTCCAAGTAGAATCCGAACTCTGCCGACCTAATTTACGAGTTTTTTTATGGATATTTCCCCATATTTTGATGTGAGGGACCCGTGATCTCTAGTGGATCGATACAAAACAAGTATTTATTTATTTATGACTTGTTCGGTATGTTACCTCAGTTACCCTTGTTTTTGTGAAAATAGTTTCACATCACTGGAAGAGCCTGTGATATGCGATCACCATGACCCCGACGGATCCGTTATCTCCTAAGCGCCTGTGTACAGATGCAGAACTAATGTTATGTTGTTTGTGTTGCTGTGGTAACAACTCAGCAAGGTGTTATTGTGCCGTCCTGCCGTCATATCAGGTATATTCGTATACGAGGTACATATCGAGCAGCTCTTCGTCAACAAACTTCTCGAAACTGCTGTGTATCACTGTTAACGTATAACCAAATAGTACTGAATACAAGCATGAGAGCATTCCTCTGCTCATTACTGACGTGGAGTTACTGTTGTCACCAGCAAAGTACTCCACTGACCAACTTTGTTTCCAAACAAGACATCCAGAGCGTAATATCGACATTTGCACTGTGGTGCAGATATTTTCAGTGAAATATAGCTAGTAAGATGAATAGGATACGAAATGAAACGTAAATACAATTGAGGCCATGGGTGAAAGGACAGTCTAGACCACAATATTTAGAAGGGGATTTTGTAAATGAGGTTGGAAGAAATGCATCAGATTGCTATTTTCTTACTTTTTAAACAGAAATGCGTACAGAATGGACCAGTTAATGTCTCTGATCTGCCTTCCTTTGTACTGCAACGAAACATAAAAAATAATAAGTAATAAAGAACGATGTTATGTGAAGACTTGTTTTGTACTCTATCAGACATCCATAACCACAAATTACTATTAACTCTAGAAAAAAGGTTTTATAACCTTAAAATTTTAAGTTAGGATTAATGTATTTTAAATGAAATCATTCTGAAAAAAATACCATACAAAAAATTGTTTCCCTGAGAATGAGTCAGGGTTAAGTGCTTATATACTCATAGTGAATAGGTGGAAAGTAATTTAGTAATTTATGTAAATCCTTTATCTCGGCTGGTTTTGTAAGTCTTGCGTCATCATATCTGAGAGCAAATGTCATGTTAGTAATGGAAGGCCTGCATGATACTTATTTTTTTCTAATATCTACTGTACCAAAACTATCAATACTACCGTTAATATATTTAAAGAAAAACTTAAAAAGCTGGTCATTCATAGTTTTCAAAGATATGAGCTTACTTAATAAAACCTTCTACCCAGATTCAGATACTGTTCGTCTTTGTACCTTACCGGGAAGAGGTTTTACAATAATAAACATGTCACATGTCATTTTTACAACGTTGAAAAATTCCTTTCCTGTTATATTTTAACGAGTTCCAGCTACCGATCTGGAACATGAATGAAAGACACCTGTCTTTTCCGTTTCTCACCTAACCCAAAATCACGGTCAACGGGGAAATATATATGACCAGGCACTAAATGCTTATGTTCCAAGCCGGCCCCTGGTGGCCGAACGGCTCTAGGCCGTTCAGTCTGGAACCGTGCGACCGCTAGGTCGCAGGTTCGAATCCTGCCTCGGGCATGGATGTGTGTGATGTCCTTAGGTTAGTAAGGCTTAAGTAGTTCTAAGTTCTAGGGGACTGATGACCTCAGAAGGTAAGTCCCTTAGTGCTCAGAGCCATTTGAACCATCTGAACTTATGTTCCAAAACATCGAATCTCCCTACCAAATGCTGAAGGGAAAGAAGTTTTCATTTTGACCAAATCAAGAATCTGGATACACAATAAAGCGTCGTAAAGTCTCAGGAACCGAGGCTGTAATATACTGCCTAAGACATGAAATAATGTCATCGGTCCCGCCACTAGGTACTTCCTCCGATGACATAAGCAATTGTTGCATCGTAATTAGACACTTTATGTATGTAGAAGTTAAATACTCACAGCTGGTGTTGGTAGAATGCATTTCCTACAGACAAGTGGGGTGTAGGAAGACATTGTTTCACGTGAAAAGCAATGATCATAACGGAGTTTTTGAATATTCTGAGTCAGTTTTCAGATTTTCATAAGCGCTACCAGCCTGTTTAGAACTTCAGTTTTTCCTTTAGTTCTCTCTCTTCATGACCGTTTTCCTCAGATGAAATTTACATATTTAGATTACCACAAACTTGACGAAAGTCACCACGTAGTTTTGCACAGCCAGTATTGAAAAACTGTTACTATTCATTGCAAGACTAAAAGGTTCCTTGTTGCTGTGTTTGCACATATCTTGATAAAGACTGTACATCTGGCTGATATTTGGATCTGTACACAAATACGTCATGTTGAAATTGTTTTTTATGGATTAGTGACTTGACTGCGTAGGAAAACTATTTGTATGAGATCGCCCAGATTCCTGGTCCTCCTCTCTGCATTTCTTTTGGTAGTTGTTACGTTTCTCCCTCTTATTCAACTTAAATTATATATTTAGCTTTTAATACCGTGTTACGCGTAAATCTATCATTGTGAATGTACATCTAGTGTTTCTTTGCGTAACGACACACAGAGACGTACCACAGTGGATCTAAATGCTTTCTTTTGTTGATTCACAAGGTATAGTCGTCTATTACACAGACCGAAGATTGCTAGAAAAGCTTTCTTACAAATCTGAACGTCTACTTCTAATACAGCATTTTTATAGGTGTTGATTGTCTGCCGCCTTCTCTTCTCTGGATCATTAGTATACCCCCGTTTAACGGGATTCGTATTCACACACCCAAATGTATAAGAATTTTGAAGGACGTTATCACTCAAGCCTCAGAAATCACGATACAACCTCTCCCGTGTACCTGCAGGTAAAATATCGAAGCATTTTCTCGTACAGACACAATCTTGCGCTTTCCTTTACACCCTTATAATTATTGTACTCTTCACCAGTATTTCGCTTCTTCTTCTCTTCTCCTTTGCGCCAGTTCTGTGGATCACGTTTCTTCTTTCGATAATTTCCACTGATTTACACACTTTCGCCAACGTTTGCCATTTCTACATTTACCATCTTCACTATATGTATTCTGTGGTGAATGTACCAACTGAAGATTTCAAACACTCTAAACTTAGTTCATTAAGTGATTAATATTACGTATTACAGAAGGCGTATATTTCGTGTCAAACTTTCATTAATTCCAAAATAATCTACTCTGCACCCAACCCTATTCAAATTTCAGTTAATTGACTGTTGTATGTTTATCATTTGGCACAGTGTTGCCTATCCTACTGCTCAGCTGTTCGGTTTCTTTCCGCTACAGGGAAACTGAAGCGCAGCACGTTTTTGGTATTACAGAAATCATATCTAGCATAAGGCAAGAAATGCTTTGTGTTGCATTACATCCTAATGTGATACGTTAGGCCAAGGTCAGTTTCGACACTTCTTGTACCCACCAACAGATGGCAGCAGTTACCTCCAACTTCTTACATTTGATACCCAGCAACAGATGGCAACACCTACCCCAAATTTTTACATTTGACAGTTATCTCGTTTTTCCGCGCATGTCTTCAATTACCCTACAACAAGCCACTTGTGAATGCCTCAGGTACTGTCTTCAATTCACCTAGTGAGAGACGTTAGAGAAAATTAACTGCCTTATACTGCATATAACTGACAGTGCGCAGCACACATTTTATGGTAAATCTGGAGTAAGCGCACGAAAGACGCATTGCCGTCGACGGTAATTTTGACTGTGAAACGAATGCAAAAGGTAAAAACAGACTTTCCGATACTCTTTCCTTATCTTACATCAATAATAACTGCAAAAGAATACATGACTGTTTTAATGAACACGTGGTGATCTCTTCTGTGCTAGACCCCTTCAGTACGACATTGAATCCTGATCTGTCTGCTTTTACTCCTCACTACACTGCATCGAAGTGGAAATCTCGTGAACAGCGATCCTTGTCTGATGGCAGAAGTAGTTTTCATGTTAGTGCTTTTTTAGTCTAGTAGGCTGGTGACGTAAATGTACGCTAACTTATCCTGACAGTTGCTGCCATGTACTACATGCCATTCTTACGTTATTTTGGCAGGCTACGCCGTGTATGAAGTAAATTTATTTTTGTTCTGGCATAGGACCCAATCAAAAAGTAAGTTTTTAAGTTAACAACCGACTTTACTGTTTGTCGCTGTTCCAAACCTGGCCTGTGATACCAGATACAACGTGAATTTATTCATTAACTTGTTTACGCACATGTCAGTGATAATCCTATGATGTTATTTGGATGCTAAAAAAATGTTAGTGAAATAGTCTGCTGCACGCAGTCTTTTAATACTGGTCACCGAAATGAAGTTATGTGACTGCTATAAAAATGTTACTGAAGCAATCGGCTGAATGCAGACTTTTAATTCTGACCGCTAAGTTTCCCGAGTATATACTTTGGAAGGCTTTCTCTGACACGAATAATATCTGCTCTACATGACCTTTAAGGTAATGGTGAATTCAGCTTCAGTGCGTAGATGTTTTCTTGAAAATATTCCGTATGTAAGTGATTCAACGAAATGGTGTACCTACAATTTTTGCTTTTCGATATGGAATTTATTATTTCCCATTCGCTGTCTTGGGCACCAACCATATGCACCATAGGCTTCATTGTGTTTAGTACTTGTTCGCTCGTCACTCCTTCCTTATGCCTTCCAGACAAATATGTCAATACAGCTACGTCATGCTTATATACTTCGCC